>NC_135959.1:9737615-10337615 GCF_053455715.1 Rhinoraja longicauda | reverse complement strand
GGCACAATACTATTGGAGTTCAAGATTTTCCAATGTTTGGCATTGATTTGGTTGATTAAAATTTTTATTTTTTTTAGATTTAGAGATACAGCGCAGAAACAGGACCTTCGGCCCACCGGGTCCGCGCCGCCCAGCGATCCCCGCACACTAACACTATCCTACACCCACTAGGGACAATTTTTACATTTGCCCAGCCAATTAACCTACATACCTGTACGTCTTTGGAGTGTGGGAGGAAACCGAAGATCTCGGAGAAAACCCTCGCAGGCCACGGGGAGAACGTACAAACTCCGTACAGACGGCGCCCGTAGTCAGGATCGAACCTGAGTCTCCGGCGCTGCATTCGCTGTAAGGCAGCTACTCTACCGCTGCGCCACCCTGATTTGATCTGCTGGGTTTGTGTACACTGGAATTTAGAAGGATGAGAGGGGATCTTATAGAAACATAAAATTAAGGGATTGGACATGCTAGATGCAGGAAACATGTTCCCGATGTTTGGGGAATCCAGAACCAGGGCCAACAGTTTAAAAATAAGGGGTAGGCCATTTAGAACTGAGATGAGGAAAAACCTTCACACCCAGAGGGTTGTGAATTTGTGGAATTCTCTGCCTCAGAAGGCAATGGAGGCCGATTCATTAGATGCATTCAAAAGAGAGTTAGACAGAGCTCTTCGGGCGAGCAGAATCAAGGGGTATGGGGAGAAGGCAGGAACGGGATACCGATTGTGGATGATCAGCCATGATCACATTGAATGGCAGTGCTGGCTCGAAGGGCCGAATGGCCTACTCCAGCACCTATTGTCTATGTATCAATGTAACCTGCAAACTTGCACATTTTTCTGGATGTGGGAGGAAACCATAACACCTGGAGAAAACCCAGTAGTCACAAGGGAGAACGTACAAACTCCATACAGACAGCACCTGTAGTCAAGATTGAATCGGGACCTCTGGTCCTAGATGCTCCCACTAGTGGAAACATCCTCTCTATCCAGGCCTTTTACTAAGGTAAGGCAGCAACTCTTCCGTTGCACCACTGTGCCGCCCTGTTCGATGTTCAAACTGGCAGAATCTCTGCTCTTTGAATTGCTATGGTTGATGTTCATGAGCTCTCAGAGCAGAATTAAGCCACCTGGCCCACCAAGTCTACTGCGCCATTCAATCATGGCTGATCTGTCTTTCCCTCTCAACCCCATTCTCCTATCTTCTCGCCATAACCTCTGACAACCTTACTAATCAAGAATCTGTCAATCTCCACCTTCAAAATATCCATTGACTTGGCCTCCACAGCTATCTGCGGCAATGAATTCCACATATTCCACTCAAGAAATTGCTTCTCATCTTCTTTCTAAAGGTATGTCCTTTAATTCTGAGGCTATGGCCTCTGGTCCGAGATGCTCCCACTAGTGGAAACATCCTCTCCACATCCACTCTATCCAGGCCTGGTATCATGCATTAACCTAAAAGGTCGCTCAGAAAATTGGTTCCAAAGTTTGAATGAAAGCCCCTCCTGTTCACACTTCGTAGAATAAACTTCCCTTCGTAAATGTCAAAAGAGGTCACATGTCGCTTTTTGAGGAACTAGGCATTCCCAGGTGCCGTTAACAGGGTACAAAAAGTAATTCTGAATTTAATCTTTTTCTCACTCAAAAATTACCTAATGTACCTGTAAATCTCAGAATCAAATCACCACCATCTCAAACTGTGGTGGCAGGAAACCCCTGGATAGAATAGAATAGAATAGTTCCTTTATTGTCATTGTAACATGAGCCATGTACAACGAAATTGTAAAATGTCAGCCAGTCAGTGCACCATTCAAACATTTCTAAAAGCTAACGATACATACAAGGTAAAATATTTTAAAAAAGATAAACAACTAAAATAAATATCATGAAAATAGCACGCATAAACACCCAACCCTACATCCTTCTGTCGATTTCACAGTCTCTTATTATGTATCGCCCCTGCGTTCCTTGGCAAGATGAACAGCTTGTGACAGATTTTGTAATTACCACATCACCAGGCTACTTGAGATGGGGAAATGGTGCATACAAAAACACCCACAGACCTATCCTGGGTCACAAAGTGAGAGAGACACAGAGAAACACCCTTTTTGTCTCTACTCGCCTGTACTCGCTGGAGTTTAGGATGAGGGGGACCTCATTGAAGCTTACCGAATAGTGAATGGCTTGGATAGAGTGGATGTGGAGAGGATGTTTCCACTCGTGGGAGAGTCCAGGACTAGAGGTCATAGCCTCAGAATTAAAAGATGTTCCTTTAAGAAGGAGATGAGGAGGAATTTCTTTAGTCAGAGGGTGGTGAATCTGTGGAATTCCTTGCCACAGAAGGCTGTGGAGGCCAGGTCAATGGATATTTTTAAGGCATAGATAGATAGATTCTTGATTAGTACGAGTGTCAGGGGTTAGATTTAGCTCTTCGGGCCAAGGGAATCAAGGGATATGGGGAAAAAGCCGTAACGGGGTACTAATTTTGGATGATCAGCCATGATCATATTGAATGGCTGAAGGGCTGAATGGCCTACTCTTGCACCTATTTTCTATGTTATGGGGAGAAGGCTTGAGAATGGGGTGAGGTGAGGGAGATAGATCATCCATGATTGAATGGTGGAGCAGGTGATGGGCCGAGTGGCCTAATTCTGCTCCTATCACTTATGACCTTATGATTCTTTAAAAATTATAACATGTACGTTGTGACAGAAATATGTTTATGTATCTTTCATTTTCCAGAATCTTTTCCAGTCAATGTACTTTGTAAATATGCCTGACCCGCTTAGTTACCCCAGCACTTTGTATCTTTTTTTTTTAAAACCAGCTTCTGCAGTTCCTTGTGTCGACATTAGTACTGTTATTGCCGGTCTTCAGCGCAAACCAGCATCTGCAGTTCCTTTCTGCATAAAAAGTGCAACCTCCTTGTTTCACATAGGACACAGTGCTGGAGTAACTCAGCATGAAGTGTAGATGGAGTCAATGTGTGTAGAGTAGCTGGTCTGTGTGATAGATCAGGGTACGTCCACAACTCTCTTCCATTTCCTGGGGTCTTCGGAGAGCAGTTGCCAAACTAGACCACGATGCATCCCAGTAGGATGATTTCTACGGTGCAACCGTAGTTGGTATGGGTCATTGGAAACATGCCGAACCTCCTTTGTCTTCTGACTCTTCACACCCCTGCAACAGTCTGTTCGAATTTCTACCATCGGGCAGACGATACAAGGCCTTCTACGCCCGCACCTCCAGACTCAGGAACAGCTTCATCCCCAGGGCCATAGCTGCTATGAACCAGTCCTGCTGAGCCGGATGGTCACATCGCACAGTGAACCGGCACAGACCTACTTGCACTTTATTCTGTTTTAAAACTGTTCTAATTTGTTTCATTGGATTATGGGAGGCGCATTCCCAATCTCGTTGTACCCCTGTACAATGACAATAAAGATATATTGTATTGTATTGGTGTGCGTTCTTGGTTTAGCTTCAATGTGGCTGGTCCACAACAGATTGCTGATGATATTTACACCTTGGAACTTGAAGCTCTGGACCATGTCTGTTTTTCGTTAGTATATATATGGCCCCTTGATTCAGGGACAGTTCCTTCCCAGCTGTTATCAGGCAACTGAATCATCCTATCACAACCAGAGAGCAGTCATGAATTACTATCTACCTCATTGGTGACCCTTGGACTATCCTTGATTGGACTTTGCTGGCTTTACCTTGCTCTGAACATTATTCCCTGATCATGTATTTATACATTGTAAATGGCTTGATTATAATCGTGGACTGTCTTTCTGCTGACTGGATAGCTCGCAACAAAAGCTTTTCACTGTACCTCGGTACACGTGACACTAAACTAAACTGTATTACTGTACTGAACCCTCCCTATCTTCCAAAAAATGTCAGGAGTCTGAGGGTCAGATTTGCACATTTCCTCTTCCTGACCTTGATCCTGTAAACCCCAGAGCTGGGAAACACCTTTCTGACATTACTATGACCTACTCTTTTCTGCAGATTTCAAAGTTTACAACAAATGGGCACACACTAATATGCACAAAAAAAAATCAGTCCAAGCACTGAGACCTCCCTCCTGCAGCAACACCATCATTTATCTCCCTCTCCCCAGGTTCCACCACCATCTATCCCACTCACACCCTCGCACCACCATCACTAATCCCAGTTAACAAGTTAACTCTACCGTCTACCTCCATATCCCCTCTTCAGCAAAACACCACCATCTATCTCCCCCCATCCCTGTGTAACATCGCCGTCTTACCTCCATCCAGTTTTGGAACAATTACAATTATTACAACGTGTGGGAAAGAACTGCAAAGAACTGTAGGAAAGAACTGCAGAAATGCAAATCGAAGGGACACAAAATGCTAGAGTAACTCAGCGGGTCAGGCAGCATCTCTGGAGAGAAGGAATGGGTGACGTTTCGGGTCGAGACCCTTCTTCAGGATCTCAACCCGAAACATCACCCATTCCTTCTCTCCAGAGATGCTGTCTGACCCGCTGTGTTACTCCAGCATTTTGTGTCTACCGACATTTATCACAACCATGGTTTCTAAAAGCATCTTGTCACAAGTACCTACCAGATTTGCCCTTCTACTTGTTGCTGAACAAGGATGCTGCATTTACCATTCACCAGTATTCTCAATGCACATCTAGAAATTATTCCACCTACTTCAACTGAATGGTAGTTTTACTCATGGGTCAGGTTGGACAGAGTTAATAAGTTGGACAAGAGTGAAATCAAGTCTTTTGAAAGCACATTTAATTTAGCTTTGAATCTATAAAAGCCAAATGCAGAAAGAATAAGAAATGTTGTATTTAAAAAGGAATATTTAAGTAGCCTTTCATAGAATTAGAGAATCAAACAGCACTGAAGCAGGCCTTAGGCCCAATTTGCCCATGCTGACTAAGATATCTCATCTACACTAGTCCCACCTGCCTGCATTTGGCCTATATCCCTCACATCTTTCCGATCCATAGACCTGTCCAAATGTTTTATAAATATTGTTTATAGTACCTGCGTCAACTGCCTCCACTTGCAGCTCTTTCCGTATACCCACCACCCTCTGTGTGAAAAGGTTGTCCCTTGGGTTCCTATTAAATTTTTCCCTTCTCACCTTAAACCTTTGCCATCTGGCTCTTGATTCCCCTGCTCCAGTTAAAAGACTCTGTGCATTTACCCGATTTATTCCCCACATGATTTTGTACACCTCTATAAGATTACTGCTCAGACTAATGTGCTCCCAGGAATAAAGTCCTAACCTACGTAACCTCTCCCTATAACTCAGGCCCTCAAGTCCTGCAACATCCTCATAAATCATCTCTGTACTCTTTTCAACTTAATGATGTCCTCCTGAGAGCAGGGTGATCAAAACTGAACACAATAATCTAAACGAGGCCTCGCTTACATTTGTAGTGTGTAAGTGATTATATCAAGCCATCCGCCGAACTCCACAATCATTTCCTTCAGCATCTAGCAAGGGCAATATCTTTAAAGTGGCAAATCATATTAAAGCACATTGGACAGAAATAGACTCCTAACCAAAAAGGTACATGGGTGGGTGGGTAAAGGAATTTCTTAACAAGAGAACGAGAGACATGTGAACAATGTTAAAATGAGAGCAAAGCAACACCAAACTATCAATGTACTGTACAAACTACACCACACCTCTCTGCCTAGTCCGAGTAACTTTGTTCCAACATGAAAAATAACTCTCAGCAGGTCAATTTGTTTCACAGGAGAATGTGGCAGTCAATCAGTAGCAGACCACGGACAGAGCAATTGAACCCAAACAAACCTCATCTCCAGTGCACGCAGAAGACTATTCGTTTTAACTGTAACATTTCTTATTCATTTTGACTTTGTAGATGCAAAACAATATTGAACATGCCCGCGAAAAATTGGATTCCACACATCCAACGTTAACTCTGAAGATAAACTCTTTTGTTCCTTACTTCTGTGATTATGAGTGTTCTTCAGTATTGTAATGCTACATGGCACAAGTGTTTGTCCACCACTTTAAAGTCAAAACAGCTCCACCAAAAGAAAATCTGCTCAAAGATCGTCAGTCAACCCCTTGAGAAACTCTATGAATCAGCCTACCACAATAACATGCTAAGGTTGGCCAACAACATTGTTTCTGACCCCGACCATGTCCCGAACAGTAAATACGAATTGTTACCATCAAATCGGAGGTACAGGGTACCAAGATATAATAAGGTTAAACCGAAGCACTCTTTTGTGCACCAGTCAATCCTGAAACTAAACATAGAACTTAATCCCAGATCAAATGTACGCTGAAGGGTCTTGAATGTGTCATCATTTGTGCTTGTAATGTTATGGTGAATATATGTATCCTCGTTTCTTGTCTTACATTCTTTGTCTTTGTTGATGTTGCAAATGGAGCTACTGAGATGCAAGAAAAAATTTAGACTTGATCTGACAATAAAGTATTATCGTATCGTATAAACACAAAATGCTGGAGTAACTCAACTGGACAAGCTGGAGAACCTGACCCATGAATAAGGCTACCATTCAGGTGAAGTACACAGAATAATTCAAATTAATTGCTTACATTCTGATTTTTCATAAAATGGTAGGTTGTTTATACTCTAATAATATATTAAAGCTTTGAACACAGCACACTTTCTCTCAAAATATTCAACCTATTCAAACTGGCTGCCAAAATTGCTCATTTTGAACTGTGTTGATTAAAAAATCAAACACCATCGTCTACAACTCGATACAATACGTGAAGCAGCTTTCCTGAAAGAAAATAGGAGCGGGGAACAAATAGGAACATTTTGGATAGACATACAATCAGCCAATTTGAACCTCTGCACTGCATTATTTCCCGGGCAATCAAAGTGCAGTGGCACACAGATATCTCTGTAAATCATTAAACATTCAAGAGACAGGGTACATGCAAGTAAACCAGTTACACCCAATTCTCGGGGCGGCATGGTGAGAGAGCATTAGAGTTGCTGCCTCACAGCACCAGAGACCCGGGTTCAATCCTGACTGCGGGTCATGTCCGTACGGAGGTTGTACGTTCTCCCTGTGACCGTGTGGGTTTTCTCCAGGTGCTCCGGTTTCCTCCCACATTCCAAAGACGTGCGGATTTATCAGTTAAATGCCTTCTGTAAATTGCCCTGGTGGACTAGTGTATGAGTTATCGTTGGTCGGTGTGGACTCGGTGGGCCGAGGGGACTGTTTCCACACTGTATCTCTAAACCTAAAACTACTTATTTTGATGAATCTAAAAAAAGCACTGCAATGAGATGAGGTAATATTGAAGGATAAAAGAAATAAATGCCTTGAAAAATCAATAGAAATTCCAGCATAATTGTAATATATTATTTCCAGCTGAGCAGCACCAAGCAGAGTAATTGCTCAGTCCACTTGCTGCAGAGGTACATCACATGCACCTGTTATGCTGTTGCTGACCAGAAGAGTGCATTTAGTTGAGTTTAGTTTAGAGATACAGAGCAGAAACAGGCCCTTCAGCCCATCGAGTCCATGTTGACCTGTACCTGCCTTCTCTCCATACACCCTGATCCCTTTAGCCACAAGGGCCACATCTAACTCCCTCTTAAATATAGCCAATGAACTGGCCTCAACTACCTTCTGTGGCAGAGAATTCCACAGACTCTCCACTCTCTGTGTGAAGAAATATTTTCTCATCTCGGTCCTAAAAGACTTCCCCCTTATCCTTAAGCTGTGACCCCTGGTTCTGGACTTCCCCAACATCGGGAACAATCTTCCCGCATCTAGCCTCTCCAACCCCTTAAGAATTTTATATGTTTCAATAAGATCCCCCCTCAGTCTTCTAAATTCCAGCGAGTACAAGCCTAGTCTATCCAGTCTTTCTGTCAAACAGCAACTCTGCCATCGTACATCCTCCGAGATTTCTGTCTTTCCAACTATGTGTGCATCCCAACTCATATTCTGTACAAATGAATCACTTTACATCAAATATACATTGAAAAATATTTTCACAGTGGCGCAGCGGTAGAGTCGCTGCCTTACAGCGCCAGAGACCCGGGTTCGAACCCGACTAAGGGTGCTGTCAGTATGGAGTTTGTACCTTCTCCCTGTGACCACGTGGGTTTTCACCGGGTGCTCCGGTTTCCTCCCACACTCCAAGTCTGTTGGCGAATTGGCTATGGTAAAAAAATTGTAAATTGTCCCTCGTATGTGTAGGATGGTGGTAGTGTACGGGGAATCACTGAACAAGGCGGACCCGGTGGGCCGAAGGGCCTGTTTCCGTGCCGTATCGCTAACCTAAACTAGACCACCATAAACAAGACTTGGCATTTTTGTTGTACAGACGAAGGTCAGCAAAATCACTGCTGATACTCTGGAGGTGTTACCCCAATCTGGATCTGCTGCAGGAGATAACATGTCCTAATCCAGAGTGCCTCATTTTATGCCAACGCTATGTTAGTTGAACTCATATTCTCACATAATTATCCTTTCTCCTCCACTAACTGAATCTTACAAAAATAGACATGTTAACTTTTCATCCGTTTTTCAGCTGACAGGTTAAACCACGGAGAATCAGTGGATGTTGTTTACTTGGATTTTCTGAAGGCCTCTGATAAGAATAAGCACAGAGGATCTTGGTTTAATCTGTCAACGGAAGAAAAAGCATCACGGACACACTGTAATGTGCTCCTTTCCGTTCCTTTGTAACCCCCTACCCTGCGCGCTCCAATTTCACCCAGCTTCTTTCCCCTCCTTCATATTCTCATCTCCCAAATACAGGTCCTCCATTTCTCTCCCTCCCCCCATTTCTTACCCCTCCTGCATCTCCTTTCATCAACAATCCCTCCCTCCCTCCAACTTTACACTCTTCACTCCTCCTCTGGCGCCCTTTAATCTCCTTTTCATCTCTCACCTTTGTCATAGGGTGGCAAGGTGGCGCAGCGGTAGAGATGCTGCCTTACAGCGCCAGAGACCTGAGATCGATCCTGACTATGGGTGCTGTCTGTACGGAGTTTGTACGTTTTGCCTGTGACCTGTGTGGGTTTTCTCCGGGTGCTCCGGTTTCCTCGCATACTGCGAAGACGTACAGGTTTGTTGGCTAATTGGCTTGGTATAATTGTAAATGATCCCTACTGTGTTTAGGATAATGCTAGTGTGCGGGGATCTCTGGTCAGCGCGGACTCAGTGGGCCAAAGGACCTGTTTTTGCCTTGTATCTCTAATCTCACCCCACTCATATGCCAATCAAACACCTCTCACCTGTAATGGACACTAAAAGCTGGAGTAACTCAGCAGGTCAGTCAGCATCTCTGGAGAAAAGGAATGGATGACATTTCAGACCATAAGAAAAAGGAGCAGAATTAGGCCATTCGGCCCATCAAGCCCACTCCCCCATTCACTCATGGGTGATCTATCGCTCCCTCCTAACCCCATTCTCCTGCCTTCTCCCCCATAACCTCTGACACCTGTACTAATGAAGAAGTACTAGAAGTACAAGGAGGCGAAGAAGTATTAATCATCCAATTTGTCTGAAGAAGGATCTCGACCAGAAACGTCACCTAATACTTTTCTCCAGAGATGTTGAGTCACCCCAGCATTTTGTGTCTATCTTCGGTCTAAACCTGCATCTGCAGTTCCTTCTTACAAACCCCTCACCTGTATCCGTCTATCACTCGCCAGCCTTTATCCCGCCCCACCTCTCTTTTCCAACTTTCTCTCCCCGCTTCCAATCAGTCTGAAGATGGCCCGACCCAATATGTCACGTGTCCATTCCCTCTGCAGATGCTGCCTTACCCACTGAGACCCTCCAGTGCTTTGTTTTACCTCAGTCTAACGTAGTTGTGAATTTACAGCCAAACAATTATTGAAACAAAGAATGTTACTCATTGCACTCATCCAATTTCCCCTCCCCAGGATCTCCATTTGAAACGTTTACATGTCTCTTCCCCATTTAATGCTGTTACTTCTAGATTTTTTTTCTGGACTGTGTTTCATGGACAGTACGGGTGGACTAAAGAATTGAATGTACATCTAACAATGCCTACTTCGAAGGTAGACACAAAATGCAGGAGTAACTGAGTGGGCCAGGCAGCATCTCTGTAGAAAGGGAATAGGTGATGTTTGGGGTTGAGACCCTTCTTCAGACTGAGAGTCCTCCCTCTGCTTTGATCCGATATGCTGCAAGGCCAGAATTCTTTCACTGATTAACTCAAGTCTGTATTGTCTGATATTCCACCACAAAACCATTAATAAAACGCTTTTCCCCTGTCAGAGAATGAATGGCTTTCCTGTCGACACAAATGCTCTGATTTACTATAAAACAGCAAAAGCAGAAATTGCTGGAAATATTCAGCAGCTGATCCGATTTCATCCTACAATTCTTGCGTTGCATTTCACATCCAAGCATCTGCAATTTGTTTGTTTTTTGCTTTTCGAGCTAAAAACGTTTTGCTTTTTGCTGCTACCCGGGCCTCATTGAATCAACCAACAGGCAGTGTTGTGTTTCACAAGCAATGGCAACGTACAAGAACCACCAGGAAATAAAAATACAATTTCCATAAGGTTCGAGTGTGTTAAATCTGCCATAGATTACATTTTAGATTTTTATTCTGCAAACATTAGTGCAGTTTAGTTTAGAAATACAGCATAGAAACAGGGCCTTCACACTAGTTTTATGTCATCCCATTTTGGCCTCCACTCCCTGCACATTAGGGGCATTTTTTTAGATTATAGACAATATTTTTATAGATAAAAATATACTATTTTATACTTTTATAGATATATTTTATAGATATATACATATACAATTAACCTCTCAGCCCGCACGAATTTGGGATGGGGGTGGGGGAAATCAGAACAAACCGACGTGGTCACAGGGAGAACGTGCAATGTCCACGCACACACAAAACACCCGAGGTCGGGATCGAACCCGGCCGGGTTCTGTGGCGCTGTAAACAGCGGCTCTACGCCTTGCGCCACTGTGAAAGGCAACTGTAATATGGCAAAGCAGGCCAGCGAGTTGGATTGCAAACCCGACATGTCCGCCGATCTATTTTCACGATAAACGCTTCGTTAGTAAACAAAAAGGGAGCAGCGCCGTGGGTATGTTTTTTTAATGTGCTATACAAATAAAATAAAATTGACTTGACTTGACATTTGCTGAACGTGGAACCGACGGAGCGCTTGGCTGACATTTGCCGGCAGCCGAGACCAAATCGACCCAGGAAAGACCAATGCAATGGAAACGATGCAGCATTGAAACTCCGCCAAGGTTAGTGGGGTTCAGGCTGCCGGGTTCAGTGTAATTGACAAACACTGGCCATTCACGCACTAAAGTGCAACATGACATTCGGAACAACAGCGGGAAGAGATAGATACATGTGGAATTCCACAGGCGATTGTTCGCGGCTACATTGTTGCAGTATTTATACAACCACAATGGAGCCATGTTGCAAAATCACAAGGGTGGCACAAACTGATACATCGTGTCCTTACCGTAGATCATCCCCAGGCCAGTTTCGTGGATAAAGCGGAAACGGCGGTGTTTGAACAGCCATATAGTGAGGATGGTGAGTGTCAGCAGCAGGATGAAGAGCAGCAGGTTCGCGCTGTCTTGCCGGTGGCTCTCTTCCGCCTCTTTCTCCGTGGTGATCTCCGCCATGGCGTTGTCTGCCCGGGATCGCCAAACCAAGGCGCCGAACAGCCAGAAGACGGCGAGCAGAAGCTTCTGCAGGCCGGCCATGCGATACACCGAATCGCGGCGGCTGCTGCTGCACTTTGCCGGCTCCATTGCTTCCCCGAGCTGGTCTGTATGTGTAACCTCTGGGATTCAAACGCTGTCAAAACTGCGTAGCGTCGGAGAGAAGGGGGCGGGGAAAGCAAGCAGGAGACACCATTTAGCACAAACCCCGCCTTGCGCTTAAAAAGGAAATGCTTATTCTGATTTATATTTATTTACCTAACGCGCCGTGTCTTTACCCCCCTCATTTATGGATTTTATAATCCACCGTGCTCCAACTGATTATTTTTAAACCACTGCACGCTTCAAATTCACCTTTAACCCAAATAGGAACTGTTTCTCGCTGATGTAACGCTTACATTCTTCCTCTGTGCCACCCCCAGTCCTTTGTTCTTTGGCCCATCTCTGCAACTCAAAACATGCTTGTTTTCTAACTGTTCCCACTTCTCTCTAGATGCTGCCTGGCCTGCTACGTATTCGCAGCATTTATCGGTCCGAAGAAGGGTTTCGACCCGAAAAGTCACCCACTCCTTCTCTCCAGAGATGCTGCCTGTCCCGCTGAGTTACTCCAGCATTTTGTGTCTATCGTCGGTGCAAACCAGCACCCGCAGTTCCTTCCTCGGCATAAAGCATTTATCGCTGTTTTTGTGGACCTGGAGTTCAGCGATTACGAATCAGGGTTTGAAACTAGTTTTAAGCAAAATGCTGTGGAGACTGGAAATCTTAAAATTAGAAATAGAAAACAGGAGAGGTTCAGGCAGTAACTGTGGACAGACAAGCAGAATTAAAGTTTCAAGTGCATGGCCATTCACCAAAACCTATTTAAAAATAGAATTTTAACCCTAAATCGTGTATAGGCCTGTTATGTTGTTGGCAAGGTAAGAATTTCATCATTCCATATGACTGTTGAACAGTCATCATGACTCTAATAATGTATAATTAGATAGTAAAAGCTCAACGTCCACAATTTGCCTTCAATTGATTCAAATCCCAAAACAACTTGAGCATTAGCAGGCAAAAACTGAGAGGAAATAAAATTGGAATGATGGTAAATCTTAGGGTGTTTTAAAATGGCAATGAAAAATTATGATATTGGGAATTCTTATTCACAAGCCGTGGAAGGCGAGATCGTGTGGGTCTAATTAGGAGGTGGGATATGGGGGGGGGGGAGAAATGGAGGATATGTGGAGGGGGTTGAAATGGAGGATATGGGATGTGAGGGGGCATGGAGGGATGGAGGGGGTGGGATGGTGTGGGGGATGGGAGGGTCGGGATATGTTGGGAAAGGAGCGTGGTGGGGATAAGGGGGACAGAAGGGAGATTGGGGTGGGATGGTGGGGATTGGTGTGGGATGGTGGGGAATGGGGCAGGGGCATTGAGAGGGAATGGTTTGTGGGATCAGAGGAAACCACATTAATAGGGAAGGTATTAAAAATGAGGCAAACAACTTTAAACTGGAAATCAACAGAACAGGAGGGTTGATTTCTGTTCTATGGAAGGGAGGGGGGTAATATGTATGCTGGAACTGTAAGCAAAGAGATTGGAAAGGCTTTGATCCAGTTGAATCTTGAATACTGTGCTGTGCCAAGTCAGAAGGTGAGATATTGTTGCATGTGCCTTTGACGAGCTTCATTTGGACAAAGTAGGGTCCAAAGACATAAAGACCAGAGTTGGAGTTGAATGGAGAGTTAAGCTGGAGGACAACAGGAAGCTCTGGACTGCCCTTGATGATGTAGTAGAGTTGTTTGAAGAGGTAACAAATCTAGCAAATAGCAGAAGATGCAGAGGACATATTTTTACAAAAATATTGGGAAAGATTGCGATTAGTCTGGGAAAAAGATTCGTGAAACAAGGATGTAATGTCCCAGGCTGAAGCTTGGGAAAGCACTGGTCAGGCCGCATTTGGAGTATTGTGGGCTCCATATCTGAGGAAGGATGTGCTGGCGTTGGAGAGGGTCCAGAGGAGGTCTACGAGAATGATCCCAGGAATGATTGGGTTAACATATGCTGAGCATTTTACGGCACTGGGACTGTACTCACTGGAGTTTAGAAGGATGAGAGGGGGACCTCATTAAAACTTACCGGAAAGTGAAAGGCCTGGACAGAGTGGATGCGGAGAGGATGTCTCCACTGGTGGGAGAGTCTAGGACCAGAGGCCACAGCCTCAGAATAAAATGACGTACCTTTGGAAAGGAGATGAGGAGGGATTTCTTTAGTCAGTGGGTAATGAATCTGAGGAATTCATTGCCTCAGGAGTCTGTGAAGGCCAAGTCAATGGAGATTTTTAAGGTGGAGATTAATAGATTCTTGATTGATAAGGGTGCCAATGGTTATGGGGAGAAGGCTGGAGATGAGAATGTGGTTGAGGTAAAAATAATCAGCCATGGTAAAATTGATGGGCCTAATGGCCTAATTCTACTCATAGAACTTATGAAAGTAGTAATTAAGCACGGGACCACTCTTTTTGGTGTAGTAGTTGTTTGAAGAGGTGACAAATCTGGCAAATAGCAGAAAATGCAGTGGACATATTTTTACAAGAATATTTGGAAAGATTGGGATTAGTTTGGGAAAAGGAAGATTAGGAAAGTAGGAATTAAGCACAACTTTGACTGGAAATGACAAAGCATGTTCAATAGATCTTTGAGAAGGGGAGGGCCGCAACTCAGTACATAAAATGCTTTAAACGCAAGGATATCCCAGAGTTTAACTAGCTGGTAATGGAAGATACTGCTTTTGCATGCACGGTCTCTGTTTCATAATTTGATTAGTACCTTGAGTAGTATGGGTGTCAGAGGTTATGGGGAGAAGGCAGGAGAATGAGGTTAGGAGGGAGAGATAGATCGACCATGTTTGAGTGGCGGAGTAGACTTGATGGGCCAAATGTTCTAATTCTGCTCCCCTCACTTATGACCTTCTATGAACTGGTAATGGCTCAGAGGGAGAAAGACTTGCCTTACATTTGCCATTCTTGCCCTGTCCCGAGGTATTACAGAATCTGTGAACTTGTTGATTTTCTGCCAAATAAAGTGAACAATTTGAAGGCAGTAAGATGCCTGTAATGGATTGTTTACACTTCAAGAGGGAGAGGTAACCTAACTTCAGAGTCACGAGCATTGCACAAGTAATAAAAAATGAAGATGAGGATGTTTATGGAAAAGGCAGAAAAAGGTCAGTGAATGCAAGATCTTGATAAAGTAATTAGTAGTAATTATTTGTAATAATCATTTTTTTAAAATCTTTTATAATAATTAATAGTCACCTAAATGTGAATCTGCTGTAAAAAAGGGGAAAATTGGGTGATAAAAAAGGAGAGCCAGAATTGTTTTTTAATTTATTTGCTCGTTAGGCGTGGACATTATTGATATTTTTTTCATCGCTTAATGTTCTTGAAGATAATTCATCAACTACATTTGTGAGTCCAGAGTCACATATCAGCCAGAGCAAGTATGTGTGGAACAGACTCGATGGGCCAAATGGCCTAATTCTGCTCCTATGGTTAGTTTAGTTCAGTTGAGAGATCCAGTGCAGAAATAGGCCCTTCGGCCCACCGACTCCGTGCCGACCAGCGATCACCCCGTACACTAGCACTATCCTGCACATACTGGAGACAATTTACCAAAGCCAATTAACCTACAAACCTGTACGTCTTTGGAGCATGGGGGGAAACCGAAGATCTCGGAGAAAAAAACCCATGCGGTCACGGGGAGAGCGTACAAACTCTGTACAGACAGCACCCGAGGTCAGGATCGAACCCGGTAGACAGCAGCTGTAAGGCAGCAGCTCTACCGCTGCACCACTGTGCCACCCAACTTTATATCAAAATACAAGTGTTCTATTTCTGAAAGGAGGAGGGTTTTGTGAGGGTTCCTGAAAGATGTCACGAAGCTCAGACCCAACAAATCGCCCGTTTCATGACCTTAGTTAAGGAAATGTAATTCCAGATTTATTTAATTACTCTAATTGAATTCCTCCAGTTACCATGGTGGCATTCAAACCCGTGTCTCTAAATCGATGGACCACAACACTGTCTACTCATTCAGTAACCTAACCACTGCACTGCTGATGTTAAAGTTATGTAGAAACAAAGAACTGCAAATGCAGGTTTATATACAAAAGGACACACAAAGTGCTGGAATAGGTGACGTTTTGAGCCTGGACCCTTCTTCAGACCTATCCATGTTCTCCTGAGATGCTGCCTGACCTGCTGAATTACTCCAGCACTTCGTGTCCTTTAAGGTTATGTAGTTCAGGTTCACAATACAATAAAATTGCACCTTGTGGCAAAGTCTTTAAGATAATATTAATGGAATACTGGGTCTAATGGGAACAATTATTGATATAATCTTTGTCAGATTAGAGTAGAGTACAAGATGTACTTGGACTTCACATTATAGCAAAGCTAATAAGGCAAAACAGACATACTGGGATTTCACTTGCAATGAGAAGATATGATTTTTCAAAAAAGAAACAGACATTTCACAATGGATGTGGACAATTGCTGTGAAACACAAAGTTATGGAGTAAACTCAGTGGGTCAGGCAGCATCTGTGGAAGGTCATTTGCTGCGTTGCTTAAAAACATGATGGTCTCGGATAGCATTTGTGGAAACAAACTTATTGATACTGATTGATGGGTTAAAAATACGGGGATGTAAATAGGAGACTTTATAGAGAAAAGAAAAGCTGCCGTTTCAAATAAATATGTAAAATAACTCGGCGGGTCAGGCAGCATCACTGGAGGATACAGATCAATAGTCAATAGTCGTCAGAGGGGCTCTGACCCAAAACCACCTATTCATGTTCTTCCAGCACTTTGTGTCTTTTTTTTGTAAACCAGCATCTGCAGTCCCTTATGTCTACAAAGTTACTATATAAATAGCTTCTGAGATGTCCAAAGGTGTATTCATATATCATATCATATATAATACAGCCGAAAACAGGCCTTTTCGGCCCTCCAAGTCCGTGCCGCCCAGCGATCCCCGTACATTAACACTATCCTACACAATTTAGGGACAATTTTTACATTTACCCAGCCAATTAACCTACATACCTGTACGTCTTTGGAGTGTGGGAGGAAACCGAAGATCTCGGAGAAAACCCACGCAGGTCACGGGGAGAACGTACAAACTCCTTACAGTGCAGCACCCGTAGTCAGGATCGAACCTGAGTCTCCGGCGCTGCATTCGCTGTAAAGCAGCAACTCTACCGCTGCGCTACCGTGCCGATGTCCAAAGGTGTATTGTGACCAAGGTGGACATAGCATGCTCCTACAATGTGCTAAGACCAAATAATCTGGGACGTTATGAGGTGTTGACTGAGAGCTGAATTGCTGTGAAACATTGACTGTCATGGAGAAAATATCAAGGGAACTTCCTTTTGGAGAATGGAACATCTCACACAAAAGACACCACATCTGACAGCAAAAAAACCCCCAAAATGCTGGAGGTACTCAGCAGGCCAAGCAGTTTAGTTTAGTTTAGAGATACAGGAAATGGGCCCTTTGGCCCACTGTCCATGCCGACTAACAATCCCCAGACACTAGCACTATCCTACACACACTAGGGACAGTTTACAATTTTACCAAAACCAAATTAACCTACGAACCTGTATGTCTTTGGAACGTGGGAGGAAACCGGAGCATCCGGAGAAAACCCACGCGGTCACAGGGAGAACGTACAAACTCCGTGCAGACAGCACCAGTAGTCCGGATCGAACCCTGTAAGGAATCTGGCGCTGTAAGGTAACAACTTTACCACTGCGCCACCGTGCCGTCTCTGTGGATGGGAAATGGAAATGTACAGACAGTTTTAAGTCGAGACCCTTCCTCCTCTGTCCATTTCTCTTCACAGATGCTACCTGGCCTGTAGAATTCCTCCAGCACGATGACTCTGAATTCCAGCATCTGCAGTCTCTTATGTCTCCAACACACCTGACAGTACAGTTCTGCACTGCATGAGCCCCAGCATAGACAGTTGTGCTCAAGTTTCTGAAATGGGTTCGTGTGTTTTTACGACCTTCGGATTCCATGCCACGTGGCTGGTGATTAGTGGGTTTAAAGTGAGGAAACGTAACTGGGGCATGGCTGACTCACCGAAAGATTTTGAATAGATTGAAAGATTAAGAGAAACAGATAGGATTGTAAGTCGGGTGAATGCACTACAGGAGTGAGTGATTGAGTAAAGACACTGTACTAACATTGATAGGCTTCAAAGGAATGATAAACGTGGGAACAAAATGGGCAAATTAAGTTGGAGAAGAAGACACAGAGTGTTGGCTCAGGCAGCATCTCTGGAGAGCTTCCACAATTCTCCAAGACCTCAAGAAATTGCAGAGAATTGTGGACGCAGCCCAGACCGTCACACAAACCAATCTTCCATTGACATACTTCACGCTGTCTCGGAAAGGCCACCAGCATAACCAAGGATGAGTCTCACCCCGGTCACTCCCTCTTCTCCTCTCTTCCATCAGGCAAGATGTACAGGAGTGTGAAAACGCACATTCCAGATTCAGTAACAGTTTATTCCCAGCTGTTATCAGGCAACTTAACCATCTGACCAACAACTCGAGAGCGGTCATGAGATACTATCTACCTCATTGAAGACCCTCACACTATTTTTAATCGGACTTTACCTGGCACTAAACGATATTCCCTTTATCATGGATCTGTACACTGGATGGCTCAATTGTAATCATGTATAGTCTTTCCGCTGACTGGTTAGCACGTAACACAAAGCTTTTCACTGTACCTTGGTACATGCGAGAATAAACTAAACGGAACTAGTGCTGTCGGGGAGGATTTAAACTAATGTGGCAGGGGGATGGGAGCTGGAGCAGAGAGACAGAGGGGTGTAAAATGAGGGTAGAAGCAACAGGTAGCAAGGTGAAAAGTAAAAGTGGCAGGCAGACAAATCCAGGGCAAAAATCAAAAAGGGCCACTTTTCAACATAATCGTACAAGGGGTAAGAGAGTTGTAAAAACAAGCCTGAAGGCTTTGTGTCTCAATGCAAGGAGTATACGTAATAAGGTGGATGAATTAAATGTGGAGATAGTTATTAATGATTATGATATAGTTGGGATTACGGAGACATGGCTCCAGGGTGACCAAGGCTGGGAGCTCAACATCCAGGGATATTCTACATTCAGGCGGGATAGACAGAAAGGAAAAGGAGGTGGGGTAGCGTTACTGGTTAGAGAGGAGATTAAAGCAGTGGAAAGGAAGGACATTAGCTTGGAGGAAGTAGAATCGATATGGGTAGAGCTACGAAACACTAAGGGGCAGAAAACGCTAGTGGGAGTTGTGTACAGGCCACCTAACAGCAGTAGGGAGGTTGGGGATGGCATCAAGCAGGAAATTAGAAATGCATGCACTAAAGGCGCAGCAGTTATAATGGGTGACTTCAATCTACATATAGATTGGGTGAACCAAACTGGCAGGGGTGCTGAGGAAGAGGATTTCTTGGAATGTTTGAGAGATGGTTTTCTAAACCAACATGTCGAGGAACCAACGAGAGAACAGGCCATTCTAGACTGGGTATTGAGTAATGAGGAAGGGTTAGTTAGCACTCTTGTTGTGCGAGGCCCCTTGGGCAAGAGTGATCATAATATGGTAGAGTTCTTCATTAGGATGGAGAGTGACAAAGTCGATACAGAAACAAGTGTTCTGAACTTAAAGAAAGATAACTTTGAGGGTATGAGGCGTGAATTGTCCAAGATAGACTGGCGATTGATGCTGAAAGGGTTGACGGTGGACATGCAATGGAAGGCATTTAAAGGTCGCATGGATGAACTACAACAAGTGTTCATCCCAGTTTGGCAAAAGAACAAACCAGGAAAGGTAGTGCATCCGTGGCTAACAAGGGAAATCAAGGATAGTATTAAAACAAAAGATGAAGCATACAGATTAGCCAGAAAAAGTAGCATACCAGAGGACCAGAGAAATTCAGAGTCCAGCAGAGGAGGAAAGGGAAAATAGATTATGAGGGAAAACTGGCAAGGAACATAAAAACAGACTGCAAAAGCTTTTATAAATATGTCAAGAGAAAAAGATTAGTTAAGGCAAATGTAGGTCCCTTGCAGCCGGAAACAGGTGAATTGATCATAGGGAACAAGGAGATGGCAGACCAATTGAACAAATACTTTGGTTCTGTCTTCACTAAGGAAGACATAAACCGTCTGCCGGAAATAGCGGGGGACCGGGGGTCTAAAGAGATGGAGGAACTGAGGGAAATCCAGGTTAGTCGGGAAGTGGTGTTAGGTAAATTAAATGGATTAAAGGCAGATAAATCCCCAGGGCCAGATAGGCTGCATCCCAGAGTGCTTAAGGAAGTAGCCTCAGAAATAGTGGATGCATTAGTGATAATTTTTCAAAACTCTTTAGATTCTGGAGTAGTTCCTGAGGACTGGAGGGTAGCTAATGTAATCCCACTTTTTAAAAAGGGAGGGAGAGAGAAAACGGGGAATTATAGACCAGTTAGCCTAACATCGGTAGTGGGGAAAATGCTAGAGTCAGTTATTAAAGATGTGATAGCATTACATTTGGAAAGTGGAGAAATCATCGGACAAAGTCAGCATGGATTTACCAAAGGCAAATCATGTCTGACGAATCTTATAGAATTTTTCGAGGATGTAACTAGTAGAGTGGATAAGGGAGAACCAGTCGATGTGTTATATCTGGACTTTCAGAAGGCCTTCGACAAGGTCCCACATAGGAGATTGGTGTACAAACTTAAAGCACACGGTATTGAGGGTTCAGTGTTGAGGTGGATAGAAAATTGGTTGGCGGACAGGAAGCAAAGAGTAGGAATAAACGGGTCCTTTTCGGAATGGCAGGCAGTGACTAGTGGGGTACCGCAAGGCTCAGTGCTGGGACCCCAGTTATTTACAGTGTATATTAATGATTTGGACGAGGGAATTGAATGCAACATCTCTAAGTTTGCGGATGACACGAAGCTGGGTGGCAGTGTTAGCTGCGAGGAGGATGCTAGGAGGCTGCAGAGTGACTTGGATAGATTAGGCGAGTGGGCAAATGCATGGCAGATGCAATATAATGTGGATAAATGTGAGGTTATCCACTTTGGCGGCAAGAACAGGAAAGCAGAGTATTACCTGAATGGTGACCGATTGGGAGAAGGGGAGATGCAACGTGACCTGGGTGTCATGGTGCACCAGTCATTGAAAGCAAGCATGCAGGTGCAGCAGGCAGTGAAGAAAGCAAATGGTATGTTGGCATTCATAGCAAGAGGATTTGAGTTTAGGAGCAGGGAGGTTCTGCTGCAGTTGTACAGGGCCTTGGTGAGACCGCACCTGGAGTATTGTGTGCAGTTTTGGTCTCCTAACCTGAGGAAAGACGTTCTTGCCTTAGAGGGAGTACAGAGAAGGTTCACCAGATTGATCCCTGGGATGGCGGGACTTACATATGAGGAAAGACTAGATAGACTGGGCTTGTACTCGCTGGAATTTAGAAGACTGAGGGGGGATCTTATAGAAACATATAAAATTCTTAAGGGGTTGGAGAGGCTAGATGCGGGAAAATTGTTCCCGATGTTGGGGGAGTCCAGAACCAGGGGTCACAGCTTAAGGATAAGGGGGAAGTCTTTTAGGACCGAGATGAGAAAACATTTCTTCACACAGAGTGGTGAGTCTGTGGAATTCTCTGCCACAGAAGGTAGTTGAGGCCAGTTCATTGGCTATATTTAAGAGGGAGTTAGATGTGGCCCTTTTTGCTAAAGGGATCAGGGGGTATGGAGAGAAGGCAGGTACAGGCTACTGAGCTGAATGATCAGCCATGATCATATTGAATGGCGATGCAGGCTCGAAGGGCCGAATGGCCTACTCCTGCACCTATTTAAAAAAAACAAAAAAACTTGGATAGGTAACATTTTGGGTCCTTCTGTCCGTCTTGGCACATTATGTTAGTGGGTGTGGGGAAGGTTGGGGAGCATAAGATTATGAATACTGTTTGTGTTAAGGATAATCAACATATTCCCAAATGATGATTTTATATAAAATGAAGTTTTTTAATCAGTGGGAGATAGAAATATATATATATATATATATATATATATATATACACATACATATACACACACACACACAGACTTCTAACATTTCACAGAAGACAAAATGAAACTGATGACAAGTAAAGGATTTAGTTTAATTTAGAGATACAACATGGAAACAGGCCCTTCGGCCCACCAAGTCTGCACCAACCAACAACTAGTTCCATCCTAAAACACAAAGGACAATTTTCAGAAGCCAATTAACCTGCAAACCAGCACATCTTTGGAATGTGAATGGAAACCAGAGCACCCGGAGGAAACCCATGCAGGGAGAACCCACAGGGAGAATGAGCAAACTCCGTACAGACAGCACCGAACTCTGATCAGGATCAGGATCGAACCCAGGTCTCTAGCGTTGTAAGGCAGCAACTCTACCGCTGCTCTATGGTGCCGCCCACCTAACATAGTGTCTGATATCTGAGAAAAGAACAACATGATATCATGGCTGTATTCTGAGGGTTAATTCAACACGAAATATAAGTAAGACACAAAGTGTTGGAGGAACTCAGCAGGTCAGGCAACATCTATGGAAGGAATGGACAGATGATATTTCAGATTGGGACCCATCTTAAGACCGATTATTGGTGAGCTCCTTCAGCACTTTACGTTTTGCTCAAGTTTCCAGCATCTACGGTTCCTTTTGCCTCCATATCAAGCTGTCTGTCTCCATCAGCACAGCCGATGGTTGGAATCTATCAACCAAAATTCACCACTGGTAAATAATTTTATTTCGTCAGAGGTTGGTGAATCTGTGGAATTCATTGCCATAAACGGCCAAGTCAATGGATATTTGTAAGGTGGAGATTGACGGATTCTCGATTAGTAAGTGTGCCAGTGGCTATGGGGAGAAGGCAGGAGAATAGTGTTGAGAGAGAAAGATAGATCACCCATGATTGAATGTAGACTTGTTGGGTCGAATGGCCTAATTTTGCTCTTAGAACTTATGAACAAAAGTTATCTCTGTTCTGTCAACGGTTGAGTTTGAAGAAAGGTCCCGACCCAAAACACACAGTTTACGAATAAGGGGTAGGCCATTTAGAACTGAGATGAGGAAAAACTTTTTCAGTCAGAGAGTTGTGAATCTGTGGAATTCTCTGCCTCAGACGGCAGTGGAGGCCAATTCTCTGAATGCATTCAAGAGAGAGCTGGATAGAGCTCTTATGGATAGCGGAGTCAGGGGGTATGGGGAGAAGGCAGGAACGGGGTATTGATTGAGAATGATCAGCCATGATCACATTGAATGGCGGTGCTGGCTCGAAGGGCCGAATGGCCTCCTCCTGCATCTATTGTCTATCACCTATCCACCTTCTCCAGGAATGCTGCCTGACCTGTTGAGTTACTCCAGCTCTCAGTGTCTTTTTTTGGCCAAAGATAATGTTTGGCAATAATCACTGTTGTGGTTGCAAGAATGGGAATTTCCTAAAAAATACCATTCTGAAACAATATAATTTAAAACCTGCACAAGGAAGAGTCCAGGCAAACTGAGGAAGCCAAATATTGACTTTATTTTTAAATTCTCCTTTTTTCCCCCATTTCCTCCAAATTTATCTTTTCTTTTTGTTATAGAATTAGAAGAGTATTTTGCATTTATTAGAACATTGAATGAACAATTGTCAATGCATTGCGGTCTGTTGTCAACATCTTGAAACCTCTTGTAGTACATATGGATGTCAATTTTAAGTTGTGGCTTTCCGATTTGAAATCAATCCATATTAATTAATTATTACTGTCCAAGTCTTGTTGCCAAAACATTCCTATTTTAATTTCATTCACCTCAGGGGATCCATTTCTGAACACCAAAGTGAGATGGAGCCTGGTGGTTACTCTACCATTCTAATTTGATTATTTTTAAAATAATTTCAAAGTAAATTGGGCAGCACAGTAGAGTTGCTGTCTTCCAGCTCCAGAGAGCCTCGACCACGGGTGCTGTCTGTAGGGAGTTTGTACGTTCTCCCTGGAACCATGTGGGTTTTCTCCGGGTGCTCCGATTTCCTCGCACACTCAAAAGACGTACAGGTTTGTAGATTAATTGACATTGGTAAAATTGTAAATTGGCCCTAGTGTGTAGGATAGAGATTCTACAGGGTGATTACCGGTCGGCGTGGACTCGGTGGGCCAAAGCACCGGTTTCCATTTGGGCTGTATCTCTAAACTAAACTAAACAAATTAATTGTCAGTGAGGGAACAAGATGGGGGGGGGGGGGAAATCGGAGCAGGGACTCCAATTAAGGATTTGGGGGTGGGAAGGAGAATATTGTTAAGAGGATCTGATCTTTAGGTGATGTGAAATGAGAGTTCAGGAGACTCAATCAAATTTTTGGATGACTTACTAAAAGATTCACATATTAATTCAATATCTATATGTGCTCTGAAAGAAAATATCCTGCGACAGTTTACAGATAGATATAACATTGATCTTAAAACTTGTATAAAAATTTTCACTCCAAAAAATTAAAATAATGATCTTTTTAAATGACAAGTTCTTAAAGCCACAAATGAAAGAATGAAGTTCTTTTGCAATTACTACATCAACTGAATGACAATGAATACATAGTAGGTCTTTACGTAATAGTTTAGTAGAAAGAGCTGTGGGTTGCTGGATCATCAGTCAGCGATAGAGTTGCTGCCTTACAGTGCTTGCAAACCCGGAGTCCCGGGTTCAATCCCGACTAAGGGTGCTCTCTGTACGGAGTTTGTAGGTTCTCCCTGTGACCGCTTAGGTTTTCTCCGAGTTCTTCGTTTTTCTCCCACACTCCAAAGACGTACAGGTTTGTAGGTGAATTGGCTTGGTATAAGTGTAAATTGTCCCTAGTATGTGTAGGATAGAGCTAATGTGCAGGAATCGCTGGTCGGTGCGGATTCGGTGGGCTGAAGGGCCTGTTTCAGCGCTCTAACTAAACTAAACAAATAGAGCCTGGTGTCACATACAAGCCAGGCAAGAATGGAAGATGTGTTTCCTTCCATAAGACACGACAGTAGGACAAATGAGAATCCCATAATTATTCATGTGTTAGTTCCTCTATGAAACTGCACCCTGAGGCTTTGTTTAGGTTTGGTTTACGTTTAATATTATCGTGTACCAAGGTACAGTGAAAAGCTTTGTTTTGCATGCTCTCCAATCAGATCAGATAATATCATACATAAATGCAATCAAGTCAATTCAGTTTCAGTTTAGTTTATTGTCACCTGTACCGAGGAACAGTGAAAAGCTTTTGTTGTGTGCTAACCAGTCAGCAGAAAGACAATACACGATTACCACCATTGAGCCATTCACAGTGTACAGATACAGGATAAAGGAATAACGTTTAGTGCAAGATAAAGATAGTAAAGTCCGATCAAATATAGTCTTAGGGTCACCATTAGTAGAAAGTAGTTCAGGACGGCTCTCCAGTTGCGGTAGGATGGGTCAGTTGCCTGATAACAGCTGCGAAGAAACAGTCCCTGAATCTGGAGGTGTGCGTTTTCACACTTCTGTACCTTTTGTGTAATGGGAGAGGGGAGAAGAGGGAATCGCCAGGCTGCGACTCATCCTTGATTATGCTGCAGTCAAACTCAAATAGAATAGGTAGAGAAAAGGGGAATATACAGAGGCAGAATATAGTTTTTAGCATTGTAAAGCATCAGTTCCATAGATAAAGTCCAATATTGGCAATGAGTAGCAATAAATCTTATGATAGGACCTTAGCTTGGTTTGGAATAGCTCCATCCAAAACGGACGAAATTTCTGCAGGCTGATAACAGAGGGGAAGAAGCTGTTCCCGAGTCTGGTGGTTCACTCTTTCTGCATCTTCTGCAGGAAGGAATGACCGGGTCGGGACAAGTCTTTGATTATATCTCTTGCTTTGGACCACAACCACATACAAAGCTACCTTTTCCCCTTTTATCCTAACTCACATGTTCCTCAGTATCCTATTCTATCATTGGTAGAATGTAATATCGTAACCATCTATCAATAAAAGCAGGATTTTTCATTCGCGAAATGGTGTACATAGTTATGTGTTATTTCTATGTACACTCTCCATGACCCAAACCACTACAGCTTCTGAGGAATTTAAATTAACTAAAAGAAATCTGGAATAAAAAGCTGGTTAGTCGTGGTGAACATGAATAATCATAAAATTTTCATTTGGTTCACTGTTGTGTTCTCCTTCGACACAAAGAGCAAAGAGGTCCTTCTGCAGTAGGAGTAAAGAGGTCCTTCTGCAGTTGTACAGGGCCCTAGTGAGACCGCACCTGGAGTACTGTGTGCAGTTTTGGTCTCCAAATTTGAAGAAGGATATTCTTGCTATTGAGGGCGTGCAGCGTAGGTTTACTAGGTTAATTCCCGGAATGGCGGGACTGTCATATGTTGAAAGACTGGAGCGACTAGGTTTGTATACACTGGAATTTAGAAGGATGAGAGGGGATCTTATCGAAACGTATAAGATTATTAAGGGGTTGGACATGTTAGAGGCAGGAAACATGTTCCCAATGTTGGGGGAGTCCAGAACCTGGGGCCACAGTTTAAGAATAAGGGGTAGGCCGTTTAGAACAGAGATGAGGAAAAACTTTTTTAGTCAGAGTTGTGAATCTGTGGAATTCTCTGCCTCAGAGGGCAGTGGAGGCCAATTCTCTGAATACATTCAAGAGAGAGCTAGATAGAGCTCTTAAGGATAGCGGAGTCAGGGGGTATGGGGAGAAAGCAGGAACAGGGTACTGATTGAGAATGATCAGCCATGATCACATTGAATGGCGGTGCTGGCTCGAAGGGCCGAATGGCCTACTCCTGCACCTATTGTCTATTGTTATCCTTTCTTCACTGGCTCATATGTGACTTCAGCTCTACTTGTTCTCTGTGATTGTCCAGCAAACCACTGCTCTTTGTATTAAAATACTAGTTAAAAACAACCCCTAGTCATTTATAATCATGTCTTCAACTCACTACCCAACACAACACAAGTTACCTCTTGTCACGTTTCTCCTGATTCACAGCTGGGAAGATCTTTGGGAAGATCCTTTTTAAGAAAAGCTGCAAAAAAAAGTTAAACTTGTCAAAAAATCGTTCTTTGTTTCACTGTGCCCACCTTCTCAATCATAATCCCCCTCTTTCAAAAATGTTTAAACAGTGAAAGATTCGGAAATGTTGTTATTGGAATGACCAAGGGTGTTCTACATAAGTGCAACCTAAACCATAAGTACAAGACTACATGTAATTTTTGACGCCCTTGATTTGTAAGGGAGTCAAAGGTTTAGGGGTGAAGGCAGGAGAATGGGGTTGAGAGGGAAAAGTAGATCAGTCATGATCGAATGGCAGAGTAGACTCAGTGGGCCGAATGGCCTAATTCTGCTCCTATGTCTTATGGTCTGACAAGTTAGTAAAATGAGACATGTAGATGCAGCCTGTCTATGACAAATGCTATGTTGACCGTACCAAAATATTGTGTACAATGCTGGTCATTACCTGAAAAAGGATATGGTTCTATTGAGGGAATATCGCAAAGATTCACCAGTCTGTGTTTGCTTGGATGTTAGTTGGAGAGAGACTGAGTAGGTTGGAGCTGTGCTCTGTACCATTTAGAAGAATGTGCAGTAATCATATTGAAATATAGAAAATACTTAAGAGGTTCGACATGATAGATACAAAATTAGTTATGGAGTAAGTTTCCTTACGCTAAACTCAGTTTCAGTTTAGTTTATTGCCACATGAACCAAGATACAGTGATTAGCTTTTGTTGTGTGCTCATCAGTCAGCGGAAAGGCAATGCATGATTACAATCGAGCATTTTGCAGTGTATAGATACTCGATAGACAATAGGTGCAGGAGTAGGCCATTCGGCCCTTTGAGCCAGCACCACCATTCAATGTGATCATGGCTGATCATTCTCAATCAGTACCTCGTTCATGCCTTCTCCCCATACCCCCTGACTCCGCTATCCTTAAGAGCTCTATCTAGCTCTCTCTTGAATGCATTCAGAGAATTAGCCTCCACTGCCTTCTGAGGCAGAGAATTCCACAGATTTACAACTCTCTGACTGAAAAAGTTTTTCCTCATCTCCGTTCTAAATGGCCTACCTCTTATTCTTAAACTGTGGCCCCTAGTTCTGGACTCCCCCAACATTGGGAACATGTTTCCTGCCTCTAACATGTCCAACCCCTTAATAATCTTATATGTTTCGATAAGATCCCCTCTCATCCTTCTAAATTGCAGTGTATACAAGCCGAGTCGCTCCAGTCTTTCAACATATGATAGTCCCACCATTCCGGGAATCAACCTAGTAAACCTACGCTGCATGCCCTCAATAGCAAGAATATCCTTCTTCAAATTTGGAGACCAAAACTGCACACAGTACTCAAGGTGCGGTCTTACTAGGGCCCTGTACAACTGCAGAAGGACTTCTTTGCTCGATAAGGGAATAACATTTTGTGCAAGGTAAAGCCAGTAAAGTCCAATCAAAGATAGTCAGCGGGTCATCAATGAGGTAGACAGTAGCTCAGGACTGCTCTCTCTTTGTGGTATGATGATTCAGTTGCCTGATTCAGCGGCTAAGGACAAAGAATTACAAGCCATAACCTCAAGAGAGACCGCTGAAGAGAGAAATTCGGAAAAATTATTTCACTCCGAAGATGAAATCTTTGATTCATTTAGAAGCATTTAGTTCTGAATCAAAATATTGAAATTTGATTTGATACCTGCAAAATAAAAGAGCTGCAATCTCCAAGGCAGCATTAAAAGATGGCTGAATTGTTGAAACCTAGTCTTTTATGCTGGATTTTTAAAAAAAATTACCAAGGTAATTCAAAGAAGAACAATAATTGTTCATAATTATTTTTGTTATTCTGCATTGAATGACCAGAAAATATTCAGTTTTGTAAATAACTGTAAAGTTTGAGTTTCACAAATTTTCACCTGGATTAGACATAACCTATGTACAGATCCTCTGTAATAGATTATCCCTAATTGTTTAAAATTGTCAATATAAAGCACCATGTCAACCATTTGTTTCCTACATGACAAGAGCTGTGAAAAGTAAAGTGCTTTCCAGAACGTGAATTGTTTTGGGACATCATGAGAGGGACTATATAAATGCAAGCATTTTTTTAAATGTAGAAAGCATTTTACCAGGATGCATCACAGCTTGGTTTGGAAACAGCTCCATTCAAGACTACAAGAAATTGCAGCGAATTATGGACACAGCCCAGACTATCACACAAACCAACCTCTCTTCCATTGACTCCATTTATGCTTCAAGCTGCCTTGGCAAGGCCAACAGCATAATCACACCCTGGCCACTCCCTCTTCTCCCCACTCCCATAGGCAAAAGGTAAAGAAGTGTGAAAATGCACACCTCCAGACTCGGGGACAGTTTCTTCCCTGCTGTTACCAGGCAACTGAATCACCCTACCACAACCAGAGAGCAGTCCTGAACGACTATCTACCTCATTGGTGATCCTTGATTGGACTTTGCTGGCTTTACCTTGCACTAAATGTTATTCCCTTATCATGTATCGATACACTGTAAATGGCTCGATTGTAATTATGTATTGTCTTGCCAATGATTGGATAGCACGCAACAAAAGGCTTTTCACTGTACCTCACTACACGTGACAATAAACGAAACTAAAAAAGGGTACGTCACCAAACACCAGAGTTATCAGCCAATAATAATTTCCTTTGAAAGGGGCAGAACCAGTTCATTTAAGCAATAGAAAAAATATATATTAAGCATTATTAACATCAACCTGCACGATTGTTCTTTTTCCAGAAACACTTAGTCAAGGGGGTTTTATTGTCATATGTCCCAGAGAACAATGAAATTCTTACTTACAGCAGCACAACAGAATATGTAAACATAGTACTTTGAATACAATATAAATGAGAAAAGGTTCAGTGTGTGTTTATATACACACAACCATATATAAACACACAAAAACATGTATAGACATATAAATACAAACACATACACATTTATTTGCACATATATATACACGCACACACATACAGAAACACACGTATATATAATATATAGACAGTGTAGGAAAGAACTGCAGATGCTGGTTTAAATCGAAGATAGACCCAAAATGCTGGAGTAACTCAGCAGGTCAGGCAACATCTCTGGAGAAAAGAAATATATATATATATATATAAAGAAATATATAAAAACAAACAAACAATAATAGTGCAAAAACACAAACAATTCACCCAAGTCTATGTAGTTTAGAGCCAATTTGGAGGTTGTTGTGTTTAATAGCCTGAAGGGTGGGGGGAGGGGAGGGGGGCTATTCCTGAACCTGACCTTGGGCAGGCATCCAGAGGCGTTGTCATTGTTCTGGACAGGCGTAGATACCAAAACACCAAGCAAGACCTAACACATTTTGTTTTTACCCCAAATATATTATTACACCCTCCAGATTTCATCGATTCTTAATTGCCAATTAAGAATTAGTGGTCTAATTAGTTAAAACTATGCCTCCTTGAAAAAAGAAAAAAAATCAGGTGTTAATGAAAGGAAAAAATATATAGATGACTGTAACCCAGTCGCCCTGGCGCTTGTTACCCTTTCGTGTTGCACTTTCTGCCTGGGACAACATTCCATGAACCCACGCCTTCGGTGGAGAACTCATCCGTCTTGTGATTGGCAGAACCCAAATGAGACGCGCTCTCCAATTGGACGACTTGTCGTTCCGGTGCGTTCCGCTGTGATTGGAAGCCCATCGCCGATTGGTCGGTCGATACTTCCGGTCGGCTGCACCCCCACCGATGATTGGTTCCCAGAGCCCTCTTTTGTCCCATTGGCTGCAACGTTTCCCGTTCTGATCTGCCATTGGTCAAACCGCTGCCAAAAAGTTACATGAAGGAAAAATAATTAATTTTAACATAATTTTTTTCAGTTTTTAAAAGTAGGTAAAATCATTGATTTTAATATGTGATAAAATAATAAGTTTTTTTAAAAAAACGATTAAAAAATAAGATAAAATAAGGAACTGCAGATGCTAGAATCTTCAGCAAAATAAAAACTTCAAAATGTTAGAATAACTCAGTCCACAGATGCACCTGACCCTCTGACTTACTTACTTCTGCACTTTTGTTTTACATGTGCTTATGTTTTAATTATTAATCGAAAGTCTACGTTACGATTGGCATGTTTAGTTCTCGGTGACAGTTAACTTTAACGTGGAGAGGGTGACTGACCAGTTTGAAACACCGCAAAGATTCAATTGTATGACTTATGCAATGTGGGTTTGACTGGTGGAAATTGCACTCCCTGTTAAATATTAAGGGAAGGACAAGACCGCAGTAAGGTTGGTTAATGGGGTCCCTGCGCTGTTGACAGTCAGCAACCTTGTGACAGGCAGCATCTCTGGACTCTGGAGAGAAGGAATGGGTAACGTTAAGGGTCGAGACCCTACTTCAAACCCGAAACATTACCCATTCCTTCTCTCCAGAGATGCTGCCTGTCCCGCTGAGTTTTATTCCAACATTTTATGTCTATTTTCGGTGTAAACCAACATCTGCAGTTCCTTCCTACACAACCTTGTAAATGGCTTCGCCGGAGGTTTGCTAAGCGTTAAAAAATGGTGGGTAACAGCTACCTTGCAGTGATTGGCTTTGTGGTGCAGTAGAACGGAGAAGTGTAGAAACAAGGGACTGCAGATGCTGGTTAATACACAGAAAGACACAAAGTGCTTGAGTTTATCAGCAGGAGGCAGCATCTCTGAAGAATATGGCTAGGTGACGTTTTAGATCGAGTCCCTTCTTGGTGGGTTCAGTTGGCTGTTGCGTTTGCCTTGTACACATTGCCTCGTAGCAATTGGCGAAGAAGGTCTGAGACACGGTGATTTGTCAGCATAAATTTCTGAGCTGACACTAAGTAGGTGTGAACAGGCACTTTAAAATCAGTGAAAATATGACTGCTCCAATTTCCGTGCTGTATGAATCAATGAGGGGGCGGGGCCGGGGCCGGGGCCGGGGGAGGGGCTTCGATGCAGCGATTGGCGGGTCCGCCAGCGGTGATTGGTGTCCGCGAGCCGCCGCTGCCATTGGCGGGGAGGGAGGGTCGGCAGGGAAACGGGAAGCGGCGGCCGCGGGGCGGGGAGGAGGAGGAGAAGGAGGAGCGGCCACTCATTGGGACTGACCGGGTCGTGAGGAGGCGGCGGCTGGACTGTGGTCGCGGTCGCTCGGCCTTACCGTGAGGAGGCGGCGGTTGGACTGTGGTCGCTCGGCCTTACCGTGAGGAGGAGGAGGCGGCGGAGCACCGAACCTGTTCCTCAGCCTGACCGTGAGGCGGTGGCCGCCGAGGTCTGGGAGCGGGAACTGTTGCCCGGCGGAGCGGAGGCTGCCTGTGTACGGGCCGCAGCGACGGCGTTTCGCCGCTGAACCTTGAGGAAAATGGGCTGCCTGTTCTCCAGGGCTTCCAAAGGGAAAAAACAGAAAAAGCCGGCGGAGGAGGAAGAGTCGGCGAAGCAGTACAGCTGGGACAAGCGGGCGAAGGAGGTGAGGGGGGTGGGTGAGGGACGAGCTGGGGCCTGGGGGCGAGGGTGGAGAGCTGAGGGTGGAGGGGTGTCCAGGGGAGGGGGTGAGGGACGAGCTGGGCCTTGGGGGAGGGTGGAGAGCTGAGGGTGTCTAGGGGAGTGGGTGGGGTGGCGAAGGGAGGGTGCGGGGGGGGTGGCGAAGGGAGGGTAGGGGGGGTGGCGAAGGGAGGGTGGGGGGTGGCGAAGGGAGGGTGGGGGGGGTGGCGAAGGGAGGGTGGGGGGGTGGCGAAGGGAGGGTGTGGTGGGGTGGCGAAGGGAGGGGGGGTGGAGGGGTGAAAGTAGGGGTATGGAGGGGAGAGGGTGGGGGGTGTCGAGGGGAGTGGGTGGGAGGTGTCGAGGGGAGTGGGTGGGGGGTGTCGAGGGGAGTGGGTGGGAGATGTCGAGGGGATGGTGGGGTGGTGGAGGGGAGAGGGTGGGGGTGTCGAGGGGAGAGGGTGAGGGGTGTCGAGAGGGGAGGGTGGGGTGTCGAGGGGAGAGGGTGGGGGGTGTAGAGGGGAGAGGGTGGGAGGTGTCGAGGGGAGTGGGTGGGGGATGTCGAGGGTTGGATGAGATTGGTTCGTTTGTTGTCTTTTAAGGTTCAGTATATTCAGGACTAGGGTGAATGAATATTTGGCAGGGGAGGGGGAGAGAGGAACTGTAGACATTTAAAACAAATCAGAAATGAACATAACATGCCAGAGATTGTTAGCAAGTTTGGCAGTGACTGTGGATAGAAGTCGTCAACATGACCAAGACTGTCTTGGTCACCAGTATAGTCATGGGCGACACGTAAAGTGGAGGACGGGGCGAGGTTGACATCTTATTGCTTTGCGGAGTAGACTCTAGGGATAGTTTTTAAACCATAGGACTGGGTCAGAGTAGAGGGAAAGAGGTTTTCCTCTAGAGTTGAGACCTGTAGCATCAGAGTTAAAGAGTCATGCAGCATGATACCAAGCCCTGCAGTTCACCTCATCCATGCCAACCAATTAAGATGCCCCAACTAAGTTAGTCCTATTTGCCTGCCTTTGGCTTGTATTCCACTAACCCTTTCCTATCCATGACCACCTGTCCAAGTGTCCTTTAAATGTTATGTTATATGTCTCAACCACTTCCTCTGGCAGCTCATTCTATATAATTTTTCTTATTTGGTTTATTAATTTTCCTATTTATTTTGGTTGGCGATTGTTTAATTGTTGTTTCTGTGACTGTGTTCAGGTCGTTCATCTAACACTGTTTTTTCTTTATTTTAATATACATTTGTGGTATATGTAACCTCACACAGTTCCAAGATGAGTGAAAATCAGGTAACAAATTTCATGCCTGACTGTTTTGCAACTTTGACATTGTCACCATTTGAAGGCAGAGGCTTTATATAGAAACTGACATTAATTCCCAATTATTGTTTTTGACAACAACTGGATAGTTGCCCACTTTTAACACTCGCTCAGTATTGGCTCAGATATGATGCTATTCCATATCCTGTTTTCTGTAACAAAGCCCAAGGCTAATCTATTAATCTTATTTCCAAAAGACCTTTCCTTATCTTGCAAATAAATAATCATTGGTAAAATAATCCAGTTTCTTTAGAAAGGCTGTTGATAAAGCTCCTTGCTACAGTACTTTTCGGAATTTCAGAAGTGTGTGATATGGTAAATAGTGAGGATGGATATCAAAAATTACAGCAGGATCTTGATCAGTTGGACAAGTGGGCTGAGGAATGGTTAATGGAGTTCAATGCAGATAAATGCAAGATGTTTTTTAGGGAAGGATAATCAGGGCAGGACATTCACAGTGTATGGCAGGGCCCTGGGGACAGTTGTCGAGCAGAGGTGGTCTAGGAGTGCAGGTATATGGTTCCTTGAAAGTGGTGTCACCGATGGTTAGGGTGGTCAAGAAGGCGTTTGGCACATGGGCTTTCATCAGTCAGGGTATTGAGTATAGAAGTCTGAAGAAGGGTCTAGATCCGAAACGTCACCTATTCCTTCTCTCCAGAGGTGTTGCATGTCCCACTGAGTTACTTCAGCATTTTGTCTGTCTTCGGTTTCAACCAGTATTTGCAGTTCCCCTCTACACATGGAAGTTGGGATATCATGTTACAGTTGGTGAGGACACATTTGGAGAATTGTGTTCAGTTTTGGTCACTCTGCTTTTAGAAAGATGTTGTTAAGCGGGAAAGAGTACAGAGAAGATTTAAGAGGATGGGCAAGATTTGTTCAGTGTAGGCAAGTTGGGCCAAAGGGCCTGTTTCCATGCTGTATGGCTTTATGACTCTATAACTAATTATTTAGGAAATACATTTGTTTGTGAAATAATACACTTAACCTTTTTAAACAGTTGCCATGCCTGACCCAATTCAAATTACTTTAAGACTAAGGAAACTAGCTTGTATGTTGCTGAAAGTTTACACTTGTCAGATCAAAGAAATCAAAATTGCTATTTGATCTGTAGTTTATTTTAAAATACACTTGCCTGCTGCAGACCAGTTTGCTCCCATTTAGGGTTTGCTTCAACGGTATTGATGATCCAAAATGATTACAGCATAGAAGGAGACCATTTGGTCCTTCACATCTGAGCCAATTCTGCTTAAGAGCAATCCTGCTTGTTTTTTCGCCCCCACGCTCTCTCCCTGCTATTGTCCTGCTAATTCTGTCCTATATACTTGGCACCACCATTTTGAAATCTACAAGTTTATTTATTTGCATCTGTACTCCACAATTTGAGATTTGAGAAAAAATCGCATGTGATTAAAGTGCACATTGTCAGATTTTATTAAAGGGTATTTTTATATATTTTAGTTTCATCTTGTAGAAATTACAGCTGTGCTTATACATAGTCCCCCCATTTGAGGGCACCATAATGTTTGGGACACACGGCTTCATAGGTGTTTGTAATTGCTCAGGTGTGTTTAATTGCGTCCTTCATGCAGATATGAGAGAGCTCTCAGCAACTCGTCTTTCCTCCAGTCTTTCCATCACCTTTGGAAACTTTTATTGCTGTTTAACAACATGAGGACCAAAGTTGTGCCAATGAAAGTCAAAGAAGCCACTATGAGACTGAGAAACAAGAATAAAATTGTTAGGGACATCAGCCGAACCTTAGGCTTACCAAAATCAACTGTGGAACATCATTAAGAAGAAAGAGAGCACTGGTGAGCTTACTAATCGCAAAGGGACTGGCAGACCAAGGAAGACCTCCACAGCTGATGACAGAAGAATTCTCTCTATAATAAAGAAAGATCCCCAAACACCTGTCCGACAGATCAGAAACACTCTTCAGGAGTCAGGTGTGGATTTGTCAATGACCACTGTCCGCAAAAGACATCATGAACAGAAATACAGAGGCTACACTGCAAGATGCAAACCACTGGTTAGGCACAAACATAGGATGGCCAGGTTACAGTTTGTCAAGAAATACTTAAGAGCAACCACAGTTCTGGAAAAAGGTCTTGTGGACAGATGAGACGAATATTAACTTGTATCAGAGTAATGGCAAGAGCAAAGTATGGGGGAGAGACGGAACTGCCCAAGATCCAACGCATACCACCTCATCTGTGAAACACAGTGATGGGGGTGTTGTGGCTTGGGCATGTATGGCTATTAAAGGTAATGGCTCACTTATCTTCATTGATGATACAACTGCTGATGGTAATAGCATAATGAATTCTGAAGTGTATAGACACATCCTATCTGCTCAAGTTCAAACAAATGCCTCAAAACTCATTGGCTGGCAGTTCATTTTACAGCAAGACAATGATCACAAACGTACTGTTAAAGCAACAAAGGAGTTTTTCAAAGCTAAAAAATGGCCAATTCTTGAGTGGCCATCAATCACCCGATCTGAACCCAATTGAGAATGCCTTTTATATGCTGAAGAGAAAACTGAAGGGGACTAGCCCCCAAAACAAGCATAAGCTAAAGATGGCTGCAATACAGGCCTGACAGAGCATCACCAGAGAAGACACCCAGCAAATAGTGATGTCCATGAAACACAGACTTCAAGCAGTCATTGCATGCAAAGGATATGTAACAAAATACTAAACATGACTACTTTCATTTACATGACATCGCTGTGTCCCAGACATTATGGTGCCCTAGAATGGGGGTATGATGTATAAACACTGCGGTAATTTCTACATGGTGAAACCAAAATGTATAAAAATGGCCTTTATTAAAATCTGACAATGTGCACTTTAACCACATGTGATTTTTTTCTATTACAAATCTCAAGTTGTGGTGTACAGAGGCAATTAAATAAATGACGGGTTTTTGTCCCAAACATGATAGACCTTCACCATTAACCTTGGCAGCATGTTCCAACATCCCTCAGCTCCTGATTTCCACTTGACCTTGTGTGTAAAGCCTGCCTGGAATCTGCCTTTTGGGTACTAATTAGACAAACCAAACACTAGTCTGCACAGAAAATTTGTACATAATGAAAACTCGAGAGACTATTTTTTGTTTACTGCAATCAATTCTAATTTTTGCTCGGACAAAACAAACATTTGCAAAACTGCTACGATGTTTTTGTTAGTTTGTTATTTTGCCATGTAATAAACACACATTTTCTTAGAGTATTTATTTAAATTGGAAGAGAATGATATTTGGACAATAAAAGCAACATTTCACCAACATTTACAATTTTATTTGCCAGTAAAAATATAGGGGCCAAAAATGCAAGACACCAATTTTTTTTAGTTAAAACTTTGCTGGTTGACTCAACTTCAGAATTATGCACATGAAAATTGGAATAAAAATGAATTAAAATAATACAAATAATAATTAAAATAATATAAATAATAATATGGTTAGGATTGTGTTTATATTATCCATCATTTTGTTCTTTGTCAGTGCTTGCAATACAACTAGAAAGGAAACTATCTTTTAGTTTTGATTTTTATCATACAGTTTACAAGTTTTTAGTTGTTTTTTTTTATCCCTATATGGGGATAAATAACATTTAACAGTTCTAAGGTTGTGATGTTTTATTCTTATTTGAAGAGTCTAGCGGTAATGAAACAGCATCTGTCAAAAGCCATAGCTTGCTATTGAGTTTGTGTGCAAGGTCATTTTCTGGTGGAGTTTGTTTCCTGTGTTCAACGGAAAAATATTATCTCTGTTCCTATTTGGGGCACTTGTTTCACAAAGTGCAATAGGCTTGCGCTTACCACACGATTTCCTGCACTCTTCCCCAATTAAGGCAACCAACTGAACATTTGTAACATGTTTATTCCTGACACCAACTGTAATTTGGTCACTCAGTCTAAAATGTGATTTTTATTTTTCTTAATTTCTCACTTCCTCGGAAAAGCAGCCAACATAATCAAAAGAGATGCCTTGCCCTGGTCATTCATTTTTCTCTCTCTTCCCATCGGGCAGAAGGTACAGAAGCTTGAAAGCGTGCACCACCAGACTCGGGACAGCTTCTTCTCCTCTGTTATCATGCTTCTGAACAGTCCTATCAGTTGCGGTACTGTCCGATTCACCCCAACCCCATTGTGGAAAATGAACTTAGTGTATGGAACTGGTGCTTTACAATGCTGAGGAACTATATTCTGCATTCTGTATTTTTTCCTTGCTCCATCTATTGTACTTGAGTTTCGCTTGATTGTATTTGTATCTCATATCTGATTTGATTGGATGGTAGGCAAAAGCAAGCTTTTAACTACACCTTCGAACTCAGGAACAGCTTCATCCCCAGGGCCATAGTTGCTATGAACTGGTCCTGCTGAGCCGGATGGTCACAACGCATAGATCAACTTGCACTTTACCCTGTCTAAAACTGTTACAATTGTTTTGTTGGGTTGCTGTTGTCTAAATCACTTAAATTATTGCATCGTATGGGAGGCGCATTCCCAATCTCGTTGTACCCCTGGGTACAATGACAATAAAGATATATTGTATTGTATTGAACATGTGACAATAATAAACCTAAGCCTCAATGATTTTGCCATGTAGAGCACATTGCTTATTTGTTTTCCTGCTGGGCTGTATTTGAGTCCAAACCAGAAAGTGCATTTCACTTATTTAATAAGACCCTGGTGAAATGTTTAGCAAGTCTCAACCCTTCTGCACTGAGCTGCTTAGTGACACGGTGCAAAATTTGGTTCCTAATAATGGAAAATTGTATTGTTCTAATATTTCTAATCCCATTTGTTCAGTAAGTATATTCAAGAAGTTGTTCATGAGACAAAGTTGAGCATAAGATATATTGGTGATGCAAAAGGATTTGGGGGATTCTGAATGTTATGCTACCAAAATTAACTCGCTCTCTACACTATCTCATAAGATAGTCCTAAAAGCCGACTAAGATTTCGGTTCATCACTTCTACACTGTGTTTTGTTTCACCTTCTGCATGCCTCTGAACTGCCTTGGGATATTTCACTCTACCAAAGCACATCATAAATGCAAATAAAAATCTAAAAAAACTGCAGGTGTTGGAAATCCTGAAGTAAAAGCATAAAAATCTGGAAGAGCTCAGCAGGTTGAGCAGCATCTGTAGAAAGATGAATCCCCATTAATAACTTTAATTCTCTTTCCACAATACATGCAAATCGATCTTCACATAATTTCCTGTTTAACATTGTTTTGACTCTAATCATGCGCAGACTCAATCCATTTTATTCTTTGGACCAACCTTAAGACTTCCTCTGTACCCCTTCCATTGCTCTTTTATTCTACCTTCCTCCCAGGTGAAATATGGATGAGCTATTTTGATCCAGCCTTAATCTGGCTGCATCTCCTATCCACCTCTCTCAGGTTGAACCTAGCTGTGCAAATGAAATGGCACATTCCCCTCCTCTTTTATAAATATAATTGCCTTGTTGGGTGTTTTGCTGAATTCCAATTGAAGAACAGACAGGCCCTGTGTGTGCATCAGTTTATTTTCCCCCTGCAAGTGAGAAACGCCTGTTTTCTATAGCTAACCAAATCATATCACACTGTACACACTTGCTGTAATTCTTCAATTCCATCAAATATTCACCTTAACACTAATTCTTCTCTATAACTATCGGCTATTAAATGCTCCATCCTCCAAATAAACTGAACTACGTAGACTTGGGGGATTAATTTTGTCTTTTTGCACTTTTATTGGGGGTTTTTTGTGTGTATGTGTATATATACCCTTTATTATTTTTGCTTGTTTATTATATTGTTTACGGAGTACTGTGTTTACATAGCACTAAAGCACTAGGTAAACTCATGCCTTTGCAATCATGATCACTGCACCAGAGTATGGATGTGAATGTCTTTGAATGGATGTACCAATGAAGGATTTTAGCTATAAGGTTAGAATGGAGAAGTGGGGTTTGTTCCAAGACTAGTTTGACAATAGATTTATTAGAGATGTCCAATATCTTGATTAGGATTAGCAGAGGGGTTAAATATCAAGCAAGACAGATTTATTTGGGAAAAGATCCAGGGATAACATGCGGGAAAATCTTTGGTTATAGAGTGAATGATTGTGAACGGTTATGCACAAGCAGAAAGTGAACTCAGTCAAGGCTTTCAAAAGGTGTGCTTGAGCACTCATAGGTAAATATTTGCCAGACTGTTGGGAAAGAAGGAATTGGGACTGGTTGAATTGCTGTAAAGAGACTCTCTGTAATGAAGCAATTCTTTCAACAGCATAGGCATTGAAGGATAAATATTGGGATCCACAGGAAACCTTCAGAATGCTACAGAATCTAAATCAGCTGCCTGAGGAGACAGTTGTGGCTTCTGTTTAATATCTATTTCAAACAGCAATGCCTTTTATAGTACAGCACTTCCTCATTGTTGAAGTAATGCAAGCCTGTGCCATGTTATGTTTGAAAATCAACTGTGATTTAACTGACCAAGCTGATATTTAGCTAGCAATTATTTGATTACTGTCTGAATTCTGAAAGTATGACTCGTTGTTTTGATAGCACTGAGTAATAGCATCAGCATTATTAGCACTGAGTAATAGCATTATTTTGATATGTTTATGGGCATATTCTGTAATAGCTCCAATATATCAAACAGACTTTTTGATCTTTACCCAACATGAAAAGCACTCGTAATGAGCCTGTCATTGTCCACATTCAAATCATGCCACTAAAGAGGAGATAGACACAAAATGTTGGAGTATCTCAGCAGGACAAGCAGCATCTCTGGAGAGAAGGAATGGATGACGTTTCGGGTTGAGACAAAGGGTCTCGACCCAAAACGTCGCCCATTCCTTCTCTTCAGAGATGCTGCCTGTCCCGCAGAGTTACTCTAGCATTTTGTGTATCTTCGGTGTAAACCAGCATCTGCAGTTCCTTCCCACACATGCCACTGCATAGCACTGCATTCCTTGCCCCCACCACTCCTCCATTTTGTACTGCCTGGCTGTGATAGACTATTTCAATACAAACTGAATTGAACCAATTTACTTATCAGTTTTCACCTTTTTCTGTAGTTTCCTACATCTAATTTTCTCATTTGCTTAGTTTAGTTTAGAGATACAGTGCAAGTCTATGCCAACCAGCGATCCCCGCATATTAACTCTATCCTACACACACTAGGGACAATTTATATTTTAATACCAAGCTAATTAACCTGCAAACCTGTGCGTCTTTGGATTGTGGGGGGAACCCGAAGATCTTGGAGAAAACCCATGCAGGCCATGGGGAGAACGTACAAACTCCGTACAGACAAGCACCATAGTCAGGATCAAGCCCGGGTCCCTGGCTCTGTAAGGCAGCAACTCTACCGCTGCACCACCATGCTGCCCTTTGTGAAGATAATTAGCCCTCATTGCATAGGATCAGTGAAGATCTACTAATTATTCTTTAATGAGTAAACTATGTAGTCATTTGTGAGATTCTTCAATCCAACCTTGATTATTTTCTTTTTTGGTCATTTACATTTTTATCTAAACCACTAAACAGATATTGTAAATGGCATTTAAACACTTTTTTCCCCTTTACACCTCCAAGTTATACTTACTGTTTTTGTTTTTAGTTAGTTTAGATTATTGTCACGTGTACCGAGGTACAGTGAAAAACTTTTGTCGCGTGCTAACCAGTCATCGGAAAGACAATACATGACACAATCAACCCATTCACAGTGTAGAGATACATGATAAAGGGAATAAAGGGTTTATGTTTTGAATTTGTTGTTCATTATGAAGATAGACACAAAATGCTGGAGTAACTCAGCTGGTCAGGCAGGAGAAAAGGAAAAGGTGACCTTTCGGGTCGAGACCCTTCTTCAGACCCTTGTTTATTACTAAGTACGATGTTTCCATTGCTGGTGCAAGGAAGAAATTAATTGTTCCATTTCAGGACATAAGACTCTCTTGACTCCTTTCCATGTTACAGTTGAGGTCCAGCTAACAATAGTTCCAACCTGGACCTCTTCTTCCATGAGCCAATTTCATTAACTCATTTAAAAAGTGGTGAGGAACAAAGATTTTTCTCCCAAAGAAATCAAGCTGCCTGAAAAACTTCCAAAACTGGTGTGTATATTTGAGCATATTGCCTGTATGCTTTTAAAATAATTGGTGTATTTGTTCCAACAGATTGATGTTAAGGACTATATGCTGGTCGGATTAAAGGACCAGACCGTGGGACGGTTACCCGGTAAAGTTGCTGGCGAGCAGTTTGTCATTGAAGAATGTGAGAACTGCAACATATATATATTTGACCACTCTGCCACCATCACCATAGACGACTGCACCAACTGCAGGATATTTCTGGGACCTATCAAGGGCAGCGTGTTTTTCCGCAAATGCGTAGACTGCAAATGTATCGTGGCTTGTCAGCAATTCCGCACGCGGGATTGCAGAAAGATGGACATCTTCCTCTGCTGTGCCACGCAGCCCATCATTGAATCATCGACGAGCATGAAGTTTGGTTGCTTTCAATATTACTTCCCGGAGCTGGGCTATCAGTTCAAAGATGCTGGCTTGAGCATCTTCAACAACAACTGGAGCAACATCCATGACTTCACCCCTTCTTCAGATGAGAACAACTGGGTGTTGCTGGCCGAAGACGCGGTACCTCAAGATTGTGTTCCTCTTCCTGATTCCGAGGAACTGCAAGCGGTTCGGATCTCCACTGAGTTGAACAGGAGCATTGTTCCGGTCACGCGAGGCCAGAGACAAAAGAGCAGCGAGGAGTCCTGCTTAGTTGTGTTTTTTGCTGGAGATTACACAACAGCCAATGCCAGGAAGTTAATCGATGAGGTGAGAAAATCGTATATCTGTGCAGTGTTCTTTTGCCATAAAGGGCGTGTTCGGAATCGAACTGCAGCCCTGCTTAACGTAACCCGAACCTGTTGACTTTGCAGCATAAGGAAAAAACTATATACTTTGGCATCCTTCCACAGAGCTTGCTTCAGGACAAATTGGCAATCACCGGAGAGTTGCTTGCACTATCATTTGCAAAAGAATGCTGATCATCTTGATTAGTAAGGGTGTCAAGAGTTATGTGGAGAAGGCAGGAGAATGGGTTTGAGAGGGAATGATTGATCAGCCATGATTGATGACTGAGTAAAGTCGATGGGCCGAATGGCCTGATTCCCTCCTATGAACTTATGGAGTTCATAAGAAATGATTGAATGACAGAAATGGCAAATGATATGCTGGGTGCAGATTCCAGTGGAGTGAAAGGTGAGGAAAAAGGGAATTCTATCTAAAATAGACACAATGCTGGAGTAACACAGCAGGACAGGCAACATCTCTGGATAGATGGAATACATGATGTTTTGGGTTGAGACCCTTCAGACTTGGAGTCGGGAGAGGGAAACGAGAGCTATGGATGGATAAGGTGTGGAAACGAGACATCAAAAGGGAAGTTCAAGAAAAATGTAGAATGTAGCATTGTTAACTAGGGGAAGATGACAATGAGGCTTACAATGTAAAATTTAATCAGGAGGACAGTCAGACTGGTCGAAGATCTATGATGGGGAGGGATGGGGAGAGGGAAAGCAAGGGTTACTTGAGGTTCGAGAAGTCAATATTCATATCACTAGGTTGTAAGCTGCCCAAGCGAAATAGCCGACAAGGGAATTCTATCTGTTCGACCTGAGGAGAATGAATGGGGGAAGTGAGAGCAGATTTGCGGAATTGCATGAGGGGAAACCGCATTTCCTGAAGAAGGAGAACATTTCAGAAGAACTGAAAAGGGGAAGCCTCATCTTCAGGACGGATGCTGATTCAAATTAATTTGGTATCCAATCTTACTGAAAAAACTAATGGCAGCTGGGTTGAATTAAGTTGCAGATTTTTAATATGCTTATCTGTGAGAGTTCTTTGAATTATACTGAATCTTAAATTAAATTTGACTTACTGTGTTTGTGCTGCATCTTTGAAAGAGTTACGATTAGGTCTGTTCCATGCAGTCTTGCAAATTACTCAATTTCCAGAATTTCTATTGCTGCCAGCATCTTTTTTTCAGGCGGTGAATGCCACATCTTAATGAATAATTGTGTAATATTACACAAGAATGCTATTATACATTTGTGCGTTAGTTTTACTTTATGCCTTATTCTGAATTCCACTAAAGGTTGTACTTAATAGACAATAGGTGCAGGAGTAGGCCATTCGGCCCTTCAAGCCAGCACCACCATTCAATGTGATCATGGCTGTTCATTCTCAAATTTACTTATCATATCATATCATATCATATATATACAGCCGGAAACAGGCCTTTTCGGCCCTCCAAGTCCGTGCCGCCCAGTGATCCCCGCACATTAACACTATCCTATACCCACTAGGGACAATTTTTACATTTACCCAGCCAATTAACCTACATACCTGTACGTCTTTGGAGTGTGGGAGGAAACCGAAGATCTCGGAGAAAACCCACGCAGGTCACGGGGAGAACGTACAAACTCCTTGCAGTGCAGCACCCGTAGTCAGGATCGAACCTGAGTCTCCGGCGCTGCATTCGCTGTAAAGCAGCAACTCTACCGCTGCGCTACCGTGTTAGAATACTTATTCTTAAATTTTTGCTCTTTCTTGGTAGATAAAAATAAAATTGATAACCTGTTTCCAATTTGTTATTGGATGTTCCTGGCAGTAAAATTAATTGTTTTTCATTTCAAAAGATGGCTGCAAAGGATTTTGCTCTTGTTCAAACCAAAGAAATCTCAATGAGACCAGATGATGCCAACAGGGTATTCAAAGAGAAAGCAGCAGACTTCATTCCATTGCTTCAGCAAGGTAAAGTTATGAGTGGGAAGAATAACCTTAAGCAGTTTTAATTCCTTTGGTACATGTTAAACCATTGAGGTCTTTATTGCAAGTGATGAATGAGGAATTCATTGGATGACATAGTGCACATGGAATGGCGGCGCTGCCCTAGCAGCTGCGGCTACACCTGCGGTCCATTTGTCTTGTGTTTTTGTTGGTTTTTTTTTGTCTTAATTGTAGTTGTGATGTGGTGTTTTTGTGTTGTGTACTATGTGTGTATGTGGGGGGGAGGGGGGGAACTGTAACATTGTAAATATGTAAATATGTATCCCTTCCGAACGGAGACCCGACCTTTGTGTTCTGGGCCGTGTCTCCGTTCCATCTGCGGCCTACCATCGGCCCAACTCCTGGAGCTGGCGGCCTCCAGGGCTCTGGTTCGCAGAGCCCGCGGATCGGACTCACCATCGGCGGATCCGGCCGTCTTCGGAGGCTGCGGGAGCGGCTGCGACTCGCCTTAGGCTCGGGCCGCATGGATGCCGACATCGGGAGCTCCAGCAGCGGCAGCGTGTTCGCCCGCCCCGGATCACGGGGCTTGGGTCGCGGACATTTCACCGTCCGGCGCGGCCTAAGATAGGCCGCGGGATATTTCTCTGCTGGGCGGGGGCTTCAATGTCGGGAGCCACGACCGCTCCGACGTGCAGCAACAGCGGCAGCAGCAGCGTGTTCGCCCGCCCCGGATCGGACTTATCATCGGCGGAGCCGGCCGTTTTCGGAGGCTGCGGGAGCGGCTGCAACGCGACGCGCCTTAGGCTCGGGCCGCTGCGGACCGTCCGGTGCGGCCTGCAACCACAACAGCCTGACTGCGGGCGAGGACAGCAGGAGAAGGGAAAGACATTGTGGCCTTCCATCACAGTGAGGAGAGGACTGGAGGAGACTCACTGTGATGGATGTTTCTTTGATGGATGTTTCTTTTTTTGTGTGTTTTTGGGGTTGGGTAATTTTAATGCCTATTTAATGCTTTTATTGTTGGACTGTGTTTTGGGGGTTTTGGGGTTGTGTAATTTTAATGCCTATTTAATGCTTTTATTGTTAGACTGTGGGTGACCGAATTTCGTCCAATATTGGATGACAAATAAAAGCTATCTTGATCTATCTTGATCTTGATGGAACAGAAACAAACCATTTATCAAAACTTCCATGCCAGCCCTTTTAAGCTAACTGCACTTCTCTCAGCATAACCCTTGTATGACTGTTCAGCCTCCATTTAAATGCATATTTATTATTTACTTCGGTTAATCCCTGTTTCAAAAAGCCACTTTTTTGGGGGGAGGGGGGTGGGGGGAGATCTTCATCTGTTAATTGTTAATCTCACTCCTGCTACTGTCTTGAAGTCAGCTGCTGTTCCACCCTTGTACATTTTCATTGACCCAATGCAGTGCTTCTTTTGCAAATCTTGATAAATGACATCAGCTGCATTATTATGCATGCAGCTGCATTAAATTCAATCAGAATGGGTTTACAATTAATTATAATTACTCATCTGGGTATGTTTTTGTTCTATATTTTGACAGAAATTCCATTATTCATACCATAGATCGTATGGGGCTGCTTTATAGATCCCCGTCGATGATCTAACTCCTTTGAAAAACAAGTGTTAATGAGCCACTAGTCTCCATCTACACTTTTCTCTAATGAATTAATAAAATGCCATAATCCTTCCACCTCTCTACGAATTCTTTTAAAATGTGTGGATCAATCTCCCTGTGCTAAGCCTTTTTGTGTTCCAGCTTATTTTGCGCTTTTTGATTTTTTTTAAATGCACTCTTTTGTATATCATGACACTCAATGTCACATTCACCTGTTCTGTGTCCCTGGTAAATCTTGAAGCAAGATGAAAATTTACCCTTTCCCTGTCATTAATGCAGGTATTGTCAAGAATATTCGCATCAAAACTGTTCTTTAGTCTAATGCTGCTTGACCTGATTAGATTTTCCAGCATTTTCTGTTCCTGTTCTCTTTTCTTATTTTGTATCTATAGAAGAATTTACTACCTTTTTTTATGCACTCATAAAGTTACTGTTCGTTTCAGTGTAGTCACAATGATATAGGCAGTTTTGCCATCTCAGCAGTGATAAAATCTGGGTGTCTATTGAATATAATGTAATCTGAAAATAAAAACTGAATCATACCATTGTCAGTAATTAAATGACTCTGTACTCAAGAGATGGTGTTATCTTTTATATTTGAAGATACAGGAATGAAGCTCTTGTTTATTTTGATGTTTTTGCAGGCCCTGTTGTTGCTTTGGAATTTAATGGAGATGGTGCAGTGGAGGCCTGCCAGAATATAATCAGTTGTGTGTTCAGCACTTCTAAGGTAAAATAATCTTCTGAAGCTTAATATATCGTAAACACTTTTCTCATTATTGGGTAAACCATTCAGTAATCTATATGCAGTCTCAATAGACAATAGCTGCAGGAGTAGGCCATTCGGCCCTTCGAGCCAATGTGATCATGACTGATCATCCACAATCAGTACCCCATTCCTGCCCTCTCCCCATACCCCCTGACTCTGTTACCATTAAGAGCTCCATCTAACACTCTCTTGAAAGCATCCAGAGAATTGGCCTCCACTGCCTTCTGAGGCAGAGAATTCCACAGATTTACAACTCTCTGAGTGAAAAAGGTTTTTCCTCGTCTCCGTTCTAAATGGCCTACCCCTTATTCTTAAACACTGGCCCCTGGTTCTGGACTCCCCCAACATTGGGAACATGTTTTCTGCCTCTAGCGTGTCCAATCCCTTAATAATCTTATATTTCAAAAAGATCCCCTCTCATCCTTCTAAATTCCTGTGTATACAAGCCCAGTCGCTCCAGTCTTTCATCATACGACAGTCCCGCCATCCGGGAATTAACCTAGTGTACCTACGCTGCACTCCCTCAATAGCAAGAATGTTCTTCCTCAAATTTGGAGACCAAAACTGCACATGGTTCTCCAGGTGTGGTCTCACTTGGGCCCTGTACAACTGCAGAAGGACCACTTTGCTTCTATACTGAACTCCTCTTGTCATTAGGGCCAACATGCCATTAGCTTTCTTCACTGCCTGCTGTATCTACATGCTTAATTTCAGTGACTGATGAACAAGGACACCCAGATCTCTTTGTACTTCCCCTTTTCCTAACATTACACCATTCAGATAATAATCTGCCTTCCTGTTCTTGCCACCAAAGTGGATAATCTCACATTTATCCACATTAAACTGCATCTGCCATGCATCTGCCCACTCACACAACCTGTCCAAGTCACCCTGCATCCTCATAGCATCCTCCTCACAGTTCACACTGCCACCCAGCTTTGTGTTATCTGTAAATTTGCTAATGTTACTTTTAATCCATCTAAGTCATTAATATAAGAAAATAACTGCAGATGCTGGTACAAATCGATTTATTCACAAAATGCTGGAGTAACTCAGCAGGTCAGGCAGCATCTCCCGAGATGCTGCCTGACCTGCTGAGTTACTCCAGCATTTTGTGAATAAGTCATTAATATATATTGTAAATAGCTGCGGTTCCAGCTCCAAGCCTTGCAGTAACTAGAAAAATGGACAAGAGGGAGCCAGTGGATATAGTGTAGCTGGACTTTCAGAAAGCCTTTGATAAGGTCCCACATAGGAGATTAGTGGGCAAAATTAGAGCACATGGTATTGGGGGTAGGGTACTGATATGGATAGAAAATTGTTTGGCAGACAGGAAACAAAGAGTAGGGATTAATGGGTCCCTTTCAGAATGGCAGGCAGTGATTAGTGGGATACTGCAAGGCTTGGAGCTGGAACCGCAGCTATTTACAATATATATTAATGACTTATTCACAAAATGCTGTCCAAAATTATACCTCTTGCAGTAATTTCCTTCTAAGCATCTTCACATGGTAGAAAATAAAAACTTTATGACAAATTGTTTTTTTAAAATAAAGCAAATTATTGAATCAGAAAAGACTGAAAATGCTGGAATCTGCAGTGTGAGAAAAAGACAAACTGCTGGAGAAACTCTGGCAACGTGTGAAGGGAAATGGACCGTCGACAACTCTGATGGAGATCCTTAAACCTCTCTGAAAGACTAGAGGGGACATTAAGGTTGCCAACTGTCCCGTATTAGCTGCAACATCCCGTATATTGGGCAAAATTGGTTTGTCCCATACTGAACCGCCCTTGTCCCGCTTTAGGCCCGGGGACGCTGTGGGCCTGGACACAAGGCCCGCACACTATAGGCCCGGGGGCCGCTGTAGGCCCGGACATTGTAGGCCCGGACAGTGTAGGCTAACGGAGTGTGTTCGGGAAGCAGGGCTGAGTTTGTTCGCCGAACGGAGGTTGCGTAGCAACCCGTTTCCCGGCCCGGGCGGCTGCCATTGGTGGCGCGGGAGCACGTGGCCGCTGGCTGGGTGAGGTCACATGGGGCAAGGGCGGTGACGTCACCTTTTTTTCCCTTATTTGGGTGTTAGACAGTTGGCAACCCAGGGGAGATGTAAAGAGGCGAGGTGGAGGGGTAGGTTAAGAGCTGGCTAATGATGGAGTGTTTTCGGAAGGGATATATCCTTCATGGACTTCATCTAAAACTATTCAATTTCCTGTCATACTCAATACAAATGACTTTAATATAGAAAAATAAAAAGATCGCACCTACCACAAAATAACTGGGAAATATTGTTTTTTTAAATTAAATGGTTATAGAATGGTGGTTTGGTTCTGAAGGTAGTTTACCTTTTTATTTGTTATTGCTCGCCACGTGGACATTAATTTCAAATAACGTGCTTATTGTTTTCAAACAGGTGTTTGTTTCTGAAAGCAAATCTTCAGCATCCCAAGATGTGGACAATTTCTATAACTATGCTGATATACAGATGGGAATGTAAAAATGAACCAAGGATCATGTGTGAATACCTGATCTGTAGATTGTTATTTTCCTATTGTAGAATGACTTAACGTTGAACCACTGAATATAATATTGTGAAGTAAGAGATTTTAGCAAAGTTTTTAACATCCTGAATGTAATATTTTCAAGGTAATGCTAGTCAAAATATATAAATAATTTTATGCATTTTATGTATATTTTAAATGTTGCCTGTTTTTGCTGAAGAAATAATTGTTGTAAAGCAAGTAACAGTTTCCTGGAGTATTCATTTTTAAAATTTTGATGTAATTATAGTGTATTACTGTGGAAGATGAAAATATTTGGCCCATTACACCTTTATTGATGTTAATGCCCATTCTGCCCCTTTAAGGTTTATTCAGTTATTTCCTAAATAGAACATTGGCTGAAGAGAATTTGAGTGTGATACAGTGGTGCAGCTAATAGAACTGTTGCTTCATTGCCCTAACAACAAGGTTCAATCCTGATCCTGTGCTCTTTCTGAGGTTCACCCTGTGACAAAGTTGGTTTCGTCCATTTTCTCTGACTTCCTCCCACATCCCAAAGGCAAAGCCGTCAGTTGATTAAATGGGTACTATGAATCTCTCTGGTGTAGTGAGTGGGTTGTTGATTAGAATAAAATGGCGTCACGTAAATGGATACCTGATGGTTAACACGGATCCACATGGCCAGATAACCTATTTCCATGTCATATGAATATGACTTAAAAATAAATGAATTCAATTTAGTTTTCCTTTTTGTAGGTTATGCTACTTTTAGCAGTGACTTGGAGTTCTCCAGGATCTTTAAAGAAAAAGGTAGACTCAAATGCTGGAGAAAATAAAAAGGTTCATCAAAGGTTCACCCAGATAAATGTTTAGAAAACTGTAGGGACTTCAAACTCCTAAGAAATTTTGTTTTAAAATATCCAATAAAAAAGTGCTTATCACTTGGCTTTTCTTGTAGCCTGTGTAAGTATTATTTTTCATCTTTTACAGTGAAGTGATATTTACCTGATATTTGTGGTACTAACACAGTCATCTATAATAGCTTATTGTTAAGAGATTTAATCTTGGTTTAAGTTTTTTTATAATTCCAATTTAAAAAAAAAACCATGACATACTATAAATTCATTTTAACTAGAATGTGGCATTGTTAAGATAGGAGTCGGGGCTATATTATTGAATACTAGCTAATATTTTTAAGTGTTTCAGCTCTGGATGATTCTGGGCACTTTCTGTAGGAAACTCCAGCTTGCATTTATGACCATGTTTATAAAATTAACGCAATCAGCTTTTTTTATGTGATTACATTTTTAGTAAACTGTTCATTGTTGAGTTATTTGTACATGCCATAGGTCAGAAATTGTGGATAGTAGTTAGAACCGAATTCTCTGTGTACATAAGCAAAACACACAATAAAGAATCAAGTGAGAACAAAACTAGGTGGAGAAGGAGTGGTGGTAGAGGTAGAAAACTGCACATTGCAACTGAACAGAGGCCCTCCATATTTGCTACTACTGAAGGAACTCTGCACATCCGGCAGCATCTTTGGAGGGGAATGGACAGTTGTCATTTTGGATAAGACCGTTTCTCCAATCGGAAGAGAAGTCCCAGCCAGAAACACGCCTGTCCGTTTCCCTCCACGAATGCTGCCTGACCCACTGAGTTCCTTCAACAGTCTGTTATTCACTCAAGGTTCCAGCATCTGCAGTTTTTTGTGTCTCCATTTTACTGATTTCTGGTACAACACGAATAAGCCTATACTAAGGAGGTTTTCCCCTTTTTTGTTTTGCTGCAATAATTTGTCCTTTAGTTAATGACCCACTGAAAATTGGCAATTTGTTAACTAGAAACATGTGTAATGAGCAGCATTACAAGGAGACTGGATCTGAACCTCCGGCTTTATTTTGAATACATTTGATTTCAGTGTGATGCCAGATTAAGCACTAAGGTTAATAATTCTTTAAATGCAATGTTATCATGAGTTGACATCGCTGATTTAGCCTCTTCTGGAAGTACTACTTCCGTTTGGTCACAAATTTTTAATATTATTCTGTTACATTTGAGATCAAGCAATCAAACAAAACATATTCCTAATAATACTAATTCAGGAAGCTAGATTGTTAGATGGACATAAGTTGTACATGGAGCTAAAATGATCTGTTCCTCTTGCTTTATACCTTATCCAGGAGACAAATTAAAAAATATTTGTTTGGCTTCACCATAAATGGCATTTTCCCCATTGAATTGGATAATTTCTGGAAGAGTTATGATAGTAATGGTGTTGCAAATGGGGTCTGAAACAATCTTGTATTTGTCCCGACATTGATTCATCTTGTGTCCTTTACTGAAGGAAAGGATAATGACCCTTTTTGTTTTGTTGATGAGCTCTTGCTGCAATGTTAATCCTGAAATAAGTAATGAACAGGGCAAATTCACGATGTATAAATAATTTTCAAGTAATTTCTTACAAATTTTGGAGATTGAGTGTAAAAATCAACTTGCACAATGGTATAATTGACAGCAATAATGCACAAGAGAAATCACAGGCAAATGCTTGTAAGGGAAAAAAATTCTGCCTTACAGCTGTAGAGACCAGGATTCGATCATGACTACTGGTGTTGTGTATATTGAGTTTATACGTTGTCCCCGTGGCCTGCGTGGGTTTTCTCTGGGAGCTCCTGTTTCCTCCCACACTCCAAAGATATACAGGTTTGTAGGCTAATTGGCTTGGTAACATTGGAAATTGTCCTAGTCTGTACAGGATAGTGTTAGTGTGCAGGGATCGCTGGTCTGCATGGACTCCGTGGACCAAAGGGCCTGTTTGCGCACTGTATCTCTAAACTAAACTAAATGTGGTTACAGCACAAAAACTTAGTTCATCTAACAGCCAACATTGCCAGCAAATCTCGTGCCATTGTCCTCCTTGCTTATTACATCACTTAATTAGATAATTGCTTCAAAAATAATTTTCTTTTTAAAGAAATGACACCAGATCTGCAACTGTCTGTGACATACAATCCCACATTCAAACTATTGGATAGCCTGTTGTTGTATAGCTGTCTATAATTATTTGTCATTGTGGTTGGTAGAATTGATGCCTGATTCCGATTACGTAAATGTGGATGCCTTTATTACTTTCTCAAACATTTGCAACACTTGAACTGAAAGTAAATAGCAACTTCAATGGGGAAAAAGTCATTTTATCGTGAAGCTAAACAAATGTTTGTCTCCTTTGTATGACACAATGCAAGAAGAGGAACAGTTTGTTTTGGCTCCATGTTCAACTTGTGTCCATTCTACAATCTAGCTTCCTGAATTAGTTCATAAGTTGTTGGAGCAGAATTAGGCCATTCGGCCCATCAAGTCTACACCATTCAATCATGGCTGATCTATCTCCCTTCTAACCCTATTCTCCTGCTTTCTCCCCATAACCTCTGACATCCATACTAATCAAGAAATTAGGTGCTGCCACTCCCACTAGGTGCTGTCGCTCCCACTATTTCCTACTTTATTTTGGGTTTTTTGTGATGGCACAGTGGTGCAGCGGTAGAGCTGCTGCCTTACAGTGCCAGCCAGAGGCTCTGGTTAAATCCTGACTACAGGTGCTCTCAGTATGAAGTTTGTACGTCCTCCCTATGGTTTCCTCCGGGTGCTCTGCTTTCCTTCCTCATTCCAAAGACGTACAGGTTTGTAGGTTAATTGGCTTCTGTAAATGGTCCATAGTATGTACACTGGAATTAGTGTAGGGGTAATCGTTCAGCATGGACTCGATGGGCTGGTATATGGAAACTATATCTGGGTTGCTTCTCTGAATTTTGTGCTATTGTAATCCTTTCTGGTGGGCTCACCTAGGGGGAAGCGGTGGACAGTGAACCCACACTGGGAATCTGTGGACGTTGCGGGAAGTGTACCCACAATGGGAACTTTCAGCATTGAAAGAGTGAATGGATATTATGCCATATAAAAGGGAGATGTGAACATTGCGGCCTCATTGAGAATTATGTGGAACATCCCCCTCAACCCCATCTCCTGTCTTCTCCCCATAACCCTTTACACCCTTACCTATCAAGAACCTATCAATCTCCACCATAAAAATGTCCATTGACAGCCTCCATAGCCTTCTGTGGCAATGAATTCCACAGATTCACCACCTTCTGACGAAATAAATTCCTCATCTTTTTTCTAAAAGTATGTCCTTTTATTCTGAGGATATGGCTTCTGGTCCTAGATTCTTCCACTACTGGAAACATTCTCTCCACATCCACTCTATCCAAGCCATTCACTAGTATAATTAGGGATATGTTTGTCATATTGCTTGATCACAAATGTAATTGATTAATCCTGTAAACCTTTTGCCCTCCCATCAGTTTTTTAGCCTAGTTTCTGTGATTCTAGTAGGACTTGATTTAATACTTTTGAGTTTATGGATGTCTGTTACCACATATTCATGGACAATGGTAATTAATTTGTCTGTGGAACATGCAAATCTGCTGAAAATCTTTGAACCCCTTTCTGACTTGCTGAACTAATTAAGAATTTTGGAAGTTCAAACCTCGTTGTAAAACAGCTTGGTGTTATAGAGTTTATGTATTTTAGTGGTTGAACAGATTTACTTTCTCAATCATTAACAAGATCAGATATTTACTTGTAAATGTAATTTCCGTCCTTAAACTCTAATATTTGTGATTGTTCTTCATTTTGTAAAAGCAGTGCTGCGTTGCTTAGATGTTCCACAAATATTTGTAGTTATCTAGTACATTTTTAAACTTTTTAAACTTCCTCATTCCTATCCCAGCAACATTGAGAATAAATATGACGTCTGTAAATCTGCAGCAATTGAATTTGACGCTCCTTATTAATGTAATTCACTACTTTGAAATGTTTGGAACCACTAACATTTCTCACTGTTACTGTTGATTACAAAGTGATTTGATTAAAGTGTACCTTGCATGTTACTTTGCAGAATCAATGTCTTTCCATTTAGAAATTTCCTAAAAGTAGACTGAATTTCTTTTAAATCATTTTCAATCCTAATTGCAACTTCTCATTTATATATGCTGTTTTTTTTTTTTTTGGAATGCTTAAAATCAGATGCACCTAATTTCTGGCTGCATCATTTGTAACTGAATTGTAACCATTACTTTGCAAAACAACACATCCTTAAGATGGAGGCCATTGGCCCCATTAATTTGAAACGGTTGTATCAATGAGCAATTTGGGTAGTCCCACTTCCTCATTCTATATGGAAATTGACTTAAAATATAAAATAGACAAAATATTATTTATGGTCTCTGTTCGATGCATATCTGCTGCAGCTCATCTACTCTGTTATTACAGTTTTAGTAAAAGCATGTGCAGGATTATTGTATTGACACTGTGCCCACCAAGCAGTAAAAACTCAGTGGATATATATTTGTCACAGAATTTAAGTGTTGTTTCTATTTTCGTGAATTATGAATTTGTATGTGACTTGTAAATATTTTTATTAAACACTACTTCTGTACTATAATTTATGGTGCAATGGGAAAATGGATTTTTGCTTTGATTTTTATTGATTGAAAATAACATGCTAAACATTTCTTATCTATGTGTACACTAATTAATGATCTTTAAAGTAATAAAGGTGGAGAGGGTGAAGTGCACCAGTCACTTGACTGTTTGTTTCATAAATGTATTGTGATCTTAAACACACATTTTTGAATTTATCATTAATTCTGTAGATGTCATAAAGGTAGATACTGGTAACTTGTCCAAAGATTTAAAATACTGAGATATAATGTGATTTTTTAGAAAATGGCAAATCTGAGCTTCAACAACAAGTTGGGCCCCAATAACAAAGTGGCTATTGCTTTGCAGACTGGTAAACCTGATTCTCTGGTCCAAAAGAATTGCAAAACTGGAAGTGGAATGGTACTGGTACTACTTTAACATTTGAATATAAGTTAGGCCACAGCTGGGAAACTGAGAATTGTCCAGGCATTCTAGTATAAGAAAATATCCATAAAAATTACGTGAAGTTTCAGTGGGATTTGGAGTATAATGGGGAAGCAGGACTCTGGAACTCGTCATTGACAAATAAAGTTTTTAGGAGGAATCCAAAAATGGCTTCAAAATTAACAAATGTGCAAAGTTATTTTCCACTCGTTTCAAATCATTGATAAAGGAAGAGAGACTGGATTTGTTTTCATGTGACCATATATCAAGTAAGGAAATTTGAAAGGATGCTGCAAAGGGTAATAAAATGGATTAAAGTAGTTTCAGAGAAGAAAGAAGCACAATAACAGATGCAAATTAGCTTTCAGCCCTGTTTTTGGACTGTGTTGTAAAAATCTCTAAAATACTACATAAAGGGCAATATCACAGAAATTATGAATTGTGCAGAAGCAGAACCTCTAAAGCAGTAAATGGGAGGATTTGACCTATCCCTGCTCCTTGGGTTTTTGGACTTTATCTCAACCGTTTGCAGGGTATTTTGGCCTCCATCTCAGTTGTGCCTAGTGATGCTGGCCTCCATTTTTCTTTCTTGCTTCTGGGGCCTGTCAGCCAAACCTAGATCCCATCTGAAGAAGGGTCTCGACCCGAAACGTCACCCATTCCTTCTCTCCCGAGATGCTGCCTGACCTGCTGAGTTACTCCAGCATTTTGCGAATAAATACCTTCGATTTGTACCAGCATCTGCAATTATCTTCTTATACTAGATCCCATTGTACTCTTTGCAGCTGACTCAGCAAACCAAATATCCCTCATTGGAACAATGAGTTTAGTTTATTGTCACTCCTTCCAAGGTACAGTGAAAAGCTTTTGCTGTGTGAATTGTAGTGCACCAAGGAATAGGTAATGAAAAAATATTTAGCTGTAAAGGTATACTCAATGAAATGGGGTTGTTTTAAATGTTTCAACGGTGTCAATTGTTTATGAAGTTTAAGCTGTTTGTGCCCAAGAGAACTAACTTTTGCAAATTACTGCAATTAATACAAGCAAGTATTACTTTCCCCCTGATTTTTGTCTGTCTCACCTGGAACTTGGCCAGGTATTGTCAAAATTCATCTCTCAACTTCGATAGGGCTTTAATAGTCCCTTCAGTAAATGTCTTGGTGTACGTTTGGCTTAAAGTGAAGTATTCTACTTCCCTAGTGGATATATTCTTTCAAAAGTGGAATTGCACTAAAGAATTGATGTATTCCATTCTGTTCAAAAAAGAGAATGAAAGAGCCAGGCATTTAGGCACATTTTAAGCCTAACAGTCTTGAGCTGTGGTTCATATATTAGAACCCATAATATTTGAAACGGAATAGATGGATATTTTAATTTTCAGAAGATGGTTAATGCTAACCAGTCATCAGAAATTTGAGCCAGTGTACAGATACATGAGAAAGGGAATAGTGTTTAGTGCAAGGTAAAGTCCGATTTAAAGATAGTCCAAACATCTGCAGTTCCTTTTTCAAGTTGCCTCATTACCTATCCTGGGATTTCATTCTGAGCTGCATTCATCATTCTAACCAGCTTTCATTTTATAAACAGCAAGCAATATTTGAACCACAATCTTCCAGTGCACAATTCTAACTGACTGATTCCTAATTTACAGTATTAATGGCATAGATTCTGGCCTTGTAATTTTTGCCATTCCAAAATGTTCCAAATTATGAATTAATTATATACTTGCATTATTTCTGGAGCAATTTGTCAATAGGTATTATCATAGGGGTAAATTAAGTGCATGGATGAATCTTGCAATGCTTCTGATTAATTTGACGATGTGAGATCCCAAATGACTGAACATTTCTAGCCATTAGGGAAAAAGGTTAGTTGAGAAATATGTGTTGATGTCAGCCACTTGATGCCTTTCTATGGAAGATTTAATTAGTATCAGAACAAAAGACAGAAATCGCCTGCCGGAACTAATTTTGAGAACAGAAAACTGGGAAGGAGAATTGGAGTCGTTTGAAGTCTCGTAGAGAAGATTCGAGAGGGTGATATTATCAAGTGGGTGCTGAGTGGGAGAACGTGGATGGTCTGTATGAGAAACAACGAAAGCAGGTGAGCTGTGTTGAATCCAATGCAGTAATTTGAAACAATATTCATTGTATTATATAAAAATTCTTAACTTGTAAAAGTGTATTCTTATACTTAAAGGTCTCACTTCCTATGCAACGTGAAGATGTTACATTTCTCCTTTTTCTTGAACAGCTACAGTATTACTAAATAGTTAATGTTTTACCCAGAAACTTTGAAATGATGAAATGAGGGCGGCATGGTGGAGCAGCGGTTGAGTTGTTGCCTTACAGAGTTTGCAGCGCTGGAGACCCAGGTTCGATCCCGACTACGGGTGTTGTCTGTACGGAGTTTGTACGTTCTCCTCGTGACCTTGTGGGCTTTCTCTGAGATTTTCGGTTTTCTCCCACACTCTAAAGACGTACTGGTATGTAGGTAAATTGGCTTGGTATAAGTGTAAATTGTTCCTAGTGTGTAGGATAGTGTTAATGTGCGGGGATCGCTGGTTGGTGCAGACACAGTGGGCCGAAGGGCCTGTTTCCGCTCTGTATCTTTAAACTAAACTAAATATGTGTAAGAAAGAACTGCAGATGCTGGTTTAAATCAAAGGTATTTTGTGTCTACCTTAAACTAAATATGTGATGAATATAAGATGACGTTTTGTGTCTACCTTAAACTAAATATGTAATGAATATAAGATGGCGCATAACTTGGGATTAATTTGAAAGTGATTGTGTCCCATGGCTGTTGAAGGGAGCCAAAGGCATGATTGCGAAAATCAGGAATAAAGAGGTTTTGAAAATTGGAGAAATCAGAGTTGTTGATTTGGAAGTTGTTACAGATACAAGAACTTCATGGAAAGATTTAAAAACGGGTATAGTTATCAAAATACTGTCAGACTAGGAAACAATAAATGGAAATTAGACTAGGCGCAGTAGCCTTTTGGAACTACAGAGGCTATAAGATGGAAGGAGGCCAAGAGAGCATTGTAATACTCACGTGTGCTGATAACCATTACAATGCAACTATTCTCTGCACTCTGTATCTTCCCTTTTCTCTATCTATTGCACGTAAGCTTGAAATGATGACATCTATGTCTGGTATAGCCTATCTGGATGGCATGCAAAACAAGGCTTTTCACTGTACCTCCGAATTTGTGACAATAAGGGAGGCAGTGGCGCAGCGGTAGAGTTGCTGCCTTTCAGCGCTTGTAGCACTGGAGATACTGGTTCGATCCTGGCTACAGGTACTTGTTTGTATGGAATTTGTACATTATTGAACCTTAAATTCTTAAGGGATTGGACAGGCTGGATGCAGAAAAAATGTTCCCGATGTTGGGGGAGCCCAGAACCAGGGGTCACAGTTTAAGAATAAGGGGTAGGCCATTTAGGACTGAGATGAGTAAAAAAAACTTTTCACCCAGGGAGTTGTGAATCTATGGAATTCTCTGCCACAGAAGGCAGTGGAGGCTTTTCAAGAGCGAGTTAGATATAGCTCTGAGGACTAATGGAATCAAGGGATATGGGGAGAAAGCAGGAACAGGGCACTAATTTTGGATGATCAGCCAAGATCATATTGAATGGCGTTGCTGGCTCGAAGGGCTGAATGGCCTACTGCACCCATTTTCTTTGTTTCTATGTTCTCCCCGTGATCTGCGTGGTTTTCTCCGATAACTTTGTTTTTCTCCCACACTCCAAAGATGCACAGATTTGTTGGTTAATTGGCTTGGTATAAATGTAAATTATCCCTCGTGTGTGTAGGATAATTTAAATTTGCTGGTTGGTACACACTCGGTGGGCCGAAGGGCCAGTTTCCACACTGTATCTCTAAACAGTATCTCTGCAGGGACTTGAATACCACTGGGCTGAAGCTCTGATACTGTGTTGCAGTGTTTGGGGCACCATCTTTCGGAAGTACTGTAATCTCTCTGGCTGGGTGCAAGAGCTTACAAGGCTAAAGTGAAAGAGTAAATTATTCAAATTTCCAGATCAGACTATCTGTTTTTTATTGGAGTATTGATCTAGTTCCTAAACACACTGCACACTTAAGTGCTTCATTGGTGCTCTGGGATGTTTGGAGGTCCATGTGAAGACATGCACAGTAAATGGAAAGGCCTAGGAGACTATATAACAGAGGGATCTAGGAGTACCAGCACATAGTACTCCAACATTTTGTGTGTCTCCTCTGTTATGGAGCTGTTTGGCATAAACCGTGACAAGGATCCTTACATCCTTCTCCAGACTCTCTTCGCAAATCCACACTGCGAAGAAGAGGGCAGATTTTTTTTCTCCCTCAAACAAGTTGGTTAACAGTGCGCACTATTTTATTACTTTAAATCACAAACTTTATTCAGAATAAAAAGTGTATACAAAACAACCGTGCAAAAATTCTTCCGACATTCTCAGCAGCTGGACATTCATTTGCATTGTATTTGGTAGTGTTCGGTCTGAAGAAGGGTCTCGACCTGAAACGTCATCTATTCTCTCCAGAGATACTGCTTGTCCAGCTGAGTTATTCCAGCATTTTGTGTCTTATCTTCGGTTTAATCTGCAGTTCCTTCCTACACATCTGCAGTTCCATCTAATGTTTTCTCGACTCTGGCTACCCTCCAGTCCACAGGAACTGATCCAATGTAACTCCACTTTTTAAGAAAGGAGGGAGGGAAAGAACAGGGAATTATAGACCAGTTAGCCTTATATCGGTAATGGGAAAGATGCTTGAGTCGATTATTAAAGATGTTATAGCAGCGCATTTGGAAAGCAGTAACAGGATCGGTTAAAGTCAGCATGGATTTATGAAGGGGAAATCATGCTTGACTAATCTTCTGGAATTTTTTGAAGATGTAAAATTGAATGGATAAGGGAGAGCCAGTGGATGTGGTGTATCTGGACTTTCAAAAGGCCTTTGACAACGTCACACACAAGAGATTAATGTGCAAAATTAGAGCACATGGTATTGGTGCTGCAATATTGACATGGATAGAGAACTGGTTGGCAGACAGGAAGCAAAGAGTAGGAATTAACGGGTCCTTTTCAGAATGGCAGGCAGTGACTAGTGGGGTGCCGCAAGGCTCGGTGCTGGGACCCCAGTTATTTACAATATCTATTAACGATTTAAATGAGGGAATTAAATGTGACATCTCCAAGTTTGCGGATGACATAAAGCTGGGTGGCAGTGTGAGCAGCGATGAGGATGCTATGAGGCTGCAGGGTAACTTGAATAGGTTGGGTGAGTGAGCAGATGCAGTATAATGTGGATAAATGCGAGGTTATCCACTTTGGTGGCAAGAACAGGAAGGCAGATTATTATCTGATTGGTGTCAGATTAGGAAAAGGGGAGGTGCAATGAGACCTTGGTGTGCATGTACATCAGTCACTGAAAGTAAGCATGCAGGCAGTGAAGAAAGTTATTGGCACGTTGGCCTTCATTGTGAGAGAATTTGAGTTTAGGAGCAAGGAGGTCCTACTGCAGCTGTACAAGACCCTGGTGAGACCACACCTGGCATATTGTATTCAATAATGGCATATATAAAACATGTTCCATCCAAAACTCCATCTGACATTCTCTGAGGCTATACATACATTCAATTCAGATGTTCAATACACCAATTACACAAAATTACCCCCTACCCTCGTCACTCATGTGACCCTCTGGCGTGGAATCCCTTATTTTGAGGGGTGTTATTTTTTAAATATATATCAACAAAAATACTTTATTCCAGTAATAAATATTTACTATCCATTTTTCTTTTCAAAAACTCCATCCGACATTAAATAGACAATAGGTGCAGGAGGAGGCCATTCGGCCCTTTGAGTCATTCAATGTGATCATGGATGATCATTCTCAATCAGTACCCCGTTCCTGCCTTCTCCCCATACCCCCTGACCTTCCCGGAGGTTATACATTCAATACAGATATTCATTGTCAGATTTCCACAGAAACCCTTCCCCTATTTTGAGGGGGCGTTAGGAGAAGAAGTCTTGAGGAACAAAAAAATTCTCCTCCAAAAGAATTAAGGGGGTGTCTCTGCAAAGTCCTTGCCCTAGACACAGTTGCCTTTGGTCAAGGGTGACCGTTGTTTCCCCCGCCATGCTGTGCGGCGCGGCAAGGCGCCTGCGCACTGGCTTCTGTCAACACGAACAGGAGGCGGCGAGAGAGAGAGAGGAGAGAGAAAAAACACACACACACAGCGAGCGGCAGCAGCGGCCGCCGCCGCATAATAGGAGCCCTTGTTGGCCGCTTCGGCCGTGATGGAGCGGCGGGCCTCCCGGCCCAGCCCTGAACCCTCGGTGAGTGCATGCGGCGCTGAAGTGTCTCCTTTGTCTGCGGCTGAAGAAGGGGAGAGTGCCTCATAAATCGAGGCCGCGGCGGATCCATCGGCCTTCCCCTCCTCCATGCACAGCCCCCCCTCGGGCAAGGACAAGCGCCTTCACCTCAATGCGTTCTTCAATGGTGCACTTTACCAAGGGAATATTTAACGGGGAGTTGTGCAAGTTGTTAATGTTTTTTTGCGCGCGTTATTATTATTATTATTATTATTACTTGCATTTGCGAGCTTCCACACGGTGGTGTGTGTCTGCGTGCGTATGTATGTGCGTGTCTTTCAACGTTTTGTGCTGAGCAGAGAGAGGACTGCTTCATTGAGCTTTGGCGCCAAGGCCCCAGCAGAACTACATCCTTCCAGTTCCCATCACTACTCTATTATATTATGCCAGCTCGGCTTTCCTTCCGCTCTCCAGCTGGAAGAAATTTGCATAGGAAGTCTAAAAACTTTTTCTTTTCTTTAAAATTTTTTAAAAAACTACTCTTAAATTCAAAGACAGACACAAAGTCCTGGAGTAACTCAACGGATCGGGCAGCATCTCCAGAGAATGGAATAGGTCGAGACCCTTCTTCAGATTACATGTGTAGTAGGAAGGAACTGCAGATGCTGGTTTATACACCGAAGATAGACACAAAATACTGGAACAACTCAGCGGGTCAGGCAGCATCTCTGGAGAAAAGGAATAGGTGATGTTTTGAGCCAAGACCCTTCTTCAGATTGTCCTGTTTTTGGTATAGACCAGAATCTGTTCCTTCTTACACGTCTTGTCCTCTTAAATTCGGATTTATTGATTAGCTTGAAGTAGTTACTACTTAGTAATATATAATCAAAAGTTAAATAACATTGCATAATTATATTTTTTATAACTTTTGAGTTAGAAAGTTCTGGATTCTGTTTCTCATCTGTGGATTTGAGTGCAATAAGTGTAGTCCTGAGGGAATGGTGTATTGTCTCATATATTGGATGGGCACTGGAGTTGAAGTTCAATTTGTTCTCTTGGCGGCCAAGGAAGAAAATTGCTTTGTGCAGTTTCAGAGAAGGGGAAATAATCTAAATACAAGAGATTGTTGATGCTGGAATCTGGAGCAACAATCTGCTGGAGGAAATACGCATTTCAAGCCGCATCTGTCTGGGGACATTGGAATTGTCAAAATTTCAGGTTAATCCCTGCATCTGGACAGACAGGGAAATTAATAATGGTGCCTATATTTCTATATATCCTTCAATCAACATCATAGTATTGTTTCTTGGAAAATGTATTTTATGCAAATAGGGTGGCGCAGTGGACTTTGTAGATTCTCCCTGTGACCGCATGGGGTTTCTCCAGGTTCCTACCACACTCCAACGACGTAAAGATTTGTAGGTTAATTGGCTTCTGTAAATTTTCCCAAGTGTATAGGATAGTGCTTGTGTACACGGTGAACGCTCAGACTTGGTGGGCTGAAGGGCCTGTTTCCACACTGTATCTTTAAAAGCAAATTGTCAACAACATTTTGCATGTGCCGAGAGTAACTGATGAAGTAGCTAAAGTCACTTTGAGATGATCCTGGGTCCAGTTACACAGTATGTTGTTTTCTTTCTCTTTAAATACTTTAATCAAAGAGCCATAGACCTATACAGCATGGACACAGGTCCTTTGGCCTAACTTGGCCATGCCCTACGTTTGCTTACTGGGCTAGTGCCATTTGCCTGTATTTGATCTATCTCCCTAGAAACCCTTCCAATCTGTATATCAGTTCAAATGTCTTAAGAAAGTCATAATTGTATCTGCTTCTATAGCTTCTTCTCATAGCTGAATCTAGATATTGACTACTCCTTGAGTGGAAAATGTTTTTCCTGGGGTCCATCTTAAATTTCTCACCTTAAGCCTCTGCCCTCTATTTGTCTGTTCCCTCATGATTTTGCATGCTTCAATAAGGTGACCATGCATCCTCCAAACCTCCAAAGGAAAATAGTCCCAGCCTATCCAGCCACTCCCTATGACTAAAGCCTGCAAGTCTCGGTAACATCCTGATGAATCTCTTGTGCAACCGTTCCAACTTAATGAAATCCTTCCTTAACTGAGCGACCAGAACTGTTCACAGTAGGCCAAGTGTGGTCTCAAGCAACAGCTTGTACAGCTACATCATGATGTCCCATCTTTTGTGTACGATATGCCTCCCGATGAAGGTGAGCATGACAAAAGCCTTCTTCACCATCCTATCCACCTGGATTGCCACTTTTAGGAACCATGCACCTGTACTCAAGATCTCTTTGTTCTACATCCCTCTCCAGGGCTCATCCAGGCCCTTTATGGTCAGACCAAAGTGTAACACATCACTGCTCGGAGTTAAATTCCATTTGCTATTCCTTGGTCCACCTTCTCAACTGATCTAGATCTTGTTGTAGTCATTATTGATCAATGTAGCCATCTGCATTCATGGAAAGAAAACGTGAACAGCTCAATGTGCTTTACAACAATGGAGGTATGTTTGAGAAACGAGATTGCAGATGTGGGAATCTTGAGTAAAAATATAAATTTTAAGAGGAATTCAGTGAGTCATGTGGCATCTGTGGAGGAAAATTAATGGACTATGTTTTGGGTTGGGACTCTTCAGTCCGAAGGGTTCCAATCCTAAATGTTGTCTGTCCATTTCCATATGTGTACTTTTGAAATATGTTCTCATTTGTAATGAAGGAAACTTGATACAAACTGTTAATATTAGCTGTCTAATCAGCTGAGTATTTTTTTTCGCATTTTAAGTTTTTATATGTGATGGATAAACTGATAATTAAGCAATTTATATTAGCCAAGACTTTGGAAAACTCCTTTCTGCATCAAGATAGTCCAGTACGATATTTTACATTTACCCTGAGAGAGCAGACAGGAACTTAGTGGAACATCTTGCTGGAAATATGACATTTCTGGCAATGTTGCACTCCTTGGCTATTGAAATGTCAGCCTAGATTTTATGTTGAAGTCTTTGGATTCAAGATTAGCAGGTTTTTGATTTTCTCTCCCACCACCTTCTCCCAACCAGGAAACGTAAACACTAGATGTATGTGAAAAAAACAACTTTTGGACTTTGCTAAACTAGGTCATAGCCAAGTATTCTGGGTAAGCCTTCAACAAATGACCTCAGCAATTCTAGGCTGAAGGCATATGATATTGGGCAGGGTTTGAACTTGTAACTGCTGCTGGAAAAATATTCTTATGTGGGTTTAAGTCAAATAGGTGATTTTATTTTTTCCTTTTAAATGCTTACAACCAATGCATTCATTGGCACTGTGACTTCTATATAAAATGCCATGAGTCATGCTGCAGTTCAAGAAAAGAGCATTTGATTTAGTATGGCACGAAAACGGTGTGGTATGATTGGAATCATTGAAGCTTGGGTGGAAAAATTCAAATGCTGATGTTATAACTTTTACAAAGAAAGATAATGTTAAATCCCTAGTTGTTGGCGGGATAGCATCTTGGGTGTAGACAACTTTGAGTGTGCTTGTCACAGCCTTCCCTCTCTTGTGGAAAGCATGACTGTTTTCTGATGATGTACGCCTTTGCAATCATATTGCTGATCCTCTGATGATGAATTAATATGCAGGTAAGGATAACTTATTTCCATTCCAGGTTCTGAGTTGGGAAACCAGAGGTCACAGCGAAAACGTGCAAAGTCCAGACAGGCAACACCCATAGTCAGGATCGAACCTGATGCTATCTGGCACTGTAAGGCAGCAACTCTACCCTTGCACTGTTGTGCTGTCCTCTTTTTCCCTTTTGAGTTGTAAAAGACCAAAGATTTCCTCCACTTAATGAAGATGTTGCACATTTTTCAAGGCGGCTGTTAAAAACGGCTTCAATTGTTTCCTCGTTCCAGCTGATAATCTTTTGCCATGATGAAGCTTGGAGTGGTGACTTTGGGTGCCAGTGTTGTGTATGTGATAAATTGGCTTGCCCAATGGTATCAGCTAAGTGTAATTAAAGCCTCGTTGGGAATATTGACCTGACAGAGGACAATGACACTTGTGTATTTATCCTGCAACAGGATTTGGATAATTTTGCAGAGGTGGCATTGATGGTACCTCTCCAGTATTTTGAGATGCTATCTGCAGATATCTTGGAAGCTTATGGATCATGGCTACTTAGTTTGAGCATTATACTGGCTTTGACCCACTTCTTTTATGTGCCAAAACAGTGCACCGGCAACTTTAAACAGTTTAAAAATTAGATTTTCAAATTAGCAGTTTTATGACAAAAAATTACAAATGTTTGAAAATTAAAATGTATTTATTAAATTAGGCAGTCAGACCCTTAAACAGCTTAAGCAGCTTATAGGACAACAATCTGCCAAAGAAACACCAACAGCAGGGAATGATATGCATACCAGCACCTTGTTGACTAAAAAGCATGGCTTTGAGGTATTGTTCTTCAAATGCTGTTTTCTTCAGGTGATCAAAAGCTGTAGTGGCACTATGAAAGTAACAATGAATTTCATCTTTACTGTCTGTTTATTGGCAGTGGCATTCAGGAATGGGTAATGTGCCATTTGTTCCAGGATTTGTTGTGGGCCCTAATTATTGGGGTGTGTTTTGTAGCAAGGGTTGGTTGCCAGAGGACATTTGTTTCGTGGATGTTTGGTGTAAGGTCTATTCTGGTATGTTTCAGTGAATGAGTCAACAATAACTGGAGCTGAGTTGCCAAATATGCATATGCCAAATATGCATATGCCAAATATGCATATGTGAAAGCATTGTTTCCACACTGTAGCTCAAAACTCGGGTTCAAATTATTGTGTTTCTCTTTTAAAGGCAATGTAGGTTGAACAGCTTCCCATTTGTCTCATGAATTCCATCTCAGTGGGAATCTTAATGGAAGAAAAGTGCAGTATTGGGGCAGGACGAATGCTGAAAAGTACTGAGGTGATGGTCACATTGGACTTCCTTTTAATGTTCTTGCCTATGGGAGCCTTTTGTGCAACGGTTGATCTTGTCAGGATCATCACGCTGATCGATAAACTTTTGAATCTGTTGCATTTTTATCAACTATCTTCTGAGGCAATTCCTTGAGATTGTGGATGACTTCCATTCTGATTTTGTGTATACAGAAGGGGCCAGAACAATACATAGGAGAATCAGAACCTTCAGTCCCTGAGTCCGCCCCGACTATTGACGCTAATCCTCCAATAACCTATTTTATTCTCTCTTACTCTCCCTTCAGATTTTACATTCATCTCACAGTCGAGAAAATTTATAATGGCCAATCAATCTCAGTCCATACGTTTTAGGATGTGGGATGATTCCAGGAAACATGGGGGAAACCTATGTAATCACAGGGCAAATGTGCAAACTCCAGGCAGTCATCACCAAAGATTAGGAACGAACCTGGGTTGCTGAAGTTATGAAGAAATGGCTTTACTAGTTGCACTGCTATGCAGCCCCACAGATGTCATGGAACAGAGGTTCCCAGAGGTTTTTGGGGGATGTGCACGCTTGAAACTTTGGGTCCATGCTTGAAACCGTTTCTTTATCCTGCTGATAATCTCATCCCCAGGCAGAGAATAGAATAGTGTCCGCCCCAGGCGTCTGGTACCAGGTGCACAAATGAGGTGGCCTGTCCATTGCAGCCAACTAAGTTTAACCTGGGTTTCTGCAATGGGAACTTCTGGGAGAGGGTAATCCCTTTAAACGAAGGGATTAAAAGTACCATTAGCAAATTTGCAGATGATACTAAGTTGGGGGGTAGTGTGAATTGTGAGGAAGATGCAATAAGGCTGCAGGGTGACTTGGACAGGTTGTGTGAGTGGGCGGATACATGGCAGATGCAGTTTAATGTAGATAAGTGTGAGGTTATTCACTTTGGAAGTAAGAATAGAAAGGCAGATTATTATCTGAATGGTGTCAAGTTAGGAGGAGGGGGAGTTCAACGAGATCTGGGTGTCCTAGTGCATCAGTCAATGAAAGGAAGCATGCAGGTTCAGCAGGCAGTGAAGAAAGCCAATGGAATGTTGGCCTTCGTAACAAGAGGAGTTGAGTATAGGAGCAAAGAGGTCCTTCTACAGTTGTACCGGGCCCTGGTGAGACCGCACCTGGAGTACTGTGTGCAGTTTTGGTCTCCAAATTTGAGGAAGGATGTTCTTGCTATGGAGGGCGTGCAGCGTAGGTTCACTAGGTTAATTCCCGGAATGGCGGGACTGTCGTATGTTGAAAGGCTGGAGCGATTGGGCTTGTATACACTGGAATTTAGAAGGATGAGGGGGGATCTTATTGAAACATATAAGATAATTAGGGGATTGGACACATTAGAGGCAGATAACATGTTCCCAATGTTGGGGGAGTCCAGAACAAGGGGCCACAGTTTGAGAATAAGGGGTAGGCCATTTAGAACGGAGATGAGGAAGAACTTTTTCAGTCAGAGGGTGGTGAAGGTGTGGAATTCTCTGCCTCAGAAGGCAGTGGAGGCCAGTTCGTTGGATGCTTTCAAGAGAGTGCTGGATAGAGCTCTTAAGGATAGCGGAGTGAGGGGGTATGGGGAGAAGGCAGGAACGGGGTACTGATTGAGAGTGATCAGCCATGATCGCATTGAATGGCGGTGCTGGCTCGAAGGGCTGAATGGCCTACTCCTGCACCTATTGTCTATTGTCTATGGTTCAGTCAATTTGGACTATTTTATGAAGAAATCGTTGGTATTTTTGCAGGGGCTTGATACACCTGGTATGCTTAGTTGAAGAGTCAGAAGCAAAAAGGAGGGCAGAGCTCACTGCTTCCTGATGGAATATGAGTTTTGTGTCAGCTCTGAATTCTTGATCTTCTAATATCCTTTTCCTCAATTAGTCAGTCCAACGGCAATGCTGCACATTGAAGACAATGGTGAATTTCATCATTAATGTTTGCTTTGTCCGAGGGGCGACTCCCAAAATATGGGAAGTGGTCCATGTTTTTAAAGGGTTAAGAACGTTTATTGTCAAAGACAGTGTGGTGTGGCAGGAGCATGTTGGTAGAGGATTTTTGTCTTTGTATGTGTTGAGAGCAAGGCACACAGAGCATGGCCTTTGAGCATGTAAAAACACCAGCATTGCCTGCAGAGGGCACCTTGACTGGAGGTTTGAATAACTTTGTTCTGGAGGACAGTTGTCCCAGGATGAGCAGATTTCAACATGAAAGACTGCAAAATGTTGGGGCAATGATGCAGATTTGATTGACATGCAAGACGTGACATTAACCAATGGGTCTACAACAGAGCCATGCTCAGTGAAGGCTGGCGTCAAACATGGCTGCTTCATTTCAGCCACCGCCTGTTCTAGTTCACCCGTTTTCTGTCTTTTTGTGCCTATGGAGCTGTTTCTTTTCCCCTGAGGCTTGGTTGATTTCTCGTTGTTAGGGCACCTTGTGTTTGAGCTTAATTAGAGGGCATGTGAATATCTATTGGGGTGCAGACTTTAATGGGTAAGTTCAAACAGAGATCCATAAGCCACCTCATCCTCCCCCTAACCCTTTTGTTCCTTGTCGATGAATTTCCTCTCAAGCGCTAACCGGTACCACCCCCCCACCCCTGCTCCTCCACCACCACCCAACCTCCTATACTCCTCCCACCCTCCCTCTGGTCCCCTCCTCTCTGATCCACTTTTCACGTATCCTTCTGCTCTGCCTCCTTCCTGCTTTGAGCAGAAGCCAATACAGAGATGGGTGTAGCTGCACATGATCTTCCCCATACTCTTTTGAGGTTTCCTCCAACATTGCTTTCTGCTGAGTATTTGAAGCATTGGGAAGCTCCTGCAATAAAATTCTGCCTCCATTGAATGGGAAATCACATGCTTGATGCATCGACCTGATCGCAGGGCATTAGGAGAGTGATCTACTAACATCCAGGCAGTTATTTCCTGACCACCACCCTTTCCACCATCTGTAGAAATATTTTTAATTTTTTGCTTTGCAGGATATGCATGTCATTAGCAAAGGAAAAGACTAGTGAGTATATGGTCGGTCCTCTTACACACCGAGATAAGAGCATTTATAATTCAAAATGAGAAAATGGTAAGATAATGAATTACTTTGTGATTACATTTAAAGAAGTGATACAAAACTTGCTGGCCATATTAGAGAATCATGTTTCTAGTGGGAACATTTGGTAACGTTGGCCATTTTTGAGTTACATACATAATTTTTTTGGTTGAATTGTTAGTTAAATCCCAAGCTTGTTTCACATAATATGGGCATAAGAAAGTAAACTGAACCTTTAAAAACACAGATTAGGTCTTGGGTGTTTCAATTATGTGCATCATGCTTCAGGAAGGAAGTCAAGAACTTGGAGGAGGCAAGAGGAAGTTTACTGGAAAGGTGCCACAGAAGAGAGTCTTCTGTTCCGTGAAATTAATATTATAGGGATGTTGAATAGAAGCACAAAGTTGGATGATGCAGCTTTACAACTTTGGAAAGTTGCCAGAGGTGAAATGAGGAGAACTTTTTTTTGCACAGTAAGTTCTAACTTAAAATGCACTCTCTGAAAGGATAATGGAAACAGTTCAGTAATAACTTTCAAATAAAAATTGGCAAGATATGTAGGCTCTGTAGCCATTTCTCATCTATTACGTCATTTGGTCTCTATCTTCAACATCTCTTGGAAGGTGGAAAAGCAAAGGGTCATAAAGAAAAAATCAATTGCAAAGCTGTTTTAGTTGGCTAAATGGACTCCTATTGTAAGAAACCATTACTCTGAATAAACAACTGCTAAAATAACAGGCAGTCAAATCATTCCTTTTCTAATTTATTAGAGTCTTAAATGTGTTTGATGGCAATCAATGGAGTCAGTTCTTCATTTTATAAGGATCTTAATTAAACTATGTAGCCTGTTTTTATTGACTTTTTGGGTAAAATCTAAAGAAACATGCATCTTTGCTTTAGTATAGGATTATCAAAAATCATCGTTATCAAAATTACAGCAGGACCTTGATCAGTTAGGCAAGTGGGCTGAGGAATGGTTAATGGAGTTTAATGCAAATAAGTGCAAGGTATTGCACTTTGGGTCGACAAGCCAGGACAGGATCTTCACAGTGAATGGTGGAGGCCTGGGGAGTGTCATAGAATAGAGGGATGTTGGAATGCACACACTAGGTTGTTGGCTTTTTACTTGCGTAGCTTTTGACAGTATTCAATTGGCTGAATAATGAAAGTTACAATGATTATTGTCTAATGTCTGCAGAGATCAGACTAAAATCTCCAATTTAGTCCTAAGTTTTACTTTGCAAAATAGTTTTTTTCTCTAAGCAGACTTTTTTTAGTTCGAATTTCCATTTGTTGCTATGCCAAATTTAATGCAGAGGGCCATTACTACTGAAATCAAAGGATTATTGAAGAATCGCCTTAATTTCTTCAGAATCAGAATTACCTTTATTGTCATCCAAAAGTCCTTTGGACGAGATTTCGTCACCCACAGTCCAACAGTAAGAGCAATAAAATAAGCAATTACACAACCACAAACCAACAAAAAAAAAAAAAAAAGAAACATCTATCACAGTGAGTCTCCTCCAGTCCCCTCCTCACTGTGATGGAAGGCCAGAATGTCATTTCTCTTCCCCTGCCGTCTTCTCCCGCGGTCAGGCTGTTGAAGTTGCCAGGCTGCGCCGGACGGTGAAAGGTCCGCAGCGGGCCGACCCAAGCCCCGCGATCCGGGGCGGGCGAAAACTTCACCGCTGCACGTCGGGGCGGTCGTGGCTCCCGACATTGAAGCCCCCGCCGAGCAGAAAAAAAGCCCGCGGTCTATTTCAGGTCGCGCCGGATGGCGAAATGTCCGCGGCGGGCCGACCCAAGCCCCGCGATTCGGGGCGGGCGAAGACGCTGCCGCTGCCGGAGCTCCCAATGTCGGCCCCCACCTAGGGGGCTGCGAGCTTCAGACATCCACACGGCCCGCGCCGAAGCCTCCGAAGGCAAGTCGCAGCCGCTCCCGCAGCCTCCGAAGACAGCCAGCTCCGCAGATCATTGTGACTATTAAACAATTAAGTGATAATGTATACTCATTGATTACTTGTGTCATTGAGAAAGCAAAGGATTCATAAAATTAGCAACTTAATAGCTAAGAGGTGGAATCTTCAATGCTTTTATTCTTCTGAGGATATCAAATGTTGAAAACAGTTGCTTACTCATGAGGGGCCGGCGGAGGCACAGGTGGAGGGAGCCGCGAAGGGGGGCGACCTCACGGCCGAGGCTGGGTAACCAGCACCGACCGGCTGGTCAATGTCCAAATGTGCTGGCTTTAACCGGTCAATCGACCCGGCCTCCGGCCAGCCCCCCATGTCCAACACAAAGGTTGTCTGTCCGTGCTCCAGCACCCAGAATGGGCCCTCATGCGGCCTTTGGAGCGGCGTCCGGTGGGCATCACGGCACAGGAAAACATAGGGGCCGTCCCGGAGGGCCGATGGCACGTGTGGGCGGAATGTCCCATGGCGGGACGTCGGCACGGGCGCGAGCCTGCCAACTCTCTCGCAAAGGCACTGTAGGGTAGAAAACCCTCCGGCGCTAGGCAGCAGGGACGATGGGGCGCGGCTGACCGGACAACACATCGCAAAGTATTGTCGCTCCTCCAGGGCCGAGAGGGACATCCTCAAGGCGAAGGCTGGAGATGGCAGTCCGTGAGCTGAGCCTCTGCCAGGGCAGAATAGTCAATGCCGGGCGCCACCTCGAAAACGGCGTAGCCGGCGGGGCGGGACAACGCGTCAGCCACCCGGTTCTCCTTCCCCTCGATGAAGCGGATGGAGGTGGTGTACCACGGGTCGGAAACCTTTGCCAGGGCGAAGGTGAGCGGCTTGTGGTCCGTGTAAGCGGTGAATGGGCGGCCCTCCAGGAAGTAGCGGAAGTGACGTACCGCCAGGTACAGAGCAAGGAGCTCGCAGTCGAATGCGCTGTACTTCCTCTGGGCGTTGTTGAGTGCCGGCCGAAGAAGGCAAGGGGGCGCCAACCCCCGTCCGTCAGTTGCAGCACGGAACCAACCACCGACTCTGAGGCGTCCACCGTAAGGGCGGTTGGGGCATCCTCCCACGGGTGAACCAGCAGCGCAGCCCGAGCAAGGGCCTCCTTCGCGCCGTCGGTTCACTCGACGTCCTTACACCTACCTGCCAGAAGATGATACAATGGCCGCATGATGTGGGCCGCGGATGGCACAAAATGGTGCCGACGAACTCCTGCAGGCCGCGCACAGAGGATGGACGGGGAAACCGGCGGATGGCGTCAACCTTGTCCGGCATTCAGCCGCCAATAATCCCTGCAAGGTCGCCAGCCCCCGCTTGCCTTGGGGACCATGTAGAGTGGGGATGCCCATGGGCTGTTCGAAGGGCGGACGATCCCCAAGGACTCCATCGTGCGGGAACTCCTGCCGTGCCAGACGTAGCTTATCAGGCGTAAGTCGGCGTGCTCGTGCAGTGGGCCAGTAGTTGATATGAAATGCACCACCCCGTGCTTGGGGATCGACGACCGGAACTGTGGGGTGAGGATGTCCGGGAACTCGGCCAAGACTCGAGCAAAACAGGAATCCACGGACGACAGGGGGCGTGCGATCGGCAAATCCAGACGCAGCGCAATTGGCTCCATTGTGGCGGCGTGGACCAAGTGCTACCGCCTGATGTCCACCAGGAGGGAGTGTGCCCGGAGGAAGTCGGCACCGAGCAACGGCTGGGAGACATCGGCGATGGTAAACTGCCACGAGAAATGACTGGAGCCAAAAATGATAGGGACCGTGCGAACCACATATATACGGATGGGGCTGCCATTCGCTGCGGTGAGGACGGGCCCCCGCTTACCGGAACGAATGTCCACCAGCGAAGGGGGCAGGACGCTCAGCTCCGCCCCGGTATCCAGGAGGAAGTGACCCCCGGAGCGTCGATCCCGGGCGAAAAGGCGGTGAATCTGGCCGGCCGCCGCAGGGACTATTAGCAGCCGGCCCCGCCGTTTCCCGGGAACATGCACGGCTAGCGGCATTGTTGGGCTGCAGCAACCCAGCGCTGGTGGTAATGGCATCAGTGCCTTCTGCTAGTGCTGCCTGGAGCCTGCTGGTGCGGGACTGCAGGTGCGGGGGCCGCGGGGGGCGATCTCACAGGCCTCTGGGGCACGGCTGTCACTCTCTCCACAGCTCCCCCACCCAACCGGAGGAAATCTGGCGCTGCCGGAGTGACGGCCAGTGCGCTGACGTCATCCACAGCGCGCCAGCGCGCCTGCCCAGGGCCCGGGTGTCAGCGAACGAGGCGTCGGTGAGCTGCAGGCGGATGTCGGCCGGCAGCAGATGCAGGTAAGTATACTCAAACATGAGGCACGGCGTGTGCCCATCTAGCAGCGCCTAGGCCCTCCATGTGAAGGAGCCTGATCGCCCGTTCCGTCGGCTGATCCCGTAAATGTGGAGCAGAAACTCCTTAAGGGTGAGGTATTTATCGTCGGCCGGGGGGTCTTCGAGGAACTGGGTGACATCTCCGGCCGTATCCAAGTTGAGGGCCCCCACCAGGTAGAAATAGCGGGTGTCGTCCACCGTAATGCCCCACAGCTGAAATTGGGCCTCCACCTGCTGAAACCAGACTGAGGCCGGGCGGTCCAGAACGTCGGTAATTTAACGGAGACCGCGTCGAGAGACAGGGCCCGGTCGGCCTGTGGTGCGTACGGACGGGCGGCTCTGTGTTTTGACTCCATTACGACACCAATGGAGCGTTGGGGTCACCACCGTGGCTTGGCGATAAGCCCGAAATGAAGGCGAGGAGCCAGGTATTTCGGGAGGAATTTTATTAGCTGTTGTTCTCTTGCCCAGTCGGGTCTGCAAGAGAACGATCGCGCTTAAACCCCTGCCCTTTATCCCTGTAGCTAAGGGCTGCCCCGGACTAGTCCATTCCCGTGCCGAGGGGTTCGATAGTGGAATGGCCTGACCCTTGGGAGCCACCACAATCCTTTGTTTTAATGACATTTTGTGAATGTGTGAAGAAAAATCCTGGCGGAGATGGTTTCTCTCTTCTGTCATCTTCATGTTACAGTGAACATAGAGCTTTTCCTCATCATGCAAATGAACGTCTATCCTTCAAGTGAATTATTTAAGCATATTCTTCTGATCATGAATTTCCTATACTTTGACTGTGAAGTGCTTTGAAATATCCCGAGGTTGTAAGTTGTTTTGTTAATGTGCGTATTTTATTAATAGATATGTGTATATACTTTGAAAGGGATCAGTTAGCTAGATCAAAGCATGTCCCATTTGAACAGAATAAATACTAAGTTCTTGTCAACTACTTATTATGGAATAATAATAATTCAATGGAATAACTGTGCATTGTGTATTCGTTGCAGCATTAATTGCAAAAATTTGTGCCATTCCACATTTGTGACAGTTTCCGACAGGAAACAAGCAATTAAATCGCCATAGTTGCCTTAATAAGGAAAACAACTGCATAAGCTTACTCTATTTGTACCATTAATATGCTGCAATGACTACTGACTGGTAACACTAATGTCTGTGGTAATTAAGTGCTTTGATTACGGCATACATATCAACTCCTACCTTAGCAAGAACGTGGACCCACTACAATTTGCCTACCGCAACAATAGATTGACCAGAGGGTGCAATCTTGCTGGGTCTCCACTTTGCACTGGACTTGTGCAATAAGAACGTGTACACTAGGCTGTTGCTCATCGATCACATCTCAATGGCATTCATTCCATTATCCCCTCCAAACTTGTTATCAAGTTCAGGGAACCGGATCTCTGAGCATTCCTATGTAACTGGATCCTCAACTTCCTTATCAACAGACTACAATCAATATGAATTGGCAATTACACTTCCTCCTCGATAACCATCAGCACAGGAGCATCTCGGGGCTGTTCCCGATCCCCTGCTTGCGTGCTTGCTCTACGTCCGTGACTGTGAAGGCAGATACAAATCCAACGCTCTTTTTAAAAATTCGGCGACACCACTACTGTTGTTAGACGAATTGTGGGTAATGATGAGTCAGAATATAGGAGGGAATTGATCATCTGATTGAATGGTGCCAGAACACCAAACCTGCTCTCAATTTGAAGATATTTATTCACAAAATGCTAGAGTAACTCAGCAGGTCAGGCAGCATCTCAGGAGAGAAGGAATGGGTGACGTTTCGGGTCGATACCCTTCTTTAGACCTCTCAACGTCAGCAAGACCAAAGCACTGATTGTTGACATTGGAAGAGGGAAGCTGAGGATCCACAAACCCATTTTCATTGACATGTTGACGTGGAGCGAGTTGACTACTTTAAGGCCTGGCCGTGTATATTTCTGAAGGTCCTGTTGTGGGCCCAGCGCATTGATTGTATAATAAAAAAAGTCGAATCAACGCCTCTACATCCTTAGAAAATTGAGTAAATTTGGTATGTCAACGAATACTCTCTTGAATGCCTGCAAGTGTATGGTGGAGAACGTAGTGACTGGTAGGTTCACAGCCAAATCTCCCCACCATCATAGTGATCTGTAGGAGATGGTGCCTCATAAAAGCAGCCAGTATCGTCAAGGACCCACACCAGCCAGGCCACGCTCTCATTTCACTCCTAACAACAGGAAGCAGGTGTGGGAGTTTGATATCTGTGACCTTCTGGTTCGAAATATTTTTTCCAACTACATCTTGGTCTTGAACACGACAAAAACTATTTAAACTATGAACTGTCTTGTTTGTACTGAGGACTTCGGGCCTTTTGCATTAACATTAGGGTTTTAAATGAGTTCATTTTTTGCTGTTTTCTGTGTATACGGGTCTGTTATGCCTCATGAATTTCATTGTTCTGTTGTCAGTACATATGATTTAAGCACTTTAGCATTAATAACAGTATTGTTTATTAGGTTTGAAGTAGTAGGTGGTATACCCTCCCAGTTCAACATTAGACGTTCTCATTATTTTGCTGTCTTCAAGCGTGACTGGAGATATGATTTTTGTAAATTGTAGGAAATGTACAATGTATATAGAAGTTCCTTACAGATGGGTTTTAAATAAATAGATGGCTTTTGATTTCCTCTCGTGGATAAGCTATCATTGAAGCATAGAAAATAGGTGCAGGAGCAGGCCATTCGGCCCTTCGAGCCATTCAATATGATCATGGCTGATCATCCAAAATCAGTACCCCGTTCTGGCTTTTTCCCCATATCCCTTGATTCCCTTGGCCCTAAAAGCTAAATCTAACTCCTGCACAATGATGCAGATTTTACTCAAGTAATATCTCAAAAATAATTCCTTCCATATTCTCTACTTCTCATTGTGTTGGCAAGGAGTCCGGCCCTGTAGCTCAGAAGGGTAGGGAAAGGAAGAGGAGAGCAATAGTAATAGGGGACTCTATAGTGAGGGGGTCAGATAGGCGTTTCTGTGGACGCAGTCGGGAGACCCGGATGGTGGTTTGCCTCCCTGGTGCCGGTGTCCGGGATGTGTCTGAGCGTGTCCAGGATATCCTGAAAGGGGAGGGAGAGGAGCCAGAGGTCGTGGTACATATAGGTACCAACAATATAGGTAGGATAAGGGAAGAGGTCCTGAAAGGAGAATTTAGGGGGCTAGGAAGAGAGTTAAAAAAAAGGACTTCCAAAGCAATAATCTCAGGCTTACTGCCTGTGCCACGCGATAGTGAGAATAGGAATGGAGTGAGGTGGAGGATAAATACGTGGCTGAGGAACTGGTGCAGGGAGCAGGGTTTCAAGTTTCTGGATCATTGGGACCACTTCTGGGGGAAGTATGACCTGTACAAAAAGGACGGGTTGCATCTGAACCTGAGGGGAACCAATATCCTGGCGGGGAGATTTGCTAAAATAATTGCGGAGACTTTAAACTAGTACGGTTGGGGGGAGGGACTCAAACACAGATAGCTAACAGGCAGTGTGTGAGGCAGGAGGCAGAAAAGGGAAACACTCAGACCCAATATGTAGGAGAGAAAGAAGGGAAAAGAAATAAACTGAGAATAAGAAATGATGGGTCCCTTAAATGTGTATATTTTAATGCTAGGAGCATTGTAAGAAAGGTGGATGAGCTTAGAGCCTGGATTGACATCTGGAAGTATGATGTTGTGGCGATCAGTGAAACATGGTTGCAGGAGGGTTGCGATTGGCAATTAAATATTCCAGGATTTCATTGTTTCAGATGTGATAGAATCGGAGGGGCAAGAGGTGGGGGTGTTGCGTTGCTTGTCAGGGAGGATATCACAGCAGTGCTTTGGCAGGACAGACTAGAAGGCTCGATTAGGGAGGCTGTTTGGGTGGAACTCAGAAATGAGAAAGGTTTAGCAACACTTATAGGGGTGTATTATAGACCGCCAAATAGGGAACGAGAATTGGAAGAGCAAATATGTAAGTAGATAGCAGATATTAGTAGTAAGCACAGAGTAGTGATTGTGGGTGATTTCAATTTTCCGTATATAGACTGGGAATCACATTCTGTTAAAGGGCTGGATGGTTTGGAGTTTGTAAAATGTGTGCAGGATAGTTTTTTGCAGCAATACGTAGAGGTGCCTACCAGAGAAGGGGCAATGTTGGACCTCCTGTTAGGAAATGAGATGGGTCAGGTGACGGAGGTATATGTTGAGGAGCACTTTGGGTCTAGTGATCACAATGCCATTAGTTTCAATATCATTATGGAGAAGATCAAATCTGGACCAAGGGTTGAGATTTTGGATTGGAGAAAGGCTAATTTTGAGGAGATGAGAAAGGATTTAAAAGGAGTGAAATGGAAATTTTTGTTTTATGAAAAGGATATAATAGAGAAATGGAGGATATTTAAAGGTGAAATTTTGAGAGTACAGTCTTTATGTCCCTGTTCGGTGGAAAGGAAAGAATAATAATTAGAAAGAGCCGTGGTTTTCCAGGGAAATTAGACACGGTTCGGAAAAAGAGGGAGATATACAATAAATATAAGCGGCAGGGAGTAAATGAGGTTCTTGAGGAATATAAAGAATGTAAAAGGAATCTTAAGAAGGAAATTAGAAAAGCGAAAAAAAGATATGAGGCTGCTTTGGCAAGTAATGTAAAAGTAAACCCCAAGGGGTTCTACAGATATGTCAATAGCAAAAGGATAGTGAGGGATAAAATTGGTCCATTAGAGAGTCAGAGTGGACAACTATGTGCTGAGCCGGAAGAAATGGGGGAGATATTAAACAATTTCTTTTCTTCGGTATTTACCGAGGAGAAGGATATTGAATTATGTGAGGTAAGCGAAACAAGTAGAGTAGTGATGGAAATTAGGAGGATTAAAGAAGAGGAGGTACGGACACTTTTGAAAAATATAAAAGTGGATAAGTCTCCAGGTCCTGATAGGATATTCCCTAGGACATTGAGGGAAGTTAGTGCAGAAATAGCAGGGGCTATGACGGAAATATTTCAAAAGTCATTAGAAACGGGGATGGTGCCGGAAGATTGGCGCATAGCGCATGTTGTGCCTTTGTTTAAAAAAGGTTCTAAAAGTAAACCTAGCAATTATAGACCTATTAGTTTGACGTCTGTGGTGGGAAAATTAATGGAAAAGATACTTAGGGACAATATATATAATTATTTGGATAAACAAGGCCTGATTAGAAACAGTCAACATGAATTTGTGCCTGGAAGGTCATGTTTGACTAATCTTCTTGAATTTTTTTAAGAGGTTACCAGGGAAATTGATAAGGGCAAGGCTGTGGATGTTGTCCATATGGACTTCAGTAAGGCATTTGACAAGGTTCCACATGGAAGGTTGATTAAGAAGGTTAAATCGTTGGGTATTAATAGTGAGGTTGCAAGATGGATTCAACAATGGCTGAATGGAAGATACCAGAGGGTAACGGTTGACAATTGTATGTCAGGTTGGAGGCTAGTGTCTAGTGGAGTACCCCAAGGATCTGTGTTGGGTCCACTGTTGTTTGTCATTTACATTAATGATCTGGATGATGGTGTGGCAAATTGGATTAGTAAATATGCAGTTGATACTAAGATAGGTGGTGTAGTTGATAGTGAGGTAGATTTTCAAAGTCTACAGAGAGACTTGGGCCTTTTGGAAGGGTGGGCTGAAAGATGGCAGATGGAGTTTAATGCTGATAAGTGTGAGGTGCTGCATTTTGGTAGGACAAATCAAAATAGGACGTACAGGGTAAATGGTAGGGAATTGAGGAATGCAGTGGAACAGAGGGATCTGGGAATAACTGTGCATTGTTCCCTGAAGGTGGAATCTCATGTGGATAGGGTGGTGAAGAAGGCGTTTGGTATGCTTGCCTTTATAAATCAGAGCATCGAGTATAGAAGTTGGGATGTAATGTTAAAATTGTACAGGGCATTGGTGAGGCCGAATCTGGAGTATGGTGTGCAGTTCTGGTCGCCAAATTATAGGAAGGATGTCGACAAAATGGAGAGGGTACAGAGGAGATTTACTAGAATGTTGCCTGGGTTTCAGCACTTAGGCTACAGAGAGAGGTTGAACAGGTTGGGTCTTTATTCTTTGGAGCGTAGAAGGTTGAGGGGGGACTTGATAGAGGTTTTTAAAATTTTGAGAGGGACGGACAGAGTTGACGTGGGTAGGCTTTTCCCTTTGAGAGTGGGGAAGATTCCAACAAGGGGACATAGCTTCAGAATTGAGGGACAAAGGTTTAGGGGTAACATGAGGGGGAACTTCTTTACTCAGAGGGTGGTGGCTGTATGGAATGGGCTTCCGGTGGAAGTGGTGGAGGCTGGCTCGATTTTATTATTTAAGAGTAAATTGGATAGGTATATGGATAGGAGGGGATTAGAGGGTTATGGTCTGAGTGCAGGTAGATGAGACTAGGTCAGGGAGAATGGTCGGTGTGGACTGGTAGGGCCGGACAGGCCTGTTTCCATGCTGTAGTTGTTATATGGTTATATTATATATATTCATGCTGCTCTCTGGTAACTTGGGAAAATTCCCACAATATAAGATAATAGGGAAATCCAGGGTATTTTAGAGATACAGTGCGGAAACAGGCCCTTTGTCCCACCGAGTCCTCGCCGACTAGCGATTAACCCATACACTAGGGACAATTTTACAATTTTTACCACAGCCAATTAACCTACAAACATGTACACTCTGGAGTGTGGGAGGAAACCGGAGCACTCGAGAAAACACGCAGCCACAGGGGGAACGTACTTGTGCATCATTATAAACAAATTTACTCAATCTATCGGAAACCTACTTTACAGCAAGAAGTCTTGAAAGAAGAATGGAAACAACAATGGGTTTGAAACCCTTCATAGATCTCAGTTGTCACTCTGACACGGGTCAACTTACTTGGTATCGATTAATTGAACCAATAACCTTGCTGTTGTGAGTCAGCTCTGCAGAGAGTTAACTTAAATAGGCCATTAGAGGATTAAGTAGAAGCACGGAATTGTAGGTGCTGATTTACACAAAAGGACACCAAGTGCTGGAGTAACTCAGCAGGCCAGGCAGCATCTGTGGAGAACATGGATAGGTGATGTTTCGGGTTGGGACCGGACCTGTCTTCAAACAATAGAGAAATAAATCTCCTTTTAAACATTTTTAATGTGTTTTCACAAAAATGTTTAATCTTGGATGAGAGGGAAGCATCTGCATTTATTCCAGGAAGAATTCAAAATGTTTAATCATCCTTCACAGATTCCTATTTAGAACGGTGATGCATTGCCCCTTGCCACCCTGAACAGGAATATACAATTTATGCAGAAGTTGGGTGAATAGAGATTGACTGAAATGTCCACTGCATGTTACATTGATTGGATTTGCCTTTTTTTTGTAAACAGGGTGTGGGAAATTTTCCCCATTGTTGGTAAATGCCAATGCTATAAATGTATTTGAATGTCTTGGCTAGAGGTGGACTTAGTTTTGGTGTAATGAATTTTAGTGCATAAAACTCGATGTTGACAGGTCTGTTACTGATATGATTGTGCGAGAACAACAATGTAGGGTTGTTTAATTTAGTTTAGAGAGACGGATACAGTGCAGAAACAGGCCCTTCAGCCCATCAAGCCTGTGCCGACCAGCGATCCCCGCAGACTAACACTTACACGCATTAGGGACAATTTACAATTTTACCAAGCCAATTAGCCTATAATCCTGTATGTCTTTGGAGTGAGGGAGGAAACCGGAACACCCAGAAAAAAAACACGTAGGTCATGGGGAGAACATACCAACTCCGTACAGACAGCAACCGTAGTCAGGATCGAACCCGGGCGTCTGGCCCTGTAAGGCAGCAACTCTACCACTGTGCCGCCCGATGTTGCTTGTCTAGATTATGTGACAGCTTTCCCCACATGCTTGTGAAATAAAAATGTACAAATCAGCAGTATTGGGAGTAACGTTTGCTTTGACAGAATTTGGCGCATATGGTGATGCCAGTCTTTATATACTTAATCTGTTTTGACAGGTTACAGTCCAATTGAGTGGGTTGCTTCATCGTTTCACATAAGTGGATTTGGAGTCTTGTAGACACCAGAATGGAAAAAAAAGTGACAGATTTCCTCCCGTTAAGAACATTAGTGAACTAGATTCGTTTTTACAATGATCTGGTAATTTTGTAGTCGTCATTGATAATAACTAGATTCTTTGACATTTTGGATTGTGAATTAGGTTTAAATTCTACCGATGGGATCTTGACCTGAATCACCGAATTGTTCATCTGAATTTTTGGATTACTGTGCGGTAATTTTGCTGTTACACTGCCATCTTATTCTTCATCTTCCAATTCATGATTAAAAATTTTTTACACGCCACTTTGTTCCGGAGCTCTTCATTCCACTTGTTCATCTGATCTATGTGAAATCTAAATTATATCTTAATATCTCTGCACCTTACCTTGTAATCGTACGCCCACAACCATTGTTTAGATTTCTAATCCTGCTTATGCTTTGGATTCAAATAACATATTTATTCCCTAAAGAGAGACATATCATTGATTCTCTCCCCATAGCTGTGGGAAAATAACTGCAGATGCTGGTACAAATCGAAGGTATTTATTCACAAAATGCTGGAGTAACTCAGCAGGTCAGGCAGCATCTCAGGAGAGAAGGAATCCTTCTCTCCTGAGATGCTGCCTGACCTGGAGTTACTCCAGCATTTTGTGAATAAATACCTCTCCCCATAGCTAATTAGTTAACTATTAAGTTCCTTCCTTTGATACTATAAATGAATATTATGCAGACTATTCCAGATGTGATTATACTTATGATTCGTATGGAATCACTGTTTTCCTGCTCTAGCTCTCAATTTGCACAGCTTTCATTACCATGACTATACAGACACGCCCCGATGTACACATTAGGTGACTTAACGTAAACTCGCACTTAAACAATTCTGAACTTCATCCCTACTGCAATCAAGGCGGATTGTTTTTCCACAACACTACGATCACTCAAGTTTACAGCGAAAACAAGCAGGCAACGGTGGCGTTGCTTACCAAGAAGACCGTGCGCCACAGAAAGTGACCCAACGGCAAGACGCAACTCAAGTTTACAAGTAACTTGACAAGCTTCTGACTTCAGTAAAATCTGATTGATATAAGGGTTCACGGAACGTAACCAGTGGGTGGCACAGTGTTAGAGTTTCTGTCTTACAGCGCTTGTAGCGCCGGAGACCCTGGTTCGATCCCGACTACGGGTGCTGTCTGTACAGAGTTCGTATGTTCTCCCCATTATCACGTGGGTTTTCTCCGAGATCTTCGGATTCTTCCCACACTCGAAAGACGTACAGATTTGTAGGTTAATTGGCTTGGTATGTGTAAATTGTCCCTAGCGCGTGTAGGATAGTATTAATGTGCGGGGTTTGTTGGCGGTGTGGACACATTGGGCCGAAGAACCTGTTTTCACGATGTATCTGTGAACTAAAAAGTAAACTAAACTAAACTCCTACCAGTGTTTTCCAGTTATCACACTTGTGATTTGTTACAAGGTTATAGGGGATTAGTTTGTATTTTCAAAAATATTATGTTTTATAATAATATCGAAAAGTTGCATCGAATTGCTTCAACTAATTGCCACACCATGCATTTTTTCACAATGCAAGCAGTTTGTCTCTAGTTGGATAGAACATAGAACAGTACAGCACAGGAACAGGCCCTTCAGTCAAAGAAAGTCTGATGCCATGATAAACTCATCTCATCTGCCTGCATAAGGCGTTCGATAAGGTTCCGCATGGTAGGCTGCTCTGTTCTCTAGATCGCATGGGATCCAAGGAGAGATAGCTGAATGGATAGCAAATTGGCTCCATGGAAGGAAGCAGAGGGTAATGGTGGAAGGTTGCTTCTCGGACTGAATGTATGTGACTAGCGGTGTGCCTCAGGGTTTGGTGCTGGGTCTGTTACTGTTTGTCATCTGCATCAATCATTTGGATGAAAACATACAGGGCAAGATTAGCAAGTTTGCTGATGATACAAAAATTTAGTGGTGCAAATAGTGAAGATGGTTGTGAACGATTACACCAGGAACTGGATCGATTGGCCAGGTGAGCGGTGGAATAGTTGATGGAATTTAATACAGAGAAGTGTGAGGTGTTGCATTTTGGGATGTTGAACAAGGGCAGGGCCTACACAGTAAATGGTAGGTCTCCTCTGGGTAGTGTTATAGAGCAGAGGGATCAAGGAGTACAGGTGCATGGTTCCTTGAAGGTCGAGTCGCAGGTAGATAAGGTGATCAAAAAGGCTTTTGGCACTTTGGCCTTCATCAGTCAGAGTATTGAGTATAGAAGTTGGGAGGTCATGTTGCAGTTGTATAAGACTTTGATGGGAGCGCATTTAAAATATTGTGTTCAGTTCTGTGCACCATGTGAGAAGAAAGATATTGTCAAGCTTGAAAGGGTTCAGAAAAGATTTACGAGGATGGTTCCAGCACTAGAGGGTGTGAGCTATAGGGAGAGGTTGAGTAGGGTGGGTCTCTTTTCCATGGATTGCAGGAGGATGAGGGGAGATCTTATAGAAGTATACAAAATCATGAGAGGAATAGATCAGGTAGATGCACAGAGTCTCGTGTCTAGAGAACAGAGGTTCAAGCTGAAGGGGAAAAGATTTAATCGGAATCCGAGGGTAACTTTTTCAAACTAAGGTGGTGGGGTGTATGGAACAAGCTGCCAGAGGAGGTAGTTGAGGCTGGGACTATCCCATCATTTAAGAAACAGTTAGACAGGTACATTGATAGGACAGGTATGGAGGGATATGGACCAAGCGCAGGCAAGTGGAACTAGTGTAACTGGAACATTGTTGGCTGGTGTGGGCGAGTTGGGCCGAAGGGTTCATTTCCACACTAACACTCTATGACTCTATGCAAATGCATATCCATGTACTTATCTAAAAGCCTATTAAATGCCACTATCATATCTCTTTGATTTTCTCTTGCGTGTTCTCTATTGATTTAAACCCTGACATGTTTAGTGTAATTTATAAATGTAGAGGTTTTTGTTCTTTTCCTCTATTGGGTATTGTTATCCATAGGGTTTTCGCAACATGTGAACATCAATAATCTTGCTTTCACCTTGCAGCCATGGATTTGAAAAATGTGTTTCCATTGTTGTAATAAATCAACCTCGGAAATAAGATGGAATGATTGATCTTTAGGGGTCATATTTGCAAGGAAGGCAATTGAAATGAATTTGTTAGAAACACAACATAAATGCCAATTGAACACACTGATTTAGAGCAGGTAATATTTGCTTAAGGGGTGTCTGCACATTAACTATATTTTGATGGGTTTTAATGGTATGCGATGCATTTATGGTATATATAGGCATTGATAAATTCTCCTGTGCTAATTTTGTGCTATCCTGAACATTAAAATTGATACTAATCAAAGTTAATTTCCAAAATCGAGCATAAACTTTTCTCCATAATTATTAAAAATGAATATTATACCCGACTTATCCAGTAGTGAATGGTCCTAATAATGAATCGCATGGTTCCTTTCCATGTTTAAAAGCTGCTGGGGTTAGCCAATTTTTCTTCTAGCAGTTGGTTCCCTCTCCTTCAATGCCTTCCAGTCTTGTATATGAAACACCTGAGTTTGAAAGCATCAACATTTATTTTTGTTTCTCTAGCAGAAAAGACCACATACTCGTATTTTTATGGGAATGACTGTATTTTTGTGTTCAATTAATATGATTTTAATCTTACTGTATTTATATTGTGTGCTATTTTTGGACTCTCAGATTTTAAAATATCGCACGCCATCATAAGGTTATTGCAAGAAACTGGCTGAATGCTTGGTAAATCTAATTTTGGAGCAGTTGGGGGTAAAGTGGACTTTTCTTGGACAGTGGTTGTAACAAATTGTTTACTTTTGAGTGACTTATAATTGTTGTTGATCATATGTGAGCCATTGACTAACATGCTTAAAAAAAATCCAAGAATTAAAGCTTTTTTGCGTAGATGTACATCGGTGGTGGTAATATTAAAGAAGATTTGGTGATAGTTATTTTGGTCATCTTTATTTTAAAGTAATTTAAAACTTTTGAAGTAATTACTAATGCAGAAATATTGAGCAGCATGTGGGCATTAGTAATCCGTTGTCACACATGCAAAGCAAGCTTTCTTTTAATTTGCAATTACAAAGTAAGACATAAAGTTCCATTTCGCATGATGTTAGAATCCATAAAGTTTTACACCTGAAGCTATGACCGCAGTTTTTTAAGGGATACAGATAGTAACTGACAATAACCTAGAGGTAGATAGAATCTATTCCTTCCTAACCTGTTTCTAGTTTTGACACTATATAACATGCTGTTCCGCTTGTTTGTATTTGGCTACAACTGGCAACGAAGGAAGTCAAGGATGGACAGATTGTTGTAGAAATGGGAAGAGGAATTAAAATGGCCAGCAAATGGGAGATCCAGTTGGCCACAGCGAACAGAACACAGGTGCCCAGCAAAGCGGTCACCCACTCTGCATTTGGTCTTGCCAGTGTAAAGGAGATTACATCAAGAGCACCAAATGCAATGACTTCTTTGAAGAACACCTCTGTTTAATCTGCAAGGTTAACTGTGAGCTTACTCATTGCTTTAATTCTACACTTCATTCCATCTCTGAGCTTTACCTTCTGAAACTTGTAATGAGCCATAACTTTATCTTGACGAGCAGCCTCTAATCTCTGACTTTGTATTGAATTCAACAATGAGGTAACTGGCTATTTTAGCCTTTTTTTCCATCTTTTTTTTTCTTCCTTTTATGGTAATTATTAATTTTGCTTCTCCTATTCTCGTCTCCCCAGGCATACTTCTCCTTTTAGTTCACTATCTTTCACCATCACCCATCAACATACAACACTGCACATATTATTCACTTGCTCCTTTTGTTCCTTCACTTTTGTTCTTTCCACTTCTGCCCCTTACGTTTTGTATACTGCTATGATCAAGGTTCATCTCCTTCATTCTCCATTGGTGCTGCCCTTAACCTCACTATTTTTGTCATGTTCTATTGGTTTATTATTGTCACATATACTGTAATGTAGTGCAAAAAAAATAAATTTGCCTACTATCCAATCAAATCCTGCTTTTCACGAGGTCAATCAAGTTGCAATGTGGTGGATTGGGTTGGTCTACACCACTGGCTTATGAGAGGATTGTTCATTAGTCTGATAACAATGGGGAAGAAGCTGCTCCTGAAGTCGGCATTATGTGCTTTCAAGGTTTTGTAGTTTTTGTCCTCGGGACGGGGGAAGAAGAGGGAATGATATGGATGAACATTGGCTTTGAATACATTGTTTTTTTTCCTGAGGCAAAGTAAAGTACTGATGGGGTCAATGGGGATGGAACTGGTTTGTGTGATGGTCTGGGGTACATCCACATTTTTCTGCAATTTCTTGTGGTCTTGGGCAGAGCTGTTGCCAAACCAAGCTGTGATGCATCCTGATAGGGTGTTTTCTATGGCGCATCTGCAGAAGTTAGTAAGAGTCATTGGAAACTTCCTTAGATTTAAGAGTAAATAGAAGTATTGCTTTGTTTTCTTGGCCATAGCTTCAATGTGGTTGGTCCAGGATAAACAAATGAGTAATATTTAGGATGAGGAACTTGAAGCTCTGAACCATCTTCACTTCGGCATCGTTGATGCTGACTGGGGTATGTATATCACCTCGTTTTCTGAAATCAATAACTCGCTCCTTTATCTAGCTAATATCTAGCTGATATTAAGGGAGAGGCTGTTGCTTTGACACCTGCTAACTAAGCTCTCTAGTCATTGTTCGAGATCTGGCCCACCAAGGTAGTATAATCTGCAAACATGTAAATGGAGTCATTTGTACATACAAGTCCTTCCACATTCACCAGCTGCCCATATGTCATTGCATGAAGAATATGAAAACGAGATGTAATGAGGTAACTTTCATTGAATCTAAGTCTGATAGGGCAGGTTGCTAAACTATAATATACTATGTGTACTTGAGTCCAAATAACTCTTCTGAATAATATTTGTTAAAGTATCTCTGAAGTTAGATCATCGTAGTTGTGTTTAGTCCTTACTCTTTTCATGCCCAAATTCTTGGCATGTGAATTTTCTACTTTGTAATGGCTAAAATATAATTGTGCAACCTTGGATCCTGTGGACACAAGGAACTGCACATGCTGGTCCTGAGTTTTTTAAACTTATTTGCCTTTCCTCGGCCAGAAATTTTAAGGCTCTTTGTTAGTTATACCCCTGATTCTTTGCTGGCAGAGAACTGAAATAGTACAGAGTTCATTATTAAACCTGAGATTTTCAGGCTACTGCTGGAAGTATAGATTTCTTCTGTTGGACTATTGGATGAGTAATGGCATTATTTCTGTATTCAGCTAATGCTGCACTGATGGCTGACTTGCAATAGTGTATCGAGAATATGTGAATCCTGAAACATCAAAGATTTAAATTAGTTTTCTAAAATTGGAATAATGAAACTTTATTTTCTATCCCTTGTAGAGCTGATTTATTTGTATGATGGATTCACTGATTGCTTGCCAGCAATGAATTAATATGTGTATACACTTAGAATTTATGGTAAGTTCAATTTTACTCATTTTAAAAGATCTACTCATCTCCGAGATCGCACTGAGACTATATTTGTCATTCTGAATTGCAAATCTGAATCTCTTTCTTGTCTTCAAGGATATGACAGGATGAAACGCAACAGACATCTGAGCAGTAGTGACAGTTCAGACAATGAGAGTAAGTAAGATCAGCATGTGTTTTAGCAGTCGAATGCTTGTGATGCTGTAAATGTATCTTTCATCTGCTTAAGATCTCTTTGCATATCAAATCTGTATTATGTCAGATAACTATGTTGTGAGTTGGCATGTCCTCTGGGTTCATCCATAATGTAAAAAATTGCCCATTTAAAAAATCTGCCTAAATCTGACACTAATTAGCATCCTTGCAGGTGAGTGAAGCAGTAATGCAGTTTTGTGAAAATTGAAATGTTATATTGGGGGATTCTGTCTTTGTGAAATTATAGAATATTGCTACGGTTTTCTCAAATGTTTCCAAAAGGCCTGTGGGGTTCCATGTATTTGAAGCCAATTTTAACTGATCAAATATTCCGTGGAAAAAAAAATCAAAACCCTGCGGTCTCCTGTGCTTAAAAAAAAATTCTGGTGGTTTGCGTTGACCGGGCTGTGCGCACCTCTGGATAATCATCCAGGGAATGCACTTGAGAAACAGCTGTCCCTGTCACCACTGTGTCCTGTCTCCTGCAGATGATCTTCCCCAGATTATTGAAATGCAGACTCTGCAACATGTATGAATGCCACTCAAAGCTGGAATTAACACTTCATCTCTCTGCTCAGGAGTTTCTCCCCCCCCCCCTTCCCACCATTTATTCTTGTGATGTGAATGATAATAGAAATGCCCATTATGTCCATCTTTAGTTGCCAATCACTTAGTTTGAACTAAAGTCGCATTTAGCCCAAGCCACGTAGGAAAAGCAGGTTTCCTTCACTGAATAACGTTAGTGATTATATGTGTGGCATTTAAAGAACTGAATCCCAATTACATTTGCTAAATGCCCTTGTCAGTGTTGTTTGCTTCTTAATTATATTAGATTATTGTATTTATAGATTTTGGGCTGAAGAATTGCACTGTATGTTAATTGTGTTTTGGTATTTGATACTATATTTTCAAACTTTCTGTATAAAATGGCTGTTAATTTCTGGTCTTGTCCACGGTTTTATGTCAGACCACCATAATTTTTGTTATTATAACATAATTCACTTAAGATGGCACTTGGGTGGACCGTTGTTCAATGGGCCTGACTGGTCACTAATTCTCATTGTTGCTTTTGTAACTACCTGCGTAGGTCCTTCAACATCGTGGTCATCCCATTCCAAATATCGAAGGGACAGGCATGCCTCAGCAAGTGGAAAGAAGAAGTCTGCTGAGGTTAGTATTACTTAAGTTTTAAAAGTTTACTTTGTTAAAAAAAAAATCTCATTGAACTATCTTAGTTGTGAAAAATAAAAATTACTTGAGCTTCATTCCATGAAGAATAGATCTTGAGCATTTTTCCTAATGCTGTGTATGTTTATGTGATCCCAGACTATAAGGCCTTGGAGAATCTTTCCTCAAGTGAAAATGGATTTGCATGAAAACTACAATTGTTTTGGAGAGATTAGCTTTCACACACTAATTCTAGTAAATTTATAACACATTATCATTCTATTGCTGGAGGTTTTGTGCTTGTGGAAAGTTTTTTTTAACATTATGTTAAGGGCTTAAGTCTGAAAATGAAAATTATTTCTGCCTACAAATGAATTAAGGAGAGGAGCAGATCCCTTTGCTCCTCAAGCCTGCTTTGCCATTTAATAAGATCATAGCGAATCTGATTGCAACCCTAACTTTTGCATTCCTGGTAGCGCAGTGGTAGAGTTGCTGCCTTACAGCACATGCAGCGCCGGAGACTTGGGTTTAATCCCAACTATGGGTGCTGTCTGTACGGAATTTATACGTTCTCCCCGTGCGTTTTCTCCGAGATTTTCGGTTTCCTCCCGCACACCAGAAAGTACAGGTTTGTAGGTTAGTTGGTTTGGTATATATTGTCCCTAGTGTTTGTAGGGTGGTGTTAATGTGTGGGGATCACTGGTCGGTGCGGACTTGGTGGGCCGAAGGACCTGTTTCTGTGCTGTATCACTAAACTAAAATATCCACAATAATTTTCATTCCTTTGATCAAGTATCTGTCTATCTCTGACGTAAGGATATTCAAAAACACTGCTTCCACCACCCCTTGAGAAACAAAATTCCAACTACCCACAACCTTCAGAAAGAGAAAAAGTTTACCTTATCTCTGTCTCCAATGGGCCACCGCTTATTTTTAAATAGTGACTCCCTGTTCTAGGCTCTCCCATAAGAGGAAACATTCTCCATCTCCATCCTATCAAGATCCATCAGGATCTTCCATGGTTTAATCAAATCTCTGTTCACTCTTTCTTATTCATTCCAAGTTATGCACCTTGTTATTAACTTTATCTATCATCTGTGTCTTTCCGTTTTGTAATTCATGGAGAGAGTTTGATTTAGCTCTTGGGGCTAAGGGAATCAAGGGATATGGGGTAAAAGCTGGAAAGGGGTGCTGATTTTGGATGAACAGCCATGATCATATTGAATGGCGGTGCTGGCTCGAAGGGCCGAATGGCCTACTCTTGCACCTATTTTCTATGTTTCTATTCTCACCAGATAATTGAAACCATAAAGATGAGAATGAGATTACCGTATCAGATTTACCAATGTGAATTTGCTATTGGCATTGCCAACATTAGTAACATGGAAAACCTGTATTCAAGCATCATATAAGGAAAAGCAAAAGGTTTTAATTTATGCACTTTTCATTTTGAAATAAACTGGAATAATGTGCATACACGTATTTTTCTCGCCTTCTACCATTTCCTGGCTGAGTTGGTTGGTATCTCCTCCAATGTTATCTTAAAGGGCCTGTCCCATTTAGGCGATTTTAAAGCGACTGCCGGCGACTAGGCTGTCGCCGGGGTGTCGCGGGCATGATCGTGAGGAGTCTTCCAAAGATCATAGTGGATCTCGGCGCATCGCCGAGAAATCAAACGGCTTGAAATCTCTCAGCGACAGCTGGCTTGTCGCCAGGCATCGTAGCTTATTGCGGTCGCTGTCGCATGCTGTCCCCAGGTTTGATAGGTTCTCTTAAGATACATTTAGGAGCACATAATATTAAAATAAGTAAAGTCATTTCAAAATACCATAAAATGCTTGTGTTTAACTAATTTATTTACCGTCAGGACATTTGACATGTAGATTGGAGGCGACAGTTTGACAGTCAGGTAAGCATGGGAATTTTCGCGATGATTTTGGCCTCAGCCATTACATTTAAAATGGGCTCCAAACCCAGATATTCAACCCAGAAACCAGATATGCATCTCCCTTACATTTTCAAAGAATGCCCACACACTTTTCACAAAACTCCACTGAACCACTTATAAAATTATTTTTTTAAATACAGCTATTAGTAAACTGGAAGTAAATCCAGTTTATTCCTTGTTACAGTGAAGCTTGGTTTTTAAGTAACCCATACAAGGTGTTATAGTTCAAAACTCTCAAGTACTCACCGATTTGTCAGTGATTTCAGCGAAAACCAGGACGCCGGAGAAGCATTGACAGTGTGAGAATTTTCGCAATGTTTCAGAAGACGCTGTAATCTTGACCTGAATCGGCATTGTCGTCGGGTAAAAGAAAAGTTTGGCGATCTGCTACGACTTTGACAGTCGCCGGCTGTTGCCAAAAAGATCGCCTAAGTGGGACAGGCCCTTTACCCTGCATTTTATTTAACCACGAGATTATGCACTCGAGCTATTTTGGACAATATTCTGCTGTTGCCTCACTGAGAAACTGCAAGTATGAACTAGATTCTTGCCATGGTGTAATACAGTGCGTGACCACCCAAATGTGTTATGGTTGCCTCCTTTAATGTTCTTTTAATTATTTAAGTTTGGTTTTATAGGTATTCAGGAAGGATCTCATAAGTGCTATGAAGATTCCAGATTCTCATCATGTGAACCAGGATGACTGTTATCTCTTGGCTGATCAATGGAAACAGGAGTGGGAGAAAGGGGTACAAGTTCCAGCAAGTCCTGAAACAATTCCAAATCCATCTGTCAGGTATCAGCTGTTGCACTAAATGAATGCATCTTTAGAGTCATAAAATAATACAGCATAGAAACAGGCCCTTCAGCTCAACTCATCCACGCTGACCAAGTTACTTACATCCTAGCTCTTGTACTCAGCGCCCTGACTGACTGAAGGCAAGTGTGCCAAATGCCGCCTTCACTACCCTGAGTCACCACTTTTATGGAACTTTGTAACTGCATCCCTAGGTACCCCGCTGTTCTACACTACTCTGCAGGGGCCTGCCATTTACTGTGCAACTCTTATCCTGGTTTAACTTGCAAAGTACGACACTTTACATTTGTCTGAGTTAGATTCTGTATGCCATTCCATGGCCACTTTTCCAGTTGATCTGCATCCTGTTGTTATTTTAGATAAACTTCACTGTCCACTATACCACTAATTTTGGAGCCATCTGCCGACTTATCATTGTCTTCCAAATCCTTCATAAAGATGTCGAACGGAAATGGACCCAGCACCAATCCATGTGGCACACCTCTGGTCACAGGCCACCAATCTGAAAAACATCCCTCCACTACCACCCTCTCACTCTTCTCACAAGATACAAGCATATATTTTAATCAAAAAGGATTTATTATTGTACATTGCATGTGACCCCCCCCCTCCCCTCTTGTTTTTGGAGGGAAGCATTCCTAGAAAATTGTTCATATCGCAATTTTTATGTAACATCAAGGCGTAACTTCTCGTGTGAAGAAGCGAGAGTTTATAAAAAGTTGTTTTTCACATAAATTCATTGAATGCAAAATTTATTCTGTTTCTCCAAATTTGGAGAAGTGATTTGTGAATTCAATAAAGGCAAATTTCCATTATCCAAATGGCATGATGTGGGGGTTACCTGTATATTATTCATTTCTTTGTTCAACTTGGTCAGTTCTTCTCCATTAAATTAATTATTCCTACCGTTGACTGTGTAAACATTCAGCAGATTTGAAGATGTATACAGGAGTATTTTGTAAAAGGAAATATAAAAAATTGGGGAAGAAAACAACTTTTTGTCATGTTTCCCCACATATCTACTCCACCATTCAATGAAATTGTGAATGGTATGACGTTGGCCACTTCGTTGTCTGATTTACTTACATGTAAGGCTCCCATACAATGCAGAAATATCTCATCAATCTCAGCCTTGAACACATTCAGTGATTCAACTACCATTGGTATCTGGGGTACAGAATTCCAAAGGTTCGTAAACATTGAGAAAAGAAATTCTTACTTCTTTCCAACTTCAACTAAATTACCCTTATTCTGGAACTCTGCCCAACTAGTCCGAATACTTCTAAAACCTCCTCTCTGGATTTAATTTGCTGGGAGAGATTGGTTTTATTGTTGAAGAGTTAGTAGAAATTTCCATTCTGTTCTCCCATTTTAGTCTCCCACTTTGTAATTCAACGAACTCAGAAAATAAACAAATTGCCTGCTGATATCTCACACAGGAAGATCTAATATGTGCATTTTTTAAAGACTTTCGACAAAAAATATTTTGTGAAGTTTAAGTGTAGTGAGAAGACTTCCTTCCATTGTTTTGATTCTTGTCCTGTTTTGGCCTCTTGGTTTACCATTTTAGGGTTATTGTAGAAAAAGTGAAGGAGACTTTATTTACTAAACCACGGAAGTATATTCGATGTTCCACCACCGAATCCACAGATCCTGGATATATTAACATGTTGGAACTTGCAGACAGTGTATGCCGTTATGACTTGGATGATATGGATATTTACTGGTTGCAAGCAGCAAATGAAGAACTGAGAGAAATGGGTATGTAAAAGCCATTTTGTACAGCATTACAAAGGCACTTTGTTACCATACAAGGAGCAGTTATAATCTTAATGAATTGATCCAGAATTTAATATGGATGTTTTGTGGTAAATCCAAGCACACTTTATCTGGAAATAGGAGCTGTTATTTTGTCCTGCGACTAAGTTATATTGAAATATTGTTAACAGAGGGCAAAGCTATCTTGAAATTGGAAATTTGTGCATTGGACTGGTTAGATCTTTAGTCAGTCTGCTGAGGGTGCATCGTAACAGAGGACATGAGCTTGCTGATGGAGAACAAAGAAATTATTGATTTGTTTTTGAAATTTATTTTGTAGTTAATGTTCCATGTACTGTATAATATTGTTCATGTGTTTTTTGTAATAATAGGATTCAACAGAGCATGGCAGTGCAATGAAAACATTAAGATTTAAGGGAAGATCATTACGATCTCTGCATGATATTTAGTTTGAGTAAAGAAAACAAGGAATTGGGCTTGAAGTGTATTCTTTCCCAACAGAAATGTAATTTCACTGTAAAGAAAGATTTTAGTTATTGCTGAAGGCAACTGCAGCTTGGAACATTGGTTAAATGAGCATTTTTGAAAAAATAACGCAAGTAGAATGTAATTGAAAGATTTTAAGGAATTTTTAATTCATAAGATGTCTTTAAACAGGTCTTTTGATGCTGAATGATTTGTATATCTTACCAATAAGTCAAATTTGAATAAACCGAACGGTGAATTAGCAGCATTTTTTTTTCTGAACTTTTATCGATTCAGGTTGTAGCTTGATTCCTGAAAACACAATGGAGAGAACCATAGAAGCCCTGGAACGTCATTGCTATGAGAATATGAATCATGCCATAGAGACTGAGGAAGGATTGGGGATTGAGTATGATGAAGATGTTATCTGTGATGTATGTCGTTCTCCTGATAGTGAAGAAGGCAATGAGATGGTCTTCTGTGACAGATGTAATATCTGTGTTCATCAAGTAAGAATGTTATTTAATTAGAGTTAGGTTAACCCTAACCCTAATGCACAGAAATAATGTGTGATTCAAATTCAAATTTCTAACCTTTTCATGTTTCTAGTCTGTTAAACTATTGTAAAATATCTAATTTGTATGTGATAATACTCGTTTAGGTCATTGATATTTATACTGAAATTGCAGGTTTTATTACTAAGATCTTGAGTATTGGTCCTTTCCATTTTTTCAGTAGTGGAATACATACAAATAACTTTCTAATGAGTTTGCTGCACATAACATCCTTTTATGTTAATTCATCCAAACACGTTCTTGATCGTTTATCTTGGCAAACCTATTAGAAACAAAGAAAATAGGTGCAGGAGGAGGCCATTTGGCCCTTCGAGCCAGCACTGCCATTCATTGTGATCATGGCTGATCATCCACAATCAGTAACCTATGCCTGCCTTCTCCCTATATCCCTTGATTCCACTAGCCCCTAGAGCTCCATCTAACTCTCTTTTAAATTCATCCAATGTATTGGCCTCCATTGCCTTCTGTGGCAGAGAATTTCACAAATTCACAACTCTCGGGGTGAAAAAGTTTCTTCTCACCTCAGTTTTAAATGGTGTCCCCTTTATTCTTAGACTGTGGCCCCTGGTTCTGGACTCCCCCAACATTGGGAACATTTTTCCTGCATCTAGCTTGTCCAGTCCTTTTATAATTTTATGCGGAATATTTGTATGCATTCCACAATTGGAAAAATGGAGTAATAATAAACTCAATTTTCCTTGACTAATATCCATTCATGTAGGCTTTTATAAGGAATCAATGGAGTAAAGATCATACCTATGGTTCAGGATCCATAACTTGTTGGGTGGCTAGATTGCTGTTACATCACAGTTCATGGTCAGTGTCAAAATGTTGCAACAAGTTACAAGTTACATTTTATTTGACATCATTGTGTTTATTTAATTGAGTTTTACCTGATGTCCAGGAGCCGGCTTAGGGTTCAGAATTATAATTACAATGTGTTTTTAGCTCGTAATGTCCTTGAAATTGTTCTAAATTTGCGAGCGCCAAGCCCTTTCATCTTTCAAACAATGGTAAAACTAACTTCCATTTAAACCTGCTGATGAGCAACCAGAAATTGCAATGTTTTTGCACAATTCGAAGGTATTTATTCACAAAATGCTGGAGTAACTCAGCAGGTCAGGCAGCATCTCACGTCGGTTCCTTTGGAGTGATTTGCCTGAATCCTAAACAGGTCTGTGTAGGAAAGAACTGCAGATGCTGGTTTAAATCGAAGGTAGACACAAAATGCTGGAGTAACTCAGCGGGACAGGCAGCATCTCTGGAGAGAAGGAATGGGTGATGTTTCGGGTCGAGACCCTTCTTCAGACTTCCAAAACAGGTGTTTAACAGATGTTTAAGGCTTTCATTAATGATGCAAATCACAGGACCTTTTCCTTTGAAGGCCATTCACGGAAAAGTACATTTCCTCTGAATGTACTTCACAGGAAGAGTGCATTGTGCATTGAATCGCAGTAGTGTTGGAAGAAATGTCCAAACGTTAGGTTAAAGGCAAGTTTTGGAAGCAGTCTAAAACTTAAGGTTGGAAGGTAGAGACAAGAATAGGAGATGAATGTCAAATTCTGAGGACTTGGTAGCTGAAAGCATAGCCACCATTGGTGTAACAGAATTGAAAGAGAACAGATTTTTATATTTTAAGTTGACAGTTGATGTAATATATAGTTCATGAAAATTATACATGTTAATTTTTATTTACTTTTTTAAAAAATCCTTTACATTTAGGCTTGCTATGGGATTCTAAAAGTGCCTGAAGGTAGCTGGTTGTGCCGTACATGTGTCCTTGGACTTTATCCACAGTGTCTTCTGTGTCCAAAGCAAGGTGGGGCAATGAAAGCCACACGTGCTGGAACCAAGTGGGCACACGTAAGCTGTGCCTTGTGGATACCTGAGGTAAAAATGATATATTGAAAGTGTTTTGGTAAAAATCCCTGCATTTTCTTGCCTAAAATATCAATGTGAATGCAGAAAATGGACCGTATACTGCTGAAGCACAAAATATGTACAACAGAATAAATTATGAAAACCTATGAGATCAGGAAATATGGCAATACAACATGATTTGACTTATAATAAGACTTGCTTTAGAAACGTAGAAAAGAAGTGCAGGAGGAGGCCATTAGGCTCTTCGAGCCAGCACCGCCATTCATTGTTATCATGGCTGATCATCCACAATCAGTAACCTGTGCCTGCCTTGTCCCCGTATCCCTTGATTCCACTAGCCCCTAGAGCTCTATCTAACTCTCTTTTAAATTAATCCAGTGAATTGGCCTCCACTGCTTTCTGTGGCAGAGAATTCCACAAATTCACAACTCTCCGGGTGAAATTTCTCTTTGCACAACTCTCTTTGAAAGAGAAATTTCTATTTCTTTGAACTGGAATTTATTTAGTCTCCAAGAGTTGCAAATTGCACACATCGAGAAATTGTTTTGTAGTGTAAGTTCTTAACATTGTGAAATGATTGACTTCTAGCATAATATTATTCATTAAAGTAGTAGTGATCGATATAGCCTGTAGGATGCATAATATGTGTAGGAAGGAACTGTAGGTGCTGGTTTATACTGAAGATAGACACAAAATACTGGAGTAATTCAGCGGAACAGGCAGCATCTCTAGATAGAAGGAATGGGTGATGTTTCGGGTTGAGACACTGGAGACCCTTCAGTCTGAAGAAGGGTCTCAACCTGAAATGTCACCCATTCCTTCTATCCAGAGATGCTGCCTGTTCTGCTGGGTGCATAATAAAATTTTGTTTGTTGTTTTTCCCTGCCTGTGACATGCGAGCGCATGAAGCATGTGTGCAGATTATGCCAATCCATATGAAATCCCCAATTAGTTGCTCTCTGTGAAATTGGATTATGCAATTAAATAACATTTTTGTGCCTAATGCACAGCAGAGAAGTCAAAACAGCAGAAGCAAACCTTTCCACTCTGCTATTTAGGTTATCAATTATTTGTGGTTTTATTGAAGATTGAGTAAATGAGGGCATTCGATATCATTGAAGTATTTCTGGGAGCCAGTGAGAATGTTAATACCAAGGTGTATTTTTATTGTTGCTTATAATATTGCTTCAGTAACACCATCAGGCACAGGAGAAAGGTTGCAACCGAGACTGGAAGCAGTAGTGGGGTAGAAGGGTTCTTACTGGAGACTGGGGTTGTGCTCCTTTGTCTTTGAATAGCGTTGTAAATAACAGTGTTTCTAGAGACTATTTCCTCAGGCATTGCTGTCAGATATCTGCTATCTTCTGCAAGCGCAGATTCAGCCAAACGTGTTAGATTTGACTGCTCTGCTTGTAAAATTAAGGGTCATCGTTATGCCCTTACAAGCTACTGGATTGTTTCCAGGCTGCAGCAGCTGATATATATGTTTAGTTTTCAGTTTGCTACTGCAAGAGGGATTCATAGACACTGTGTTCAGGACAGGAATTTGTTGCTTCCTGGAATATCATGGGCAAGGAATTTGCAGGGTTGAGAGTCTTAGAAATTTGGGGTTTGATAGACAGCGAGCTTTCCAATCCATTGTTGCTGTTGTACCTTGATTGTCCTGTCAGAGGGCTAATTGAATAATAGAGAAACACATGCTGCTGAGCCTCCTCAGCTCCATTCTGATTTCCTGACGCATTAAATTTTGAATTTGAAGTGCAAAATTTTGAAGTGCAAAATTTATTTCCTACTTAAAATCTGAATCAGCAATTTCATCTTAATGTTCATTTTTTAGTGTGCAATGAAATTACTCACTTCACTTCTCAGTTTCTTTCTATGACGTTTCCAAATCTTAATAGTAGGCATTCATTGTTTCACACACTTCTTTTGATTTAGTGCATGAATCTTCATTAATACTTAAATCCTACCTGTTTAGGATGAAAGATTTCACCCTTTGAGGTACTTTGCTCGGTTTTTTTTAATGTGTACTGATGAGTTAGAAGCACTAATTTCAGCTCATCTTTTTTAAACAGCTGCACAATAAGGAAACTGCTGATGTGGAAATTTATGATTGATCAGTGTAATAGATTTTGAGAGAGAAAGTTATTTCAATTTTGATTGTGTTTTGCTGGCCCAATATTTGATGTTCATGAATTTGTACTTGAGTGTTATTCCTGCATTTTGTAAAATATAAAGCATCAAATGCAAGAGTAATATTGAATCATCTTTGATCGCTAAACATGATGTAATTATGGAAGCAGTTCTGTAGTTTGTTTCTCTTAAATGAAATTTAAATTCCTTCAGTAATTTAAGAGGTTGTCTTATAGGGAATTATTACAATTTTCAGATAGTACACACCTGCCATTTCCCAAAATAATTAATCTGCTCCAGTTATGAGAAAATGGCATACTGATAATGTTGCATTCATCGGTTCAATTTGACCCCTAACAAATTATGATTAACTATTTGACATTGATTTTGATTGTGTGCTTTCCTTTTATTATATCTTTAGGTCAGTATTGCCTGCCCCGAAAGGATGGAACCCATTACGAAGGTGTCTCACATTCCACCGAGCCGATGGTCATTAGTCTGTAGCCTTTGCAAATTGAAGACTGGGGCCTGCATTCAGGTAAGTCTCCTCCAGTAAACTGGGTAAATAATAGGTGTGATTGCATCTAGGTGAAATGAGACTACCGTTCTACTCTTGTGTACTCGTGTTCGAATATACTTATCAAGCTTTTTTATAGACAATAGACAATAGACAATAGGTGCAGGAGTAGGCCATTCAGCCCTTCGAGCCAGCACCGCCATTCAATGCGATCATGGCTGATCACTATCAATCAGTACCCCGTTCCTGCCTTCTCCCCATACCCCCTCACTCCGCTATCCTTAAGAGCTCTATCCAGCTCTCTCTTGAAAGCATCCAACGAACTGGCCTCCACTGCCTGCAGCATTCTTTTAATTACTTTGACCGGTGGCATTTGCTCAAACTCCAAGAATAGTACATTGAATCTTTTTTTTGCAGCAGACTTGAATAAATATTAATGTATTTGGAAGGGTAATTCAGTGAGCTGTGGTTGCTTTAGGGAACTTCACAGACAAGGGGCTACTTGCCCTTTCGTCAGCAATTAGTCTTGAAGAGTAGTTTAACTTTTGTTGTAAGCAGGATTTTTCAACTAGCTGTATAATATAGTCTTTGTATATTGATCAAGCACAAGAAATGAAAAATTCGGTGCAGAATTTCCCAACAGAGGTGCAGCTGAATTTTTCACAATACTTGGAATAGAGTTCACAGAGATTCTTTATTCTTGACAAGATAGGACATAATAGCACTACAGGATGGCATACATTAAAAGTGTTTCTACCTGTTGGGTTAGTACTTGTAGCATCACTTTGCCCTGTTTATGCACTCATTGATATCATTGATGGATATTCTCGTCTCCACCGGGCAGCATGATGGCGCAGCGGTAGAGTTGCTGCCTTGCAGTACTTGCAGCGCCAGAGACACGGGTTCGATCCCGACTACAGGTGCTGTCTTTACGGAGTTGTATGTACTCCCGTGACAACTTGGGTATTCTCCGCGATCTATGGTTACCTCCCATGCTCCAAAGACATACAGGTTTGTAGGTTAATTGGCTTGGGTTTGTAGACTTGGTATAAGTGTAAATTGTCCCTAGTATGTTATCAGTGTCAATGTGCGGGGATCGCTGGTCGGCGTGGACTTGGTGGGCCGAAGGGTCTGTTTCCGTTCTGTATCTCTAAACTAAACTAAAATCAAGTAAATCACAAAGTGCTAACAAATGTTAGCCCCTTCAGCCCTTTGTACACCAAATGGTGCATTGAAGATGTGAGGTGCCTTTACTTTCACGGTAACAATTTCATAAATTCTGCATAATTTCTTGAAGTAATTATAGCACTAAATAGTAGAACTTTGTCATGTTCTGAAGTGCTGCTGCCGGACTAAAACATGAATTATAAGAAAATATGAAAACTGTATAAACAAATTTGGGTAGCACACATGGAATTGGAAAATTAAAATTGTTTCACTTAAATACTCAGCTGGTCAATATATTTATCACGAGTTGTAAGTTTATTGTTTTCATTCATTTGTTATTTGTTTTCATACTTTAATCCTCAGTGCTCAGTGAAGAGCTGCATCACAGCCTTTCACGTAACTTGTGCTTTTGAACACAGTCTGGAGATGAAGACGATCCTGGATGATGGCGATGAGGTGAAGTTCAAGTCCTACTGTCTCAAGCACAGTAAAAACCGGCAGACTCAAGAAGGTGACTGTGAACAAACTGTGAAAATTAGTGAGCAAAAGCAGAAGCAAACCGAAACTGAGAAGAAAGGCCTTCGTGCACAGAAACTTCAGGAGCTGGAGGAAGAGTTTTATACCTTAGTGCGGGTGGCCGATGTGGCTTGTGAACTGCACTTCTCCGAGCAGGTGGTGGAGTATATATTTGAATATTGGAAACTGAAAAGGAAAAGTAACTTCAGTAAACCATTATTACCTCCGAAGGAAGATGAAGAAAATTGCTTGGGTCAGCAGAAAGAAGACCGAATCCATTCCAGGATGAAGATGTTCATGCATCTACGCCAAGACTTAGAAAGGGTTTGAATCTTTGCATTTTCTTTTGTTGTATGTTGCATGTCTCTAATAAAAGGCAATAATTTGGGGTTTGCAAATGCTAAGAAAGTACTGGAGCTGATGATCCCGTTTTGTTTCCTTTAGGTGAGGAATCTTTGTTACATGGTCAGCAGAAGAGAGAAACTGAAATTGTCACAGAGTAAAGTGCAAGAACAGCTTTTCAATTTACATATCCAAGTGATGAATCAGCATACTGCTTCAGGTAAATATATACAACTTCTGGTGCAATCTTCTGATCTTTACCGCTTACTGTTGTATTCCAACAATTTGTGTTGCTTAGGATAAGATGTAGGCCAGGCAATGTTTAAATATTCTTCTGAAGGATAGTTACATTTGGAGTGCACTGCCAGAACACACAAGCTAAATTCTCCAGAGGCTAGAAATCTGATTTGAAAACTGAACATTTTATCAATAATAATTCCAATAACATTTAAGGGCATTTGGACAGGTAGATGAATAAGCAAGGTTTAGAGGGATACGGGTCTGGCATGGACAAATGGAACTAGTTTGGATGGGATACCTTGGTGAGCGGAGGTGAGTTGGGCCGAAGGACCTGCTTCCGTGCTACATCACCCCACGACTATATACACCGCAGGTAAAGCAACATTTGTGGAAAAAGAAACATTTTTTGTTTTTGTTGCAGCTGAATTGGGAAAAGTTGGAAATAAAAGATTTTCAAATGCAGAGGAAATGGGGAGAGGCCCATACTTGGGAAAGGTGATTAATATCTTAAAAGGGGGCCTACTGGAGTAGAATTTGGAGAACATTTGAGGATTATATATATTAATAACAGTTTAAGTTTCATCTTTTTAGATGTTTCTTAAACTAAGGAATGACATGATGGGACCAATCTTTTATGGAATTATTACATTGACATTACAATGAGTGGGTCATTGTGACTGGTGCAACTTTCTTTCATTAGACTTCCATCTTGTGATTATTTTTCTGTTTTTATATTAATTTTAATATTTTAAAGACTATTCATGTTTCCCTTCATACTTCAGGTTTGAGAGCCACATTTCAATTGTGGGATGATTGAAGCAAAATTGATTTGAAGCAACTTATTCTCTACCTCATTGTCGCTGTGTGTTTGCTTCTGCGCATTCTCCTATCCATTTGCTTGCAGATGTTAATGTTATCTTCAAGCATCCACAAACTGCACATCGCTCTCATCTTCAGTTTTCAGATTTGTGCGAAACTTTCCACTTTTTTTCCTGGTTATCTCTTTCAGAATTGAAGTTCCCTAATTTTTATAATATTTTTTCATCTAAAGCTATCACCGCACGTCCATTGTACAAATAATCGAATTTTGTTTGTTGTTTTGACAGATTTTTCTAATGACATAAATGAACACATAATAATGTACATAAATCCACAAATAAATACTCTTCTCTCATATATTTAAACCTTCGCACTGTTTGATGAGAAAAAATGCTGGTTAACAGCAGATTAGAAGGTTTTATATTTATATAGAGAGTTCTCATATGAAATGTTCAGGGCCTGTATGATGGTAAGCTTGGTATCTCCAACCTACTGGGGATGTTTCTTTGATAAATCGGGCAGTTGTCAACTTCATTTTCCAGGTCTCCCAACGTTACATTAATTCTTAGGGAAATTCAATTTGACAAATGCACAAAATTGGATGAAGTAATCCCTGAGGGATAATGTCTCCACATTAGCTGTGTTTTGTTTGATTCATGCACTGGGATTTTAAGTCACTACAAATAAGACTGGCCAGTGTACATTTTCTAATCTGCTAGCGCCCTCAGCTAGTGGTATAAAAGCAAGATTGAGAGCATATGTTAGTATGTCTTTTGTTGAAATCTGGCTTTCGGGAAACAGTGTATGTGGTTCTTACATATATACTGCTGAAGATCTACAGTATGTCACCAGGCTGAGAAGTAAATGCTGAGCATGGACATTTTACTATAAAACATTTGCCGGGACTACTTATGAGATCAGATAGATTCAATGTGAGAGTGTCTAAATCATGAAAACTGCAGTGGTTTCTGGAAGTAGTTTACCAACATCTTTTGGCAATTAGAGCAGGCCATTTAGTGGTGGCCTTTTAGCGGTTGTCCACATTTTGTGAAGAAATGAATAAAAATGACATGCACCAGAACAGAATGGGTTGAATAATTGATGGCCCCATTATTGTCATCAAGGATATTGGCACCACAAATAAAAATAAAGCAGTTTTTTCCCATATCTCAAACCTTGAAAATGGCCTGTTAATTGTATTCTATCTATGATTCCTTATGTTGTTTACGGGTGTTAGGTTTCGTTTAGGAAAAAAGTGGGAATGGGGTATTGATTTTGGATGATTAGCCATGATCATATTAAATCATGGTGCTGGCTCAAAGGACCAATTGGCCTATTCCTGCACCTTGTTTCTATGTTTTCTTTTGTCCTGTTCCTGTCCACACCAATTGTAGCCGAGCAAGTGAATTACTTTCTCACTGATCTTCACTGTTACCTTGAACCACTGGGAGTTGAACACGAGTTGATATGTTTCTTACCCTCACCTTCACCCCCATCCTCAATTGGTACCTCCTCCCAAGGGTTTTACCAAAAGTAGTTTGGACACAGTGGGTAAAATGCTTCAACCTATTTTAAATTGGTATTCTGCATGTATGTATATTTAAAGCAGTAATCCTTTAGTATACTGAGGTAATTTTTGAACCATAATTATACTTGCATGTTAGTTTTGTAATAGATGAAGATATATTAGTATTTCACTAGCTCTAGATTTCTACTTCCATCATATTTCTTGGTTGTTAATATCTTGAGTTATTTGCTACTGTGTTTTTGGAGGAAGGCACTATGGGGTGCTTTGCTCTATTTGCAAAACTAGCTTCAAGTTTCAATATATTTTCTTATTTTAAGGACTGCCTTTGCCATTCCCGCGGGAAGGACTGATGTTCCATGACCCTCCAAGAATCACGATAAAGCTAAAAACAACTTCAAAACCTGCACGAAGTGTCAACAGTTGTTCTACCACTGCTGTCAATGGTCCACTGTCCCTCAATGCTGAACGTAGCTTGTACAGTAAAGACAATTCGCCAACACCACAAGGCTCCAGAACTAGCGAGAAGTTACAGTCTCATCACTGGCTTAAGCACGAGGAAAGAAGCAATGGACTATTGCTGTCAGGTAGCCACCACAGACAGGATCTTCAGGCAGATAGTTCTTTACCATCCCCTGAATGTCACGTGGAACAGGCATCTGGCAAGCCATCAGCACTTCATATACCATTTCGTGGACAATCAGCTAATGCCAACGGAAAGACTCGAGACAGCAATAATCCAGTGTTTCTTAAATCAAATGGCCTATCCAGCAGGTCAGGGATAGTAATTCAGAGAGATTGTTCCAGTCAAACCTACGATAAAGTGACAACTCTTACAAATCATTTTGCCAACCAGGGCACTTTCAGAAAATCAAAACTGGGAGAGTTTGGTCAGTCTTGTAAAGACAGATTGGACAGTTTAGTGAGGACTTCAGAAGACTTCCGAAACTCTGAAAAGCCTTTACGAAGATCATCTGCTAAGGACCGCCTGTGGAGTAAGCAGCTTTCTGAACATCAAACGACAGCAGCCTACCAGGATAACGATGGCTATTGTCCCGACGTTGAGTTGAGCGACTCGGAGACAGAAACTGACATTAGACAAGAGAGGAACAGGCTACGGAAAAGAAACTCTGACGAAGAAATTCCTAGCCAAGACTATGGGCGAGATTCTAGGTCAGAGCAACATAGTAAGGAGAGCAGAACTAGGTTAAACGTGCTTTGTCACATCAGTTCAGTGCAGAGGTGATGAATACTTGAATGAATGAGGATTTTGTGCTATATGTAATTGAGCCAATACTAGTCCTTTTTTTTTATTTACACAATGCTCTGTATGGGAAGGAAATTTTGAACTTACTGCAAATTGCACTCAAAAATGACCTGCCCCATGAACAGATGTATGACAAGTATGTTTTTATCAAGGTTTTTAAAGTTGCAAGTTTTCTTTAAAATGGAATGCTTTATAGTGGTCTGGGGCATTCTAATTAAACTATGAAGGAACCTTTTAATTATTTTTCCTGATGACTGGCATTGTTTTATTTGCAGCATGTTTTCAGACGCAACAGGCTGTACTAATTTTTTTTTGATAATCTTGTGAAAAAATTATTCTGCTAATAATTGGCTCCAACAAAAAAAGTGTGAAGGTTTCCCCAAACTGAAAGCACTTGGTTCAATGTCTTGCAATTGCAAATTGCATAGAAAGTATATGTGTTTCATGAAAGGTTCTACATTGCCACCCAGTCTCTTTTTAAAAAATTATTGTGGTTTACTGCCCATTAGACCAATCTGAATTCTGATTCGAGTCATAAGCTGCATTTCCCCACTCATCTTCTACATCCTAAACCTCCCATTGATAAGATATACTGTAATTTAACACTCCTGTCATACCCGAGTTCTTCTGGCCAGGTCTGATGTTCCCTCATATTTTCTTTGCTAGTTACAATCAATTATAAATTTCAACCTCTAACTTAAAACAGCACCATGTGTTCTAATTAACAACTTCTGCTGAGGTTAAATTTCCATGGCTTGATTGTCTCAGGCCAATAAAGTCGTTGCAGTCAATCGCTGCCCTTTCTAGGACATGTCAAAGATGGGAGTGAAGACGTTTGAGTCACTGATTTTGCCAAGGAGAAGAAGTGCATAGATTTTATTTTTAAACTTGGTAAAGATTTAGGATGTCTTTGTGTTGGAGAGGATTATGGCAGTGCATTACATCCAATTTAATACACAATGGTCATGCACATAAATTCCTGCTGCCTTTTTTTCTGACTTAACTACATGGAACATTACCTCAAATTTACAGCTTTTTTTCCCCCCTGTCAGCTCTAGGAGTCTTTAATCTTGTGATTTATTAGGATGTCCGCTGCTTTTTTATGTATTGTTCGTGTGCTTTTTAATGTTTTATTTCAACACTGCATCATCTTGCCTTACTTGCTCTTTTATGTGTAACCTGGGAGAACAAACCTTTTCAGCAGCCGGTTCTTCTGCCATCAGTATTTGTATTGGACTTGTACAACCAAAAGTTCAAAGTTTACCAAAAAGAGTACTTGATGGGAGAGCACAATAATTAACCCATTTAACAGTCTTAATATTGATGTTAGAAAATGCTAATTTAGTTCTCCTGTTTAAGCACTAAACTACAGTGAATTTGCACAAGCTATTTAATGCAGAAGTGACAAATCTTTTCCCTTATCCTTCCCCTATACATCAAACAACTCATTATGTCTCCATTGCAGTGTAGAGTGGAATATTTCAATTTGGGAAGCCAATTTAACACCCGAAGCTCGTCCCAAGTGGTTGTTGTACTTGAAGGCATTGTTAAAGCTGCATTTGTATTATCATAAGTTGCTCTTGGGGTAGGCCAGTTGGTTCCTTGGCCTGCAACCTCTGCAGTAAGATCGTGGCTGACCCACTACCTCAACTCAATGACTCCTGTTTCCTTCAGTTTCTTCAGTGTCCAAAAATCTATCAGTCTCAACCTTAAACACACCTGATTACTGAGATCAGATCATGTGATAGGAATAGAATTAGGCCATTTGGCCCATCAAGTCTAGTCTGCCATTCCATCATGGCTGATCTATCTCTCCCTCTTAACTCCATTCTCCTGCCTTCCCCACATTACCTCTGACACCTGTACTGATCAAAAATCTATCTATCTCTGCCATAAAAATATCCATTGACTTGGCCTCTACAGCCTTCTGTGGCAAAGAATTCCACAGATTCACCACTCGCTGACTAAAGAAATTCCTCCTCATCTCCTTCCTAAAAGAACGTTCTTTAATTCTAAGGCTATGACCTCTAATCCTAGAATCTCCATCTTCACATCCACTCACTAGCCTTTCACAATTCCGCAGGTTTCAATGAGGTTCCCCCTCATTCTTCTAAACTCAGCGACCCTCTGGGATACAGAATTCTAAACACCTGCAACCTTCTGACTGTCCTGGACATCTCCTTGGACAGTGCTTCCTAATTCTAAATTCCCATCCTAAGGGAACAACCACTTTAATATCCGACCCTTCAGATTCAATTACTTTACTTCTTATTTTCCCAAACTTTCTGACTCTGAATATAAGGTCATTCTTTATCTCTCTTCTTATGACAATGCCCTCATCATAAGAATTGGTCTAGTAAATCTGAACAACAATGCCCCAAGATAGGTATATCCTCAGAACACAGCTACACATGTGACCTTACCAAAGTCCTATAACATTTCACAAACATTTTTATTCTTGTACTCTAACCCTCTTGCTGTTGAGGCCAGTGTGTTACTCAGTTTTCTAATTGCTCTCAGTGCCTGTAAGTTTTCACATACTGCTTATCAAAATTCAACAACCTCAATCTTTCAAAATAATATTTAATTTGTCCCCACCTGGCTCAATCGCTCCTCCAGACTACTTCCTTTTGTAGACTAAATCGTCTCCACAGTTTACTTTCTAATCTGTTTTTTGAACTGTCAGGAAACCTGAATGCATTGCACTCTGTCCTTCCATTATAAATTATATATTGCACTAAACCCAGTGCCACTCCATATGCCCCGCTGGGAAAACATTCAGATTTGAAAAAGACCCATTTATTAGTTCAATCTGAAGAGTCCTGACCCGAAAGGTTGTCTGTCCACGGATGCTGCCTGACCCACTGAGTTCCTTCAGGAGTTTGTTTTTTGCTCAATATTCCAGCATCTTCAGTCTCGTGTGTGTCCATTTATTCCCACTGCTTTCTGCCCATTAATCAATCATCTGTCCAAGTTTACTCCAAAACCCCTCCCCCCCCCCCCCCCCCTCTTATTTTATGTAACATTCTTTTTGCAAATTATCAAAAACTTTTTGAAAATCCAGACTAATGTTCACTGTTGGGTGTATCCTCAAAGTAAAACCTGTCGAATCTACCAGACATAATTTCCTCTTCATGATATAATGAGAACTGCCAAAATCATTATGATTTTCAAAGCACCCTGGGACCATGTGCTCAATAATGAATTCCAGCCTTTTCTCCAATAACTATCGCCAGATCAACTGATCTTTAAATTCTCTACTTTTTTTTTGGACTCAACTCTTAATGCCTCCATTATGTATGCAGCCACCTTTTTGAAATTCTATAATGTACACCATCAGGTTGGGACGCAGCTTTTCATTGCCTTAATTTCACCAGTACTCTTATTTATTAATCTTTACTAATTTTAATTACATTCAGCTCTTATTAGACCCATGGCATAGCTTTAACGTGGGGGGGGGGGGGTGGGGGTAGGGAATTTCAAAGTGATGTCTGGAATAATTTTTTTTTCCACAAGAGTGGTGGGTGTGGGGTGGGTGGGGGTAGTGCTGGTAAAGGCAGGCGCTATAGTGATGTTCAGGAGGCATTTCGACAAGCACATGAACATGCGGGGGAATGAATGATTTAGGTCATGTGCAGTCCTATGGGGATAGTTTAAATTGGCATCATGGTCAGCACAGACGTTGTGGGCTGAAGGGCCTGCTCCTGCGCTGTACTGTTCTATCTTCTAGGGTTCCTTCATGATCAAATATCCTTTTTGTTTCCTACTGCAAAAACAACACAAAATAATGATCTACTGCTTCAGCTTCTTCCTTATTTCCCTTTCTATAATTTCTCCCACTTCTCTCTTTAAGGGATCCATATTAATTTTCTTTTGCATATTCTGGAACTCTGATCTTTTCATTATTTTCACTTTCATCTTCGGTGTATAAGTCGCCGCAAGGACCACAGGGTTAAGTACCCTCAACGTCCTTCCCCACTTGAGATTCACAGCAAACCCTGTCTCCAATTGATTTCCCTGCTTCAGACACCAATTCTGTTCATTTTAAGTTTCATATTCTTGAGGGAGTTTTAAGAAAAGATTTCAGAGCTGTGATTTATATGCAAATCTCATGGACTAAAGAAACAGTAGATCCTTTTTTATATATAGGTTTTAGGTGCTGTCAGTAGCAGAAACAATTGTATAATTTTTGCTCCCCCTGCCTCTAGTGAATAATATGCATGAATCATTTTGTGGTGCCACCATAATAAATTCTGTTGCAAGTTAACACCATAGAGCTCTTGGTGCTATTTCCTGCCTTCAATCGAGGCCATTTCTTTTGAAGATAATTTTTCATCCTTCTCTAGAAATGAAGGATTGCATAGAATGTTACTGCTGTGTTTTAAAACATAAGTCATTCTGAACAATTGGAGAAATAAAACGAAAGTGGGCTGTCTTCAATGTTTATGATAGTTCATGTGTTCAGATTCACTGTTCTCTTTTAAGTATGAAGCTTTGTTACCTGAATTTTGTGTTTATGTACGTCAATTGTTTTATATATTGAAAATTCTGGAGTTTTGTCACTGACATTTTTTTCCAGGGCATCCTCTTTTACAGGTAGTTTTCTGATTAAAAATAGCAAAACAATGCACAAAATGCTCTGTAGTTCTTTCGTGTGTCATAGACATATACACATTAGATGTGTTGCATATTTTCGGACATAAGCACTAAGGCAACACTTGCATCGTCAATAGAGGGTGGGTGGTAACATTTTTACAAATGTTAAGTAAATATAGCAACTTAAGTTGTGGCATTACCAATCTTGCATAGGTGAACTTCCTGGAACCATAAAGAAATTGATTAGAAACGTGGAAAATAGGTGCAGGAGGAGGCCATTCGGCCCTTCGAGCCAGCACCGCCATTCATTGTGGTCATGGCTGATCATCTACAATCAGTAACCTACATTAAATTCGTTGGCGACAAAGACAACACAAAAGAGTTTTCAGCAGTGGCCTCCTCAACTGTGCTTTTAAATAACACCTACCGAGTCCACGCCGGCCATCAATCACCCCGTCACATTTTCTCGTCCAATCTCTTACACACTTGGGACAATTTTAATGAGGTCAATTAACCTACAACATTCCCCGGCTTTGGTATGTGGGGAAAATAACGGAGCACCCGGAGAAAACCCACGCGGCTGCAGGGAGAACTCCAGGCAGACATCGCCCAAGATCGGTATCGAATCTGGGTCTTTGACTTGGGTGCAGCTCTACTTGCTACACCACTATGCTGCCCAATGTGTTGTGCTTGGCCACAGTCATTAGTACAGAGAGTAGAGTAGAGCAAAGGACTGAGCATACAACCCTGAGGAGCGCCAGTTTTGAAGGTCAAGTTGGAGGAAAATTCTATCCTAATGAGGATAGGCTCAAAAAGCTGGAGTAACTCAGCGGGACAGGCAGCATCTCTGGAGAGAAAGAATGGGTGACGTTTACACACCGGGGACAATTTTTTACAGACGGCAATTAACTTACAAGCCTGCACGTCTTTGGAATGAGGGAGGAAACTGGAGCACCAGGAGAAAACCCACACGGTCACAGGGAAGGCGTACAGGCAGCACCTTTAGTCAAACCATGGTCTGGTGCTGTAAGGCGGCAGCAACTCTATCGCTGTGTCATCGTGCCGACCCTTGTGGATGTCAATAAATAGCATCCCGACACATGTTCTTATTGTCAAGGTGTGACAGAGCCGAATGTAGTGCAGGGAAATGAACCTATTTTCCCTGTAAGCAATTTGCAGACGATCTAGATCGTCCAGGAGACTGGTGTCCATGTGGCCCATTACTAATCTTTCAAAGCATTTCATTATGGCTGATAGAGCTACTGGCTGGTGGTCGTTGATACAGGTTACCTCAGTTTTTTTTCCGTACTAGAATGATGGATGTTCCCTTGAAGCAGATGTGGAGTGTAGACTTTGAAGTGAAAGGTTGAAGTTTTCCGCAAAGACTCCAGTTAATTCCAAATTTCAGAACCCATCCAGAGACTTCTTATCATCTGCCCATTCATCTACTCCATCTTCCTGGTCATCTGTGCAACACATCCACTCACTCATCTACTTGACTCCTCCTCTACCTGAACATCTGACCAAACATTTCGCCACGTTTCGGGTCCCGACCCGAAGCATCACCTATCCATGTTCTCCAGAAATGCTGCCCGACCTGCTGAGTTACTCCAGCACTTTGTGCCCTCTTGTATGTTGCTGAAATTAGCCGGACTGAAGGCACCAGCTGTGATGAACGGGACATCAAGGGTTGCTGTATCATTGAGTAAAATTCATCCAGTGTCGCCTGGGTATCAGTTCGTGGAGTTATGTAGACCACTGACAACCCCGGTAGAGGCGAAATTCCTTCGTAGATAAAATGGATGACATTTTATGAGCAGGTATCCACATCAGAGGAGCAGAATTGAGTCAAGACCATCACATCAGTGCACCACAAAGCATTGTTCACCTTTCTCCTTGCCTGAGGATTCCGTACGGTCCAGTCAATAAATAGAGAAACCCTCAGGTGGTGTGGCAGGGCCAGTGGTGAGCCACGTTTCAATGAAACCAGAAAAAAGCAAATCATTGATTTCCTTTCTCAACAATGTGATAGAATGCTCTGGTAATGTTGTTTGTAGGTTTAATATTATTATCTGTTCTTCATGACAGTGAAATCTTGGCTTTAATGCCCCTTCCAATACAGTAGCAGAGGGTTTGGTTAAATATTGGTACGAGCTGCCAGAAGTGGTAGTTGAGGCAGGGATTGTCACAGTGTTTAAGAAACAAGGAGGGGACAGGTTTAGAGGGATATGGGCTAAGCATAGGCAGGTGGGACTAGTGTAGATGGTACATGTACAGTAGGTCGGTGTGGACAAGTTGGGTCGAAGGGCCTGTTTACATGCTGCGTGACTCCTTGGCTTTATTTCAGTCAGGAGATGCCAATGTGCGATAATCCATCACTGCTCTGCTGGTTTGCAAACCCAGTTCTTTATGCCTTAAAACACAATGGGAGGACTTGTATCTACAATCTTCCAACTCAAAGGTGACGCTATGATAATGGAGGGAGACCTGATGGGTGATGCATGTTAACCACACTGTCTGGGTCCCTTTAGTCTGCATTCCTTGCTGATCACACCACCTCTGAATGTCAATTCTCATATATTGCTCAACTTGTCAGTGACATTGTGGTTACTCTTTGCATCTTTTTAGGCACTGTCCTTTCTTCATTCCTGTCTCTACATGTCCACTCATTATTCCATTGCCATTTTTTTCTACTCTACAAGCTTGTGCCCCAGGATTCCATCCTCAACTCTATCTTATTCATGATTTAAGGAATATACAGTTTGAAGTGTATGTAGAGGACGCCTCCAGCTTCACTTTTCCAATGCCATGTCTGAGCAGCAAAAGTATATCAGCGTAACTAAAATTGTTCCAAATTAAATGATTTCATTTTATTGAGTTTTCTAAAGTATTTGGTTGCTGGTATATTATTGAACATTATCCAGATGCATCAAAATGGACGTGTTGAGTTTGGGGTGGTATGACTATGGCAATACTGACATCTACAGGTGGGTTAGGTTACTGCAAGTTTAATTGCATAGTTGTGGAAAGGTCTGTTCAATAATCATGAAAGACTTCACCAAGCATGTTTTGACTCCGTTTATTATTTTCCTTTTCTGCTGCATAAATGTGTTTTTGTGGCAAATTCTGTTGGGATATCTGGTATGTGTATCATGTGAGCCACACAGTCTTGGATTTCCCATTTGTCCCATTTCAAAATCCGGATGGTTTTACAATTCTAGTAATAGTCCGAGTGTTAATCTTAGTCTCAACATCACTGGACCAAGGAGGAAAAGAATCAACTATTTAACATGCTGAGACATCCAAATGCACCTTGGTGGAATGCAGTGTCAGTGTAACAAATGTTTCATAAAATTTGTGATTGAATTAAGAATGATCATTTTTATAGTCCGTGACGACACGACCCCTTTAAAGTCTGCTCCTCTCCCAGCTACAGGCAAATGAACCACAGCCGTCCAATTAATGGTCATTGGAGCAATTAACCTGATCCTACAGACCTACCCCTGAAAAACCCTGGAGCACAGAGGGAGAGGAAGTTGTGGGGGATGATTTGAGACCCTCTTGTTTGTTTCCAGAAATAAAGCCCAGAGGGTGAATTCACCTTGATGGGCACAAAATTCTGGAGTAACCCAGTGACCCAGGCATCATCTCTGGAGAAAATGAATAGGTAATGTTTTGGGTCAAGACCCTTCTTCAGACTGAGGGTCAGGGGAGAGGGAAACTAGTGGTATGAAAAAGTACCAAGGGAAACTAGAGATATGAAATGGTACCTTAGTTCACCTTACTGTGTGTGCTAGTGTGTTCATTATTGATCTGGTATCATGACCCACAAATGTTAATACGACTGCAAATTGATTATCAATGGAAACAATAGTACTTGACAATGGAAACGTGGTACATGATTTTAAAGTTCAAGTGTCTTACAGATATAGTCATTGCTTCGCGGAAAACAGACTGCAGATGCTGGTTTAAATCGAAGGTAGACACAAAATGCTGGAATAACTCAGCGGGTCAGGCAGCATCTCTGAAGAGAAGGAATGGGTAACGTTTCGGGTCGAGACTCTTCTGATACTTTCCCTCTTTGCCAGAGTGGTAAATTGCCCAAGCAGATTTTAACAAATTTCCACTTGCCTGGTAAAATAAATTACTGCATCCTAATTATTGTGCAATTGAAACTGAGATATATTAGAAATATGGTCTGAAGAAGGGTCTCGACCCAAAACATCACCCATTCCTTCTCTCCTGAGGTGCTACATGACCCGCTGAGTTACTCCAGCATTTTGTGTCTACCTTCGATTTGAACCAGCATCTGTAGTTATTTTCCTGCACATATTAGAAATATACTCATTTTAACACATTGGTTTCCAGTGTGCAGTGCACGTTATAGAAGTCAAAACTTGAGTTTAATTTGTAGCATAAGGTAAGTTAGTTTCAAAGCAAAATTTAAATACTTTGATAGAATATGTAAACAATATTAAAATAAAAAGACGTGTCACTCAGTTAACCTTGTGTCTCTCAATATACCTTGTAGCATTTCACATGATAAGCTTTGCAGAACCTCTGAACACATCAGGATCCTGAGACCTGGAGGCGAATCGAGGACCAGAAGATATAGGTTTAAGGTGAAGGGGAAAAGATTTAATAGGAATCTGAGGGGTAACTTTTTGTGGTGGGTGTATGGAACAAGCTGCCAGAGGAGGTAGTTGAGGCAGGGACCATCCCAACGTTTAAGAAACAGTTCAACAGGTACATGGATTGATAGTATAAGAAGATAACTGCAGATGCTGGTACAAATCGAAGGTATTTACTCACAAAATGCTGGAGTAACTCAGCAGGTTAGGCAGCATCTCGGGAGAGAAGGAATGGGTGACGTTTCGGGTCGAGACCCTTCTTCAAACTAATGTCAGGGGGGAGGGACAAAGGAAGGATATAGGTGGAGACAGGAAGATAGATGGAGATCTGGGAAGGAGGAGGGGACGGGAGGGACAGAGGAACTATCTAAAGTTGGAGAAGTCGATGTTCATACCGCTGGGCTGCAAACTGCCCAGGCAAAATATGAGGTGCTGTTCCTCCAATTTCCGGTGGGCCTCACTATGGCTCTGGAGGAGGCCCATGACAGAAAGGTCAGACTGGGAATGGGAGGGGGAGTTGAAGTGCTCGGCCACCGAGAGATCAGTTTGGTTAATGCGGACTGAGCTGCAGGCACTGCAGGGGAATGACTCCATGGATCCTGTGGCGTGGTTCCCAGAGCAGACTGCCCAGCTTGACTGGCAAAATGCCTCATCGCCAGAACTCACCAACAAGCACCAAGACCTGGCTTGGCTGGCGGTGAGGGGAGCCCTCTCAGTCAGATCCTTCCTGCACCTCCGGAACCTCACTACCGGCGCACGCTGCCCTCGGGACGGCTGCTATGGAGAGGAGACGGTGGCCCTCCTCTTCACAGAGTGTGGATTTGCAAAGAGAGGTCTGCAGGGGTCCCTGTCATGATTCATTCTGAGCAGCTCCGTCACAGAGGACTCTGTGATCTACGGACTGTTCCCAGGGACGCATTCGGAGACTGACATCGAGTGCTGCTGGAAGGTCATCAACTCGGTGAAAGACGCTCTTTGGTCTGCCCGAGCTTTGTTGGCCTCCCGGCAGAGCGAGCTGTCCGTCAAGGAATGTTGCCGACTGGCCCGCTGCAGACTGCAGGAGTACGTGCTGAGGGATGCACTGAAGCTCGGTGCAGCCAACGCCAAGGCTCTGTGGGGGAGGACCACAGTCTAGGGTCCTTCCGCTGCTGGACATGGGGGGCAGGGGTGGAGACGCCCCTCCAAATAAGGGATACTGGGTTAATGTCTGTAAATGTAAGTAAATGTATGTAAATTTGGAAGTAAATGCCTGTATTGAATGTGTAACCTCCAGAAATGTCGGACGGGCTTGTTAAAAAAGATGTTTTGTAAGTGATATTTATTACTTGAATAAAGTATTTTTTGATATATAATTTTTTTTTTTTAAATGCAGACTGAGCGCAGTTGTTGAGCGAAGCGATCGCCGAGCCTGCGCTTGGTTTCGCCGATGTAAATAAGTTGACATCTAGAGCAGCGGATGCAATAGATGAGGTTGGAGGAGGTGCAGGTGAACCTTTGTCTCACCTGGAAAGACTGTTTGGGTCCTTGGATGGAGTTGAGGGGGGAGGTAAAGGGACAGGTGTTACATCTCGTGCGGTTGCAGGGGAAAGTGCCCGGGGTTGGGGTGGTTTGGGTAGGAAGGGACGAGTGGACCAGGGAGTTACGGAGGGAACGGTCTCTGCGGAACGCGGGGAGGGGATGGGAAGATATGGCCAGTGGTGGGGTCCCGTTGTAGGTGACGGAAATGTTGGTGGATGATTTGTTGGATTCGCTGGCTGGTGGGGTGGAAGGTGAGAACGAGGGGGACAGGTTTGGAGGGATGTGGACCAAACGCAGGCAGGTGGGATGAGTGTAACTGGGACATCTTGGCCGGTGTGGGTAAGTCAGGCTGAAGGGCATGTTTCCACACTGTATCACTCTATGACTGTAACAAGGCTCAGTTTTCCAGGTATTCAGAAGTGGTGATAGAGCATCTGTTTGGTGTTATGTGAGAGTGATGCTGTGCTCACATGGCCTTCAACGGAGGTGAGTGTACTATATCTGAAGAAATTGCTAAAATAGCTTCAGCAAACTATATTTTTCCTCCTGTGGCAATTTTACATGAATGTTGCTTGCACTAATTTGGGAGGTGCACAGCATCATAGTGGGTTAAGCTGATTCCCAGAAATGAACACAACATGATGCCTTTAACGGACAGGGTCATAAGCTGTTGATGAAGCAGAGATGTGTGTAAATCAGATTGAACTCTTGTGACAGATGCAAGACTTGTTAAATCCCAAGAATACATAATCTGTGCTGAGTAGAGGAAATGACTCATTGTCAGAGGATTTGTGTTTGAATGAGATATTAGACCAAGTCCGATTTATCTTCCTTGACAGAATCCCAATTTCTTCCTTGAATAAAAGTATAATACGTTCTTCTACATCTTGAACATTTTAACCCCTGGCAGTTTGTCTCATTGCCATTTAAAGAGATTTGCTGTGCACAAATTGACCACCACACTCTGCCTTTAACTACAAATCTAGATTTTATTGACAGGGGATTACTTTGGGATACAGTCGCTCCCCGACTTGGGTAAGGGTGATGGCCAGCAGACTCTTGCATAAGTTGGATGTTACACAAGTCAAAAACGGAAATGCTACTGTGCACGTGTAAATGTACTACTTGACCGCAGGGGCTCCGACGTGGGAACATGAGGGTGTCAGTGGACTTAAAGAATTAATCACTTAGGTGCAAGTCTACATCGGTCGCCCAATACACAAGTCGGGGATCGCCTGTATTCCAAGACTGTGAAAGACACCACCTACGTCTGCATTTTTTTCTTTGTCCGAGATGGTCCCCCTCGATCGATGCTGACTTGCTTCCACTCCAGTACGTTGGGTTCTAAGATGGCTGATGAGGCCAATGTGGGACGAGCAGACTCTTCCCTAGATGGGCAAGTAGCGGTGGAGGTGGTAGTGGGTGGATAGTTTGTATCAACTGCATCCACCTCGTGCACAGGGCTTCTGTGTCCTCCCAATTCATAGCCTCAATATCCCAAACATTCCCAAAATTTGCCTCTTTGAGCACCGTGGGCAACTCTGGTGCAGCTCAGTACAGTTCAGTTTATTGTCACGTGTACCAAGGTAACAGCGAATAGCTTTTGCTGCGCGCTAACCAGTCAGTGGAAAGACAATACATGGTTACAATCGAGCCATTTACAGTGTATAGATATATGTTAAAGGAATAACGTTTAGTGCAAGATAAAGCCAGTAAAGTCTGATCAAAGATAGTCTGAGGGTCTCCAGTGAGGTTCAGGACTGTTCTCGAGTTGTGGTAGGATGATTCAGTTGCCTGATAACACAATAGACAATAGACAATAGACAATAGGTGCAGGAGTAGGCCATTCAGCCCTTCGAGCCAGCACCGCCATTCAATGCGATCATGGCTGATCACTATCAATCAGTACCCCGTTCCTGCCTTCTCCCCATACCCCCTCACTCCGCTATCCTCAAGAGCTCTATCCAGCTCTCTCTTGAAAGCATCCAACGAACTGGCCCCCACTGCCTTCTGAGGCAGAGAATTCCACACCTTCACCACCCTCTGACTGAAAAAGTTCTTCCTCATCTCCGTTCTAAATGGCCTACCCCTTATTCTCAAACTGTGGCCCCTTGTTCTGGACTCCCCCAACATTGGGACATGTTATCTGCCTCTAATGTGTCCAATCCCCTAATTATCTTATATGTTTCAATAAGATCCCCCCTCATCCTTCTAAATTCCAGTGTATACAAGCCCAATCGCTCCAGCCTTTCAACATACGACAGTCCCGCCATTCCGGGAATTAATCTAGTGAACCTACGCTGCACGCCCTCCATAGCAAGAATATCCTTCCTCAAATTTGGAGACCAAAACTGCACACAGTACTCCAGGTGCGGTCTCACCAGGGCCCGGTACAACTGTAGAAGGACCTCTTTGCTCCTATACTCAACTCCTCTTGTTACGAAGGCCAACATTCCATTGGCTTTCTTCACTGCCTGCTGAACCTGCATGCTTCCTTTCATTGACTGATGCACTAGGACACCCAGATCTCGTTGAACTCCCCCTCCTCCTAACTTGACACCATTCAGATAATAATCTGCCTTTCTATTCTTACTTCCAAAGTGAATAACCTCACACTTATCTACATTAAACTGCATCTGCCATGTATCCGCCCACTCACACAACCTGTCCAGGTCACCCTGCAGCCTTATTGCATCTTCCTCACAATTCACACTACCCCCCAACTTAGTATCATCTGCAAATTTGCTAATGGTACTTTTAATCCCTTCGTCTAAGTCATTAATGTATATCGTAAATAGCTGGGGTCCCAACACCTGGGAAGAAACAGTCCCTGAGCTGATAGAGCTGCTCCCTCAATCTCTCCCCACAGCTCAGAACCTGGAGTCCTGCTGGGCACCCATTGCAGTTTACCAACATCTTCGATTGACACAAAAAGCTGGAGAAAACTCAGCGGGGCAGGCACCATCGGGTCGAGACCCTTCTTCCATCTTTCCTTGAACAGGTTGACCAAAACTGAGCACAATACTCCAAAATGTGCAGGAAGGAACTGCAGATGCTGGTTTACGCTGATTACAGACACCAAATGCTGGAGTAACTCAGCAGGACAAGCAGCATCTCTGGAGAGAAGGAATGGAATCAAGACCTACCTTCAGACTGAGACAATGCTCCAAATGTGGTCCCCAATTTTTTTTTGTACAACTGTAATGTAACAACTCAACTTGTATATTCTATGTCACTGACTATAATACAATCTATAAGTGAAATACAGCATGCAAAAGAAATGGTTAAGTGTGGCAATAGGAACTGTACTGTTTTCTTTTTTAATATGAAAACCATCAGTGGAACAACTAACTGGTTTCCTGCCTACAGTCTATGGATGAATCACAACACATTAAAACCAAAGAATTGACCTGGGATGAACCACTACTGATTGAATCAATACCGTCGTCTAGTCTGCAAAAAAATATAATGTACATAGAAACATAGACATAGAAACATAGAAAATAGGTGCAGGAGTAGGCCATTCGGCCCTTCGAGCCTGCACCGCCATTCAATATGATCATGGCTGATCATCCCGCTCAGTAGCCTGTACCTGCCTTCTCTCCATACCCCCTGATCCCTTTAGCAAAAAGGGCCACATCTAACTCCCTCTTAAATATAGTCAATGAACTGGCCTCAACTACCTTCTGTGGCAGAGAATTCCACAGACTCATCACTCTCTGTGTGAAGAAATGTTTTCTCATCTCGGTCCTAAAAGACTTCCCCCTTATCCTTAAGCTGTGACCCCTGGTTCTGGACTCCCCCAACATCGGGAACAATCTTCCCGCATCTAGCCTCTCCAACCCCTTAAGAATTTTATATGTTTCTATAAGATCCCCCCTCAGTCTTCTAAATTCCAGCGAGTACAATAAGATCCCCCCTCAGTCTTCTAAATTCCAGCGAGTACACACTGGGACTGAACCAAAAGTGTAATCCTAGCAAGCATCGGTGCAATTGCAAAATCTCTGACACTAAATTGCCACACAAGTAACATTCTTGGCATAACACACATGCCATAGAACAGCAAGGAAATTGTCTTGCCAAAGGAAAAACATCAGCCTGAAAGCATCAAAGAGAAATTAAGCTCGAACAAATTGTGAGCCAAACCTTTCCTGAATCAAGTTGTTAGGAACAGCCAGCAGCAACTACTCTGTCCCTACCAGAACAGAAGAACACAACCATCTCCAAAGATAGACATAAAAAGCTGAAGTAACTCTGTGGGATAGGTAGCCACTCAGGAGAGAAGGAATGGGTAACGTTTCGGGTCGAGAGTTTGAGTTTAGTTTATTGTCACGTGTACCAAGGTACAGTGAAAAGCTTTTGTTGCGCGCTAACCAGTCAGCAGAAAGACAATACACGATTACAATCGAGCCATTCACAGTGTACAGATATACGATAAAGGGAGTGAATAAAGTTTAGTGCAAGATAAAGCCAGTAAAGTCCGATCAAAGATAGTCGGAGGGTCTCCAATGAGGTCGATAGTAGCTCAGGACTGCTCTCTGGGTGTTGGTAGGATGGTTCAGTTGTCTGACAACAGCTGGGAAGAAACTGTCCCTGAATCTGGTTGTGTGCGTTTTCACACTTTGACACCTTTTACCTGATGGGAGAAGAGGGTGTGTCCAGGGTGAGACTCGGCCTTGATTATGCTGGTGGCCTTGCTGAGGCGGGATAAGGTGTCAATGGAAGGGAGGTTGGTTCTGTGCAGACACAAAAATGCTGGAATAACTCAGTGGGACAGGCAGCATCTCTGGAGAGAAGGAATGGGTGACGTTTCGGGTCGAGACCCTTCTTCAGACTGATGCATTGTGGTGTGACAGGCACAGACTTCTTCTGTGTGATGGTCTGGGCTGCTTCCACAATTCACTACAATTTCTTACAATCTTGGATGGAGTTGTTCCCAAACCTATACTGTTATACTTTAAATTCTCACTGTCACCTTATAAAACATACCAGTACCTTGGAATCCAAGGCACTGTGTGAAATACCCATCAAACTATCAGCTAAAGAAACCACCCTACATCAGGAGCAGGAGTTGGGTGATGTTCAAGAATAAGGATTCACAGTTTAAGAATAAGGGGTAGGCCATTTAGAACTGAGATGAGGAAAAACTTTTTCAGTCAGAGAGTTGTGAATCTGTGGAATTCTCTGCTTCAGAAGGCAGTGGAGGCCAATTCTCTGAATGCATTCAAGAGAGAGCTAGATAGAGCTCTTAAGGATAGCGGAGTCAGGGGGTATGGGGAGAAGGCAGGAACGGGGTACTGATTGAGAATGATCAGCCATGATCACATTGAATGACTGTGCTGGCTCGAAGGGCCGAATGGCCTCCTCCTACGGGGAGGAGCCAGCGCTGCCGTCGCAGCTGCGGCTTGCCTGCAGTCCGTCTGTCTTTTGTGTTTTTTGTTGTTTTTGTCTGAATTGTAGTTTAATATGATGTAGTGTTTGTATGTTATGTTTTGGGGGGGGGGGGAGGGAACGGGAACTGTAACATTCTCTCTCCAGAACGGAGACGTGACCTTTGTTCTGTGTCGTGTCTCCGTTCCCGTTGCGGCCTACCACCGGCCATTCACCTGGGAACACCTGGGGCTCTGGTTCGCAGAGCCCGCGGCGCGGACTCACCACCTGCGGCGCTGGCTGCCTGCGGATGCTGCGGGCGCGGCTGCGACTCGTCTCCGGAGGCTCCGGCGCGGGCCGCGTGGACGTCGGAAGCCCGCAGGCCCCTGGATGGGGGCCGACATCGGGAGCTCCGGCAGCGGCAGAGGCAGCGTGTTCGCCCGCCCCGAATCGCGGGGCTTGGGTCTGCCCGCCACGGACCTTTCACCGTCCGGCGCGGCCTGGAATAGGCCGTTGACCTTTCACCGCCCAGCGGGGGCTTCAATATCGGGAGCCCCGACCGCCCCGACGTGGCAAATCCAACAGCCTGACCGCGGGACAAGACGGCAGGGAAGAGAAAAAGACATTTTGGCCTTCCATCACAGTGAGGAGGGACTGGAGGAGACTCACTGTGATGGATGTTTCTTTTTGTTTGGTGTTAGTTGTGATTGTATGTATTATTGCATTTTTATTGATTAATCTTATTGGTCTTATTGTTCAACTGCGGGTAATGTTTAATTTTACTACACATTTATGTGTATGTAACAAATAAACGACTATTGATTGACTATTGACCTGCACCTATTGTCTATTGTTCTGTCGGCTAAATAGAGCACATCTGCAAAGTACGACTGACCATGTAACAAGTTCAATTTATGGTCCCAAACTAAAATTGGAAATAAGTTAAGTACCTTAAAACAATTTTGAAGAGTTGGTATCTCATTTTCCAAATTTTATTGAAGGGCAATTAAATGATAATGACTTTTGATAATTGGAAAGCTGATCTATCAACAATTAATCACGCAGTGATTGTATAGATTAGACATTGCAACAGTCTGAGAAATAAGTTAATATGTAAATACGAGTGAACGGTTCTAGGTTCGTAAATATTTAAGAGTATTTTGTTTGGTAGATTAGTAATCAGAGAAGAGTCCTTTATGCTCTGTTGCTTTGAAATTGAACAGAGACATTCACCGGAGTTTAAAGAAGCCCTCTTTACTGCAGGCAAAATTAATTTCCAATTCCTTAAGGTCTCTTTTTCGAACAAGATCGATGGGAACCAAAATGTTTAAGTCAAAGCATGAATGGTCCAGGTGATCTTTCCAGTGAGGACGTACACCAAGACATTTCAGAATAGTTGTTCATACTCCTGTCTGAAAGACATATTTAAAGCCTTGCACTGGGCACTGTGCACTCAAACATTTCCTGGAGATTATTCGGGGCATTATAAGAATGCTCTAACTCATTAGTTGGCTGCAAGCTGCTGTATTGATCCAATTCTGTGATTGCTGAGAGAGACACCGATATGGTTTGGTCTTTCCCTTGATTTCAAGCCAGGTGGGTGGTTTTGAGGATAGTGAAGATGGTTGTGAAAAATTGCGGGAGGATCTTGACCGACTGGCCAGGTGGGCTGAGGAATGGTTGATGGAATACAGAGAAATGCGAGGTGTTGCATTTGGGGAAGTCTAACATAGGCAGGACCTACACGGTGAATGGTAGAGCTCTGGGGAATGTTGTGGAGCAGACAGATCTAGGAGTGCAGGTGCATGGTTCCTTGAAGGTCACGTCGCGGGTAGATAAGGTGGTCAAAAAGGCTTTTGGCACAATGAGTATAGAAGTTGGGCGGTCATTGGTGAGACCGCATTTAGAGTATTGTGTTCAATTCTGGGCACCATGTTATCCCAATGTCTAATCGGGAGAAATGCATTGAGAAGTACAATATTGGGGACAAAACATTTAAGAGGTATTTAGTTCGGCACATGGATATGCTGAGAATGGAGGGAATATGGATCAGGTGCAGGCAGATGAGAGTAGTATATGTTGGCATCATGTTCGCCACTAATGTTGGGTGCCAAAGGGTTTGTCCCTGTGCTTGCATTATTTTATGTTCCAAAACTGAGGAAAAATGGGAGAGAATTATAAAAATGATGGTGAACGCTAATCTGAAATATTATCACAGCCCGCTGAAGCTTGCTTGATAATATTCTTGTCTTTAAGACTAAAGGCTTTGGATTTGGAGAGTTGAGTATGAAACATTGGTGGTTACACCACCGAGTTACCGAGGCAGAGGTTCTGCTTTTCAGATGTGCCGTCAAGTCATGGCACCACTAGATTCCACTGGATTCTTGAATTACTGTTGATTTCAATGGAGATTCAGAGGTATGGCATGGAAACAGGCCCTTTGGGCCACTAAGTCCGCGCCGACCAGCGATCACCCCGTACACTGGCACTATCCTACACTCTAGGGACGGATTTACAATTTTACAGAAGCCAATTAACCTACAAACCTGTACGTCTTTGGAGTGCGGGGAAACCAGAGCACCCAGAGAAAAAACACGCGGTCGCAGGGAGAACGTACAAACTGCGTACGGACAGCACCCATAGTCAGGATTGAACCGGGGTCTCTGGCGCTGTAAGGCAGCAACTCTACCGCTGCGCCGCCTCATAAACGGAGATTAAATGGAGATTTTTGACATTTAGAATATAGTTTTGAAGCACTTTGATGGATCAGGAGATATTGCAGAATTTGATAGTGATAGAACTTGAGCAAATGTGTATGAGCCAAGGAGCTGTTTTTTTTGGACTAGCTCGGTTATGTCAGATGGATGTAAAATATAGCCTTGGGAAGATGATATCAGTTCTAATTTATAGTCCAGGCTGCATTCCGTTCCTCAAAATATCTCAACTAAAGCAGGATATATCATAATTATATGCGGGGGATGTTGCTCATCTAAATTGGCTGCCACATTTCCCAGGGACTAGGTTTTGAAAGTGATTTATTGGATGCGTGGTTCTGGGTAGACCGAAAGATTATGAAAGCTACTAACTGTAAGTGTTCTGTAAGTTATTTGTAAATTTTTTATCGTTTTGTTGTAGCACAGAGGTGCTGCCTCATAGTTCTGGCAGACTGGATTATTTCTGATCTAGGGTGCTGCTGTGTGGGTTTCCTCTGGGTGCACTGGTTTCCTCCCACATCCCAAAGAGGCACAGGTTAATTAGCCACACCCTAGTGTGTATGCAAGTGCTAGAATCAAGCGGCACGGTGGCGCAGCGGTAGATTTGCTGCCTTACAGCGCCAGAGACGCTGGTTCGATCCTGACCACGGGTGCTGTCTGTTTGGAGATTGTAAGTTCTCCCTGTGACCGCACGGGTTTTCTCCGGGTGCTCCGTGTTCCTCTAACATCCCAAGGACATGCAGGTTTGTAGGTTAATTAGCTTCTGTAAAATGTCTCTAGTGTGCAGGATAGTGCCAGGAGATGGGTGGTCGTTGGTTGGCTCGGACCCGGTGGGCCGAAGGGCCTGTTCGCCTCACTAAAGAAAACGAAATTAGCGAGGATTTGAGAGGAATGGAGAACAGAGAACACAGAACAGTAAAGGACAGGTCCTTCGGCCGACAAGGTCTCTGCCGAACATCATGCCAGTTAAATTAATTTCGTCGGCCTGCACGTGATTCATAATAAACTAAATGATAAAATAATAAACGAAACTAAACGTATTCTTCCATTCTCTGCGTATCTATGCGGAAATAAAATGGGATTCTTTCAGGATGTTAAATGGGTACTTGATTGTGACATGGACATGATCCACCAAAGGGTCAGTTCAGTGCAGTATGACTACCTTTCACTCTATTATACGAAAGAGTTGGGCATCACAATGGCGTAGTGATAGAGATGCTGCATTACAGCGCCAGAGACCCGGGTTCAATCCTGAGTGGTGGAAGCTGTCTGTACGGAGTTTGTACGTTCTCCCTGTGACCGCGTGGGTTTCCTCCCATACTCCAAAGACGTACAAGTCGGTAAGGTAATTGGCTTCTGTAAATTGTAAATTGTCCCTAGTGTGTGGGATAGCGCTAGTATAGAAACATGGATGCAGGAGTAGGCCATTCGGCCCTTTGAGCCAGCGCCACCATTCAATATGATCATGGCCGATCATCCAAAATCAGTACCCCGTTCCTGCTTTTTCCCCATATCCCTTGATTCCTTTAGCCCTAAGAGCTAAATCTAACTCTCTGTTGAAAACATCCAGTGAATTGGGCCTCCACTGCCTTCGGTGGCAGAGAATTCCACAGATTCACAACTCTCTGGGTGAAAAAGTTTTTCCTCATCTATTGTCTATTGTCTATTGTCCATCTCAGTCCTAAATGACCTACCCCTTATTCTTAAACTGTGACCCTTAGTTGGAGAGTCCCCCAACATTGGGAACATTTTTCTGGCATCTAGCCTGTCCAAACTCTTAAGAATGTTATATGTTTCTATAAGATCCTCTCTCATCTTTCTAAATTCCGGTGAATATAAGCCCAGTCGATCCATTCTTTCATCATATGTCAGTCCCGCCAGAGGTGAACGCTGGTTTGCACGGACTCAGTGGGCCAAAGGTCCTTTTTCCATGCTGTTTCTCCAAAGTCTAGGATATACAATGTGGTTTGAATGTATTTATGGTATCAGAATATTATTCTGCATAGACATCCCACTGGCATTAACTGTTGGTCAACAGATTACCTATATCAAACATCATTTGCATTTTTCTGTTTCTGTAACAAACAAACAAAAATGTAGGAATGTGAAACTGGCCAGAAGCTTACTACTTATTCTTTTTCAGTCTATTTGCCTGTACCATAAACAGTTGGAGCTCCCAAGTTGTACAATTAACTTCCTTTAATTATGATTTGAGTTCGTTCTTGTGATGTGTAGGTAAAAACCTGCAGATGCTGGTACAAATCGAAGGTATTTATTCACAAAATGCTGGAGTAACTCAGCGGGTCAGGCAGCATCTCGGGAGAGAAGGAATGGGTGACGTTTCGGGTCGAGACCCTTCTTCAGTCTGAAGAAGGATCTCAACCTGAAACGTCGCCCATTCCTTCTCTCCTGAGATGCTGCCTGACCCGCTGAGTTACTCCAGCATTTTGTGAATAAATACCTTCGATTTGTACCAGCATCTGCAGTTATTTTCTTATACATTATATTTAGTTCTTGAGATATCAGTTTTCTCAGTAATATAAATAGGGCAGTTTTCAAGAGAGAGTTAGATTTAGCTCTTAGGGCTAACGGAATCAAGGGATATGGGGAAAAAGCAGGAACGGGGTACTGATTTTGAATGATCAGCAATGATCATATAGAATGGCAGTGCTGGCTCAAATGGCCGAATGGCCACTCCATCACCTATTTTCTATGTTTCTATGTTTCTACGACATGTAAGAGATTTCTTCACTCTTGGACATGTAAGAGATTTCTTCACTCTTATCGTGGTGTTAGATAACATTTAGTCTGCAGATCACTGGGATAGACGTATCAACATTACAAAACCAGCCTGACCTTTGCAGATAGATAGAAAGTTGAGCAAAACCTCCAGAACATAATTAAAGGAATCGAAATGAATAACCCTTGCTCTGGCTGAAAGGAATTACAATTTAGTTAAAAGCTCCTGAACTTTGGGAAGAAAATATGTCATGTTCATCTATCATGGGAGCAGAATTAGGCCATTCGGCCCATCAAGTTTACTCTGCCATTCAATAATGTCTGATCTATCTTCCCCGCTCAACCACATTCTCCTGCTTTCTCCCCATAACCTCTGACCGTACCAATCAAGAATCTACAGTATCTATCTCTGCCTTAAAAATATCTATTGACTTGGCCTCCACAGCCTTCTGTCTCTTTATTTCTAATGGTGTTGAGATAGTCCTCTAGGTTCCAGAGTATTTTTTCTTGTCTGATAGTATTTATATAACACCGAGACAAAATCAATCTGTTCAACTCAACCATTTTTCTACGATACGATATGATGGAACTTTATTTATCCCAGGAGGAAAATTGATCTGCCAACAGTCATAAAAACACAAGATACATGAAAGATGAAATTAACGTGACGAGTGGAAAGGATTGGGGATGTGCAAAGATTGTGCGGGGGGGGGGGGGGGGGTCAGTCTGACTCATGACAGAAAGGGGAGGAGTTGTACTGTTTGATACCAACAGGGAAAAAGGATCTCCTGTGGCGTTCAGTGCTGCATCTTATAGACAATAGACAATAGGTGCAGGAGGAGGCCATTCGGCCCTTCCAGCACCACCATTCAATGTGATCATGGCTGATCATTCTCAATCAGTACCCCGTTCCTGCCTTCTCCCCATACCCCCTGACTCCGCTATCCTTAAGAGCTCTATCTAGCTCTCTCTTGAATGCATTCAGAGAATTGGCCTCCACTGCCTTCTGAGGCAGAGAATTCCACAGATTCACAACTCTCTGACTGAAAAGGTTTTTCCTCATCTCAGTTCTAAATGGCCTACCATATCATATCATATCATATATTCTTAATCTTATTCTTAAACTGTGGCCCCTTGTTCTGGACTCCCCCAACATTGGGAACATGTTTCCTGCCTCTAACGTGTCCAACCCCTTAATAATCTTATACGTTTCGATAAGATCTCCTCTCATCCTTCTAAATTCCAGTGTATACAAGCCTAGCCGCTCCAGTCTTTCAACATATGACAGTCCCGCCATTCCGGGAATTAACCTAGTAAACCTACGATCTTGGTGGAACCAGTCTGTTGCTGAAGGTGCTCCTCAGGTTGACTCATGTGTCGTGGAAGGGGTGAGCTGTATCGTCCACAGCTCATATCCACAGCTCACTTAATGAAATCCGTAATGCTTGTGATTCCAGTTCTTAAAATAACAATATTCCTCTGACGAGCTCCTTCAAACCAAGTGTTTGTCCGCACTGTGGAGATCGGGCTGCCATTCTGGTTTAGGAATGTTCTCTACCTCTCAGGTGCTCCTGCAAATCCCATCTCTTCCTTGGCCTCAGCCAATACCTGCTATTCCGACACGATCCTGGGGCTTCCCAATCCATCCAAAAAACCTTCAGAAGACTGTTACAAAGTTTTAGAAAGATATGGGCCAAACATGAGCAAATGATTAGTACGGGTGTCGGAGGTTAAGAGGAGAAGGCAGGAGAATGGGGTTAGGGGGGAGAGATAGATCAACCATGATTAATTGGTGGCGTAGACTTGATGGGCCGAATGGCCTAATTCTACTCCTATTCCTTATGAAATGGGACCAGCTTAGATGGGGCATCTTGATCAGAATGGATGAGCCGGGCTGAAGAACCTCTTTCCAGCCTGAATGACTCTGGCTATTACAAGGTTCAGAACTGATGTATGAACTTCACCAGCATAATGCCCATCCCACCCACAAACTAACATCTGCAAACCTTATCTACAGATACAAGTCTGAGGAAGGGTCTCGACCCGAAACGTCACCCATTCTCTCTCTCCTAGATGCTGCCTGACCTGTTGAGTTACTCCAGCATTTTGTGATACCTTCGATTTGTACCAGCATCTGCAGTTATTTTCCTACACTACTTATCTACAGATACATACACTCAAAGCACATTTATTACTCATACTCTGATTTAGGGTGCAGAAATATTAGCACCAAGCCACGAAGGAAGTATATTTTATCTTATCTTTACAGCAACATAGAAAATGTCCAGTTTGCCCATCAAGCACATGGAGTTACTCAGATTCTTGTTATTTAGCCAATATTCTATCCATATTGTTATAGTGAAGATAGACTCAAAATGTTGGAGAACCTCAACGGATCAGGCAGCATCTCTGGAGAAAAGGAATAGGTGACATTTCAGGTCAAGACCCTTCTTCAGACTGAGAGTCAGGGGAGAAGGAAAGAAGAGGTGTGACCGGGTGCAAATCTGTGGAATTCTCTGCCTCAGAAGGCAGTGGAGGCCAATTCTCTGGATGCTTTCAAGAGAGAGCTAGATAGAGTTCTTAATGATAGCGGAGTCAGGGGGTATGGGGAAAAGGCAGGAACGGGATACTGATTGTGAATGATCAGCCATGATCACATTGAATGGCGGTGCTGGCTCGAAGGGCCGAATGGCCTACTCCTGCACCTATTGTCTATTGTCTATTGTCTGTAAACTTCACAAAACAAACTTTTCTTTTGTGCCAATAAATCTCTGTAAAGAATCTGGAACCGGGATGCGTGATGGAATTGAGCCATAAATCATTCATAATCTAATGAACAGTGGAATAGCTGAAGGATCTGGTTCTATGTTAACTTCTGATGAAGTTGGAGAAATGCTTCATACATTTGGGGCAGCATGGTGGCGCAGCTGGGAGAGCACAGTGCCAGAGACCCGGGTTCGAATCTGACCTGGGATGCTGTCTGTGTGGAGTTTATACGTTCTCCCTCTGACGGCTTGGGATTTTCTTCTGGTGCTCAGGATTCATAGAAACATAGAAACATAGAAAATAGGTGCAGGAGTAGGCCATTCGACCCTTCAAGCCTGCACCGCCATTCAATATGATCATGGCTGATCATCCAACTCAGTATCCCGTACCTGCCTTCTCTCCATACCCCCTGATCCCTTTAGCCACAAGGGCCACATCTAACTCCCTCTTAAATATAGCCAATGAACTGGCCTCAACTACCTTCTGTGGCAGAGAATTCCACAGATTCACCTCTCTCTGTGTGAAAAAAAACTTTCTCATCTCGGTCCTAAAAGACTTCCCCCTTATCCTTAAACTGGGATTCCTCCCATATCCCAAAGACATGCGGGTTTGTAGGATAAATGGCCTCTGTAAAATTGCCCCCAGTGTGTAGATGTGCAAGTGGGATAACATGGATCTAGCGTGAACGGCTGATCAATGGTCGGCGTGGACTCGATGCACCACAACAGCCCTTGTTTCCATGCTGTATCTCTAAACTAATCAACCACTTAAACATGTATGTGGCAATGTTCACCTTGCTGTTTGGCAGTGGTGTGCTCTATTTAAAAGAAAGAAGTTGTACTAACGTTTTTAATAAAGAAATGTCAGACGATGCATTAAATATTCTGGTGCTGATATTACAAATTCTGCATTTTAAATTAATGCTCAATAATTAGCAATGGCATTTCGATATCGATCTAGTCAGATCCAAGGTATTTGTTCTTCTTTACAGATTAGATGCGATGGTGATCTGTGAACTGTAATGTTCCTCCCAAAATGCTCCACTTGAAATTAATGATCACATTGTGAGGGTCACATGCACCCTTTAATTAACAACCAACACATTTTTGGTTGACTTGGTGGAACAGAATTCAGCCAACAGTGCAAGTTTTGCATTGTTAATGGGCCAGGAATATCTGCTGACATCGAAGTCCTGCAGTTTCAGATGAGTTAAATATTAATTCAATAATTGCTTTTAAAACTGCTGAGCTGTAACTTGTGTTGACTTCCACTCAGAGTACCGACTGCATCGCAACTCTCCTTGTGCCAGCTCTTCATCTCGCAGGTAGTGTATTTTACTAATGTATCATTTCTCCAATGTAACGTCGAAGGGAGACAAGCACAAAAAGCTGGAGTGACTCAGCGGGTCAGGCAGCATCTCTGGAGAAAAGTTCGGGTCGAGACCCTTCTTTCAGACTGAGAGTCTGGGGAAAAGGGAACGAGAGATATAGATGGTACTTAAGACAAATGAATGGGATATACAGAAAGCAATGATGATCAATAGATATAGATATAGATATAGACAATAGGTGCAGGAGGAGGCCATTCGGCCCTTCGAGCCAGCACCGCCATTCATTGTGATCGTGGCTGATCGTCCACAATCAATAACCCGTGCCTGCCTTCTCTCCATATCCCTTGATTCCACTAACCCCTAGAGCGCTGTCAAGGACCACAATGGTCCATCATAGGCTGTGGTATAGGTGATAACGGGTTAATACAGGCAGTGGAACTCAACGGGATGACAGTAAAACAAGTGGGCGGCACGGTGGCGCAGCGGTAGAGTTGCTGCCTTACAGCAAATGCAGCGCCGGAGATTCAGGTTCGATCCTGACTACGGGCGCCGTCTGTACGGAGTTTGTACGTTCTCCCCGTGACCTGCGTGGGTTTTCTCCGAGATCTTCGGTTTCCTCCCACACCCCAAAGACGTACAGGTATGTAGGTTAATTGGCTGGGCAAATGTAAAAATTGTCCCTAGGGGGGGATCGCTGGGCGGCGCAGACCCGGTGGGCCGAAGGGCCTGTTTCCGTGCTGTATCTCAAAATCTAAAAAATCAAAAAAAAATCTAAAGTACAGCGACTTGAGTTGGGGAGGGACGAAGAGAGAGGGGATGCAAGGGTTTACTGGAAGTTAGAGAAATCTAATTCATACCACTGGGTTTGTAAGCTACCCAAGCGAAACATGGGGTTCTATTCCTCCAACTTACGTTTGAATGTTGAAGGGGGATACTTTGGGATATGACTTGGTTTCCGTTATTGCAATTCCAGGAACCACTGAAGAGATGAGGTAATCCATGTTTTTTTTAAGATAAGTTATGTAATTTCTCCAGAGGTGAGGGGGATTTGCTAAAGTTATTGTCCAAAGTACTGGTGGGAGATTGGGACAACTCTGTGGGAATTCCCAGGAATCTACAATATACACTATATGGGAAAAGAGACAAGATTTGCTTTATTTGCAGCGTGTTCAGCAGATTTTACTTTAATTTTTGTATAAAAGATGAATGGCTTTTAAAGTTAATAACCATTCTTCCAGCAATATTGATTTTCATTTATCTTTACCTACTTCTAACAACTCAAGAGCAGTCCTGAACTACTGTCTATCTCATTGGAGACCATCAAACTAATCTTTAATCTGACTTTACTGGCTTTATCTTGCACTAAACATTACCCACCTTTATCATGTATACTGTAGATGGCACAATTGTAATCGATTATTGTCTTTCCACTGACTGGATAGAATGCAACAAAAGCTTTTCACTGTACCTCGGTACACGTGACAATAAACTCAACCTAACAACTAAACCTACTGTGAATTAATATTTGATAATGGGCATTTCATGGTATACCTACAAAGTCATCAGGTCATCTGAAGAAGGGTCTCAACCCGAAACGTTACCCATTCCTTCTCTCCAGAGACACTGCCTGACCTGCTGAGTTACTCCAGCATTTTGTGATACCTTCGAAGTTATCAGGCTACGTTCCTTGTGGTATTTTGCGCTGAGGTACTTTATGCTGCCGTATGCCTTTTCTCATCACGCAGCCATGGCAAATTCTGGCCAACTCAACGTGCTGTTGAGAGCATGACAACAGTAGTGGATGAAGGGATGAACAATAGACCCGTGTTGGAGGAATAGATATGGCTGGAGGAAGACAAAGATAAGGAGGGGAATGATCATGAAGCGATCACACAACAGGATAAGAGTAATAAATCGTAGATGTTTTAGGAAACGGAGCCTACGCAGGTCAATGAAATTGGGGGTAATCTAGCATTGTGAAAAGCCACTCAGTTTTGACGATGACATCTTTGGCGGATAAAAACTGGGAGGTCAGCCAAGGGATCTTTGGAACAATTAAATCTGAAGCAGAAAAAAGAACTGTGAGATTTGCCACAGGCACTGTGGAAAGTGCGAGGATGGAAGTATTTGATTAATACAGGTGTCAGAGGTAATGGGGAGAAGGCAGGAGAATGGGGATTGGAGGGAGGGATAAATCAGGCATGATTGAATGGCGAAGTTGACTTGATGGGCCAAATGGCCTAATTCTACTCCTATCACTTCTGAGCACAGGAGGATGAGGGATGATCTTATTGAGGTGTATAAAATCATGAGAGGAATAGATCGGATAGATGCAGAGTCTCTTGCCCAGAGTAGGTGAATCGAGGACTAGACAGAGGATTAAGGTGAAGGGGAAAAGATTTAATAGAAATCCGAGGGCTAACTTTTTCACGCAAAGGGTGGTGGGTGTATGGAACAAGCTGCCAGATGAGGTAGTTGAGGCTGGGACTATCCCAACATTTAAGAAACAGTTAGACAGGTACATAGATAGGAAAGGTTTGGAGAAATATGAATCAAACGTGGGCAGGTCGGACTAGTGGCCAATGTGGACAAGTTGGGCCGAAGGGCCTATTTCCACACTGTATCATTCTATGACTCTATGCCAATGATAACAGTGGGGAAGAAACTGTTCCTGAATCTGGTGGTATGCCTTTTCTAGCTTCTGCATCTTCTGTCCAAAGGGAAGAGAAGAGAAGAGGGAATAACTGGGGGTGAAAATGGTCAGAGAGTGATACCATGTGGAAACAGGCCCTTTGGCCCAACTTGCCCACACCGGCCAATATGTCCCAGCTACACTAGTCCCACCTACCTGCGCCTGTTCCATATCCCTCCAAACCTGTCCTATCCATATCATATCATATATATACAGCCGGAAACAGGCCTTTTTCGGCCCACCAAGTCCGTGCCGCCCAGTGATCCCCGCACATTAACACTATCCTACACCCACTAGGGACAATTTTTACATTTACCCAGCCAATTAACCTACATACCTGTACGTCTTTGGAGTGTGGGAGGAAACCGAAGATCTCGGAGAAAACCCACGCAGGTCACGGGGAGAACGTACAAACTCCTTACAGTGCAGCACCCGTAGTCAGGATCGAACCTGAGTCTCCGGCGCTGCATTCGCTGTAAAGCAGCAACTCTACCGCTGCGCTACCGTGCCACCCATGTACCTGTCCAACTGCTCAAACAATAGGATAGTCCCAACCTCAATTACCTCCTCTGGCAGCTTGTTCCATACACCCACCACCCTCTGTGTGAAAAAAATTACCCCTTGGATTCCTACTAAATCTTTTCCCCTTCACCTTGAACCTATTGGGGTTATGTTTGTGTGCCAATGTATGTTCGTTTCTTAGTACCTGAACTGATGTACAGCACTTTGGTCAACGTGGGTTGTTTTTAAATGTGCTCTACAAATAAAATTGACTTGACTTGACTTGACTATTGTCCTCGATTATGTTGGCTGCTTTCCCAAGGCATGAAGTCGATGGGGGGGAAGCTGGTTTGTGTGAGGGAACCATGTGAGGGAGTTTCTACTGGAGTAACAGGTCTTTCTTGTTAGTTTACCCAGTCTGTCACCTTTGTAAACTATTCACTACATTTCAAGGCAAAAAGCAAATCGCTTAAGAATGTCAACTTAATCTGAATGTTGAAACTTTCGACATATAAAACAGCCTTGAATAAACGTATGCTTTCATTGCTAAGGGTAGAAACTAGTGAGGGAGAACAAGGTTCGTTGTTACAGAGCCTTTGACGGAATCACAGAACTTTTAGGAAGCAGAGCCCCAGACGGGTAGATCTAGTACATTGTTAGGGTAACTTTAAAGGAGATTCTGAGGGTGATCTTAGTCCAGAAGTGACCTTGCTGGTTGACTTCAGAAGAAGCAGCAAGGCCTCGCAATCCTTGTGTTGTTCCAAATACAATCTTTGCAGATCTGGAATTTAAAAAATTGCAACAGTAACGGTAAGCAAGGAATTTTTATGGAGAGGGTACAGAGGAGATTTACTAGAATGTTGCCTGGGTTTCAGCACTTAGGCTACAGAGAGAGGTTGAACAGGTTGGGTCTTTATTCTTTGGAGCGTAGAAGGTTGAGGGGGGACTTGATAGAGGTTTTTAAAATTTTGAGAGGGACGGACAGAGTTGACGTGGGTAGGCTTTTCCCTTTGAGAGTGGGGAAGATTCCAACAAGGGGACATAGCTTCAGAATTGAGGGACAAAGGTTTAGGGGTAACATGAGGGGGAACTTCTTTACTCAGAGGGTTGTGGCTATATGGAATGGGCTTCCGGTGGAAGTGGTGGAGGCTGGCTCGATTTTATTATTTAAGAGTAAATTGGATAGGTATATGGATAGGAGGGGATTGGAGGGTTATGGTCTGAGTGTAGGTAGATGAGACTAGGTCAGGGAGAATGGTCGGCGTGGACTGGTAGGGCCGGACAGGCCTGTTTCCATGCTGTAGTTGTTATATATGTTATATATGTTATATATGTTTGGTCCGCCATGTTCCTGTTGGTGAGGAAATCCGCCTTCCATACTCCTACGGGCGACTCCAGATTTATACAGCAATGCATTTGACTGACTGCCCTCTGTACTGCTATCTCCCTTATTGGAGACCCTCGGGACGGCACGGTAGTGGAGTGGTACAGTAGCTGCCTCAAAGCACCGAAGACCCGGGTTCGATCCTGACCATGGGCGCTAGTCTGTATGGAATTCGCACGTTCTCCCTGTGACCTGGGTGAGTTTTCTTTGAGATCTTCGGTTTCGTCCCACACTCCAAAGACGTAGAAGTTTGTAGGTTAATTGGCTTGGTATAAATGTAAATTAGCCCTAGTGTGTGTAGGACAGTGTTAATGTGTGGGGTTCGCTGGTCGGCGCGGACTCGGTGGGTCACAGGGCCTGTTTCCGCGCCGTATCTCTAAGCAAAAAAACAAAGCTATCTTTGATCGTACTTTACTGGTTTTAAACGTTATTCGCATTATTCCTATGTATCTGTGGACGGCTCGATTGTAACCATGTATTGTCAATCCGCTGACTGGTTAGCACGCACCTCAGAACACGTAACAATAAACTAAATTCAAACTGTGTTGGTCTAACAAGCCACTCAGTTCGGGGGTAACGCATGCGTTGTATATACTGACATTGTCCGCAGGCTATATGCAGGAAAAATATTCCCGGTGTTGGGGGAGTCCAGAACCAGGGCTCACAGTTTAAGAAAAAGGGGTAGGCCATTTAGGACTGAATTGGGGAAAAACTCCTTCACCCAGAGAGTTGTAAATCTGTGGAATTCTCTGTCACAGAAGGCAGTAGAGGCCAATTCACTGGATGTTTTCAAGAGAGAGTTTAGATTTAGCTCTCAGGGCAAAAGGAATCAAGGGATATTGTGAAAAAAGTAGGAACGGGGTACTGATTTTAGATGATCAGCCATGATCATATTGAATGGCGGTGCTGGCTCGAAGGGCCGAATGGCCGAATGGCCTTCTCCTGCAACTATTTTTCTGTTTCTTTGTCAACAAGCTATGCTTGAATAAATAGTGTCCAATTTTAATTGGTTACATACCCATTGCCTAACAGTTGGTTCCTGGGTCCAGCTTAATGATTGCTGTAAATAGATGAAGTAGGTTGACCAGACTTAGTGAACATTATTTATGTTGCATGGCACGAAAGCCTTTTAAAGTGTAATGAAGTGTATTTGTTTTAATGTGCGCAACATGAAGTACTTTTGTGCATATATATCATGCAAGCGACAAGCAGAAAATCTTTGTAAACTGCTGGGTGAGGAATAAATATTGATTGCTGATAGAAATCTCCCCAGCTTTTCTCAGCAATTGTTCATGATATCTTCTACATCTGAGTGTTTATAAGTTGCTTTACAGGCTGTGGGTGTTGCTGCCTTCTTGAACTGCGGCATTTCTTCAATTAAAGAATCAGTCTGAAGAAGTGTCTCGACCCGAAACGTCACCCATTCCTTCTCTCCAGAGATGCTGCCTGTCCCGTTGAGTTACTCCAGCATTTTGTGTCTACCTTCCTTCAAATGAAGGTGCTCCAACAATGCTTTATAATAGGAAATCCCAAGATTTCAACCCAAATATTGGCATATTTCCAAGTCTGTATGGTTTGTGATTTAGTGGGGAATGGTGCTTTTGTGCCAGCTGTCCTTGCCAACTCGTTGGCAGAGGTTACAGGTTACCATGAGTGCTGTAGATGACACAGCCCACAGCAGCTGGTGTTGGAGGGAAGGAATGTTTAGGATGGTGGACAGGGTCTAGTCAAATGGGTTGCTCTGCGTATAATTGTGCCAAGTTTCTTCACTGTTGTCTGAGATGCACTTGCCCAATTTAGTTTAGTTAAGTTTAGTTTAGTTGAGAGGTACAGCATGGAAACAGGCCCTTCGGCCCACCGAGTACGCGCCGACCAGCGATCCCCGCACACGAACGCTATCCTACACCCGCTGGGGACAATTTACATTTATACCAAGCCACGTAAACGACAAACTTGTACGTCTTTGGAGTGTGGGAGGAAACCGGAGTTCCCGGAGAAAACCCACGCAGGTCACGGGGAGAATGTACAAACTCTGTACAGACAGCACCCGTAGTCAGGATCAAACCCGGGTGTCTGGCGCTGCAAGGCAGCAACTCTACCGCTGTGCCACTGTTTTTGAATGGACAGTACTGAGCATCTGTAGTTGTGTGTCCGTGGAGATGCAGTAAATATATGCAGGTACAGGATAGAGCTTATCAATGTGTTCACGGGGAGAGCTGGATTATTCAGTGCTCTAGTTGTAAATGTGCTAATTGTAAGACTATTCCTGAACTATTTTCTGCAAGATCTTGTGCACCAGATTTCAGAAAAAGTTAATATCTCCATTAACCAACTATTTTTAAGAGAGAAGCAATTCATTCAAACGAAGGGTCCCGACCCGAAATGTCGTCTCTATGTGCTCAGCCTGACCCGCTGAGTTACTCCAGCGCGTTATGTCTTTTTTTTTTTGTAAGCCAGCAACTGCAGTTCCTTGTCACTCTGTTAATGTTGTTCGTAGGCAATGGCTTCCATTAAAATCGAGTGCGTCGTGAAGGAAAAGTACCACATTGGAGAGAGCCCGGTTTGGGAAGAAAAGCATGGTTCCCTTCTCTATGTGGACATAACAGGACAGAAGGTGTGCAGGTGGAACGCAGCTACGAAACAAGTGAAAACAGTGTGTGTCGGTAAGCATCGAGCTGTCCTCAGCTAAGCCATTTCCATTCTCTCCCTTGCAATGCTAATTTTCTTTCACTATTTAATAAAATATCTACACCTCATATCCATGTGAAATCATTCCATAATGATGATTGATCCACATGATCCAAAATGAAGATACAAGGAACTGCAGATGCTGGTTTACAACAAAAAAAAGACACAAAGTACTGGAGTAACTCAGCAGATCAGGACGCATGACACAAAATGCTGGAGTAACTCAGCGGGTCATGCAGCATCTCAGGAGAGAAGAAATGGGTGACGTTTCGGGTCGAGACCCTTCTTCAGACTGATGTCAGGGGAGGGGGCGGGATAAAGATAGGATGTAGTGTGAGACAGGAAGACAGTGGAAGAACTGGGAAGGGGGAGGGGAAAGAGAGGGACAGAGGAACTATCTGAAGTTGGAGAAGTCTGCTGGGGTGTAAACTGGGGTGTAAACTGCCCAAGAGAAATATGAGCTGCTGTTCCTCCAATTTGCGGTGGGCCTCAGCGGAGGCTCATGACAGAAAGGTCAGACTGGGAGTGGTAGGGGGAGTTGAAGTGCTGAGCCATCGGGAGATCAGGTTGGTTAAGGCGGACTGAGCGAAGGTGCTGAGCGAAACGATTGCCGAGCCTGCATTTGGTCTCGCCGATGTAGAGAAGTTTGTCGCTTCACATGGACCCCCAGTCGATGCCCCTCACAGTCCGGACTGATAGAGGATAATTTGGGGGAAATGCCACATCAACAAATTGAGTGAAAGCAGCACGGTGAGGTAGCGGTAGAATTGGCTGCCTTACAGCGCTAGATATTCTGGTTCGATCCTGACTACGGGTTTATACGTTCTCCCCGTGACCGTGTTCTTTTTCCCAGGGTGCTCCGGTTTCCTCCCACACTCCAAAGACGTACAGGTTTGTAGGTTAATTGGCTTTGGTAAAGATTGTAAATTGTCCCTAGTGTGTGTGTAGGATAGTGTTAATGTATGGGCCGTTCTGCTTGGAGTGGACATAGGGCTGAAGGGCCTCTTTCTACGCTGTATCTCTAAACTAAACTAAGCTAAACTCTAAACTTAAAACTAATCTAATAACCTTTATTTTGCTTTTACACTCAATTGATGCAGATGTAAAAACGTGAAAATATAAAGAGAAATGCTGGAATTAGTTAGCAGGTCAGCCTACATCGTGGGAAGAGAAAGCATTCGTAACACAACAGGGTGATAACAACTCACAATTCAAACCATTGATTTGAAAACTTTCCCTCTCCCACTGTGGACGGCTTGATTGTTATCAAGTGTAGTCTTTTCGCTGACTGGATAGCACGCAACAAACAAAGCTTTTCACTGTACCTCGGTACACATGACAATAATAAACTAAAGTAAACTCTCCACAAATGGAATAGAGTGGAACGGCGTACTTTATTGTCAGATGTGACAAGGCGCAGTAAAATTCTTTGCTTGTACACCCAAGGTATACAAATAGCATCCATCTACGGCACTGACAAAGATACCAAGCACGCCGCCTCCTGCTTTGTTCCCCCCCCCTCCCCCACAGCGGTTTCCCCCACGCCGGGACCTCCATTGTTCTTCCCCCTCCCTTCCCATTGTCCTGAGCACCCGGAGAAAACCCACACGGTCGCAAGGAGAACGCACAGACAGCACCTGTGGTCAGGGTCGAACCTGGGTCTCCGGTGCTGTGTGGCAGCAACTCTACCGCTGCGCCCCTTCAACCCCTATCAATCCATCTTCTGCTGGTTGTGGTTGTGGGTCATGTATTGTCTTTCCGCTGACTGGTTAGCATGCAGCAAAAGCTTTTCACTGTACCTCGGTACACATGAGAATAGACTACGCTGCTCTATAATTGCCTTTTCCTCCCGGCCCGAGATTGCTGAAGGTTTTAGATTTTTTTTTTAGATTTTAGATTTAGAGATACAGCACGGAAACAGGCCCTTCGGCCCACCGAGTCCACGCCACCCAGCGATCCCCGCACATTAACACTATCCTACACACACTAGGGACAATTTTTACATTTACCCAGTCAATTAACCTACATACCTGTACGTCTTTGGAGTGTGGGAGGAAACCGAAGATCTCGGTGAAAACCCACGCAGGTCACGGGGAGAACGTACAAACTCTGTACAGACGGCGCCCATAGTCAGGATCGAACCTGAGTCTCCGGCGCTGCATTCGTTGTAAGGCAGCAACTCTACCGCTGCGCCACCGTGCCACCATTTTCGGAGGTTAGCCGCGTTACTGAATTGTCCACGCTTGCCCTCCCACAGATGCTCCCGTTGGATCGGCGGTCCCGCGGAAATCAGGGGGATACGTTCTGGCGATAGGCACAAAATTTGCCTTCCTGGACTGGAAAAAGGAAGCCGTCACTGACATCACCACAATTGACAAAGATAAAACTAACAACAGATTTAACGATGGAAAAGTGGATCCAGCTGGACGATTCTTTGCAGGTTTATTGCAACGACTTACCTTTGTGTTCTGCGTTACAACGCTGAGAACTATGAGGATGTTGCCAGGACTTGAGGGTCTGAGCTCTAGCGAGAGGTTGAGTAGGCTGGGACTCTATTCCTTGGAGCGCAGGAGGATGGGGGGTGATCTTATGGAGGAGTATAAAATCATCAGAGGAATAGAAAGGAGGGAGAGAGAAAACAGGAAATTATAGACCAGTTAGTCTGACGTCAGTGGTGGGGAAGATGCTGGAGTCAATTATAAAAGACGAAATTGCAGAGCATTTGGATAGCAGTAACAGGATCGTTCCGAGACAGCATGGATTTACGAAGGGGAAATCATGCTTGACTAATCTTCTGGAATTTTTTGAGGATGTAAATAGGAGAATGGACAGGGGAGAGCTGGTGGATGTGGTGTACCTCGACTTTCAGAAAGCCTTCGACAAGGTCCCACATAGGAGATTAGTGTGCAAGATTATAGCACATGGTATGGGGGTAGGGTACTGACATGGATAGAAAATTGGTTGGCAGACAGAAAGCAAAGAGTGGGGATAAATGGGTCCTTTTCAGAATGGCAGGCAGTGACTAGTGGGGTACCACAAGGCTTGGTGCTGGGACCGCAGCTATTTACAATATACATTAATGACTTGGATGAAGGGATTAAAAGTACCATTAGCAAATTTGCAGATGACACAAAGCTGGGTGGCAGTGTGAACTGTGAGGAAGTTGCTATGAGGTTGCAGGGTGACTTGGACAGTCTGTGTGAGTGGGCAGATGCAGTTTAATATGGATAAGTGTGAGGTTATCCACTTTGGTGGTAAGAATAGGAAGGCAGATTATTATCTGAATGGTGTCAAGTTAGGAAAAGGGGACGTACAATGAGATCTGGGTGTCCTAGTGCATCAGTCACTGAAAGGAAGCCTGCAGGTACAGCAGGCAGTGAAGAAAGCCAATGGAATGTTGGCCTTCATAACAAGAGGAGTTGAGTATAGGAGCAAAGACGTCCTTCTGCAGTTGTACAAGGCCCTAGTGAGACGGCACCTGGAGTACTGTGTGCAGTTTTGGTCTCCAAATTTGAGGAAGGATATTCTTGCTCTTGAGGGCGTGCAGCGTAGGTTTACTAGGTTAATTCCGGGAGTGGCGGGACTGTCATATGTTGAAAGACTGTAGCGACTAGGCTTGTATACACTGGAATTTAGAAGGATGAGAGAGGATCTTATCGAAACGTATAAGATTATTAAGGGGTTGGACATGTTAGAGGCAGGAAACATGTTCCCAATGTTGGGGGAGTCCAGAACCAGGGGCCACAGTTTAAGAATAAGGGGTAGGCCATTTAGAACTGAGATGAGGAAAAACTTTTTCAGTCAGAGAGTTGTGAATCTGTGGAATTCTCTGCCTCAGAAGGCAGTGGAGGCCCAATTCTCTGGATGCTTTCAAGAGAGAGTTAGTTAGAGCTCTTAATGATAGCAGAGTCAGGGGGTATGGGGAGAAGGCAGGAACGGGGTACTGATTGAGAATGATCAGCTATGATCACATTGAATGGCGGTGCTGGCTCGAAGGGCCGAATGGCCTCCTCCTGCACCTATTGTCTATTGTCTATTGTCTATTGTCTAAAACCAATGTGGTCAACCTGAACAAGTTGGGCCAAAGGGCCCGTTTGCATGCTGTTCTACTCTATGATTCTATAAATGTAAGTTCCATTTTGGAAACAGATGATCGATATTACAGAAAATGACTAGATGCACCTTGATAAAAGCTGTCGGTCTATATGTGGCAGATTGGACTGGTAGTACATCAGGAACTAACAGTGGGCTTTGCTGTAGGGACCATGGCAAAGCAGATTCGTCCAGCCGTGGTGGAAAAAGGCCAGGGATCATTGTACTCCCTGCTGGAGGATCATTCTGTGGTCAAGCACTTCGACAAGGTGGACATTTCCAATGGTTTGGACTGGTCGCCGGATCACAAGGTCATGTATTATATAGACAGCCTGTCTTATAAAGTGGATGCATTTGACTATGACCTGCAGTCAGGAAAGATTTGTGAGTATGCAACTCATTCTTTACACGTGTATGATGAGGCATTCTGTGTTGATTCATACCTTCACTTCTCTCCTGCCATTCATAAACTCAGGTGGTTCCCGTAGCTTCCATAGCCTGTGAAATGTCTTCGCACTCAGAGCACAGTAAGCTCACAATAATGGGGATATGACAATCACCAAAAAATATAGTTTTGTGATGCTGAGAAATAAATATTGATCAGTATTTGGGTAATGACCCCCATACCCCACTAGTAATTGGGTGAACTGATTGAAAGATGGAAACATCGAGAAACATAGAAAAAGAGGTGCACGAGTAGGCCATTTGGCCCTTCGAGCCAGCACCGCCATTCAATATGATCATCGATGATCATCCAAAATCAGTACCCCATTCCTGCTTTTTCCCCTTTTCCCTTGATCCCATTAGCCCTAAGAGCTAAATCTAACTCTCTCTTGAAAACACAGCTCCCTTGGTCCACTGAGTCCACACCGACTATGGATCACCCATTCACAGTAGTTCTGTGTTATCCCACTTTTCTGTCCACTCCTTACACATTAAGGGGCAATTTACAGTGACCAATTAACCTATTAACCCACATATTTTTAGAATGTGGGAGGAAACCGGATCACCCGGAGGAAACCCACGCAGTCAAAGGGAGAACGTGCAAACTCCACACAGACAGCACCTGAGGTCAGGATCACAATGGCGCAGCGGTAGAGTTGCCACCTTACAGCGCCAGAGGCTCGGGTTCGATCCTGACTACGGGTGCTGTCTGTACGGAGTTTGTACGTTCTCTCCGTGACCGCATGGGTTTTCTCCGGGTGCTCCGGTTTCCTCCCACACTCCAAAAGTGTACAGGTTTGTAGGCTAATTGGCTTTGGTAAAAATGGTAAATTGTCCCTAGTGAGTAGGATAGGACTTGCTGCTCGGTGTGGACTCAGCGGGCCAAAGGGCCTATTTCCGTGCTGTATCTCTAAAGTAAGCTAAACAATGTCAACTTCATTGTTCACGGATGATATGTTTCTGATTTCATTTCTCACCAATAAGCCCGTTTTAAATACTTGTTCAGCGAATCGCCGCGTTGTGTACAAACTTAAACAAGAAGAGGCTATTCCGGATGGACAGTGCATTGATGCAGAGGGAAAACTTTGGGTTGCCTGCTACAATGGTGGTCGAGTCATGCGCATCGATCCTGAAACAGGTAAATCTATTATATTGCATTAATCGCTACTCCCTTAAAATACATTTTAAGATTACAATTAAAATACAAAGCACTTGTGTTTCAGGATAAGCCCAATGTCAAAGTAGTATCGAAACTGCTTGTACACACATGTGCTAATGACAATAACCAACTCCATGTGCAATAGTAAGCTATCTACATGTTAAGCACATAAAAACTGATGGTGTAGATGCAAGTATATCATTGGGGTTATTAACTGGGCACCTCCCTTCACTGGTGTTTCATTGAGTTAGGCCCATGACACCTCGGAAATGTCAACAGTTAGTTCTGGCATCTCAGAACCACCCCCTCAATACCTGCTCTCGCCACCTATGCTACCAGTATCTACTAAATAAAGGAAGCTTACGCAGACTACACTTACAACAAAATACACATACTGCATGTTATATGTTTTCTTTCTGCCCCCAACTGACACTATTTCTTCTCCATCAAATCCACCTACTGCCTTGCTCTGTTGCCTCTGACATCTCCATTACGGCCTGACGCAAACACTGTCCCCGAATTCGTAGCTCTCCAAATAAGCGACATGGTCGATCGTGCTATGAAACCTCTGCAACCCACCTCTACTGGATGTACTCTTACTCTCCATCCTCGCTGCCCAAATTCTGCTGCCAAATCTAAGCTTTTTCCTTTCATAAGCCTCATCCACTTTATTGGGATGTTTTACAGCTTGGTTTGGGAACTGCTCCATCCAAGACCGCAAGAAATTGCAGAGAAATGTGGACACAGCCCACAAACCAACCTCCCTTCTATTGACTCCATTTATACCTCACGCTGCCTCGGCAAGGCCAGCAGCATAATCAAGGACGAGTTGCACCCCGGCCACTCCCTCTTCTCCCCTCTCCCCTCTCCCATCAGGAAAAAGGTAAAGAAGTGAAAATGCACACGTCCAAATTCAGGTATTGTGTGAGAACGCACACCTCCGGATTCAGGGACAGTTTCTTCCCAGCTGTTATCAGGCAACTGAATCATTCTACCACAACCAGAGAGCAGCGCTGAACTACTATCTACCTCATTGGTGACCCTTGGACTATCCTTGATCGGATTTTGCTGGTTTACCTTGTCAAGTACAATATGTATACACTGGAAATGTCTCGATTGCAATCATGTATTGTCTTTCTGCTGACTGGATAGCACGCAGTAAAAGCTTTTCGCTGTACCTCGGTACACGTGACAATAAACTAAACTGAAACTGACAATCCAAAAACAGGAATGTAATACCGAGGCTCTATAAGGCGCTGGTCAGGCCGCATTTGGAATATTGTGAGCAATTCTGGGCCCCATATCTGAGGAAGGATGTGCTGGCTCTGGAGAGGGTCCAGAGGTGGTTTACAAGAATGGCAGAGTAGACTTGATGGGCCGAATGACCCAATTCTACTTATTTTCCTTATGACCTTATGACAGATAAAGGATAAATGGTGCAATATTTAGTGCCATGATAAAGTCCGATCAAAGATAATTCAAAGGTCTCCAATGAGGTGGATGGGAGGTCAGGACCGCACTCCAGCTGACCGTTCTCCAGGTATGCTGCCTGGCCCGCTGAGTTAGTCCAGCACTTTGTGTCTTTTTTAAAAAATGTTTAACAATTTCATCGCTTTAAATTTAGTGAAATACTAAACCAAGTTGGGCCCAAACCTCTCCTGCATTGGTGCAGCACCCTATCCTCCCCCACTCCCCCTCTCCACTCCACCCTCCTCCCTGCCCTTCCCCTCCCCCCTTCCCCTCCCCCCTTCCCCTCCCCCACTCCATTCCCCTCAACCCCCCTTATCCTCCCTCCCCCCCTCCCTCCCTAGGAGAAGATTTAAACTTTAAAATGTGAATAACTTTAACATCGATTTCAATGAAACTTCTTCCATTAGCACCAAAGAGACGACGGTGAGTAAGGTGGGCCTAAAATTGTCGCGCTATAGTGTACCGTTTTGGCTGTAGTTCAGGAACAAACAAACAAACAAACAAACGAGAGTTTTAGTATATAGATGTACAAATGGACTCAATAAGAATTATTTTGAAAACCCTACAAAGGGCAACTTTATTAAAGAAACACGTTATATTTTACTGGACTACAAGTAGACAAATCACCGATCATCTCTCCCTCAGGTAAATTGATCCAGACGGTGAAAATGCCCGTGGACAAGACAACCTCGTGCTGCTTTGGGGGAAAGGATTACTCCGAACTTTATGTGACTTCAGCTGCGGAGGGGATGGACGAAGAATCGCATCAGAGACAACCAGATGGAGGCGGAATTTTCAAGGTAGGAGGGTAGAGTAGCATTCCAGATCGGAATATCTCCACGCCCTCTCAGTGGCAGGGGCTATAACCAAGTCACTCTGATATGAATTCTGCAGAAGCCTCATGGAGGATCTACTGGGTAAAATTCCCTGAATAACGTGGGAGCCCCTCCAGACTAATGGTTGTTTGACTCTCCAAAGTAAAATGATTTCTATCTTTTTTATGGAATGATTTCCCCTCGAGACATGAACAGCAGAATTCGCTGCCTATCATCCTCCCTAATAGCACGTCATCTCTTCTCCACCTTACTGTTATATCTGTCTGCCCACAACTGGACTGGTACATGGATAGGAAAGGTTTAGAGAGATGTATGGGTCAAACGCGGGCAGGTGGGACTAGCCCAGACGGGGCATGTTGATCGTCACGTGTGAGTCGGGCTGAAGGGCCAGCTTCCGCGTTGTATGACCCCATGACTCTACAACTACTTGGTGAACAAACTAATGACTTCTCCATTAGGCCCAGCCTACTGGAGAAGTCATTGGTGCCAACCTGCCGTTCAACGGGTTCCTCTTCATGACGGCTTGGTTTTGCATATCTAAATCCTGCCAAGTTGGAAGTACCAGAATAATACCCAGCCACACAAAGACTGAAGAAACCGTTTTCACATCTGGCTTGGCTGTTCCCAGCTTCAGTTGGCTGTCAAAAAATCAAAACTCTTTCTGATCATTTCCAACAAATCCCTGAACTGAGAAGCTTGCTAGATCATTTCATAGGACCATTGAGGGACAGCTATATTGATGGATATGGTGCCCTATCTAGGCCAAACTGGCTAAGGGCATCAGTGAACCAGATGCATTTTATGACCATCTCACATAAGGCCGTCACCAATATTGAAACTGGTTTGATTTTTTTTCCTCCTAGATTTTACTTACCTTTATAATCACTTCCCTAGCTTTCCACGGTGGGATTCGAAGGCCTACCAAATTTTGATTTAAACATTCAAAACTATTAAAAATTAATGAATTAAAAATATTTAATCTTATTAACGATGGTGAATATCTTGAATGAGCTGGCAAAGGATAAGCTGGTGATATAAGAAAATAACTGCAGATGCTGGTACAAATGGATGTATTCACAAAATAACTCGGGAATGGGTGACGTTTCGGGTCGAGACCCTTCTTCAGACTGACCTTCTTCAGTCTGAAGAAGGGTCTCGACCCGAAACGTCACCCATTCCTTCTCTCCCGAGATGCTGCCTGACCTGCTGAGTTACTCCAGCATTTTGTGAATAAATCGATAAGCTGGTGATGGCAGATACAGTTACGATGCTTTAAGGGTGCCTGGGCAGATTCTTGGATAGGAAAGACACCAGAAGGCTATGATCCAAATGCAGGTAAATGCAAGCATAGTTAATATCCTGGCCGTAAAACTATTACTGTGTTCAATGCTGCTCAATGAAAGTAAAGTGTGGGAAGGAACTGCAAATGCTGGTTTAAACCGAAGATTGACACAAAAAGCTGGAGTAACTCAACGGGGCAGGCAGGCAGCATCTCTGGAGAGAAGGAATGGGTGACGTTTCGGGTCTAGACCCTTCTTCACCCCTGCTTGTTGCTCAGTAGTTGATGTTCTACTTGCATGTGTCGGTCTGGAGCAGCAGTGGTGGGATGGTCATTGCCTAAGGGACATAAATGACAGTCGTGGTAATGGAGGGCATCGGAGGCCAACAACTACATCATTCAAAAGTTGGACCCAGTTTTGATTGAAAGAAACAGCATGGAAATAGGTTTGTCAGCCCACCGAGTCCGTGCAGACCATCTATATTATGTCGTATAAGAAAATAACTGCAGATGCTGGTACAAATCGAAGGTATTTATTCACAAAATGCTGGAGTAACTCAGCAGGTCAGGCAGCATCTCTGGAGAGAAGGAATGGGTGACGTTTCGGGTCGAGACCCTTCTTCAGACTAAGGTCATGGGGGGCGGGACAAAGGAAGGATATAGATAGAAACAGGAAGATAGAGGGAGATCTGGGAAGGAGGAGGGGAAGAGAGGGACAGAGGAACTATCTAAAGTTGGAGAAGTTGATGTTCATACCACTGGGCTGCAAGCGGCCCAGGCGAAATATGGGGTGCTGTTCCTCCACTTTCTGGTGGGCCTCACTATGGCACTGGAGGAGGCCCATGACAGAAAGGTCAGACTGGGAGTGGGAGGGGGAGTTGAAGTGCTCGGCCACCGGGAGATCAGTTTGGCCAATGCGGACCGAGCGCAGGTGTTGAGCGAAGCGATTGCCGAGCCTGCACTTGGTTTCGCCGATGTAAATAAGTTGACATCTAGAGCAGCGGATGCAATAGATGAGGTTGGAGGAGGTGCAGGTGAACCTTTGTCTCACCTGAAAAGACTGTCGTTATTATGTCGTTATTAAGATATTATGTCGTTCTTGCACCCTATCCCTGCACACTAACGGCAATTTACAGGGGCCAATTAACCTACAAACACGCTGGTCTTTGGAATACGGGAGGAAACCAGAGCACCCGGCGCGGACACGGGAAGAATGTGAGATATCCACTCTGACAATGCTCCTGGTCAGGATCGAACCCGGGTCTCTGGTACTGTGAGCAGGAGCTCGACCAGCTGTGTCACGCTAATGGAGCTGGAGAAAAATCTAAACTGAGTCTGTATCCTTTTCTTTTCCAGGTTACTGGGCTTGGAGTGAAGGGACTTCCACCATATTCATATGCAGGATAATACACCAAATCACCCATCACAACCCTGCTGGAGATGGTTAAGATGTCCACTTCATTAGCTGTTTTAAGAAATAATAACAGTAAGCTCTGAGAATTGGAAAATAGTGTTTTATACAGTAGACGGGCGGATAAATCGTTAGACTTTTGAACTGCCGTATTTTTCATTTTACTCAGATTGTAATCAATGTTTAATATTAATTTTAATTGTTCTTAAATGTTGATGATAGTTGGATCAATATATGCTACTGTGAAACAATAAAATGATTTCTTCAATTCTATGCGGTGTTTCATTTTTTTTAATGGTTGAGTATGTTGCTGGAATGTCAGAATTTAGTTTGGAATGGGAATCCCTCAGAGAACTTACAGCTCAAAGCTGGAGGATGGTACCTGGGTGTTATAGTGTTAGATAAGGTGTTCAGCTGGTACGATGGCGCAGCGGTAGAGTTGCTGCCTTACAGCGCCAGAGACCTGGGTTCGATCCTGACCATGGTTGGTGTCTGTACGGAGTTTGTACGTTCTCCCCGTGACCTGCGTGGGTTTCCTCCCACACTCCAAAGATGTACAGGTTTGTAGGCTAATTGGCTTGGTGTAATTGTAAATCGTCCCTAGTATGTGTGTAGGATAATGTTATTGTGTGGGGATCGCTAGTCGGCGTGGACTTTGTGGGCCAAAGGGCCTGTTTCTGTACTGGGTCTCTGAGCTAAACTAAACTAAAGTAAATCAAGTTTTCCTATCTTTGTAGCTCAAGGATTATAGCTGCTTTCTTACTTTTCCCCTCAGCTGAAGATTCTGAATCCTTACTAGATTATTGACCCTTGTCACGCTGTGATCCAAATGGTCAAATATAACTCCAAAGTAAATATTGGAAAACCACCAGAACACTGCTGGGAAGTATTTGGAAACAAAATGCATGGTTGATTTTCTGCATTTATAACCCATCAGTGCTAGATTCAAAGGGGACTCCAATGCAGGGAGGGAATTTCAAACTTGGATTGTTTTCTCTGGAGGTTGAGGGTCGACCTTTTTAATGGGAGGAATTATCTTAGTGAGAGTGTAATGAATCTGCGGAATTCATTGCCACAGACGGCTGTGGAGGCCAAGTCAATGGGTCTTTTTGAATTGGAAATGGACAGATTCTTGATCAGTGCGGGTGTCAGGGGTCGTGGGGAGAAGGCAGGAGAATGGGGTTGAGAGGTTCTGAATCTGGTTCTGGTTGATTACTGCGCAAACATCTCATAAGTGGTTATCTCGGCACGGTGGCGCAGCGGTAGAGTTGCTGCCTTACAGCGAATGCAGCGCCGGAGACTCAGGTTCGATCCTGACTACGGGCGCCGTCTGTACGGAGTTTGTACATTCTCCCCATGACCTGCGTGGGTTTTCTCTGAGATCTTCGGTTTCCTCCCACACTCCAAAGACGTACAGGTATGCAGGTTAATTGGCTGGGCAAATGTAGTAATTGTGTAGGATATTGTTAATGTGCGGGGATCGCTGGGCGGCGCGGACCCGGTGGGCCGAAGGGCCTGTTTCCGCGCTGTATCTCCAAATCTAAAATCTAAAAAAATCTCGCACAGGTCGGAGTGAGTAGATTAGTGATTACATTTTGAAGTGGGCCTTGTTGACCAAGTTGAGGGGATCTAGTTGCTCAATTCCCTTTTTAAATGACTGAACTTCAGGTGTTGGGTGGTAACATATTCCATTCCCTTATCATCCTAGGGTAAAGGGAATATTGGTAGCAAAGTTTATTGAAACTCAGCGAGTTGATGATGTAGGGACTGGTATTTTGTGTTGTTTCATGGCAGTTGGTGCTCTGGGGTGACGGGGGATTTGATGATGTGATTTTGTGAACCTCTTTGTAAATGGCAATGTCTTAGCCTGATTCTGCAGAGCTCTAGGGTATCCCATCCGAGAGAAGTCAGCATATTGGGGAGAGATAGATCAGCATATAGGGAGAAGTCAGCATATAGGGAGAGATAGATCAGCCATGATTGAATGGCAGAGGAGACTCGATGGGCCGAATGGCCTAATTCTGACCCTATGACATGAACATTTCTCAATCAACACGGCCAAAGTAAGGTGGTGCCTTGTGAGAGATTGCTGTTTATTTCCTACACTAAAGTACCGGCACAATAGCCCAAGTCAGGCAACAAATAAAGGCGAGTGTAGACACAAAAAGCTGGAGTAACTCAGTGGGACAGGCAGCTTCTGGCTCCTTCTCTCCAGAGATGCTGCCTGTCCCGCACCTGGAGTACTGTGTGCAGTTTTGGTCTCCAAATTTGAGGAAGGATATTCTTGCTATGGAGGGCGTGCAGCGTAGGTTCACTAGGTTAATTCCCGGAATGGCGGGACTGTCGTATGTTGAAAGGCTGGAGTGATTGGGCTTGTATACACTGGAATTTAGAAGGATGAGGGGGGATCTTATTGAAACATATAAGATAATTAGGGGATTGGACACATTAGAGGCAGGAAACATGTTCCCAATGTTGGGGGAGTCCAGAACAAGGGGCCACAGTTTAAGAATAAGGGGTAGGCCATTTAGAACGGAGATGAGGAAGAACTTTTTCAGTCAGAGAGTGGTGAAGGTGTGGAATTCTCTGCCTCAGAAGGCAGTGGAGGCCAGTTCGTTGGATGCTTTCAAGAGAGAGCTGGATAGAGCTCTTAAGGATAGCGGAGTGAGGGGGTATGGGGAGAAGGCAGGAACGGGGTACTGATTGAGAGTGATCAGCCATGATCGCATTGAATGGCGGTGCTGGCTCGAAGGGCTGAATGGCCTACTCCTGCACCTATTGTCTATTGTCTATTGTTACTCCAGCTTTTTGTGTCTATCTTCGGTTTTAAATAACCCAGCATCTGCAATTCCTTCCTACACATAAAGGCGAGGATTCCTTTCAACAAAATCTCACCCAAGGGGGGTCACAGACACCGAGGTGATCCTGTTAATGATTGAACGACCCTTTGCTGGGTTCACCCTGTTGTACTGACATGAGTTATCTTGTCATCCACCTCTGGGCCAGCGGAGAGAAGGCGCATCCATCAATCAGCCAGCTGCCGGCTCCCTCGGTCTGTCCTCTCCCCCCTTTCCTTCCTTCTCCCCGTGGGCGAGGCAAGGTTACATATCAGGGAGGGAAGCGGTCGGGATAAGTGTCCGGGAGAGCTTCTCTCTCCTGCGGCGCTGGGGGAGTGGAGTGGAGTGGGGTGGAGTGGGGATGGGGAAATCTCTCTCTGCAGAAGGCCGATGGTGAATGCTCCTGACCTGGCTGTGTGAATAAATGCAAGGGAAGCTGGAGAGGAGGGGGTTTGTGAGTGCCGGTTAACGTGGCTGTGTGTTGGCGAGTTTGAAGATATCAGACCGCGAACGTGTCTGTGCCTGAAATGTTTGAGCTACAGTATGTTATGTGTCTTTGTCCACGTGTGTGTGTGTTTGTGGATGGGTGTGCGTGCATTCACGGATGAGTTTGTCCTACAGATAGATATTTTTTGTGCTTATTTGTTGGTGTATTGTGGGGCTGTTGTAAGTGAGTGTGTTTGTGTGTGTAAGTCAGGCAGGGGTATTGCGTGTATGTGTGCACAAGTTAGATGGGTGTTAGTCAGACAGGGTACTGTGTGTGTGTGTGTAAATCAGGTGGGGGTTATCATGAGTGTGTGTATGTAAATCAGGTGGGGTTATCACGAATGAGTGTGTATGTGTGTGTGTGCAAGTTAGATGGGGTTGTGGTGAGTGTGTGTGTAAGTCAGACAGGCCCACCGTGAGTGTGCGAGCAAGTCAGGTGGGGTCGCTGTGTTTGAGTGTGTATGTGTGTGCAAGTCAGGCAGTGGTATCAGGAGTGTGTGTGTGCGCAAGTCAGGCAGTGGTATTGGGAGTGTGTGTGTGTCTGTGTATGCAAGTCAGGCAGGGTCTCTGTGAGTGACTTTAAGTCAGGTGAGTTTATCGTGAGTGAATGTGTGTGAAGGTCAGGCAGGGCCATCAGTGCGTGTGTATGTGTGTGCAAGTCAGGTGTGTCTCTGTGAGTGAGGGTGTTTGAGTGGCTAGGCAGGTGGGGTTATGGTGAGCGAGTGTGTATGAGTGTGCAAGTCAGACAGGATTGCCGTGAATGAGTGTATGTGCATGTGCAATTCAGGCGGGGTTATCGTGTGTGTGTGTATGTGTGTGTATGTAAGTCAGGTGTGCTGCTGTGAGTGAGTAAGTATGTGTGTGCAAGTCAGTCCGGTTATCGTGATCGAGTGTGTATTTGTGTGCTATGTATGCAGGATCACTGCGTGAGTGTAAGTGTGCAAGGCTGGCGGGTTTATCGTGAATATGTGTGTAAGCCGGTGGGGTTATCATGAGTGAGTGTGTATGTGTGTGCAAGTCAGGTGTGTCTCTGTAGGTGAGGGTGTTTGTGTGTGCAAGAGAGGTGGGTTTATCAAAAGCGAGTGTGTATGTGTGTGCAAGTCAGGTGTGTCTCTGTAAATGAGGGTGGTTGTGTGTGCAAGGCAGGCAGGGTTATCGTGAGTGAGTGTGTATGTATGTGTGCCATTGCATTTATCTTTGCTCCCATTTTGATGAAGATATCGGAACACAACCTGTCATGAAGCTGGAGTTTGACCTTGGTGCTGTTTAGCCTACGTTGGAGATGGGAATGCATCAACAACCAAAACATTCTGTCTCTGAGGCAGTCCATTGGGGTCTCGGATCACCCAGTCAAGGGAAGATAGACACAAAAAGCTGGGGTAACTCAGCACGTAACTCTCTGGAGACAGGATTAGGTGAGGTTTTGGGTTCTCTACCCCCGAAACGTCACCCATTCCTTGTCTCCAGAGATGCTGCCTGACCCGCTGAGTTACTCCAGCATTTTGTGTTTATTTTCAGTTTAAACCAGCATCTGTCGTTCCTTCCTGCACACCTAGGGAACGTAAGCAGGACTCAGAAGGAGGTGGGCACTGAAATGGTGGGTTGGATGAGGGAGATACTGGAAGAGGATGTGGGTGAGAGTACGTGTCTGAACATGTGTGGTCTGAGTGTAGTTAGCGTGTGAATGGACATGTGTGTGTCCGTGTTCATTAATGTGTATGCTCTGTCTCTGTGCAGCACAGCCTGGTCTCCATTCATTTTGGATCTCCTCGCCATCGGAACGAGATCTAGCTCCGCCAATTCCGCGTGTAATCTGGTGAGCGTTGTTCGTCTCGTCTCAGAACGATTTGTGCAGTAACAGTTTCCATTCTCAAGGCCCATTTCCTCAAGACCACAAGAAAATAAGAGCAAAGCTAACCAAGTCTGTCCTGCCATTCAAAGAAACATAAAAAATAGGTTTAGGAGTAGGCCATTCGGCCCTTCGGGCCAGCACCGCCATTCATTATGATCATGGCTGATCATCCAAAATCAGTACCTCGTTTTTGCTTTTCCCCCATGTCCCTTGATTCCTTTAGCCCCAAGAGCTAAATCTAACTCTCTCTTGAAAACAATCTGGTCATGGCTGATCTAAACTACTAACTCCACTTCTGTGCCCGTTCCCCGTATAACTCTCAATTCCTCGCTCTTTCAAATATTTATCTATCTCCGCCTTAAATATATCTGAGAAGATTTCATGAATGGAGGTGAGGAGGAATTTCTTTAGCCAGAGGGTGGTGAATCTATGGAGTTCATTGCCACAGACGGTGGTGGAGGCCAAGTCTTTTTTAAAGGGCATTTTTAAATCAGAGATTGATAGATTCTTGATTAGTAAGTGTGTCAAAGGTTACGGGGAGAAGGCAGGAGAATGGGGTTGAGAGGGAAAATAGATCAGCCATGGTTGAATGGCAGAGTAGACTCGATGGGCTGAATGGCCTAATTCTCCTCCTGTGTCTTATGGTCTTATTTGAAAATCGAGGGGCTGCAAAACTAGAAGTCGCCATCAATCGAGAAACACCGTCTGATGTGCGAACGTCACACATTTCAACTGCTCGTCACCATATCACCTAATTTGCTGCCTGTTTCTGCCACTGTGCCACCCTCCTCTCACCTCTTGAACCGCCTCCTTCTCACATCTCCCCAGTCATCACCCTGTAATATGAGATCAAGAAAAAATATTTTAATCAAACTGCAAGTGAAAAATCCAAAACCGGTTCTGGGACAGATTCTATGACAAAAATGGGACACTGGATTCAACCACTCCTTATTCTGCACCAATAAAGAGTTCAGACAATCGAGAGAATTCAAATATTCATGGAAGATAGACACAAAACGCTGGAGTAACTCTGCTGGACAGGCAGCATCTCTGGAGAGAAGGAATACGTGACATTTTGGGTCGAGATCCCTCTTCAGATCTCGACTAGAGATATAGAAGTGTAAGGTGTGAAAACGACTGATCAAAGCAGACAATGGTCCAGGAAATGTAGAGTGGTTTTCTTTGTTGGGCGAGGGGAAAGTGACCACGAGGCAGACAAACAGTAAAATGAATCAGGAAGACAGTGTAACTAGTTGGAGAACTAGGATGGGGGAGGGACAGAGAGGGAGGGAAAGCAAGGCTTACTTGAAGTTGGAAAAATCATACCACTGAGCTGGAAGCAGCCCAATCGAAATATGAGGTGCTATTCCTCCAATTTGCGTTTGGCCTCACTCTGGCAGTGGAGAAGACCCAGGACAAGAAGGTCAGTATGGGAATAGGAGGGGGAAGTAAAGTGTTTAGCAACCGGGAGATCACGTTGGCCTGGGCAGACTGAGTGGGGGCTGTTCAGCGAAACGATTAGGTTAATGACTAACAAGAAAATCTCATTCCTCTTGTGTTTGTGGTGCTTGACCTCTGTGGCAATACTGTGAGACCTTCTGGGTAATGGTTGCACAGTGATTATTCGTTGAGTAGATGTGATTGTGTCATTTTTTTCTTAAGTAAATATTACAGGGCGAGGTTGGACAGACTTGAATTATTTTCTCTGGAATGTCGGAGGTTGAGGGGGAAACCTGATAGAAGTATATAAAATTATGAGAGGCATAGATGGGGTAGACAGTCAGAGCCTTTTTCCCATGTGGGAGAAATCAAATGCGAGGAGGGCAGAACTTTAAGGGGAGAGGGACAAAGTTTAAGGAAGATGTGCGGGACAACTTTTTTTTTTACACAGAGGTTGGTGAGTGCCTTGAAGGCATTGCTGGGGGTAGTGGTTGTGGCAGATACGATAGTGGTATATAAGAGATGTTTGGATAAGCATATGCACATGCTGGGAATGGAGGGCTAAGGATTATATATAGGTAGATAAGAGATGATCTTGGTTTCATATCAAGCACAGACATGGTGGGCTGAAGAGCCTGTTCTTGCACTGTACTTTAGTTCAGATTTAGATTTAGAGATACAGCGCGGAAACAGGCCCTTCGGCCCACCGAGTCCGCGCCGCCCAGCGATCCCCGCACATTAACACTATCCTACACACACTAGGGACAATTTTTACAATAATACCAAGCCGATTAACCTATAAACCTGTACGTCTTTGGAGTGTGGGAGGAAACCGGAGCACCTGGAGAAAACCCACGCAGATCACAGGGAGAATGTACAAACTCCAATCTGACAGCACCCATAGTCAGGATCAAACCCGGGTCTCTGGCGCTGTACGGCAGCAACTCTACCGCTGCGCCACCGTGACAGTGTTCTTTCTTCTATGAAGACTCTTTCTTGCCTCTAAATATCAGGAGATATCTGCCGACATTTTGATCTCTAGCCCCTGGGAAATTGTATTTATTAATTGCAAGGTGTGGATGTTCCAGAGTCAACCATCATTTATTGTCTATCTCCTTAGGAAACTGTTCCTGGGACTTTGGTATGCATGCCCTTGTGTAGAGGGCAATTGTGAGTAATCACTTTCAATGCAGTTTCAATTAAAAGTAATGCTGCCTAATCAGCAATGAATTTCCACAACCTCAAAAGAACGGCCAAGGTTCATGACCAAACATAGATTATTTCAAGTAAAGTCAATCCTTCCAGTTTCATAATGTTTCATGGGGAATTATTCACTTTCCATTGTTGTTTGGTTTTCTTCAAGGTGATGCACAATGACAAACGCCGAGACAGGTCGACTGGCGAGTGGGAGAAGTCAGTGAGAAAGAAGATGGGGGGGGAGATGAAATAAGATGGTTGGAATCTCACTCAGAGCAGGAAGAGCCGCAGAGACCAGTTGGGCTGAATCAAACGCTAGGAGTTCCATATAATTCCCAATGAGGCTGCAATGTTCACGTCTCCCTGTTATATGACATAATATCCACTCACTCTCCCATTGTGGGTACACTTCCCGCAACGTCCACAGATTCCCAGTGTGGGCTGACCGTCCACCGCTTGCCCATAGGTGAGCCCACCAGAAAGGATCACCAGCCATTTGAACTTTGTATCCCACATTCCTGGAATTCACTTTCTCTGGTGATTTAATTTTTCATTTGACTTCTCTTATTTACATCTCCCCAGACTAAGCATTTGTTGTTCCCCAGTCTTCACCAGCCCCATTCAGCCACCCACACCACCACTGGTCCCATTCAATCCCTCCTGCCCTTCACAATATAACACACCCCACCCCCCCCAACGTTTCCTCCCATCCGCCCCCACCCTCTGTACAACTTTTTTAAAAAATTAATTTTATTTAAATTTTGACAAAACAAATACATGTATGAACTCGTAGTACGCGATGGTACCTACATTATAAATTCGATTATACATTTTAAATTCGATTATACTTGTATTGTTCTGTATTATCTCCCCACCCACAACCCCCCTCCCCCCCACCCCCCAGTTAGAAAAAATAGGAAAAAGGAGAAGAAGAAAGATTAAAAAAATAAAAAAAATTAAAAAAAGGAAAGAAAGAAAGAAGAAAGAAGGAAACCTGGAGACAAGAAGGAAACACTTCCGGCTAATTTCTTATTAAATTCTTTTTAGGGGTATCAAAACAATCCTGAAATTAAATATTTCCAATTCTTAATCCTAGTTTTAAAGTGAATGGGTTCCAAAGTTTCAAAAAGAAATCATATTTATTTCTCAGATTATAAGTAGCTTTTTCTAATGGGATACAACTACGCATTTCTGCATACCATCTTGCAATTCTTATTTCATTGTGATCTTTCCAAGTGACCGCCACACATTTTTTTGCTATTGCTATTGCTATTGCTATTTTGAGAAATCTTTCCTGATATTTATCTAAAATTAATCTTGGTAATATTCCTTTAGTATCTCCCAATAAAATCTGTACAACTGTCCCAACTGTACAACTTAAACCTGCTTTTTTTTCTTCCGAGAATTTTCTCATTTATGACGAGACTTCACGAGCTTGAAACATTAGCTGTTTACTTTTCCTTTACAGTCCCTGACCTGGTGGGCATTTGCTGCATTTTCTGTTTCACTTTTACGTAATTGAAAACATTCACTGTGGAACTGATTATCTTTTATTATCACCACCCCAGGGTCACACTGGCACAGAATACGAGTCAGCTGAGGATGATGTCCAGGCCCTTTGGCAAGGAAGGATATTAATTTTTCTTCCACAAAAGCAGACCAAAGATGAGGGGAAAAGGAGGAGTAAATTTGTTTCAGATGGGAAATGTCAAAGCAAAGAGTGTGAACATTCAGGTCTGAGGAGAACAAGAAAAAAAATTGATTAAAACATTTACATTTTTAAAAGATTTTTGCTGAAAGGGGCAAAGAGTATAAAGATTCTAAACCGTGTGAAACTTCGAACAGTGCAGCACAGGAACAGGCCATTCGGCCCACGATGTCTGTGCCGGACATGATGTCAAGTTAAACTAATCTCATCTGCCCCTCGCAGTTAGTTTTAGTGAGTGACACAAAGATCAAGCCAATGCATGTTCTGAGACATGGCAAACTTTATTTTTCAGATCATGGCATCTGTCAAAATTGAATGTGTTGTGAAAGAGAAATATTCGGTTTCAGAAAGCCCTGTTTGGGAAGAGAAAGAAGGCACTCTTCTCTACGCTGATGTCAGTGAGCAGCACGTGTACAGGTGGAATCCGGCCAATAAACAAGTGAAAAAGGTCCACCTGGGTAAGAAAACGATATCTCAGTCTGCTTCTGAATTGAAGGGTTGCCAGCTATCACACTGCCTGTGCTACCTAACCCAAGAAAGGACCTTACCTTGACCCCCATTCTGTGTGGATACACCAAAGGCCATAATTTTCATAGAGTCTTGGAGTGATGCATCATGGAAACAGGCCCTTCGGCCCAACTTGCCCACAGCGGCCAACATGTCCTAGCTGCACTAGTCCCGCCTGCCTGCATTTGGACCATATCCCTCCAAACCTGTCCTATCCATGTACCTGTCTAACTGTTTCTTAAATGTTGGGATTAGTCCCAGCCTCAACTACCTCCTGTGGCAGCTTCTTCCACTCACCACCACCCTTTGTGTGTAAAAGTTACTCCTCAGATTCTATTAAATCTTTTCCCCTTCGCCTTAAACCTATGTCCTCTGGTCCTCGATTCACCTACGTCTGGGCAAGAGACTGTGCATCTACCCGATCTTTTCCTCTCATGATTTTATTCATCTCTATAAGATCCCCCCTCATCCTCCTGCGCTCCAAGGAATAGTCCCAGCCTACTCAACCTCTCCCTATAGCTCAGACCCTCCAGTCCTGGCACCATCCTTGTAAATCTTCTCTGTACCCTTTCCTGCTTGACAGCACCTGCCCTATAACATGGTGCTCAGAATTGAACACAATACTCTAAATGCGGCCCCACCAACGTCTTGTACAACTGCAACATGATCTCACAACTTCTCTACTCCCACCAAAGGCCATACTTTTCATTGGTATTATTCCTCCTTGCTTACCTAACTCCTGTGGGCTTCTGATGATTCTGTGTTGCTTTCCTTTCCACTGGACTTGAGTGAAAACTGTAGCCTGAGAACTTCAAACCTTGTTAGCCTGAAATCTAATTGTCCTTTGTTCACGGTGTTTTACTTCAGATGCACCTGTTGGTTCGGTGGTTCCTCGAAGTTCTGGGGGTTACGTCCTTGCCGTTGGAAAAAGGTTTGCCTTTTTGGACTGGGAACATGAGGTGGTTACTGACATCACCAAGATCAACTGCGAAAAAAACAACATCAGATTCAATGATGGCAAGGTTGACCCAGCTGGGCGGTTCTTTGCAGGTATGAGTTTCAGAAATATCACGGCAACTCCGACTTACTCTGTGATGCTCAGCTGATCAGCCACGGTAACTTTCATCTATGTCTTTGCTACTTCTCGACTAGATTATTCCAACTCTCTCATGGGTTCTCATCTTCGACCTTCTTAAAATTTTGTTTAGTTTAGAGTTTAGTTTAGAGATACAGCATGGAAACAGGCTCTTCAGCCTACCGAGTCCATGCTGACCATCGGTCATCTGTATACTAGTTCTATGTTATCCCACTTTCGTATCCTGCACACCAGAGGCAATTTACATATAAAATTCTTAAGGGATTGGACAGGCTAGATGCAGGAAAAATGTTCCCGAAGTTGGGGGAGCCCGGCACCAGGGGTCACAGTTTAAGAATAAGGGGAAGGCCATTTAGGACTGAGATGAGGAAAAACCTTTTCACCCTGAGAGTTGTGAATATGTGGAATTCTCTGCCACAGAAGGCAGTGGAGGCCAATTCACTGGATGTTTTCAAGAGAGAATTAGGTTTGGCGCTTAGGGCTAACAGAATCAAGGGATATGGGGGAAAAAGTAGGAATGGGGTACTGATTTTGGATGATCAGCCATGATCATGTTGAATGGTGGTGCTGGCTCGAAGGGCCGAATGGCCTACTCCTGCACCTATTTTCCTATGTTTCTATGTTTACAGAAGCCAACTAATCTACAAAGCTGCACATCTTTGGAATGTGGGGGGAAACTGGTGCACCCGGAGCCAACCCACACCGTCACAGGGAGAATGTGCAAACTACGTACAGACAGGACTCCATAGTCAGGATTGAATCCGGGTTTCTGGTGCTGTAAGGCAGCAACTCTGCCATTACGCTGCCATTAGATTGTTCAAACTATTTTAACATAACCTTCTTATTTCAGGGACCATGGCAATGGAGGTTCGTCCGGGGGAATTTGAAAGGCACCAGGGATCACTCTATGCCCTGCAGACGGATCATTCTGTGGTGAAACACTTTGACCAGGTGGATGTTTCCAATGGCTTAGCATGGTCGTTGGATCACAGGATCTTCTATTATATAGACAGCTTATCTTTTACTGTCGATGCGTTTGACTACAATCTGCAGTCAGGAGAGATCTGTGAGTATCTCACCTTTATTCATTTCCCTGCTTAGTTAATTTCATTTGTTTCGGCAAAATGGCGGATGCATCAGAGTCGCAGACTTGTTGTCTGCCATTAGTTGCCCTGAGATCACTGGAGTTTAGTAGGATGAGAGGGGATCTTATAGAGACGTATAAAATTACAAAAGGACTAGACAAGCTAGATGCAGGAAAAATGTTCCCAATGTTGGGGGAGTCCAGAACCAGGAGTCACACAGTCTAAGAATAAAGGGGAGGCCATTTAAAACTGAGGTGAGAAGGAACTTTTTCACCCAGAGAGTTGTGAATTTGTGGAAATCTCTGCCACAGAAGGCAATGGAAGCCAATTCACTGGATGAATTTAAAAGAGAGTTAGATAGAACTCTAGGGGCTAGTGGAATCAAGGGATATGGGGAGAAGGCAGGCACAGGTTACTGATTGTGGATGATCAGCCATGATCATAATGAATGGCGGTGCTGGCTCGAAGGGCCAAATGGCCTCCTCCTGCACCTATTTTTCTTTAAATCAAGGTGGAGAGGGGATTCCCCTTGTTTGGTATTAGGTTATTAACTAGGGCGACAATTGCAATAATCTATCTAATTTAAAAAAAAATCCATCTTGCAGACGGATATCCAAATATAGAACAGGAGGTGAGCAGTCATAGATAGAATTTCACCATGCTTTGTGGCCTTGAAGAGTTACAGAAAGCATTGGGTAATGCCTTGAAGTCAACCAATTTATCACCAAGAGGATCCAGAAAAACTGAAAAGTGTTGGAGTAACTCAACGGGTCAGGCAGTAGCTCTTGAAGGCAGTCTAAAGACGGGTTCCGACTCGGAATGTGACCTGTCCATGATCTCCAGCGATGTTGCCTGACACACTGAGTTACTCCAACGCTTTGTGTCTCTCTTATTAAACAGCATCTGCAGTTCCTTGTGACCACACAAAAAAAAATGGTTGGGAGCAAAGGAATCTCAGTCTGAAACCGAGAAACATTGAAAATAGGTGCAGGAGTAGGCCATTCGGTCCTTCGAGCCAGCACCACCATTCAATATGATCATGGCTGATCATCCAATATCAGTACCCCTTTCCTGTTTTTTCCCCATATCCCTTGATTCCTTTAGCCCTAAGAGCTAAATCTAATTCTCTCTTGAAAACAGAAGGGTCTCACCTGAAATGCCACCCATTCCTTCTATCCAGAGATGCTGCCTGTTACTCCAGCATTTTGTGTCTATCTTTGGTGTAGACCAGCATCTGCAGTTCCTTCCCACACAAAGTAGTTGAATTGTGTGCGTCTGAAGTCGGAGGTTTCCGGATTTCACCAGGATTGCATCCAGAGCCCAACCAGCTTCAAGAGCTTCAATGATCGCCCCTCCATCATGAGATCAGATCTCATCTGGTGGTTTGTTGAAAATTTCATTCACGGCACGGTGGCGCAGCGATAGAGTTGCTGCCTTACACTAAATACAGCGCCGGAGACCCGGGTTCGATCCCGACTACGGGTGCTGTCTGTACGGAGTTTGTACGTTCTCCCCTGCGTGACCTGCATGGGTTTTCTCCGAGATCTTCGGTTTCCTCCCACACTCCAAAGACGTACTAATTTATAGGTTCATTGTCTTGGTAAATGTAAAAATTGTCCTTAGTGTGTGTAGGATAGTGTTAATATGCGGGGATTGCTGGTTGGCGCGGACTCGGCGGGCCGAAGGGCCTGTTTCCGTGCTGAACCTCTAAAAAATAAATTCCTTCATCATCGGCAAATCAATTGGTAATGCAATAGCACAAACGTTCCTGCAACGGAGTTTGCACAGAATCCAAGCTCGCTCTTCCAAGTGGCAGGTAACGTAATCATTTGTAAAGTATCTGTGTATTTTGAACAGCAAATCGAAGGGTCGTGTACCGGCTCGAACAAGATGAGTTTATACCGGATGGACAGTGCATCGACAGTGAAGGGAAGCTCTGGGTTGCCTGTTACAATGGTGGCAGAGTCCTTCGTATTGACCCAGAGACAGGTGAGGGAACCATTATGGTGATGTATTTGCATTTATTCCATCCTGACCAAGTGCCTTGGATGGGGGAAAGAATCAGGGGCAAGCAAGCACAAACTAGACATTTGGATTTTGAGCAGCTTCAGAATATGCGCACCAACTGATCTCAACAGGTTAGTTGAGAGTTTAGTTTAGGGATACAGCATGGAAACTGGTCCTTCGGCCCACCGAGTTCACTCCACGCCGACCATCGATCACCCATTCACACTAGTTCTTTGTTATTCCACTTTCGTACCCACTCCCTTCACACATTTGCAGAAGCTGATTAACCTACAAACCTTTTCCTGTTCCTATTCTCCAGAGATGCTGCCTGACCTGCTGAGTTACTCCAGCATTTTTGTGTCTATCTTCCTTGTTCCTTCAGTTCTTACTGCCACTGCTCACCCCGTTCATTCCCGTTATTTCTCCCACATCCTGGGTCATCCTGACACTCGGCCTCTCCAGTCAATTCTAGACATCCACCAGTCGGGCATGATTCACAAAGATATGTTTTCCAACAGAGGTTGCTAAGTACCTGTCGCACAGGAAGAACCTGTCCAATTGATCCTTCATTTGAATCTAGTTCCTTTTACCAACACTAATCTGCTAATATAATACAATATAATACAGAAGATTAATTAAACCGATCTTCCTTGTTGCTGGCATCAGTTCTGCCCTGATCAATTCGGTGCTCCCGATGTGGCCTTCTCCATGTTGGTGACACCAAACACAGACCTGCCAACCGGATTTGTGGATCACCTACACTGTATCAGCAATGGCCATCCCAAGTTCCCAGTTGCATGTCATTTTCAATTCCCCTTCCCATTCCCACAATGTCCTGTTCATCCTCGACTGCGGCACAGTGGCGCAAGGGCGGAACGGTGGAGCAGCGGTCGAGTTGCTGCCTTACAGCGCCTGGGACCCAGTTCCAGGGTGCTATCTGTGCAGAGTTTGTACATTCTCCCTGTGACCACGTAGGTTTCCTCCGGGTGCTCCGGTTTCCTCCCACATTCTAAAGATGCACAGGTTTGTAGGTCAATTGGGTTGTGGAAATTATCCCTAGTGTGTCAGGAAGAACCAGTCAATTGGTCATTGCTGGTCGGTGTGGACTCAGTGGGCCAAAGAGCCTGTCACCACGATGTACCTCTAAACTAAACTAAACTAGACGAAACTTTTCTTTTCCAATTGCTTTCACCTTTTCTTCATCACTGATATTTGTATCGCTGACTTACACTGCGAGATATTTTTTCCTTTCACCATTGATCATTTCTTCCTTTCAATGCTGAGGTTTATTTTTCACTGCTTGTGCCAGCCTTTCATCCTGTTAGGAATGAACGTTATTAATCAATTTCGAGTTTCGTCCACTGCGTGCATTTGTGCCTCTAACCGAGGAAGGTCTTGATTTCAGGAAAAAGACTCCAGACAGTGAAACTGCCCGTCAGTAAAACAACATCTTGCTGTTTCGGAGGAAAGGATTATTCTGAACTTTATGTAACGACGGCCAGCAAACGAATGGACCAAGAGTCGCTTCACAGGGAGCCACTGGCGGGTGGGATTTTTAAGGTGCGTTGAATTGTTTTTCTGTGTGCCATTAGCAATGGGGTTGTGTTTTAACGAGGTGTCTACCCACGTTCTCTCTCCTCCTACTAAACTCTAACGTATCCTGGGATAATTGCAGAGGGTGCCTGTTACATATGGAGTCAAGAGAGAGAGAAAGTGATATATCATATGCAAGGAAATGGGACAATGAAATTCTTACTTGCAGCAGCATAACAGGTTTGTAACCACAAACCTGGGCTGGGCAGAACATTCAATAGTCCATTTGGCTATACAAATGGCACAGTCAATAACTCAAGAACACAAGGAAATAGGAGCAGGACATGGCTGCATGCCCGCTGAATCCTGTATCTTCATTCAGTATGATCATTGGCGATCAACCCCTCTCCTGTGGCACTTCCCCAGGACCCTCAATTCATTTGATTGATCGATTGATACTTTATTATCACATGTGACATGCCACAGTGAAATTGTTTGTTTTGCACACCATACACAAACTATGCAAAGAGTCGCCAACTACAGGGTGCCAACTAAGTTACAAAATGGTGGTCAATAGTCGCTCGTTGTTCTCTTGGCCCCCCCCCCCCCCCCCCCATGCCAGGTCCCTCTTTGTTCTCTTGCCCCCCCAAGCCAGGTCCCTCTTTGTTCTCTCTGCGCAGCGTCCTCGATCTTTCAAAATATGTATCGTTCCTCTTTAAATCATCTGACGAGCCATCCTCCAAGAGTAAAATATAACTTTCTTTTCAGATTCCCTTTAAAATTTCTTCACCTGTGCCCTCTTGTTACCACTGGAAAAACATCTCTATCAGGTCAAGAGATCGGTGGGTGCCCGCAACGCCCTGGCAGGGGTGGTAATGGCAACACATATGAAAGGGGCATTTAAGAGGTCTTTAGTTGGGCACATGGATGTAAAGGGAATGGAGGGATATGGATCACGTGAGGGCAGAGGAGAAAAGTTAAACTTGGCATCATATTCAGCACGGACAATGTGGGACGAAGGGACTATTCCAGTGCTGCACTGATTTAGGTTTAGTTTAGTTTTTTTTAGTTTAGTTTAGAGATTGAGCGCAGAAAATAGGCCCTTCGGCCCACCTAGTCCACGCCGACCAGCGATCCCTGCACATTAACACTATCCTACACACACTAGGGACAATTTACAATTATACCAAGCCAATTAACTTACAAACCTTTGGAGTCTGGGAGGAAACCGGAGCACCCGGGGAAACCCATGCACGTCTCGAGGAGAACGTACAAACTCCATACAGACAGTGCCCGTAGTCAGGTTCGAACCCAGGTCTCTGGCGCTGTAAGGCAGCAACTCTACCGCTGTGCCACTCGACGTTCTATTTCTACCATTGTGGTGTCCCTTGTGAGTTCAATCTGACTAAAGTCTGCGTGGAGTTCAAAGGTTCATGAGCAGAAGGTTAACTGTTTACTGGCAGATATTTTGTGGAAGTGAGCAAGAAGTTACAAAGTGAATGAGCACCATTTTATTTTTGTTTCCTAGGTTACAGGACTGGGTGTGAAGGGGCTGCCATCATATTCATTCATGGGATAGAGTATTTTCCAACCGCTTCACTGCCAATGGAAAAGAGACTCAATAAATAGATGCATGAATAAACAGAACGAAAATGAGACAAACTGACTGGAAACAGATCTATCCATTTTCTCTGCAATGTGTGCAAATATAAACTGTAACCGTGGTGCCAATTCACTGTGTGAAAATGCTCCTAACAAAGTTATTTCTGTCTTAGAAGAGTATATGTGAGCTTTCATTCTTGATTAGTAAGGGTGTCTGGGGATGTGGGGAGAAGGCAGGAGAATAGGGTTGAGAGGGAAATATAGATCGGCCATAATTGTACAGTAGAGTAGACTTGATGAACCAAATGCCCTAATTCTGCTCTTAGAACGTATGAACGTACAATTATCATTTTCTCTCCCGAGCCTCTTCCAAAGGCAGATACTGTTCCTGAGAGTGTAGAGTCATACAATCATTAAGTCATATAGCACAGAAAAAGGCCCTTCAGCCCAGCTTGCTCATGCCGACCAAGGTGCCCCATCTACACTCGTGGCATCTGCCCATGTTTGGCCCATATCCCTCTAAGCCTTTCCTTTCCATGTACCTGTCCAAATGTCATTTAAATGTTATAGTTTCTGCCTCAACTACCCCCTCTGGCAGCTCATTCCACATGTCCACCACCCTCTGTGTGAAAATGTTACCCCTCAGAATCCCATTAAATCTTTCCCCACTCACCATCAAACCTACTGGATATCCACTGGTTCTTGATTCCCCTACTCTGAGTAAACAAATTTGTGCTTCTACCCTATCTTCCCCTCATGATATTATACACCTCTACAAGATCACCTCTCATCCTCCTACGCTCCAAAGAATACATTTCTAGTCTGCCCAGCCTCTCCCTGTAGCTCAGGCCCTCAGGTCCTGGCAACATCCTTGTAAATCTTCTCAGCACTCTTTTCAGCTTAACAACATCTTTTGTGGGATCACAATTTTGTCTTTCCATCTCTGGCTTTTATCCAACCATCTACATATTCAAAAAACACAGAACCAGAGACTTTGCCACCAAGATGTCCTGTCTAAGCTAGTCCCGTTTGCCTGCGTTTGGCCCACATCCCTCTAAACCTTTCCTTTTCATGTACCTGTTCAAGTGTCTCTTAAATACTGTTATAGTACTTGCCCCGACTACCTCCTTTGGCAGGTAGACTGGAATAACTCAGCAGGACAGGCAGCATCTGTGGTCGGTTAGTGAGGTAATCCAGAATCCAGGATGTGAGGTGGTGATCCACTCCTGTGCGCTCCAGCTTGCTCCCCAGAAGCCCCGGCTGGATGATGTTGAATACACTGGAGAAATCCAAAAACATGATCCTCACAGTGCTATCCGACTTCTCCAGGTGCGAAAGAGCTCTGTTCCGTAGGTAGATGATGGCGTCCTCCACCCCGATGCGAGTCTGGTAGGCGAACTGCAGCGGATCCATTGATGGTCTCACCAGGGGGCGGAGATGGGCGAGGACCAGACGCTCCAGTGTCTTCATCGGGTGTGATTTCAGTGCCACCGGCCTGTAGCTGTTGAGTTCCTTCGGGTGCGTCGTCTTTGGATGCACGCAGGATGTTTTCTCCAGCTGTGGAACTCTCCCCAGTTTCAGGCTCAGATTGAAGACGTGCTCCACTATCCCACACAGCTGGTCTGCACAGGGCTTGAGGAGCCTCGAGCTGATGCCGTCCGGACCAGTCGCCTTCCTCGCATTGATCTTCCTGAGCTCATTTCTCACCTGGTCTGTGGAGAAAGGCAGATTGGAGCACAGGAGCTGGGTGCTCAAGGGTGTGAGAGGAGGAGTGGGTGTGTGTGGGGGGGGGGGGGGATGGTGTGGGGGAGGAGGTGGTGGGGGGGATGGTGTGGGGGAGGAGGTGGGGGTGGGGGGGTTGGGGCAGGAGAAGCAGAAGCAGTGGGTGATGGCTGTGACGAGAGTACTGTGGGAGGGGAGGTGGGGCAGTGTACTGGACGTGCAGATACCGATCGGCCAAAACATTGTGACCACTGACAGGCGAAGTGAATAACATTGATTATCTTGTTACAATGGCACCTGTCAAGGGGTTGGATATATTAGGCAGCAAGTGAACAGTCAGGTCTTGAAGTTGATGTGTGGAAAAGAAAACTGCAGATACTGGTATAAATCGAAGGTCGACACAAAATGCTGGAGTACCTCAGCGGGTCAGGCAGCATCTCTGGGGAGAAGGAATGGGTGACATTTTGGGTGGAGACCCTTCTTCAGACTGATGCAGGAGAAATGGGCAGGAGTAAAGACTTGAGCGACTTTGATGAGGGCTAAATTGTTATGGGCAGAATCAGAGCATCTCTGAAACGGCAAGGTTTGTGGGGTGCTCCTGGTCAGCAGTGGTGAGTACCTACCGACAGTGGTCCGAGGAGGGACAAACCACAAACCGGCGACAGGGTGTTGGGCGCCCAAGGCTCATCGATGCGCGAGGGCAACGAAGGCTATCCTGTCTGGTCCGAACCAACAGAAGGTCGACTGTGGCACAAGTTACAGAAAATTTTAATGGTGATCACGGAAGGAATGTGTTTCAATACACAGTGCATCGCACCCTGCTGCGTATGGGGCTGCACACGGAGGACCAACAGCATATTAGGCAGGTGGACATAATGTTTTGGCTCATCAGGTCATAATGCTTTGGCTGATCGGTGTATATAATTTATATGTTAAAATATCTAACATTTAATATGTTCAGTTGTATGTTATTCTCTTCCAAGCCAGCAGAGACAACAGTGTTTTTGGGGCCGGTGTCCCTGTTTGACCTTTTGCAGTTGTTATCGTGTTTGATCTCTGTAAGAGCTGTGTTGGCAGAAATGTGCACTCTGCAGGCATGAAGAAAATAATGAAACCTCCCAAAGGTTGAAACTCAACATTCGCTGCTTTTCTACCTCAGAATATATCTCTCCCACCCAGAGACCCTCTGCAACCCATGAGAGGTCTCCTCCATTAGAGGTAGGGAGGATCAATGTCGAGAATGCGGGGATGGAGGGGGGCGGGGGGGGGGGAGGGGGAGGGGTGGGAGGGTCTGTGTTCAGACAACTTCAGACGAGAAAAGATTTGAGCTAACATTTCCTGTTGATATCATATACTGTAAGATCATAAGTGATAGAAACATAGAAACATAGAAAATAGGTGCAGGAGTAGGCCATTCGGCCCTTCGAGCCTGCACCGCCATTCAATATGATCATGGCTGATCATCCAGCTCAGTAACCTGTACCTGCCTTCTCTCCATACCCCCTGATCCCTTTAGCCATAAGGGCCACATCTAACTCCCTCTTAAATATAGCCAATGAACTGGCCTCAACTACCTTCTGTGGCAGAGAATTCCACAGACTCACCACTCTCTGTGTGAAGAAATGTTTTCTCATCTCGGTCCTAAAAGACTTCCCCCTTATCCTTAAGCTGTGAACCCTGGTTCTGGACTTCCCCAACATCGGGAACAATCTTCCCGCATCTAGCCTCTCCAACCCCTTAAGAATTTTATATGTTTCAATAAGATCCCCCCTCAGTCTTCTAAATTCCAGCGAGTATAAGCCTGTCTATCCAGTCTTTCTTCATATGATAGGAGTCGAATTGACATTCGGCCCATCAAGTCTATTCCGCCATTCAATCATGGCTGATCTATCTCTCCCTCCTAACCCCATTCTCCTGCCTTCTCCCCATAACCTCTGACACCCATACTAATCAAGAAACTATCTCTCTCTGCCGTAAATATATCCACTGACAGTGCCTCCACAACCTTCTATGGCAAAGAATTCTCCAGATTCACCACCCTCTGACTAAAGAAATTTCTCCTAATTTCTTTCCGAAATGTACGTTCTTTAATTCTGAGGCCATGACCTCTAGTCCTAGACGCTCCCACTAGTGGAAACAAATGAAATACAAACTCTCTAAACCCTAGTTTTCATCTTCTGGGAATTTTATGCTTCATTTTGATCGAGGATGTCATAAAGCCACCATCTAAATGAACATAGTCATAGAGTCATACAGCACGGAAACAGGCCCTACGGCCCAACTTGCCCACGCCGACCTACACTAGTCCCACCTTCCTTGATATGGCCCAGATCCCACCAAACCTTTCCCAATGTTTCTTAAACATTGTGGTATTACCTGCCTCAACCACCTCCTCTGGCAGCCCGTTCCGTATATATACCACCCTTTGTTCCTCAGGTTCCTAATAAATCTTTCCTCTCCCCTCTCCTCAAGCCTAAGTCCTCTGGTTCTTGATTGTAATTGTGCAGTATGTGAAAAGGATTGTTCAGTTTCACTGCTGATGTTGTGTTTGGCAGCTGATGAGGGTAAAAAGTCCCTAAGTTTCCAGCTAGGCCTGTCGGTAAATATCATCTGTTTTCCCGTCACAGTTGCTTCCTGATCGTCTGAGTCTCTTCCCAGCATCTTCTGTTTTGTCTTAAAGGGGACCTGGTTCATTTTTCATGGAATAATTCAGGTTTGTCCAATAGTTCAGTGGTTCTTTATTGTCACGTTTGCACAGCACAATGAAATTCTCTTGCATAACCCACAAACGCACGGTCGCCATATCTTGGCGCTGCTTGCAAAGAATAAGGACAGAGTCCAAAGTCCGGTCCACATGTTGGAATTGCTGGAGCGCTCCCAATCCAGGTAGGTCCCAGGCAGCTGCAGGCAGTTCCTGTCACTTGCACCTCCTCCTACCTCATCTACAGTATCCGCTGTTCCAGGTGTGGACTCCTTTATATCGGCGAGACCAAGCGCTGGCTCGGCGATCGTTTCGCTGCACACCTCCGCTCAGACCGCCTGAACCTACATGATTTTTTCACCTAGAAAATGTCTATGAAGTTTGGAACATATACAATACAATACAATACAATACAATACAATACAATATATCTTCATTGTCATCGTACAGGGGTACAACGAGATTGGGAATGCGCCTCCCATACGATGCAATAAATTAATTCGCTCGTCAGTATTAATTTAAACAACCCAATGAGACAAATTAGAACAGTTTTAAAACAGAATAAAGTCAGTCTGAAGAAGGGTCTCGACCCGAAACGTCACCCATTCCTTCTCTCCCGAGATGCTGCCTGACCTGCTGAGTTACTCCAGCATTTTGTGAATAAATCAAAAAGTGCAAGTAGATCTGTGCCGGTTCACTGTGCGATGTGACCATCCGGCTCAGCAGGACCGGTTCATAGCAGCTATGGCCCTGGGGATGAAGCTGTTCCTGAGTCTGGAGGTGCGGACGTAGAAGGCCTTGTATCGTCTGCCCAATGGTAGAAGTTCGAACAGACTGTTGCAGGGGTGTGAAGAATCTTTGGATTTGCTGGTGGCTTTTCTGAGGCATCGTGTGTTGTAAATGCCCTCCAAGGCTAGTAGCTGTGTTCCGATAGTCCTCTGAGCTCTGTGGACTACCCGCTGAAGAGCTTTCCTCTCTGCCTCCGTGCAGCTGAGATACCACACAGGGATGCCATGCGTTAGGATGCTGTCTATGGTGCAGCGGTAGAAGGTCGTCAGCAGCTGTTAGGGCAGACCAGACTTCTTCAGTATTGCCTGATGTGCCAATATTTAAGAGATATCTAGGTGAATACAAAACATTGAACCAGTTAACATTCAAAATGGCACCATTGGCACCATTGAATATAGGGGGATTGCACGGCAGGCAAGATCACGACCCCTGACCCATACTGTTGCCATGCAACGCCTTCTGTGGGGAAAGCCGTGTACTGCAGGCAATCACTTACTATGGGTTTTCAGTGCAGCCTTTGCTTCGTCTTTTTCTTCTATTTTATGTTTGGAACAACTTCTGTTGTGGAACAATTGGTCGGTCCTAATTTGTGAGGGTGGTGCAGTTGAATGCTGCGGCTGCACTTTGCTGCAGCCCGTTTTCACCCGTCTTCTCCCATCAGCGCATCTCCGGCTTACTCCTGGCACTCCGAGCGTCCCGACACCTCTCCCCGTCCCTGCGCTCCTCACTCCTCCAGGCTTACGCCCCTGCTCCGCGCCTCGCTTCCTGCGGTTCTTCGGCCCCACGCTGCCCCTGCTGGCCCTCCAGCCCTTCTCCCCGCTCGTCATCTCCGTCAGCCGGGCTCCATTTCCACTTGGCCGGCGCTCAACAACTCGAGGCTGGGGCCGCCGAGCAGAGCCATGGCCTGGTCCGTCTCGGCTCAACGTGCCTGGCGCCCGGCCCAGCTCTTGCTGCTGCTCGGCCTCCACTGCCGATGGGCCTCCCCCAGGCTCCTCTTCCTCGTCCTCTTCGGGCTCAACGCTCCGCTCCTCCTCCTCCAATGCCGGTCGCTGACCTCCAGCGCTCGCTGCTTCGGCCCCTGCAGACCTCCAGGCCCCTCGGCTCGGGTTCTTCCAGCTGCTCCTCTCCCAGCTCGCTCAACCCCGTCCTTTTCTCCTCCTCCTCCTCTTTTTCTCCTCCTACCGGCTGGTCGGCGGCCCTCTGCTTCTCAGTCTTGCTCTCCTGCCTCCCTTCCCGGTCGCGTTTCCCCTTCTCCCGCTTCCTGGCCAGACGTCTTCCCAGCTGCGTCTTGCGTCCACAGGCTTCGCATCTCCTTCTCCCGGTTCCTCGTCCTCCGCCAGATCCTCCAGCTTCTTCCCCATTTTTACATCACAAAAATGACCATTTTGGCGTTTTTTTCAAGGTAAGAACGTACATGTTACATGTGTTACTAGTGTATGCCGGAAGCTGCCATGTCCTCCAGATGGCTTGAGCGACTCCGTGCGTCACGCCCTTTGACCTTACGACCTTACGTGCAATCCCCCTATTTAAAAAAAATCTATGAACTAAAAAAAACAATGTAGTGCAAAACAAAGCAAAGCACAAAGTCCCTAGTTTAATCAAGGCAGTTTGTAGTTTCGAGGAAGGGTTCGGACGTGAAATGTCACATATCCATGTTCTCCATGGACGCTGCCTGACCCGCTGAGTTACTCCAGCACTTGTTTGTAAACCAGCAAATTAGCTTAGTTTAGAGATACAGCACGGAAACAGGCCCTTCGGCCCACCGAGTTCGCACCGACCAGCGATCCCCGCACATTAACACTATCCTACACACACCAGGGACAATTTTACATTAATACCAAGCCAGTTAACCTACAAACATGCACGTCTTTGGAGTGTGGGAGGAAACCAAAGATCTCGGAGAAAACCCACGCAGGTCAGGGGGAGAATGTGCAAACTCCATGCAGACAGCACCCGTAGTCAGGATCGAATCCGGGGTCTCTGGCGCTGTAAGGCAGCAACTCTACCGCTGCGCCTCCGTGCCGCCCTTGTTTCTACAGTTCCTTGTTTCTGCAGTTAGTAGTTTAGCTAGGCTTCATTGTATTCAATAGCCTGATGTTGTTGGGAAGAAGCTGTTCCTGAACCTTGACCTTACAACCTTCTTCCTGGTGGCATGGACACTGTGGCCTAAAGGCTTGTTTCACTGCCCTGTGACTCTATGATTGTAATGTTGTAAAGATATTCTATTTGTTATTTTAACAAAATCTGAACTTGACTCAAGTACGGGAACAGGATCATGTCGGTTTGCAAAATATCCCCGACTTTTCACAAGAGATAGGAGTAGGGGGTATGGGGAGAAGGCAGGAACGGGGTACTGATTGAGAATGATCAGCCACGATCACATTGAATGGCGGTGCTGGCTCGAAGGGCCGAATGGCCTACTCCTGCACCTATTGTCTATAATTAGTCAATTTGGCCCATCAAGTCTACTCCACCATTCAATCATGGCTGGTCTATCTCTCCCTCCTAACCCCATTCTCCTGCCTTCGCCCGCACCTCCAGACTTAGGAACAGCTTCATCCCCAGGGCCATAGCTGCCATGAACCGGTCCTGCTGAGCCGGATGGTCACATCGCACAGTGAACCGGCACAGATCTACTTGCACTTTATTCTGTTTTAAAACTGTTCCAATTTATTTCATTGGGTTGTTTAAATTAATACTGACTAGCTAATTAATTTATTGCATCGTATGGGAGGCTCATTCCCAATCTCGTTGTACCCCTGTACAATGACAATAAAGATATATTGTATTGTATTGTAGGTACTAACCAAGAATCTATCTACCTCTGCCTTAAATATATCCCCTAACTTGTCCTCCACAGCCTTCTGAGGCAAAGAATTCCTAATTTTCACCAATATGACAGGGTGGTTTTTCAACCGGCGACCAATGACAGTCAGAGGTATTTATTCACAAAATGCTGGAGCTGTACAGGGCCCTAGTGAGACCGCACCTGGAGTACTGTGTGCAGTTTCGGTCTCCAAATTTGAGGAAGGATATTCTTGCTATAGAGGGCGTGCAGCGTAGGTTTACTAGGTTAATTCTCGGAATGGCGGGACTATCATATGTTGAAAGACTGGATCGACTAGGCTTGTATACACTGGAATTTAGAAGGATGAGAGGAGATCTTATCGAAACGTATAAGATTATTAAGGGGTTGGACACGTTAGAGGCAGGAAACATGTTCCCAATGTCGGGGGAGTCCAGAACAAGGGGCCATAGTTTAAGAATAAGGGGTAGGCCATTTAGAACTGAGACGAGGAAAAACTTTTTCAGCCAGAGAGTTGTGAATCTGTGGAATTCTCTGCCTCAGAAGGCAGTGGAGGCCAATTCTCTGAATGCATTCAAGAGAGAGCTAGATAGAGCTCTTAAGGATAGGGGGGTCAGGGGGTATGGGGAGAAGGCAGGAACGGGGTACTGATTGAGAATGATCAGCCAAGATCACATTGAATGGCGGTGCTGGCTTGAAGGGCCGAATGGCCTCCTCCTGCACCTATTGTCTATTGTCTATTGTCTATTTCTATTGTCTATTGTAACTCAGCAGGTCGGGCAGCATCTCGGGAGAGAAGGAATGGGTGACGTTTCGGGTCGAGACCCTTCTTCAGACTGATGGCAGTCTGACAGTCATGTTATTCTGCTGTATAAGAAAATAACTGCAGATGCTGGTGCAAATCGATTTATTCACAAAATGCTGGAGTAACTCAGCAGGTCAGGCAGCATTCTCGGGAGTGGAGGAATGGGTGGCGTTTCGGGTCGAGACCCTTCTTCAGACTGATGGCAGTCTGACAGTCATGTTATTCTGCAGAGTCAATGACACATATATGAGTCAGTGACACATATATCGCCTCTCCAGCCGAGGGCGAGATTAGATCAGCAACTCTCCAGCGTTGTGCTGAGCAAAAAAACATGAACTGCCAGGCGGGGTCTGGGTTAATAAGAGGAACCCGCCCTTCTGGATTTGCGCACAGGAGTGTGGACAGAGACAGACAGACAGACAGACAGACAGAGAGAGATACAAATAGACTTGGGGGCGGGGAGCAGAGATTCTGCAACCAGGGACCTGGAGACTCGGACGGTAGCGCTTCCTCCCCACGTTGTTTATTTACAATCCCATCGCATTTTAAATGGTTCTAGTTGTTGTCACGTTGTGTCTGATGCCAGCATTCCTGTACTCAGCTAGTTGTTGTGTTGCCCAGTTTTACTACTCAGAGCAGCCTGGTTTACCCTGTGCATTCTCCCGCATGCACAAATAAGGAAACTGCCGAGGGTTTTTATCAATGCGGCCCCGGTGTCTGATTTTGCTGATTAATTACTGCCAGTGAAATCAACATGAAATGTGTTTGTATGAGCGCCGGAAGGCGATTGAATGGTCAGAGCTGCTAAATAATGAAGGATAGTTTCGGGGACCACTTACTTGCATGGGCGATTAGTAAAGGTTGTAACTAAGTAAGTCTTGATTAGCCTGGGCGTCAAAGGGCCGAGTGGCCTACTCCTGCACCTATTGTCTATTGTTATGGGGAGAAGACAGGAGAATGGGGGTTGAAGGGGGAAAATGGATCAGCCATGATCGAATGGTGGAATAGGCTCGATGGGCCGAATGGCCTAATTCTGCTCCGATGTCTCATGGACTAAGGAAGAGTGGGAGAGGCCACTTCTCCGGCCTCCCATCCCGACTAAAACTCTGCCATGTCTCTGAAAAACTAAGAGATGAACTCAGTAGGTCAGGCAGCATCTGTGGAAAGAGAAACCAGCAGTTTTAGTGTTTCGAGTTGAAGTCTCTTGGGTCAGAACATTGCAAAGAGGCAATGCTTGGAGTGTGTGCCAATCGCAAAGAGTTTGTGATTTTGTCGGTATGAAGTGACTCCAATTTGCTATTTTGCTAACTTTTGAATGTGACAAATGGCCTTTGACTTGAAGTACTAACTCCCCTGTGTCTCTTTCCGCAGGTGCTGCCTGACTTACTGAGTGTTTCCAGCAACTTCGGCTGTCGTTGTTTCTCCGATTTGGTGGCGGAGTGGTGCAGCTGGTAAAGTTGCTCTCTTGCAGTTCCAGCAGCGGTTGAGTTGCTGCCTTACTCAACCAGATGCTTTCGTTGGCTTGGCCCAATTGTACCGGGCTTCCCCCGAATTAGGAGCTTGCGAAAGATCCATTTCCACATCCCTCAAGGGGACCATGACCTGGAGATCAGGAAGAAAACAAGTAAGCTTTAGTTTTTCAACATTATTTTAATGCTTCTAATAATTTATCTGGTGCAATGGTTTTAATTACATAAAAACATCGAAATTAGGTGCAGGAGGAGGCCATTTGGCCCTTCGAGCCAGCACCGCCATTCATTGTGATCATGGCTGATCACCTACAATCAATAACCTGTGCCTGCCTTCTCCCCATATCCCTCGATTCCACTAGCCCTCAGAGCTAGATAAAAGAGCTAACTCTCTTTTAAATTCGTCCAGTGAATTTGCTTCCACTGCCTTCTGTGGCAGAGAATTCCACAAATTCTCAACTCTCTGGGTGAAAAGGTTTTGTCTTACCTCAGTTTTAAATGGCCTCCCCTTTATTCTTAGACTGTGTCCCCTGGTTCTGGGCTCCCCCAACACTGGGAACATTGTTTAATTCTTTAATTAAAAATTATTATTTAACACACTTTAATAATCTTCAGATGTCTCTGTATATAGAAACATAGAAAATAGGTACAGGAGTAGGTCATTCGGCACTACGAGCCAGCACTGCCAATCAATATGATCATGATTGATCATCCAGAATCAGTAACCCGTTCTGGCTTTCTCACCATATCCCTTGATTCTGTTAGCCCGAAGAGCTAAATCTAACTCTCTCGTGAATACATCCAGTGAATTGGCCTCCACTGCCTTCTGTGGCAGGGAGTTCCACAAATTCACTTCCTCATCTCAGTCCTAAATGGCCCACCCTGTACTGTTAAATATTCTTATACATCAGATATAGAAACTCTTGCAAAGTTTATCTAACTTTGACAGGGGGTGAGGCTCCACCTCCTTCCTTGCCTCGTATCAGAAGCAGCTGGGGTGTTACTCAGGGTGGGTCTCCACAGTACATCAGCTGCAACGACTCCCTAGCCTTGTTACTTTGCTGCCTGACTCTGACATTGGGCAGCCTAGGACAATAGAATCATTGCATCCGTACCAGGTTAGTATCTGTGCAGAAAGACCGTGTGGAGGCTGGGGTAATTGTTTCATTTATCGTCACGCGTACCGAGGTACAGTGAAAAGCTTTTGTCGCGCGCTAACCAGCCAGCGGAAAGACAATACATGATTACAATCGAGCCGTTTGCAGTGTATAGATACATGATAAGGGAATAACGTTTAGTGCAAGGTAAAGTCAGATCAAAGATAGTCCGAGAGTCACCAATGGGATAGATAGTAGTTCAAGACTGCTCTAAACTAAACTAAGCTGGGCAACTTATTTATTTATTTCTGGACAAATCTCCGTAAAATGCCTCTGTCAAAAATCATACATAGACAAATTTTGAACCCGGTCGGATTTGGACGTAAGATTTAAACTTCCTGCTTCTTGGGGTTAAACTTATCTCTCCTGTCAACAATTTAAGCAATTTGCATAAGTCTTGTTTTAAGTTTTTTTAAATCATTATGACCTCGTCACATTACATCTTGTGCCTGCAGTCAATGTGCAACTAAATGCAGTGGGATGAATTGTACTGACAACTTGCCGAATAATGCATCATGGTGAACAAATGGATAACTTGCTCCCAGGTATTTGACACCATTATCCATCATCTGTAGTTTCTGCTTTTTAACATTTGCTGACATTGAGTGATTGAGGAGTGTTGAATGCAACAAAAAAAAAAGCAAAGATATGTCATGCAGAGTGTATGTTTCTGGCATCTGGGTTTAAATACAGTTAAAAGACACAAAAAGCTTTGCATAACTCAGCAGGTGACGTTTCAGGTCAAGACCCTTCTGTAAATACAGTCTGTCCAACTTCCTGAATTTATGTTCCTGTTAAAGCTAAATTTGACCACAAATCATTCTTGTGGATGTGGGCTTGACAAATCACCAATGTCTACCTGTTGTGTAAACCAGCATCTGTAGTTCTTTCCTACACATTTTGTCTGCTCCATTGCGAAATCTCCTCAAGGTATGCCTACTTTGAAGAGGTTCTCCGCCTCTCTCCGACGAGAGTTCAATCTGGTCTTGAGCCAAAACGTCGCCTATTCCTTTTATTCAGATATGCTGCCTGTCCCGCTGAGTTACTCCCTGCATTTTGTGTCTATCTTCGGTGTAAACCAGCATCTGCAGTTCCTTCCTACACATCCCTCTTTGATGTTGAATTCGTGCCGAGGCGCCACAGAAAATATATTTAAATGTATACAGTGGGTTAGCTGGTAGAGCTGCTGCCTCACAGCGCCAGAGACCCGGGTTCTATCCTGACCTTGGGTCCTGTCTGTGTGGAGTCTGCACATTCTCCCTGTCCTCGCTTTCCTCCTAGTGCTCTGGATTCCTCCCACATCCCAAAGGCGTGTGGGTTTGTAGGTTAATTGGTCTCTGTAAAAATTGCCCCTGCCGTGTCGGGAGTGGATGAGGAAGTGGGATAACATAGAGCGAATGTGAATGGGTGATCGATAGTCGGTATGGACTCGGTGGGCCGAAGGGTTTTGTTTCAATGCTGTATCTCCGACCAGCGACCTTGTTTCTGTTGTGTATGTTTGATTGAGGCACATTCTTTGGCAGGTAGGGTGACCTTGGTGCTCTTTGGAGTTTGTGGTTGGCCATTGGACACAAAGTGATTGTTACTTCAATGATACTTTTAAGGTCACATATAGCAAGGTGCAGTGCCTTGTTTTGCATTCAACCTGGTAAAATCATACAGCAGGCCTCACCAAGACTTTTGACATCGACAATGTTACAAAAGCTGACCGAACTGCCTGCCGTCACACCCAGCAGCAGGCCTTCCCCACCCTGCCGCCAGGTCCCTCTTTGTTTTTGGCCCCTCCCTCCCCCCCTCATCCCCAGCCGGGTCCACCTTCGTTCTCGGCGGCACCACCCTTGAGGCTGACATCTCCAATTTCCACAATGAGAGATCAGAAAAGGTTAGCACTGTTTCAAACATAATGGGCTGGCTGGATGTAAAAACATGTTATTCAGAAATATAGAGTGTAAACTGAACTCACTGTCATAGTTTAAGAAAATAACTGCAGATATCCTGGTACAAGTCGAAGGTATTTATTCACAAAGTGCCGGAGTAACTCAGCAGGTCAGGCAGCATCTCGGGAGAGAAGGAATGGGTGACGTTTCGGGTCGAGACCCTTCTTCAGACTGATGTCAGGTGGGCGGGACAAAGGAAGGATATAGGTGGAGACAGGAAGATAGAGGGAGATCTGGGAAGGAGGAGGGGAAGAGAGGGACAGAAGAACTATCTAAAGTTGGAGAAGTCGATGTTCATACCACTGGGCTGCAAGCTGCCCAGGCGAAATATGAGGTGCTGTTCCTCTAATTTCCGGTGGGCTCAGCTGTCATAGTTGCACCATTTGGCAGCAATGTTCATGATTAGCGCAACTGTTTTCATTGGAGAGGAATTGGCAGCTGGCATCTGTCCAATTATCAGTTTCTATCTGAGGAGGTTTGGGAAACCCACCCTTGTTTGACAGATCCCTGTTACTTGAGAATGATCCTTTTAAAGCTTTGGGGAGGGTTGGGGGGAACCAACCGGCTAAATACAATGTGCAGGAGGACTCTGCATCTTTTAGTTTAGAGATACAGCGTGGAAACAGGCCCCTCGGCCCAACGAGTCCGCACTGACCATCGATCACCCCGTAGACTAGCACTATTTACTAGGTACAATTTACAGAAGCCAATTAACCTGAACATCTTTGGAGTGTGGGAGGAAACCGGAGCACCCGGAGTAAACCCACGTGGTCACTGGGATACTTATGAACGTGGTACTTATGAATGTACAGACAGCATCCGCAGTCAGGATCGAAGTCGGGTCTCTGGCGCTGTAAAGCAGCAACTTTACCACTGCGCCACCATGTCTCCCTTTAGAAATATATTAAATCCTGAGAGGCATAGAGAAGGTAGATAGAACCTTTTTCCCAGAATGGAAAATGTCAAATTCCGGAGGGCAGAACATTAAATTGAGATGGGGAAAGTTTAAAGGAGATTTGCGAGGCATATTTTTAAACTAAGAAAATGGTCGGTGCCTGGAATGTGCTGCCATGGGAGTGATGGATATGATATGAATATTTTAGCCACGACTGTACTACTGCGCCCCTGTGCCACCTCTGCGGTCGGAAATTGACCCGCTGAGTTCCTCCAGCACTTTGGTTTTTAGCTCTAGATTCTAGCATCTGCAGTTCCTTGTGTCTCCACATAAAACAATTTGTTCGCAACGTTTCTTTTGCAGAAAATGGCAGATTCAAGGAGGAAGGAGCAGATAACGTTTCCGAGTCTTCTCCAGAATCGGTTTGCCCATTGGATGTCAGACCTGCCGGAAAAGCTCTGGGACATGTCTCTGTGCAACCTGGCTATTCCAGGTAACTGCATCCTTCAGCTCCTTGTGTTTTGTAGTTCATGGGAAGAGGCTTGGTTCAGGTTAGATATACAGCATGGAAACAGGCCCTTCGGCCCACCGATCTCTGCGCCGTCCAGCGATCTCCGCACACTAACCCTATTTTGCACATTAGAGACAATATACAATTGTACCAAAGCTGATTAACCTACAAATCTGTACGTCTTTGGAGGTTCTCAGCCGAGGTATTAAATACATTATCTCTTGACTTCTACACACTGCTGTAATGTTGGTATGCATTTACGTCTGAATTAGCTAAATATTTGGAAAGATCAGAGAATTGAAAGCTGTGGTGCACTGGTGCAGGCCATAGTTTAAGAATAAGGGGTAGGCCATTTAGAACGGAGATGAGGAAAAACTTTTTCAGTCAGAGAGTTGTGAATCTGTGGAATTCTCTGCCTCAGAAGGCAGTGGAGGCCAATTCTCTGAATGCATTCAAGAGAGAGCTAGATAGAGCTCTTAAGGATAGCAGAGTCAGTGGGTATGTGGTGAAGGCAGGAACGGGGTACTGATTGAGAATGATCAGCCATGATCACATTGAATGGCGGGGGTGCTGGCTCGAAAGGCCGAATGGCCTACTCCTGCACCTATTGTCTATTGAGATGTGACCAGGGGCAGGTTGACCATCATGTGGAATGGTGGGGCAGGTTTGAGGGGCTGAGTGGCCTTCTCCTGCTCCTAATTTCCCTTGTCCTTGTACAAAGCTAAACATTTAGGCCTTTTGTAAATTTGTAGAATGAAAAGTTGAGTGACTGATAAAGGGTGGCACAGTGGGGTAGCGGTAGATTTGCTGCATTACAGTATCAGAGACCCAGGTTCGATCCTGATTACAGGTGCTTGTCTTTACGGATCCATATTCCTCCCTTCCCTGCATATCCATCTGCCTATCCAAAAGCTTCTTAAATGCCACTATTATTTCTGCCTGCACCACTACCCCTGGCCGCACGTTCCAGCCACCAACCACCCTCTGTATATTTTAAAAAACTTGCCTCGTTCATCATGTTCCCCCAGCTCCAAAGCAAAAACGCAAAATAAACTTCCGCAAGCTGAACTCTGTTTCACCTACCTCGCTCTCATCCTCCCTCTCTGAAATAATGTCCGCCTCTCCCTTCGTTGACCTCCACAGCCCCTCTGACCTCACTGACTACTACAACCGCACTCTCTCCTCCTGCCTCGACCAGCTTGCACCTATAAAAACCAAAACAGTTTCCTTCACCCACTCTGTTCCCTGGTTTACCCCTGAACTCCGCGTGATGAAAACTCATGCCCGCCAACTTGAAAGACTCCGCAACAAAACAGGTCTCACAATTCACTCCCAAGCCTACAAAGACCACATACAGCACTATAAAGATGCCCTCTCCCATGCCCACTCCACCTACTACTCTCAAATAATTCACTCTGGCTCCGGAAACCCAAAAACACTCTTCTCTACAATAAACAAACTCCTCAGCCCCCTGGACACCATCTCCCAATCATTCACAGTTGACAAATGCACCACTTTCCTTTCATTCTTCCAAAGCAAAATAGACAACATCTACAGCACCTTAACCACCAACGCACCTGCTCCCCCTCAAACCACCTGCCCCCCCTTATCCTGTCAGCCCCTGCCTCAGTTCTCCCCAATCTCCACCACCGACCTCTCTGACCTCTTCACAGGAATAAAAACTGCCACCTGCTCTCTGGACCCCATCCCCTCCAGCTTTGTCAAGGCCTGCCTTCCTGCTCTCTCTCCACTTATCACTGCAACAATAAACTCCTCCCTGTCCACTGGCATCGTCCCGCCATCCCTCAAAATCGCTGCTGTCACCCCCATTCTGAAAAAACCTGGTCTAAACCCTGACACCCCAAACAACTTCAGACCAATCTCCAACCTACCCTTTCTGTCCAAAGTTTTGGAACGTGCTGTAGCTTCCCAACTCAAATACCACCTCTCTACCAATAACCTGTATGAAACTTTCCAATCCGGATTCCGCTCAAACCACTGTACTGAAACTGAGCTCCTCAAAATCACAAACGACATTCTCCTCTCCTCCGACGCTGGCAACCTCAACATCCTCATCCTACTTGACCTCAGCGCCGCCTTTGACACCATAAATCACTCCATTCTCCTCACCCGACTTGAAACCTCCCTTAACATCACCGGCACAGCCCTATCCTGGTTCAAATCTTACCTCTCTGACAGACACCAGTTCATCTCCATTAACAACTGTAAATCCCCCACCGCTCCCCTCCCCCAAGGTGTCCCCCAAGGCTCAGTCCTTGGCCCCCTCCTCTTCATCCTCTACCTGTTCCCCCTTGGTCAATTAATCCGCCGTCATGGTCTCAACTTCCACTGCTTCGCCGATGATATCCAGCTCCTCATCTCCACCAAGTCAATCTCCTCCACCACACACTCTACACTGACAAACTGCATTACTGAAATAAAATCTTGGCTTCAATCAAACTTCCTCAAACTCAATTGCAACAAATCTGAAATCATTATCATTGGTCCAAAAATGCTCACCAAATCCACCCAAAACTTCATCCTCAACATTGATGGTCTCCCAGTATCCACCTCACCTCACATCCGGAATCTTGGAATCATCCTTGATCAAACCCTCTCCTTCAACAAACACATCAAACACATCACAAAGTCAGCCTTCTTCCACCTCAAAAACATTGCCCGTCTCCGTCCATCCCTCTCCTCCACAGCTGCAGAAACCCTCATCCACGCCTTCATCACCTCCCGTCTGGACTACTGCAACAGCCTCCTCTATGGCGCACCCTCAAAAATCATCAATAGACAATAGACAATAGACAATAGGTGCAGGAGTAGGCCATTCAGCCCTTCGAGCCAGCACCGCCATTCAATGCGATCATGGCTGATCACTATCAATCAGTACCCCGTTCCTGCCTTCTCCCCATACCCCCTCACTCCGCTATCCTTAAGAGCTCTATCCAGCTCTCTCTTGAAAGCATCCAACGAACTGGCCTCCACTGCCTTCTGAGGCAGAGAATTCCACACCTTCACCACCCTCTGACTGAAAAAGTTCTTCCTCATCTCCGTTCTAAATGGCCTACCCCTTATTCTCAAACTGTGGCCCCTTGTTCTGGACTCCCCCAACATTGGGAACATGTTATCTGCCTCTAATGTGTCCAATCCCCTAATTATCTTATATGTTTCAATAAGATCCCCCCTCATCCTTCTAAATTCCAGTGTATACAAGCCCAATCGCTCCAGCCTTTCAACATACGACAGTCCCGCCATTCCGGGAATTAATCTAGTGAACCTACGCTGCACGCCCTCCATAGCAAGAATATCCTTCCTCAAATTTGGAGACCAAAACTGCACACAGTACTCCAGGTGCGGTCTCACCAGGGCCCGGTACAACTGTAGAAGGACCTCTTTGCTCCTATACTCAACTCCTCTTGTTACGAAGGCCAACATTCCATTGGCTTTCTTCACTGCCTGCTGAACCTGCTATACATTCAAAACTCCGCTGCCCGTCTACTCACACACACCTCGATCCGTGACCATATCACCCCCGTCCTTTATAAACTCCACTGGCTCCCCATCCCCCAGAGAATCCAGTACAAAATCCTCCTCATAACCTACAAAGCCCTCCATAACCTGGCCCCATCCTACCTGACCGACCTCCTCCACAGGCACACTCCCACCTGCACCCTCCGCTCTGCCGCTCTGCCGCTGCCAATCTCCTATCCCCCCACATCCGGACTAAACTCAGATCCTGGCGGGACAGGGCTTTCTCCATCGCTGCTCCCACCCTATGGAACTCACTACCCCAAACCGCAGTTAGATATAACTGATCACATTGCAAATTTTGAAAAGACAGCAGGTTTTACATTTGCGATAAGGAAGGAAGTGGGAGGCGTGACACAGTTTTCAGTTTGAGTGGTTTATAGATAAAGTAAACAAATGTGGTTAATGGAAGTAATTCAGACCAGTTAAGATGTGAACATGGAAGAATTTACCCTCGGAATTGGATTTAAAAAAACATTTGTACCCATTTTTATGTGTAAATAGTGCATTAAACATGATGTGCAGGAAGGAACGCAGGTTTACACTGAAGCTAGACACAAAATGCGGGAATAACTCAGCAAGATAGGCAGCATCTCTGGAGGAAAAAGTCTGTAGAAGGGGCTCGACCCAAAGCGTCACCCATTCCTTCTCTCCAGAGATGCTGCTGAGTTACTTCAGCATTATACATGATGTTGGGCTTGTTCTGAAGTGAATGGTAATATTTCCTTAGATGTCCTACCAATAAGGAAATTGGACTAGATATTTCGATATCATGATTTCCTATCGCAAATGTCATCACTTCATTGCATTTCATGTACATTCTTGATTTGCTTGGCATCCATTAATTAGTTTTCGTTTTAGAGATACAGCGCGGAAACAGGCTCTTGGGCCCACCGAGTCCACACCGACCAGCGACCCTTGCACATTAACACTGCCCTACGCATGCTAGGGACAATTTTTACCCTGCCAATTAGCCTACAGACCTGGACGTCTTTGGAGTGTGGGAGAAAACCGAAGGTCTTGGAGAAAACCCACGCAGTTCACGGGTAGAACATACAAACTCCGTACAGATAAGCACAGGTGGTCAGGATTGAACCTGGGTCTCTGGCGCTGTAAGGCAGCAGCTCTATTGCTGCTCCACCGTGCTGCCCTCAAATTCTGTCTCAATTTCATGAGTCTTGGTCATATAGAGTCATACAGCACGGAAACAGACTATTTGTCCCAACTTGCCCTCGCCAAAGTGGTTTGTGATTTGGCATTATGTGTTACATTCAGTGCACCAAAAATGGGGGAAATCCAGTTTCTAAGAAGCTACTCTTTGTGTTGATGTGTGCTAAACATTGGTAGCATTGTGATTAGTTGTAATTAGTTTTGAGATACAGCGTGGAAACGTGCCCGTGTTGGAAACAACCGCAGAAGCTGGTTTACACTGAAGATAGACACAAAAGCTTGGTCTAACTCAACCCTTTGGTCCAACGAGTTCACACCGACCATCGATCACCCGTCCACACTAGTTCTGTATTATCCCACGTTTCCATCTACTCCCTATACACTAGGGGCAATTTGCAAGGCAAGGCAAGTTTATTTACGTAGCACATTTCAGCAACAAGGCAATTCAAAGTGCTTTACATAAAACATTAAAGAGCAGTTAAAAGCAATTAAAAACCGTCATTAAAGAGAATAGAAAATAAAACCAAGCTAAATTAAAATAAGACGAGTATAACATACAAGAATAAAAGTTACAGTGCACTGTAAGAAATGAATAATTATTTGATTTAATAAACGGCAGCGTCAAACAGAATAGTCTTCAGCCTTGATTTAAAAGAACTGAGAGTTGCAGTTTTCTGGGAGTTTGTTCCATATATGTGGTGCATAAAAACAAAACGCTGCTGCTCCATGTTTAGTTCTGACTCTGGGGGTGGAAAGCAGACCTGTCCCAGACGACCTGAGAGGTCTGGACGGTTCATAATGTAGCAGAAAATCAGAAATGTATTTTGGCCCTTAGCCATGCAGTGCTTTATAAACCAACAGTAGTATTTTGAAATCAATTCTTTGACGGAATTGCAGTCCAATTAATGCACAAACCCGAGCATCTTTGGGATGTGGGAGGAAACCGGAGCACTGGGACTAAACCCCACAAGGTCACGGGGAGAATGGGCAAATTCGACACGGATAGCACCTGAGGTCAGGATCGAACCCACGTCTCTGGCGCTGTGAGGCAGCAACTCTACCAGCTGCGCCACTGTGCCTCCCCTGATAGACAATAGACAATAGGTGCAGGAGTAGGCCATTCGGCCCTTCGAGCCAGCACCGCCATTCAATGTGATCATGGCTGATCATTCTCAATCAGTACCCTGTTCCTGCTTTCTCCCCATACCCCCTGACTCCGCTATCCTTAAGAGCTCTATCTAGCTCTCTCTTGAATGTATTCAGAGAATTGGCCTCCACTGCCCTCAGAGGCAGAGAATTCCACAGATTCACAACTCTCTGACTGAAAAAGTTTTTCCTCATCTCTGTTCTAAATGGCCTACCCCTTATTCTTGAACTGTGGCCCCTTGTTCTGGATTGACCGGCGTGACTTTTTTCCTTCAAAGTATGGTCAGTAGAACTGTTCTTGTTTCTTTGTAGGAAGCCATGACTCGATGACTTACTGCTTAGACTTGAGTTCTCCTGTCAAACCTTCAGATAAGATTTTAAACTATCTGGATCATGTCATGCCCTGCATCACTCGCCCGGAGATATACAGATGGTGTAAGACCCAGGTAAGCTCTGCCTTTTCAAGCCAACTTTGCGTGGCATTTGGAGCATTAGGAATTCCAATGTCGGCTCTGCCATGGTTAGGTAGAGGACGGACATGGTCCTACCAAATCTTGTCTTCAATAGTTCAATAGTGCTTTATTTGTCAAGTATGCAACTGTACAGTGAATTTTCTTTGCATATATTGCACATGTAGGTGCCAATGTTTTTTGGCGCCATTAATCAAAGTCCGGTCGGCCCGCACGCTAGATGTACTGGAGTCGTTCCAGCGAACCAACGTCCCTCTCCCTTTACGAGGATGTTGCCAGGATTAAAGGGTCTGAGCTATAGGGAGAGGTTGAGTAGGATGGGTCTCTATTCCTTGGAGCACAGGAGGACAAGGGGTGATCTTATAGAGGTGTATAAGATCATGAGAGGAATAGATCGGGTAGATGCGCAGAGTCTCTTGCCCAGAGTAGGGGAATCGAAGACCAGAGGACATAGGTTCAAAGTGAAGGGGAAAAGATTTAATTGGAATCTGAGGGGTAACTTTTTCACACAAAGGGTGGTGGGTGTATGGAACAAGCTGCCAGAAGGGGTAGTTGAGGCTTGGACTATCCCAACGTTTAAGAAACAGTTAGACAGGTACATGGATAGGACAGGTTTGGAGGGATATGGACCAAGCGCAGGCAGGTGGGACCACTGTAGCTGGGACATGTTGGCCGGTGTGGGCAAGTTGGGCCAAAGGGCCTGTTTCCACACTGTATATCACTCTATGACTCTTCTCCTCTCCCAGCTATCTTTGTGTCCTTGGGGTGCCTCCTATGGCTGGCTTTGAAGGCACTGAAGGCATTACCCCGGATCTCCCTCTTACACCCGCTGTCTCCAGCTCCCTCCCGGTTACACCATCCGACGAGCCTTGGGGTGGGTTCCCAGTCCCACCGATCGGCGAGTCTTCAACATTCTGAGTTAGATGTAGAATGTTGTATGTATCTTTCCCACAGGATATCTGCGAACCACTTGTATAAAAAATAAAAAAAATATTTTCATGAACATTTTCCTTTACAATGTGTGAGTGCACTTCATGGGCCAATGAAGCACTTTGATGTGGAGTCACTGTAGCAAAGTGAGGACTTTAATTTTATGTTGCACAGTCGGAGGAAGATTTAAAACTAGAATAATTTCCAATACTGTAGGAATCTGGTGTAACTCAGCAGCTACAGGAGGGAATTCGCTTCTTTGATCTAAGGATTGCTCAGAAACCAAATGATACAACTGATCATTTATACTTTGTTCATGCGATCTACACAACTGTAACTGTTCAGGTAAGCCTGAACTATCTTCAAGAAATATAAATGCACAAAGTTTCTTGCTGTATAAATACACTTGCTGTCTTGCTCCATATTTATGATAAAGTATTCTGGAATAATATTAATATTTGCAGTGGAAAACGTGACTATTAAAAGAAAATTATTTTGACAAGGGCTGGAAGTTTGTTTAAGGCTGCCGTGTGAAATGGTTAGTATTGGATTGGTTGCAATGGAATTGTACACAAGGCTATTTTGCCTGTCCTGCTGAGTTACTCCAGCATTTTGCGTCTTATCTTTGATTTTAAACCAGTAGCCTGTCCCACTGAGTTACTCCAGCATTTTGTGTCTACCTTGTATACATGACATCATGGGTGTAATGGGCATGCAATCCAATACCACTCATTTTATGCTCTGCCATGTGAATTTATTTTGTAGAAAGTAGCATGTAAGTTAGGTTCTTTAAAACCTCCTCTCCTTTCTTCCCCCAAGAACTCCCCCCCACACCCCCCCTTAAATCTGTCTGACCTTGCCACCAGTTTCTCTCACCCCCACTCCCACTTTACAATGGATATACAATTTACAACTTTCCTATCCCCAAGATTAACAATTTGTAACTTTTTATCCTTTTGGGCTCTCACCTCTCTTCATCGCTGGCCTTTGACCCAACAATCTGCCTAGCAGATAACCCCCTCGCCCTTGTTCACCTGTTACAGGTCATGCCTTGTTCTGCCCCTCTCTTGGCTTTCTTTCCTGCTCCCCGGCCAATCGATCTGAAGATGGTCCTGACCCGAAATGTTGCCTATTCACGTTCTGCAGGGATGCTGCCTGACCCGTTGAGTTGCTCCAGCGTTTTGTGTCTGTCTTCATTATATTTTAAAGGATGCGTTTAAGGAGTTTGGCAACTGGTTAGAAACCCATCCCAAGGAAGTGGTTATATTGGGCTGCAGATTCTTGGAAGGGTTGAGTGAACAGCAGCATCACCAGTTAATACAGAAAATAACAAACACATTTGGGGCCAAACTTTGCCTGAAAACCTCTACTGTAAGTAATGCTTTTGGAATGATTGGGGCATTTGAGCGAGTCACGTAATTAATTAATTAAAGTCATGAATTCCAAGGAGAGGAATCAAGGATCAGAGGGCATAGGTTTAAGGTGAGGGGGGAAAGATTTAGTAGGAACCTGAGGGGCAACTTTGTTCATACACAGGGTGGTGGGTATATGGAACGAGTTGTAAGAGGAGGTAGTTGAGGCAGGTACGATGGCAACATTTAGAAGTTACTTGGACAGGTTTAGGAAAGGTTTAGAGCTATGTGGGTCAAACGTGGGCAGAGGGGACAAGTGTAGATTGGCATCTTGGTCAGCATGGGCAAGTTGGACCCAAAGGCGTCTAGTATGGCTCTGTGTATGAAATGTTTAATTTCCAATTTATGAGACAAAGGAAGGGGAAATGGAAAGTTGTTCTGTCACTTGAGACAGGTAAATTCTACTTCACCTCTCCACACATTGTGGATCATCGAACATAGAGGACCAGGTCCTTCGGCCCACAATGTCTGCGCTGAACACGATGTCAAATTAAACCAATATCCTCTGCCTGCACGTGATCCCTATTGCTTCATTCCTTGGATCATATAACGGTGTTTAGTTTAGAGACACAGCGCGGAAACAGGCCCACCGAGTGCACCGACCAACGATCCCCGCACACTAACACCATCCTACACTAGGGACAATTTTGTACATTTATACCAAGCCAATTAACCTACAAACCTGTACGCCTTTGGAGTCTGGGAGGAAACCTAAGTCCTCGGAGGAAACCCACGCAGGTCACGGAAAGAACGTACAAACTCCGTACAGAACCTGTAGCATCCGTAACCAGGATCGAGCCTGTGTCTCTGGCGCTGTGAGGCAACAACTTTACTGCTGTGCCACCATACCACCCTTTCATTCATGGTTTAATTCATGGATAACTTTCCACCATACTCCTTTCTTTGCAGGAACAAGTAACATTAAGGAAACTCTGGGAGTTGGGTTGTCAAGTCATCATATCCTACGATGACGTTATTGCGAAAGAATATCCCGAACTTTGGCCTGGTATCCCGTATTGGTGGGCAGATACATACAATGCTGAATCACTCGTTCGCTATCTGGAATCACAGAAACAGGTCGGACGACCAGGTACTGAGAGCATGACCCTTTTACTATTGTTAAGCGTGGCTGCCTTGTTGCACTATGATGGGCTATGACCAAGGAATAGCTTTCGGAAGATATACACACGAAATGCTGGAGTAACTCAGCAGGACAGGCAACATCTCTGGAGAGAAGGAATGGGTGACGTTTTAGGTCCAGACCCTTCTTCAGACTGTCAGGAGAGAGGGAGGAATAGAGATATGGAAGGGTAAGGTGTGAAAACACAGATTCAACGGGGACAATGCTCAAGGAAATGTAGAATGGGACATTGTTAGCTGAAGGAAAGGTGACAGTGAGGCATACTATCAGTAATATTTAATCAGGAGGACAATGAAACTAGTCGGAGAACTAGGATGGAGGAGGGGCTGAGAGAGAGGGAAAACAAGGGTTACTTAAAGTTAAAGATCATTATTCATACTGCTGGGTTGTAAGCTGCCCAAAGGAAATATAAGGTACTGTTCCTCCAATTTGATTTGGGCCTCATTCTGACTGTGGAAGAGGCTCAGGACAGAAAGGTCAGTGTGGGAATGGGAGCGGGAGTTAAAGTCTTTAGCAACCGGGGGATAGGATAGGTCGAGGTGGACTGGGTGGAGAACACATGCAAATGGTTTGGTGTCACACTACCTCCCTTATAGGGTGGATATGGAGAAACCGGAAGTCAGCGACCAGCATTGATTGCTGCAACATTCTGAAAGGGCACTGTCTAGATTCGCATCTGCACGCATCTGGAAATGTCAGATATTTTACTCTTGAGGCCCTCCATAGTGGGTGATTAGTTGCAGGGGGTGAGGGAAGTGGAATGAATGCACCAGGCCCACTAAACCCAGAAAACTAATTCTTGCCAAAGGTTACGGGGAGAAGGCAGGAGAATGGGGTTGAGAGGGACAGATAGGTTGGCTATGATGGCATGGGGGAGCAGATTCAATGGGCCAAATGGCCTAAATCCGCCTCTACGTCCAATGGACTAAGGAAGAGCAGGAGAGGCTGCTTCTCCAGCCTCCCATCCCGACGAAAAGTCTGCCATTTCTCTGAAATCCAAAGAGATTAACTCAGTAGGTCAGGCAGCATTTGTGGAAAGAGCAACAAAGGTTTTAGAGTTTCAAGTCAGTCTTTTGGTCAGAACCTGGTAAAGAGGCAATGCTTGGAGTGTGTGGCAATCTCAAATAGTTTGTAATGTGTTGGTGTGAAGTGACTCTAATTCGTTATTTTGACAAAACCCAGAAGAATGGGGTTGGGCGGGAATGATAGATCAGCCATGATGGAATGGTGGATAGATTTGATGGGCCGTATGACTCCTCTGCTCCTATGACAAGTAATCTATATAATATATACTTTAATGGGCTTTTTTGGTAAATGAAGATGGGTTATACTAAGTGATCATAAGTGATAGGAGTAGAATTAGGACAATTGCCCCATCAAGTCTACTCCGCCATTCAATCATGGCTGATTTATCTCTCCCTCCTAACCCCATTCTCCTGCCTTCTCCCCATAACCTCTGACACCTGTACTAATCAAGAATCTATCTATCTCTGCCTTAAATATATCCACTGACTTTGCCTCCACAGCCTTCTGTGGCAAAGAATTCCGCAGATTCACCCACGCTCTGTCTAAAGAAATTCCTCATCTCCTTCCTAAAAGAACGTCCTTTAATTCTGCGGCTATGAGCTCTAGTCCTAGACTCTCTCACTCGTGGAAACATCCTCTCCACATCCACTCTATCCAATACTGAGCTATACAGAACAGCACCAACTTGGTTTGATCTCCTCGATGTGAAACACATTGCTTAATTAGATTATTGTGGACAGGCAAAATATTACTGAGGATAGACAACTCTTCCATAAAACAAACCCACCAGAAGGGGGCAGCACCGAGGGTCTGCAGCAGCTCGAGAGTGACCGCCACATGAGGGATGAACCTATTTGATCTGATCCTTGCCAATCTACCTGTGGCCAATGCATCTGCACATCCATGCATAGGTAGAAGTGTCTATAGCACGATCCTTGAGGAGATGGAAGTTCAGTCATCACACTCCAGTATGTAGGTAAATGGTGGAGTCCTGACGGAGTAGATGAAAATGTGGGGAGAATAAAATGGGAGTAGTGTAAATGGTGGGCCTATGGTCAGTACAAACTTGATGGGCCAAAGGGCCTGCTTTGGTAATGCATGGCTCTGGCCAACAACATAATACAAATTTTAATAAGGAATATCTTTTTTCTTAAATTTTAGAGGCGCCGGTATATTGCACCAGTAGGGATCATCCCCTGAAAAATCATGTTTTGAGAAAGTTATAAAGATTCACTTTGACGTGGTTAAATGTAGAGCTGCCACGTCTAGTTTGAAGTATAATGGTACGGTTTGATTTTCATGCTGCAGTCATTAGAGTCGTGAAGGAATTCAATGTGGCAACGTCCCTTTGGCCCAACTGACTAAGATTTCTATCTGGGCTGGTCCTGTTTGCCAGCATTTGGCTTGTATCCCACGAGACCTTTCCTATCCATGTGCCAGCCTATATGTCTTTTAAACATAATCATACCTGCCTCTACAGGTTCCTGTGGCAGTTCATTAGGTACAGCAGGCAGTGAAGAAAGCCAATGGAATGTTGGCCTTCATAACAAGAGGAGTTGAGTATAGGAGCAAAGGGGTCCTTCTGCCGTTGTACAGGGCCCTAGTGAGACCGCACCTGGAGTACTGTGTGCAGTTTTGGTCTCCAAATTTGAGGAAGGATATTCTTGCTATTGAGGGCGTGCAACGTAGGTTTATTAGGTTAATTCCCGGAATGGCGGGAATATATCATATGTTGAAAGTGGAGCGACTAGGCTTGTATACACTGGAATTTAGAAGGATGAGAGGAGATCTTATCGAAACGTATAAGATTATTAAGGGGTTGGACACTTTAGAGGCAGGAAACATGTTCCCAATGTTGGGGGAGTCCAGAACAAGGGGCCACCGTTTAAGAATAAGGGGTAGGCCATTTAGAACTGAGATGAGGAAAAACTCTTTCAGTCAGAGAGTTGTGAATCTGTGGAATTCTCTGCCTCAGAAGGCAGTGGAGGCCAATTCTCTGAATGCATCCAAGAGAGAGCTGGATAGAGCTCTTAAGGATAGCGGAGTCAGGGGGTATGGGGAGAAGGCAGGAACGGGGTACTGATTGAGAATGATCAGCCATGATCACATTGAATGGCGGTGCTGGCTCGAAGGGCCGAATGGCCTCCTCCTGCACCTATTGTCTATTCCACATGCCCACATTGTAGTGCTTTGTTGCTTACGTTCATTCCATTGCCTTTAACATGGAGTTTCAGGAATACTTGCAGGAGTACATGATGGGTTTAACATTACCTGCATAGGATAATTTTTTAGGTAGTAATCTCTCATAATAATCTTTTTTTAACCCCAGTTATTTTTTTCCCCCCATGTAGATGGCTTCTTTGTTGCTGGCATGAACCTTACCGAAGATTGGTGGTACATCGCAACTCACCTTAACAGTTCTTTGAAGAAACTGACTTTTCCTAATTACCCATACTTGTGTGACTGGATTAAGAAGCAGTGTGCAGGGCCAGGAAATCCCTGTTTTAATATAATTGCTGGGGATTTCATAGGAGCTGGCTACCTGGTTCCTGTTGTACTTGACCTCAATAGAAAACTGATTTAAAATGAAATGATGTCTTTATATATTAAAAAAAAATCACAATTCGAGGTTGCTGTCCCATTTCGTCTGCTCCACTGCGAACATTTTGGCTGCTCCACTGCAAAATCTCCTCAAGATATGCCTACTTTGAAGAAGTTCTCCTCCATTCTTCGACGAGAGCTCTACAGAATCCTCTCGCGGCTCCCCGATTCCTCCTGCTCTCCGACCATTTTAACCCAGACTTGCTAACTTTTTTGCAAACATTTCATTCATTTGTTTTATATCACAGTCTATATCTCTTGTTTCCCTTGACTATTAGTCTGAAGAAGGGTCTCGACCTGGAACATTACCTATTACTTTTCTCCAGAGATGCTGTCTGACCCGCTGAGTTACTCCAGCTTTTTGTGTCCATCCAAGATTCATCTTTGGCTTGGTTTAAAAGTAGAGTTGCCACCCCCAAGTCTACAGTTTATGGGTTTAAACTCCCATTTTGAGACCTGTTGATAATTCAGGACCGAATGAGTGTTAGACACAAAGTGCTGGAGTAACTCAGTGGGTCAGGCAGCATCTCTGGAGAAAAAAGATGGGTGACGTTTCGGGTCGGAAAATGTCTTCAGATGTTCAAAATCAGACAGCATAAAAAGAGATTATTTGGCCCATCTTGTCTCTGTTGGGTCAAATGTACGTCTAAATGTATTTTAAATGTAATAATACCTCCCTCTACATGTTCCTGTGGTAGTTAGTTCCATATTGTTTTACTTTGTCTATTGCATTTATTCCATTGACTTTAACAGAGTGTAGCATTCTCTGTAAAGCGTCTTTGAGTATATGAAAAGCGCTATATAAATGTAATGCATTATTATTATTATTATTTACCAACAGAGGATGGTGGACCATTTGAAAGAAACGTGCTCCCTTGCTCTTTTCCTTTATAACCCTGGATTGCAATAAATTACCATCTCCTCATGCAGATTAAGCAAACATTTATTTGCTTGCTGCCCTTTGACCTCACTGTGCAAACGTTGGAGGGAGATTTTTGGATGAGGTTTAAAACTAAAACACCCCCTCGTGTCCACTGGTGAAAATGTAACGAGGTGGGGTATTGCTGAAATGAGTTGTATTATTTTCATCAATAGTTATCCTAATTTAATGAAACAATGGCACAGTTCCACTCTATTACAAGGGTGGGATAGTGGCACAGCTGGTAGCACAGCTTCCTCGCAGCGCCAGAGACCCGTGTTCGCTCCTGACCTCGGGTGCTGTTTGTGTGGAGTTTGCATGTTCTCTCTGTGACTGCATGGGCTTCCTCCAAGCTCTCCAGTTTCCTCCACATCCCAAAGACGTGTGGGTTTGTAGGTTAATTGGCCTCAAAACCTTCCCTTAATATGTAGAGAGCGGCTGAGAATGTGGAATAACATAGAACTAGTATGAGCGGGTGATCGATGATCGGGTGAAGTTGGTGGGCTGAAAGAATGCCCACCATCGGGTGAAACTTGGTGGGCGTATACGTGCTGCATCTTTAAACTAAATTATATTATGGATCCAATCCCAAGCCGTACTCCCAATAGATGTGGTTTCCTTCCAATAGACCTGGTTTCCTTCCAGGTATTTGGCTGATTCACTTTTCATAATGCCAATTCAGGCCACAATCTCTCTTATCAGTGTCAAATAACATGATGAGCATGAAGAATGCAAGGATTACAGTATTTAGAGTATTGAACAGCCAGTATATTTTGTAGCCACAGGAATACATATGTAGCACTTTTTGAAAGTTTGCAATGCAAGATGGTATTGTACTTGTAACTGTTACAAATTGCATTGATGCAAAAAATATATTAAAAAATAAAACTTAGAGCATATTTACTTATGTTAGTCCAGAATTTTATCTGTTGCCTAAATTTCTGTCCTCTCTGGGTTTTTTTTGAAGGTGGTGAATGCAGATTGGGGTTAAGAGGGAAAGATAGATCAGCTACAATTGAATGGTGGAGTAGACTTGATGGGCCGAATGGCCTAATTCTACTCTTATCACTTATGAATTGGGAAAGTTTAAGGGCATGTGGGGAAGAATAGGTTACAAGGAATGGGGATATGAGATTGTCCCAAGAGCTGGCATTGATGGGCCAAATGGCCTCCTATGAGGTGAGAGAATGAGAAGTGCTTTCAAGTAAAGATGGTGTGTACCAAGGGGTTTTACTGGCTAGATCTTACTACTTTATTAATGCATAGATAAATATTGCCAGAAGATTAATCAGCTGTGGGAACTTTACTGTCAGTGTCTGGTATTGTGTCTTGCCCCTTGGTACAATCAAGAATCCGTATTAATCAAGAATCTATCTATTTCTGTCTTTAAAATATCCATTGACTTGGCCTTCACAGCCTTCTGTGGCAATGAATTTTGCAGATTCACCACCCTCTGACTAAAGAAATTCCTCCTCATATCCTTCCTAAAGGAGCGTCCTCTAATTCTGAGGCTGTGACCTCTGGTCCTAGACTCTCCCACTAGTGGAAATATCCTTCCCACACCCACTCTATCCAGGCCTTTCACTATTCACAATTCCACCATCGATCTATACTAGTTAAGATAATTTTCCATAGATAATTTAGTAACTAGTCAAGATCATTTTTAGAGCAATGAACAGAGCAATCAACACAACTTTGTGACGCGTAGAGAATACACATATGATCATGGGGACAATGCTCAAGCTCTACACACACACACACACACACACACAACAGTGGGTGAGGTGGGAGGGGGGGGGGGGTCAAGATGGTGTTGCTGAGATCAATCTGCTGCCATTTACATTGTTCCAGGGGCAGAAATCCTAGCCCACTGTATCGATTTCATTAGAGGGTACAACATTCCCAGTGATGTGAAAATGATTAAATTATCATTATATGCCGTGTAAATTTAGGGAAGTAATTAACATTTAAATTTTAGACGTTACAATTCTTTTAGTTTAGAGATACCACGCGGAAACAGGGCCTTAGGCCCACCGAGTCCGCACTGACCAGTGATCTCTGCACGTTAACATTATCCTACACACACTAGGGACATTTTAAAATGTTTTTACACCAAGCCAATTATCCTACAAGCCTGTACGTCTTTGGAGTGTGGGAGGAAACCGACGATCTTGAAGAAACCCCACGTGGAGAAGGTACAAACTCCGTACAGACAGCACCCATTGTCGGGATACTTGTGCTTTTCACAACCTATTTATTGAATGGAATTTTATTTGTTTAAGCATTCATTCTTTGAGATAAATTACAGTTTTGTCTGCCTCGAAGTAATGAAAGACTGCATAGAAAGAGCCAAGAACACTTCCAGTAATCTAGTCGACTGCGCCGACTCGTCTCGCTCTCATTTGTGGGATCTTGCTGTGTGCAAACTGGCCATGTTTCCCCACAGAATGATGATTGTTGCACTTCATTATAATTCTCCAGACGTTCCTCAGTGGTGGGGTGTTTTTTTGTATAAACCTTCGCCTATCGCAGGGCAGGAGAAAAACGGTAAAGATCCTCAGGAATGCAGAAAAAGTTTTTTACTTTTTGCGTCAAGGCTGCAACAGCTTCCTGTATTTCCCGTACGCAGAGCGACTGATGATCACGTGCACGTTGGCCAGACCGTCTTCTGGCAAGACGTCCACTTCCTGCACAGTGGCTTCCTTGTACAACCAGCTGGAGAGATGAAAAGCAACAGTGTTACAGGTCTGCGTTGTTAAGTGACCCTTTCTGTTCAGTGATCCATGAGAAACCACTCCATCTTGTACTGAACAAACACGCTTTCTTTGAGCAATACAAGTTAATCCTTTAAAAATGAATTTGAACACCAAATGGAGTAGAACTTCATCCAGTCTCATTTGTATTAAGTGCACACTATGATAGTGACTATGTTTACTAATCTGAACAGTTTGTTCCATTGAATTCTGATGCGATATTCTGCATTTAACACAAGTGAACATTTAACACGAGATTGAATCTACACTCTTAACTTTCACTATGAAAACAAAAGAGCTTTGTTCAAAAGATTTGATTTAATTCTTACCCCAATTGAGGTCCAGCCAAATTTACTTTAATGGTGAGGATTAGTTTTCCTGTTGCTTGCAAAACTGCCTCCTCAATTTTCTTTTTTAGGTCATCCATACCAAGTCCATGAAGGGCTGAAACTGCAATGGTGTTCGGATCTGCGGGTTGATAACTGTAAGGTGGAAGCAGGAAAATTACCCTCCAGTATCTGAGATGAAACATAGAGTCAGACAGACCTGAAACGAGCCCTGCTGACCAATATGTCCCATCTAAAAAAAAATACAAAGTGCTGGAGTAACTTAACGAGTCAGGCGGCATCTCCGGAGATGCTACCTGGCCCACTGAGTTACTCCAACACTTTGTGTTTTTATTTTGTTAACCAGCATCTGCAGTTCCTTGTATGCCCCATGTAAGCTAGTCCCATTTGTCCATATCCCCCTAAACCTTCATTTCTCACCCATGTTTTGTTCTTTACTGTTCTATGTTCTAACTGCATGTAGGCCAAACTCAGGATGAATAAATATTTATTGGGATGCAGGAGTTCATTTGGTCAATAAACCTGCGTGGGTTTACTCCGAGATCTTCGGTTTCCTCCCACACTCCAAAGACGTACAGGTATGTAGGTTAATTGGCTGGGTAAATGTAAAAATTGTCCCTAGTGGGTGTAGGATAGTGTTAATGTACGGGGATCACTGGGCGGCACGGACTTGGAGGGCCGAAAAGGCCTGTTTCCGGCTGTATGTATATGATATGATATGATAATACACCAAATGGCATCTCTCCATGCCATAAAAAAACAAGGAAATATAATATGAATATGAAATATGCCATTGGGCATTATATATGTTTTGTAGTATGCCCAACAATTACAATGTTCTTACCTGTTCACCAAATCAATTTTATTATGGACTTCAATAATAGAATTTAATAGTTGATTTGGCAGTTGGAGATTCTTGAGAACATTTAACACATTCACTTTCTGGTTGACAGTTTCAGGGTGACTTATGTCTCTGACATGAACTATGACATCCTGGAAATATATAAAGAGAGAAGGGAAAATAATTAAGAAACTAAATTTTTATGTGAACCGAGTTCATGCAACACTGGAAGAATGGGAATACATTTTTGCAGTTTATAATTTTCTTTTCGTGGTTCTGAATGAGTTTATTAGATTCACACTAATTCATCTTTGTTCTTTTTAAGTGCTCCAGTTTCTCCATCCTCTCTTGTGTAAGTTTTCTATCATCATGAAGCCTCTTCTATAGCATCCTCATGTCTTTGACATTTCTCCTGATGTAGGTACTCAAAATTAGACATTATATTTTGATGTGGCAGATCATCTTATGATAGTTCTGGTTACTATGAATGCCCTTTACTTCTCAGTGCTGAGAGCAAGATACTGCTGGGCCAGATTGAGCATTGCTCCAAAAAAGGATAAATTACACTCACGGCAAATGACCATTTCATCTAAATTAACATGAATAACACCCTGTCTAATATAATGCAATAAAAATATCTTTTTGTCTTTAGCCATAGCTTTAAAGTGAAGGAGGAACATTTAAAGGAGATGTGCAGGGCATTTTCTTTGCACACAGAGGATGACAAGTGCCTGGAATGTGCTCCTGCGGATGGTGATTGTGGCAATTATGATGGGAGCATTTAAGGGACATTTGGATAGGCAGATGGATATAGAGGGAAAGGAAGGATATAGGTTATGTGCAGGCAGATAGGAGTTGGTCATGGCATAATTCGGTACAGTGTGGGCAGAAGGGCCTGTCCCTGTGCTGTACTGTTCTATGTAACATTTGAATATATATATACATACTGATTGAAAGTGACTGATACAGCATGGAAACAAGCCCTTCTGGCCACTGAGTCCAGGCCGACCATTGATCACCCATTCACACTAGTTCTATCTTATCTCACTTCCGACACACAAGGGGCAATTTACAGAGGCCAATTAACGAGTAGCTGGTGCAACTTGGATCGGGGAGGGATGGTGAGAGAGGGAATGCCGGGGTAAAAAAATTGGAGGAACAGCATCTCATAGTTTGCTTGGGCAGCTTACAACCCAGTGGTATGAATATTGACTTCTCTAACTTCAAGTAACCCCGGCAGAACCCTCTAGCTGAAACAAGATACATTCCATGCCTTTTAAAAATAACAAGCCTATGCATTTGATAATAAGTATTACATTTAGAAAACAAAACTTACTGAATACGCTACATCCTCCAGTGTGGCTGAGAAGGATTCAATTAAGTTGTGGGGAAGTTGAGAGAGAAATCCAATGGTGTCAACATAAAGGATCGTCATGCGACTTGGAGTCAAGCCAGCATGAGTGGTAACATCGAGTGTAGCAAACAGCTGATCTCTTGGGTGAAGACCCGAGTCTCCAGTCAGGCTTTTGATCAGAGTGGTTTTGCCTGAGTTGAAAATATGAAAGGTACCGGGATTAAAACATATTCCATTGGGAAGAAGACAAGTTTAACATATTTTACAAAACCTTCCAAAGCTTTAGAAAATAACCTATAAAAAGACCCTGCTGCTGAAGACCCAGCAACGACCTTTGGCTCTGTGTTAAAAATTCCCTAAAGGCATTAACCATAATGGACTGTGGTGCAGCATTTGTAGCATATAAAATCACCTAATTGTTCTTCATTTTCTGTTTTCCGGAGTGGAACCAAAATATTCCTTTGCATGTACATCGAATTTCATTAAGGTGAGCATTGATGGAAATAATCTCTACTGCCCTTTTAGTTATTTATCATATAAGAACATAGAAGATGACTATTTAGCCCACTCATTCATGCCATTTCCCAGGCTATAAGGATGTACTTTCCTCCATTCATGACGCCAAAGTAGAGATGGTTGAATTTCGTAGGAGCAAATATCACCAGCAATTTGTCCTGGACTAGCCATATCGAAGCAATGGCCAGGAAAGAGTACACCAATGCCTCTACTTTCTTAGAAGGCTTAGGAAGTTCGACATGTCCCCAACAACTCTCACCGACTTCTACAGATGCGCTGTAGAAAGCATTTTATCGAAATGCATCATAGTGTGGTTTGAGAACAGCTCCACCCAAGACTGCAAGAAATTGCAGAGTTGTGGACACACCCCAGACCATCACGCAAACCAACCTCCTTTCTATTGACTCCATATACACTTCACGCTGCCTCACCAAGGCTACCAACATAAGCAAGGATGGATCTCACCCTCTTCTTATCTCTTCCATCAGACAAGAGGTAAAAAAGTATGAAAGCGCATATCTCCAGATTCAGGGACAGTTTCTTCCCTGCTGTTATCAGCCAACTGAACCATCCGATCGCCAACTAGGGTGTGCTCCTGAGCTACCATCTATCTCATTGGAGACGCTCAAACTATCTTTAATCGGACTTTACTGGACTGTTATCTTGCACTAAACGTCATTCCCTTTGTCATGTATCTTTACACTGTGGACGGCTTGATTGTAATCATGTATGGTCTTTTCGCTGACTGGATAGCACGCAACAAAAAGATTTTCACTGTACTTCGGTACATGTGATAATAAGAAAGTAAACTAAACTAATTATTTAACATAGGGGATGTTTACTTAAATTATAGTTATTTTTGATTGAGAAAAGAACAGGGGAAAATATATCACTTGAGCATTATACTGAATTTTAATTTTATCAGATTTTTACAGAATGTTGAACTCACCGCAGTTAGTGTAGCCCATGACAGAAATAATTGGGAACTCTTTGCGTTTGCGTTGCGTTCTCAGCAACTGTCGTTTTCTTCTTAACTTCTCCAAGGCCCCTCTAATCTTTAGTTCCCTCTCCTTGAGGAGGCGTTGCTGAACCTCCATGAAGGTCTCACCTGGAATATGGTGATTGTATGAAATTAGGCGAACCACAAGAATGCAAGAAGTAGTTTAGTTTAGAGATACAGCTCGGCCACCGAGTTCATACCGCTCGCACATTAACACTACCCTACACTCACTAGGGACAATTTTACATTTATACCAAGCCGATTAACCTACAAACCTGTACGTCTTTGGAGCGTGGGAGGAAATCGAAGATGGCGGTGCTGGCTCGAAGGGCCAAATGGCCTCCTCCTGCACCTATTTTCTATGTTTCTATCTCGGAGAAAACCCACGCAGGTCAAAGGTAGAACGTACAAACTCCGTACAGACAAGCACCCATAGTCAGGATAGAACCCGGGTCTCTGGCGCAGTAAGTCAGTAGCTCTACTGCTACGCCACTGCGCCAAGTATGAGTAGGAGTAGGCCACTTATCCCCACAGGCCTTTTCTGCCATTCAATACAATAATGGCTGATACTTTACATCAGCTGCACCTCTCTACAGTTACTGGTGGGTGGCACAGTGTTGTAGTGAGTCGCACACAACTCCTCCTCACCTAGCTCCACCTACCACTTGTCAGCTCTTGTCTCATCCATCCCCCTCACCTCTTTACACTTGCTAGCTTCCCTCTATTTTTTCCAGTCTAGATGAAGGGTCCCAATCGGAAGCGTTGAGTGTCCATTTCCCTCCACAAGTGCTGCCTGGCACGCTGAGTTTGTTTTTCTATCTTAAAATCCAAAAATCTATTGATTTCTGCCTCAAATATTTGCAGCATTTCAGGTCTCCAGGTCTCTGGGGTCAAAGTTCCAATGATTCATTTACCATCTGGCTGAAGACATTTTTTTCTCATCTTCTAAACTCCAAAATGTACAGAATTCAGTTTGCTTAAACTCCCTACAATGGCAAACCTGCCATCCTAGGAATCAATCCAGCAAACCTTTGCTGCACTTCTTATTTTAAAAGCATATTCTTTCTCAGAAAGGAAACTAGAGCTGTATGTATTAAAGATGTGGCCTCTCTAGGATACCATTTAGTTGGAACATGATCTCTCCACTCTTGTATTCAAATCCTCTTGCAAGGAAGGCCAACATATGAACCAATGATATTGGTAAGTAACTTAGCGGATGAAAGGCATGAAAGAGTTGAAATATTACCTGACCCCATAATATATCTGGATCCACCGCCTTGTTGGTCTAAGTGGGCCAATTCATTTCTCAGCTGCGACCTGCCAAATAAAGGCAAAACAATATTTAATTCAAATCGGCAGAAGATTCCTATCAGAAGTGGCTGCATTTCAGTAAATCCTGTTTAGAACCAGTGCCTACTGTAGTACAATTTTACAAAAATGAAAATTATATTTTAAAAGGAAAAAATAAACTAAAGCCCATATAACCCCCATAATTTGAACGTTTAACATCTTTTTGATGTGGGCAAGTGCTTCTTTGTAGGCAGTCCCTGAGGATTGAGGATGGCTTACTTCCACTCTGGTTATGTCATAGAGTCGTACAGCACAGAAACAGGCCCTTCAGTCCAATCAGCCGATGCCAGCCAAGATGCCCCATCTGCATTAGTCGCACTGGTATTTGGATAATGTCTTTTAAATGTTGTTGCAGTAAGGCGGCCTAGTGGCGCAGCAGTAGAGTTGCTTCCTTAGAGCGCCAGAGATCTGGGTTTGATCCTTACTAGGTTTCAAAGGTCTTTTATTGTCACGTGTACCATTTAAGGTACAGTGATATGCGAATTACCATACAGCCATATTTAAAAAAGCATCGAGATACACAACTACATAAAAGTTAACATAAACATCCACCACAGCGGATTCCCCACATTCCTCACTGTGATGGAAGGCAATAAAATCTAAACTTCTTCCCTCATTTTTCTCCCGCAGTCGGGGCAGTCGAACCATCCGTCGGGGTGATCGAAGCCCCTGCATCGGGATGATCAAGCCCCCGCGTCGGGGAGATCGAAGCTCCCGCGTCAGGGCGATCGAAGCTCCCGAATCGGGCGGTCGAAGCTCCCACGCCGGGGCGGTCGAAGCTCCTGCAGCTTGGAGTTCCTGACGTCGGTCTCTAACCAGAGACTGCCAGCTACACGATGTTAAAGTCTGCAGGCACCCGTGGTAGAGCTCAGAGGTCGATCCCTGGCAAAGGGATTGCGAGCTCCGCAATGTTAAAGTCCCGCAGGCTTCTGCGGTGGAGCTCTCAAAGTCGGTCTCCAGCAAAGGCAGCCAACTCCTCGATGTTAGGCCGCAGTGCGGACGGAGATACGATACGGAAAAAAAATTGCGTCTCCATCGAGGTAAGAGATTAGAAAAAGATTCCCCCGACCCCCTCCGCCACACCCCACATAAAACAATCTGAAGAACACTAAAAACATACATTTAACACATAATTAAAAAATACAAAGAACAAAGGGACAGACAGACTGTTGGCGAGGCAGCCATTGCTGGCGCCACCCGGTGGATGCTGTCTGCACGGAGTTTGTACATTCTCCCTGTGGCTGGGTGAGTTTTCTCCGGGTACTCCGGTTTCCTCCCACGCTCCAAACATATACAGGTTTGTAGGTTAATTGGCTTTGGTAAAAATTGTAAAATTGTTCCTAATGTGTAGGATACTGTTAGTGTACGGGATCGCTGGTTGGCATGGACTTGGCAGGCTGAATGGCCTGTTTCCATGCTGTATCTTTGAAGTCTAAAGTTTAGACAATAGACAATAGGTGCAGGAGGAGGCCATTCGGCCCTTCAAGCCAGCACCGCCATTCAATGTGATCATGGCTGATCATTCTCAATCAGTACCCCGTTCCTGCCTTCTCCCCATACTCCCTGACTCTGCTATCCTTAAGAGCTCTATCCAGCTCTCTCTTGAATGCATTCAGAGAATTGGCCTTCTGAGGCAGAGAATTCCACAGATTCACAACTCTCTGACTGAAAAAGTTTTTCCTCATCTCAGTTCTAAATGGCCTACCCCTTATTCTTAAACTGTGGCCCCTTGTTCTGGACTCCCCCAACATTGGGAACATGTTTCCTGCCTCTAACGTATAATCTTATACGTTTCGATAAGATCTCCTCTCATCCTTCAGAATTCCACTGTACCTCAACGGCCCCCTCTGGCAGCTCATTTCATATACCCATCACCTCGATGTGAAAAAGATGCCCCTCAGGTTCCTCTTAAATCTTTCCCCTCTCACCTTAAACCTATGTCCCCTGGTTCTTGATACACCTACTCTGGGTAAAAGACTGTGGGTTTTGGGGGTTGTGAGATGACTGATTAGGTCACTAAGTGAACTGCAAACTTTTTCCGTACAGCATGAAACTGAATGCTGCTGTACTTTGAAAATGAAGGAGGATTTCTCAGCAAAGCACAATCAGACCAGAGAAAATTTCAGAGGATAGGACTCAGGATTAGGACTACCAGCCAGGCTTTGGGAGTGATATACTTTCGGGAAGGGGTGGGGAGAGGAATGAATGCTCATTGGGATTTCATGATTTCTAACCTCAAAATAAACTCCCCGGTTCATCAGTTCTTCGTGCCTTTAATACGAAGATTATAACTGCAGGAATAATTAAGCTGTTGTTGTGGTGGATAGGTTCCAATGCACTAGAGGCCTTTCAACCGGCATCAATATTCTCAGATTGAGTGCAAAGCAATGCTGCCCCCTGATCATTGTTAACATGGTCAAACTCCAAAACCAATTCCTCTTTGTAATATGTTTACCAGGTTTGAGTGATATTGATTCTATCAATTCCATAGGGGCAGTTTAGCAGGTAGAGCTATTGCTACACAGTACCAGAGAGCATGGTTCGATCCGACCTCGTGTACTGTCTGTGTGGAGATTGCCCGCCCTCCCTGTGACTGCATCCATTTCCCTTTGGGTGCTTCGGTTTCCTACCACATCCCAAAGATGTGTGGGGTTGTACGTTAATTGGCCTCTATGAAATTGCCCCCAACCTGTAGGAAGAGTACGCAAAAGTGGGATAACACAGAACTAATGTGAATGGGTGATCGATGGTCAGTGTGATCTCAGTGGACGGAAGGGCATGTTTCCATGCCATACCGCGAAATTAAATTCCATTCCAATTATACAGACAATGTTGAGTACCAAAGAAATCTGAATTTAATCTTCATTTCTTATAGAAAAATAAAAAGGCAGAGTTTGACATTGTTGATTTGTAAGGGTGTCCAGGGTTATGGGGAGAAGGCAGGAGATTGAGAAGGAAAGATAGACCAGTCATGATTGAATGGCGATGGGCCAAATGGCCTAATTCTGCGCCTATGACTTATGAATTTATGAAAGCTGACACTTTCTTTCAATCTGAATTCAGTGTCAAGTATTAAAGATCAAAGTACAATTCTTCATAACAGATTATACTGTCCAACAATGTGAGCAATTTATGCAACAGTGTTGTTGATTAAAAGGAAGTATAGCCTTACCTCAGGTATGGGATCTCGGCGAGTGCTATCTGCATTTTGGCCTCTTTGGTTCGAGCATTGCAACGGAAGATATGAAGGACAATGGAATACCTGTCAAAAACTTTAACGCCCCATGCAGATTTTAACTCTTTCTGAAATACATAGAAACAAATATTTAAAGAACTGTTCTGCACAAAATGAGCTGAGGCATAAAATGGCAAATAAGTATAATGAACCAAGTTTTTTTTTTTGCTGCTGATGATTCTATCTTAGAACGGTGAATAATTTTGAAACCAACCCTATTGTAAAATAAAGCTATTTCATAAACTTTCAGTTAAAACATAATCATCTTTACTTTTAAGGACACAAAATGCTGGAGTAACTCGGCAATTCAGGCAGCATCTCTGGAGAACATGGATAGGTAGCGTTTCGGATGGGGATCCATCTTCAGTCCGATTCTGGGGGTGGGGCGGGGGGAGAGGGCAGGACAAAGTGTGGCAGGTCACAGGTGAACACAGACGAGAGGAGGTTTTGTTAGGCAGAGGGTGAGACAAAAGGATAAAGGACAGAAATTAAAACTGAGACAAAAGGATTGAACAGTTGCGAATTGTGAAGCGAGAGGAAGGAATATCCTCAAAAATAAAATCTAAAAACCTTGAATTTTATTCCACTAGTTAATTTTCCTAATTCTTCATTAATCATTCAACATATAATGTAAGACATATTGAACTATTTTTACTTAGCGCACTCTGCGTGACGATAAATGCACTATTTACCTCTGATAATGCAGACAGTCTTTCAACGTTCAGAAACACTGCAGTAATCTGTGACATCCCTTTTATTATTTCTGTAAAACAGTTGTATTTGAATTAAATTGCTTATTAAATTTGAATTAAATTACATTACAAGATATCAGAGAAAAGAGGTCCTTCTGCAGTTGTAAAGGGCCCTGGTGAGACCACATCTGGAGTATTGTGTGCAGTTTTGGTCTCCTAATTTGAGGAAGGACATCCTTGCTATTGAGGGAGTTCAGCATAGGTTCAGGAGGTTAATTCCCGGGATGGCGGGACTGCCACATGAGGAAAGATTAGAAAGACTGGGCTTGTATTCACTGGAATTTAGAAGGATGAGAGGGGCTCTTATAGAAACATATAAAATTATAAAAGGACTGGACAAGCTAGATGCAGGAAAAATGTTCCCAATGTTGGGGGAGTCCAGAACCAGGGGCCACAGCCTAAGAATAAAGGGGAGGCCATTTAAAACTGAGATGAGAAAAAACCTTTTCACCCAGAGAGTTGTGAATTTATGGAATTCTATGCCACAGAAGACAGTGGAGGTCAATTCACTGGATGGATTTAAAAGAGTTAGATAGAGCTCTTGGGGCTAGCGGGATCAAGGGGTATGGGAAGAAGGCAGGCATGGGTTACTGATTGTGAATGATCAGTCATGATCACAATGAATAGCGGTGCTGGCTCGAAGGGCCAAATGGCCTCCTCCTGCACCTATTTTCTTTGTTTCTATGTTTCCGAGCAGCTACTCTTCAAAATCACTTCATTGTTTTCTTATTTTTTTCAGTTGTCTTGAGTTTAAAAAAATCTTCCAACAATACAAGACTTTTGCTGCAACAAAGCTTTGCCAAAGTAGCTTTGCCCAATAACAATACTACTGTGCATTACTGTACCAATAAGCCAGTGTTTCACTGAAGTGAAGCTTGTATGGCAGGCTACTGCATAACATTAAGTTATTTTTAATGCACTTTCATAAAGTTCAGTAAGACATTTACAGACTAATTGTTTGGTGAATGGAAAATTCAGTCTGCTGATATATTAGTACAATTTTCAATTACATTTACGAAATATATAATTCAGACTCTTTAAAGAAACTGTTACCTGTAAGAGTCTCAAAATTGCCTTTGCCAAAAATTAGTTTGTTATCTGGACTTTTTGTGGAAAGGATGAGTTGATCAACAACTTGCCAGTTGGGCAGGCTATTCACAAGTGCAACTGCTTCAGCCATCTGAAGTTTACCTTGTGAAGGAAGGAAGAAAGAATAATATGAATTTAACTGTACAACGCGCAACAGCATCAGGTCAGAGTAATCCAGCTCCAACTCAGGGCAAATAAATAGGCTGCTCATGTGTAAGAGAAAACAATTACAAAACCAATACATACGCAAACAATTAACAAGAGAAAAATTCAAAGAGTGCAAATTAAGAATATTTTAATTCTTGAAATGTAGAAGAAATGAATTGCAGCAGGACATGACGTGACAAGACTAGATTTAAATAATAATGCAGTCACATTCAGGCACAAAGGACAAGAGCACAATTATTGAATAGTCATAGAAACATACAGCATGGAAACAGGCCCTTTGGGTCTACCTGCCCATTCCGAGCAAGATGCCCCATCTATGCTGGTCATAAGTAACAGGAGCAGAATTAGGCCATTCGGCCCATCAAGTCTACTCCGCCATTCAATCATGGCTGATCTATCTCTCCCTCCTAACTCCATTCTCCTGCCTTCTCCCCATAACCCCTGGCACCTGTACTAATCAAGAATCTATCTGTGCTTTAAAAATATCCATTGACTTGGCCTCCACAGTCTTCTGTGGCAAAGAATTCCACAGATTCACCTCCCTCTGACTAAAGAAATCCTCCTTCCAAAAGGAACATCCTTTAATTCCAAGGCTACGACCTCCCGTCCTAGACTCTCCCACTACTCGAAACATCCTTTCCACATTTACTCTATCCAAACTTTTCACTATTCGGTATGTTTCCATGAGTCACTAACTCTCCTTTGTCTGTCCTACTATTTACTTCTTCAAAGAATTCCCGCAGATTCATCAGGCAAGATCTTCCCTTCACAAAACCATGCTGACTTCGGCCTATTTTATCATGAACTTCTAAGTACTCCGTAACCTCATCCTGTATTATGGACCAACCACTGAAGTCAGACTAACCGGCCTATAGTTCCCACTATACTGCTTTGCCCCCTTCTTGTACAGCGGGTAATATTGGCAATTTTCCAATCCTACCTGCCCATGTTTGGCCCATATTCGTCTACACCTTTCCTATCCATGTACCTGACCAAATGTCTTTTAAATGTTGCTCTAGTACTGTACCTGCCCTAACAACTTCCTCTGGCAGCTTGTTCCATATACCAACCACTGTGTGTGAAAACGTTGCTGCACAGGTTGCTATTACATTTTTCCCCTTTCGCCTTAAACCTATGCTCTCTGGTTCTTGATTCCCCTACTCTGGGTAAAAGACTGTGCGTTCACCCTATCTATTCCCCTCATGTTACAGATTATTTTGTGTAAGTCTGCCATGGTTTTCCTCACATGCTCATTCTTCTGCCCAGTCCTTCTACTAGCTTTGTTATTTTGTTTATCAAATTTCCTTTTAAAATAATGTTTCTACATTTGTCTCCAACAATGGTCAGTGTTTGAAAGGACATTTCATTCTCCACATTCTAAACATTCTCCACATAAATTGTGTGGAGTTGGTGTCCTAAGGGCCTGTTCGATTCTGAATGACTGTAATTCTATCTCCTTCCACCTGCACAGGATGGCACAGTGGTGCAGCTGCTGCCTCACAGCACCAGAGACCCGGGTTCAGTCTTGGCCTCTGGTGCTGTCTTTGTGGCGTTTGCACATTCTCCCTGGGACCAGATGGGTTTCCACCGGGTGCTCCAGTTCCCACTCACATCCCAAAGACATATGGGTTTGTAGGTTAACTGGCCTCTGTAAATTGCCCTTAGTGTGTAGAGAGTGGATGAGAAAGTGGGATAACATAGAACTAGTGTGAATGGGTGATCAATGAATTTGTTATGCTGAAGGGCCTGTTTCCATGCTGTATATACAAACTAAACGAAACCTGCCGCTATCTCAACTGGTGGAACTTTGTTCCACCATCACTTGTAGCTACGCATGTGAATTTATTCTTCTGTTCTTAATCTTGGAAATTTTTGTACTTAATTTCAACATGGGTGTTGTAATTCATTTTAACAAAAAAGTAAAGTGAATAATATAAATTATAATATGAACCGTTAACATCGTTCCTTAAATAAGATAACCAATATTGTACACACAACATCAATTGTGATCTTACCAATGCCCTATATAACTGATGCATATCATCCCAACCTGTGTATTCAGTTCTGCTAGTAATAAAGAATAAACTTCTGTTACTTTCCTAAATACTTGCTGCACTAGTCTTTTGCAAATTACGTGCAATGACATCCAGATCTCTCTGCATCTCAGAGAACCGTAATCGGTCGTCGGTTAGATAGTCTGATCGCATTCCTTTTATTTTTGTGCCAAAATAGAGAATTTCATATTTCCTTGTACTGTATTCCTTTTCCCAGATCTTTCCCCAATCATTTAACGTACTTATATCTCGTTGTTGCCCCGCTTGTCTTCTTCACAATGTGTTTTCATACCTATCTTCATCAATGTTTGCCATCATACCGTCAGTACATTCATCCCTGTCACTGATACAAATTGTAAAAGGTTTTGGTCCCAGCACTGATAGACTCAGAGTTTTACAGCATGGAAACAGGCCCATTGGCCCATCTTGCCTACTTACCAACCCATCTTACCAACATGTTCCATCTCACTAGCTGACTGCGTTTGGCCCATATCCCTCTAATCTTTTCTGATCCATGTACCTGTCCAACTGTTTCTGAAAATGCTGTGATTGTACCTGCCTCAACTATCTCCTCTGGCAGCTCATTCCATACACTCACCACTCTGTGAAAAAGTTGCCTCTCAGGTTCCTATTAAATTTTTCTCTCCTCACCTTAAACCAATGTCCTCTGGTGATGCAGGCGAAATGTGTAGGAAGGAACTGCCAATACACCGAAGATAGACACAAAATGATGGAGTAACTCAGCAGGACAGACAGCATATCTGGAGAGAAGGAATGGGTGACGTTTTGGGTCGAGACCCTTCTTCAGAGTTGGTGGTACACTACTCATTACATCTTTCCCCACTTATGCCAAGTCTCTATCCCCATTAGCCAGCAATCTTCAATATATGATAATATGTTACCTCCTACACCATAAGCCTGTATTTTCTATAAAATTCTTTGATGCAGCATCTTTTTGTATATAACATTGAAACGCATTTTATATTAGTTAATTACAATTTTACCTGTGGTGAGATATTGTTTCTTTGCTCCCCACTTAACATCTGGATGGACAATAAATACTCTATGTCCACCTTCAGAAAAAGCAGGTAATTGTTCCTGAAGCAGTTCTTCATATTCACTGGCTTCGATTTCACTGTTATGTTCTGTTGTCACCTCATCATCCTCATCACTTTGCTTTCCACTTCTTGATTTCGTAGTGCAGGTACCTTTGTTGCTTTTTAAAAAACATTCGCTTGTGGCAAAACACCGGACAAAGTGGCATGATACATTTTGGGGACATTGATTTTCTCTTAGATTATGAGAGGCATTTCCATTCATCCGAGACAGTTTTGACTGGAGAAACAATAAGTCGGGTATCCTTCTACATAATGGAATTACACATATTTTCCAAGAGTGGAGTCTGTTCAGAGGATACAGTAAAGGAATTTTAGAGACATTCCTTAGCAATCCCATTGCTGCAAACAGCATTTGGCACCAAAGTTAAAAGACTTATTTTTTCAAGGCCACATGCTGACGACATCTTTATGTTAGTGAACGAAACTCAATTCCCTATAATCAGCTCAGGCCATGTTGAGTATAATGGTGTGTTTGGCATTAAAACAAAAATACTGGAACCAAATTTATATGCTAAGAAGACATACAAGGATCTGCAGAAGCTGGAATCTTGACCAAAGCACAACGTGCTGGAAGAACTCAGCGGGCCAGGCAGCATCTGGGGAGAGAAATAAACGAACGACGTTTCGGGCAGGGACCCTTCTTCAGACTGATTAAATGCCAGGAAATTTGGCAGGTTCTTGACAACCTGAAATTGATGCTTAAGCCTTTAGAGAAAGAATCTCCATTCTTGACAATCGGAAATTGATGCTTAGATCTTCAGAGAGATAACCTCCATTCAGACTTCTGTGCTACAACCTTTATCCTTTGGCCACAACCTGATCATGCACCAAAAAAAAAGCTTCGGCCGTCTGACACGAACAGAATTTACTTCCAAAGATTTTAGAGACGACTATGTTTACATCGAAGATCGACACAAAATGCAGGAGTAACTCAGCGGGACAGGCAGCTTCTCTGAGTGGAAGGAATATGTTTACATATTCTGTTGTGCTGCTGCAAGGAAGACTTTCATTGTTCTATCTCAGGCCGTATGACAATAAAACACTGTTGATCCTTGAAAGCCGTTCAAGTTGCTTTGGCGCCTTTGCATTTTCGGTTCCCCCGCCGGAACAATTAAACCGCGACACCCAAACATTTGGCATATTTATTTTTCAATTAAAAAAGAGAAAACATCCACAAAAGCGTTGGGTATTAACAAGAGATTCAGGTTCTAACTGGTAAAATTATTTATTTCAGTGGGTAAACGTGAATGGGTTCCAGTGTGACCCCGGCTTGACCCCCCCCTCCTCCTCCTACTCCTCCTCCTCCTCCTTGGGCCGGTGCCACACTGATTGCGGTCCGGGCGGCCGGCCCGTTGTCCTGGTAACGATGGCAGCCGTGGGGCGAACGGAGCCGCTGCGGGAGCCCCACTGCTACCTGCGCCGCTTCCGAGGTAGGCCCGGGGTTTGGAGGGGAGAGATGGCCATCGCCACAGCCACACAATACACCACACCTCCGACCGAGGCAACTTAATTATAAAATACTGTAGGAATCTGTGCGAATCTGTGGAATTCTTTGCCACAGACAGAACGCTGTTGGGGGCCAAGTCAGTGGATATTTTTTTAAGGCAGAGATAGATAGAAACGTAGAAAAATAGGTGCAGGAGTAGGTCATTCGGCCCTTCGAGCCAGCACCGCCATTCAATATGATCATGGTTGATCATCTAAAATCAGTACCCCTTTCCTGCTTTCTTCCCCATATCCCTTCCTTGATTCCTTTAGCCCTAAGAGCTAAACCTAACTCCCTCTAGAAAAATCCAGTGAATTGGCCTCCACTGCCTTCTGTGGCTGAGAATTCCACAGATTCACAACTCTCTGGGTGAAGAGGTTTTTCCTCATAGAAACATAAAAACATAGAAAATAGGTGCAGGAGTAGGCCATTCGGCCCTTCGAGCCTGCACCGCCATTCAATATGATCATGGCTGATCATCCAGCTCAGTAACCTGTACCTGCCTTCTCTCCATACCCCCTGATCCCTTTAGCCACAAGGGCCACATCTAACTCCCTTTTAAATATAGCCAATGGACTGGCCTCAACTACCTTCTGTGGCAGAGAATTCCACAGACTCACCACTCTCTGTGTGAAGAAATGTTTTCTCATCTCGGTCCTAAAAGACTTCCCCCTTATCCTTAAGCTGTGACCCCTGGTTCTGGACTTCCCCAACATCGGGAACAATCTTCCCGCATCTAGCCTCTCCAACCCCTTAAGAATTTTATATGTTTCTATAAGATCCCCCCTCAGTCTTTTAAATTCCAGCGAGTATAAGCCTAGTCTATCCAGTCTTTCTTCATATGAAAGTTCTGCCATCCCAGAGATCAATCTGGTGCACCTTCTCTGTACTCCCTCTAAGGCTAGAATGTCTTTCCTCAGATTAGGAGACCAAAACTGTACACAATACTCCAGAACCTGTACACAATACTCCACAATACTCATCACAGTCCTAAATGGCCTACCCCTTATTCTTACACTGTGACTCATGGGGTTCCAGACCCCAACATCGGGAACATTTTTCCTGCATCTAGCCTGTCCAATCCTTCAAGAATTTTATATGTTTCTATAAGATCCCCTCATCCTTCTAAAAGATTCTTGATTACTACAGGTGTTAGGGGTTATGGGGAGAAGGCCAGAGAATGTGGTTAGGAAGGAGAGGTAGATCAGCCATGATTGAATGGAGGAGTAGACGATATAAACTCCTATTACTTATGACCTTATGAAGGAAAGGCAGATGCTGGTTTAAACCGAACAACCTGCACTTGTCGTAAAATATTACAGCCTCCAAATAAGCTCTGCACTACATAGACTTGGGGGCATTGGTTTTGTCTTTTTACACTATTATTGTTTGTTTGTTTTTCATGTGTTTGTATGTATGTGTATACATACATATATATATACACATATGTATACGTGAATGTACGTATAGGAAGGAACAACAGATGCTGGTTTACACTAAAGATAGACACAAAATGCTAAAGTAACTCAGCGGGACAGGCAGCATTGCTGGATAGAACCTCTGGTGATGTTCGAGTTGAGACCCTTCTTCAGACTGAGTCGAGAGAGGGAGCCACTGAGATATGGATGGGTAAGGTATGAAAACGAGAGAACAAAGGGGATGAAGTTCAAGGAAAATGTAGAATAGATGTATATGTTCGTGTATGTGTATGTGTGTGTATACATATAATAAACGAGAAAAAAGGTTCAGTATGCATATGTACGCACACACTGAAACTTTTTTTCCTTGTTTATTATATTGTTTACAGAGTACTACGTTGACATATTCTGTTGTGCTGCTGCAAGTAAGAATTTCATTGTTCTATCTGGGACATATGACAATAAAACACTTGACTCTTGACATTATTCCCTTATCAAGTATGTATCTACACTGAATGGCTCGATTATAATCATGTATTGTCTTTCCGCTGTCTAGTACGCAACAAAAGTTTTACACGTGACAATAAACTAAACAGAATTTAACTGAAAAAAAAAGATGGAGTAACTCAGCGGTTCAGGCAGCATCTCTAGAGAAAAGGAATAGGTGACAATTTGGGTCGGCTCAAAATTTCTCTTGTATCTAATAATTTACAGTTTCTCCTTCTGTACCAATTATTAGGAGTAAAGGTGCTGTCAAGCTCCTGGAGATGTTGAAGGAACTATCTATGAATGCAGGCTGTTGTTAGTGAGGGTTTAAAATGCGGTCTCAGTTTGATAGATTGGTCTGAAAAGGACACATCATGCTGGAGTAACTCAGCAGGTCTGGAAGCATATATGGAGAATATGAACAGGTAAGTTTTGAGTCGACCCTTCTTCTGAAGGAGAGTCTCGATCCAAAACATGGCCTATCCATGTTCTCCAGAGATGCTTCCTGTCCTGCTGAGTTATTCCAGCACTTTGTATCCTTTTGTGTATTAACATCTGCAGTACTTTGTTTCTATAGATTAGTCTGAAGAAGGGACCTGACCCAAAACGTCTCCTATCCATGTTCTCCAGAGATGCTGTCTGAGCCGTTAAGTTACTAAGCAGTTTGTTTCATTTTGTGTGAACCAGATCCACAGTTCCTTATAGTGCCTGTCCCACTTAGGCGATTTTAAGGTGACTGCCGACGACTAGGCTGTCGCTGACAGTTCGCTGGGGTGTCGCGGGCATGATCGTAAGGAGTCTTCAAAGAATCGTAGTGGATCTCGGCGCGTCGCTGAGAAATCAACCAGTATTAAATTTCTCGGCGATAGCTGGCTTGTCGCCAGGTATCGTTGCTTATTGCGGGCGCTGTCGCATGCTGTCCCCAGGTTTGCTAGGTTCTCTTAGATACATTTAGAAGCACGTAATATTAAATTAAATAAAGTAATTTGAAGAGACCATAAAATACTTGTGTTTAACCAATTTATTGACTGTCAGGACATTTGACAGGTAGATTGGAGGCGACAGTCTGACGGTCAGGTAAGCGTGGAAATTTTCGCTATGTTTATGGCCATCAGCGATCACATTTAAAGTAGGCTCCCAACCCAGATATGCAACCCAGAAACCAGATATGCATCTCCCGTACATTTTCAAAGAATGCCCACACTCCGCACAAAAATCCATTCAACCACTTTTAAAATTAAATTTCTTAATACTGCTATTAGTAAACTGGAAGTCAATCCAGTTTATGCCTTGTTACCGTGAAGCTTGGCTTTCAGGTAACCTGGGCAAGATGTTATATTTCAAAACTCAAGTAATTACCGACTTGTCAGTGATTTCAGCGAAAATTAGGACGCCGGAGAAGCATTGATAAGCGTGGGAATTTCGCAATGTTTCCGAAGACGATGTAATCTCGACCTGACTCGGCATTGACGTGGTCATTGTCGTAGGGTAAAATAGAATTTCGGCGATCTGCTACGACTTTGACAGTCGCCAGCAGTCGCCTAAAAAATCGCCTAAGTGGGACAGGGCCTTATTTCTATAGATTGATGGGTTGATTGGAAGATACAACTTGGTAACGGCCTTCAGCCTCCTGAGTCCACATGACCATCGATCACTCATTCACACTAGTTCTATGTTTTCCCACTTTTACATCCACTCCCTATACACTAGGGGCAAATTAACTTACAAACCAGCATGTCTTTGGATGTGAGAAGAAATGGGAGCACTAAGTGGAAACCCACATGGTCACAGGGAGAATGTGCATATTCCAGATAGATAGCACCTGAGGTTAGATCGAACCCAGGTCTTTAGTACTGTGAGGCAGCAACTCTACCAGCTGCACCACTGCCCAAGCCTGTGACAATCTTGCTGGGTGCCCAGCGAATGTAGCGCATGCAGGTAAATGGTAGGCCTGAAACATTTTAGGCATTTTAAACATTTTACATTTTAGACATTTGTGCAGGTACATGAAAAGGCTTGGAGGGATGTGGACCAAACACAGACAACTGAGACTAGTTCAGGTGGGTAACTTGGTCAGCATGGATAAGTTGGACCAAAGGGTCTGTTTCCCTACTGTATAACTCGATGACTCTATAATCCAGGTAGGATTTGTAATATGACTGTTGATAATTATACATGAAATATGGTGAAACTCAAGACTATGGTGTATGAGATGAAATCATACCAAAGAATAATGCACTACTGATAACTGTGGGATCTGTCTGAAAGGAAAATTTGAGCTTAGGTTCAACTTTTCAACTGACGATGGCATCTCTCTGCAATGCCAAGGGAAATTGCACTGAGGTGTACTCTGCTCAAGTTTCTACAGGTGATTAAAGCCATAATATTCTGATTTGGGGATATAATTGCTATTTCTGAACCAAGACTAAACTTTGGTGCATTCCCTGTATTTTTAAACTAAGACCTGTCTGACATCTAAAAGATTGGAGGGGAAATTGAGTTTTGAAAGAAAATTTAACTTTATGAATTGTTTTAAGAAATATTTAGACAGATACATAGATAGGACAAGTTTGGAGGGATAAACGCAGGCAGGTGGGACTAGTGTAATGGGACATGTTGGTCGGTGTGGACAATTTGGGCCAAAGGGTCTGTTTCCACTCTGTGTGATTCTATAAATTGTATGGTTCTCATTGTTTTAACGGCTAATGACATAACTAAAGACACCTAAATTGGCAAGGCAGTGAAGGATAGCTTCCTATTGCAAGCAAATAGGATCAATGTAGATGGGCAAAAATATTAAGTGTGTAGGAAGGAACTGCAGATACTGGTTTACACTGAAGATAGACACAAAATGCTGGAGTAATTCAGTGGAACAGGCAGCCTCTCTGGATAGAAGGAATGGGTGATGTTTCGGGTCGAGACCCTTCAGTCTGAAGAAGTGTCTCGACCTGAAACATCACCCATTCCTTCCATCCAGAGAGGCTGCCTGTTCCGCTGCGTTACTCCAGCATTTTGTGTCTATCTTTGGCAAAAATATTAATACGGATATGGTGGGGTGAAGGGCCCGTTTCTCCGCTGTGCAACTCCATGACTGTAAATTAACATGTATTTATTGTTTGTCCCATATGCAGTGGATATTAATGTTAAGAAGCCCCTTCAACCTACCCATCTTAGCAATGAGCAAGTCGCTGTGGAGATCTGGTCACTCTGTTTTCAGCTTGATCTTCTTATCCGGGCAGAGGTTCATCAGGTAAGTAATGTATGGGTTAAGTTCAGTGAGAATAATGATTGATAATTAATGACAGACCGTAAAGATATAAGCTACAAAGTAAGTGTTAGCATTGTTTGAAATGTGATTCAACACGTGAAAGCAAAAATATAAATTTACTTTTTTTTTTGTCCTTTGGCCATCTGCAGGAAATGTTCGTTTATAGGAACTATATAATATGTGACGTTCTTTACAATCATAGTATCTTGCTGCACATTAAAAGTTAGCAAGAAATATATCTGCAGCTTACACGGTGAACATTGCCATCACCATAATATAGTTCTGAATATAGAACTAAATTCAGCTGGAAATTCATGAATAGGAATCTCCTGTATTTTTGTCTATGTTCATTTTATGTTCTCCTTCTCTAACAGCCCCCATTTACTCATTGACGAGATAATCTGTTTCATAAGATCACAAGACATATGAGCATAATTAGGCCATTCGGCCCGTTGAGTCTGCTCCGCCATTTGATCATCTTCCCTTTCAACTCCATACTCCTGCCTTCTCCTCGTAACCTTTGCTGCCTTTACTAATCAAGAATTTATCAATGTCTGCTTTAAAAATACCCAAAGACGGCCTCCACCATCCTCTGGCTAAAAAAAATCCTCCTCAGCTCCATTCTAAAGGTACGTCCTTTTATTCTGAGGATATGTCCTCTGATCCTAGATTGTCCCACTAGTGGAAACATCCTTTCCGCATCCACTGTATCGAGGCCTTTCTTTATTTAGTAGGTTTCAATGGAATCCTCCCTCATCCTTCTAAACTTTAGTGAGTACAAACCCAGAGCTTTCAAACACTCCTCATGCATTAACCCAATCATCCCGGGATCATTCTCATAATCCTTCTATGGGCCCTCCCCAGTGCCAGCACATCCTTCCTCAGATATGGGACCCAAAATTGCTCACAATACCCAAGTGTGGCCTTCTTCCTCTTCTTTAGCCCTAGGCTCCTCTAGGGAGCATAGGCCATTGACAAATGTCCTCCACCTCATTCGGTTGTTGCCGATTCTTTCGAGATCTCCCCAGTTGAGCCCACTCCCAGACATTTCTGCCTGGACACCTCTTCTCCAGCTGTTCCTGGGGCGACCTCTTTTCCTTTTTCCTTGGGGGTTCCATTTCAGGGCTTGCCGGGTGATATTTGTGCCAGGTTTTCTGAGGGTGTGTCCAATCCAACTCCATTTTCTCTTTCGAATTTGTAAGTCAATAGGATCCTGGTTTGTTCTTTTCCACAGGTCCACATTGCTTACATTGTCTCTCCTCCAGATGTTTAGTATTGTCCTGAGGCAGGTGTTAGTGAATGTTTGCAGCTTGTTTCTTGTGTGTTTTGTTGTTTTCCATGTCTCTGATCCATACAGTATTACCTGCTTAACATTTGAATTAAAGATGCGTATTTTGGTATTGATTGAGATGTATTTTGAACTCCAGATCTTCCTGAGCATGTTAAACACCACCCTAGCCTTATTGATTCTGCTTTTTATGTCTGCATCTGCCCCTCCGGTGGTGTCCACAACACTGCCTAGGTATGTGAATGTTTCTACCTCCTCTAGGGCAGTGCTGTGCATGAGGATAGGGTTGCTGGTTTTGGAGTGGCCTGACCTGCGCTTAATAAAGCCTCAGCATTATATCCTTGCTTTTATATTCTAGTCCTCTCGAAATAAATGATAACATTGCATTTGCCTTCCTTACCACCGAATAAACTTGCAAATTTACCGTACAGATTACCCCCATGGTTTCACCATATCAGAGACATTCACCCCCCCCCCCTTCCTCTCGCATTTTTCCAGGCTTTTTTAATTTCATTTTACAATTCTGACCAAGGCCCTCTGACCTGAAACATTTCCTCTGCTTCTCTTCCCACAGATGTGGCCTGACCTGCAAAGTATTTCCAGCATTCTCTGTTTTCGTTGAGGTTTTGCACTACCCTAAGACTAAAATAATCTTTTGTTATCTAGTTACAGGAACAGCTTAGAGAAGATAAAAGCCCTGTGGAATCAGAATCTTTCCATACAAGAGGTAGGTACACTTGTACTTAGTAAAAGTAAATCAAATAAAACTGTAAATGCGTAGTACCTTTGGCAATATCTTTGGCAAGACAAACAGTTAATGTTTCAGACCAAACATAAGTTGTCAAAAGAAAGAGAGAAAACAAGATATTTTTCTTGTTGCAGATAAATTAGTGGAAGGATGGGTAAGACAAAGCAATATCTGTGCTAGGATCAGTCGAGGGTTGCTGTGGGAATAAGTTGTAGAAAGAAATGGGGATGAGCAGGTTAATGGAGGCTGTTAGAGTGAGGAGACAAATAAAGCAGCGTAAATAGTTGAAAAATGCTTTGCAAGTGCTGCAGATTTTTGGCTTTTATTGGATTCTATCACTTCAGGTAATTTCAGGAAACATAGAAAATAGGTGCAGGAGGGGGCCATTTGGCCCTTTGAGCCAGCACCGCCATTCATTGTGATCATGGCTGATCATCCACAATCAGGAACCTGTGCCTGCCTTCTCCCCATATCCCTTGAATCCACTAGCCACTAGAGCTCTATCTAACTCTCTTTTAAATTCATCCAGTGAATTGGCCTCCACTACCTTCTGTGGCAGAGAATTCCACAAATTCACAACTCTCTGGGTGAAAAAGTTTATTTTTCACCTCAGTTTTAAATGGCCTCCCCTTTATTCTTAGACTGTGGCCCCCGGTTCTGGACTCCCCCAACATGGGAACATTTTTCCTGCATCCTAGGCAACCCTAGGGAAAGATGTATTTGACAAACAGGGCAGGGAGTGAGATATAAAATAAGAGTGAATAAACTATCAAAATAGGGTTCATTCTGTATTCAAAGTATAACCAATTCAGTTATTTGACTGCAAAGGTGACACAGAACTAGAAAATAATCCTTTGCTGGAACTATAACACACTTCTGGATATTGGAGAATTAAATCGCCCAAGTTAGGCAAAGTTGTTATTGAGGCGTATTGCTTAATTTGGAAAAGCTACAGGTTAAGTGGACTGGCAGCGGTCATAGAGGACAGGTAAAGTTCTGCTAGATGCCAGAACGTTTCATTTTAAAAAAAGCTATATTTTTAAATCAAAGTTTAAGAAGCTTAAAGAAAGCTATTTGCTATTACGTATGATTGTTAGGACATAGGTACAGAAACAGCAGATTTGAAATAATCTTGGGTCATAGTAAAAATGCACAAAAGTGACCTTTTAATTCTTCATCATTTATATGTGTGTTAATTTATATGCAATGAATCAGCAGCTAATATGGCCATAGAGTCACACTCAAATGTTCAGACCCTTAGTGCTTTTTTTTGTGGTGTGTTGTACTGCTGCAGAGTGCAAAATGGAAATTATCAGGCAAGCCCAGCACCAGGTCCATGGTTCATAGGGAAAGATGCCATGCAATTTGGGACAGTGTGTGAATTGGAGCCTGGAGTGATCGTTTAGAGATACTGTGTGGAAACAGGCCCTTCGGCCCACAACTAGCGATCCCCGCACACTAACACAATCTCACACACACACAAACACACATACACAAGGGACAATTTACAATTTTACCAAAGGCAATTAACCTACAAACCTGTACATCTTTGGAGTGTGGGAGGAAACCAGAGCACCCGGAGAAAATCCACATAGGTCACGTTATAGGAGTAGAATTAGGCCATTTGGCCCATCGAGTCTGCCATTCAATCATGGCCGATCTCTGCCTCCTAATCCTATTTTCCTGCCTTCTTCCCATAACCGTTGACACCCGTTCTAATCAAGAATTTGTCTATCTCTGTCTTAAAAATATCCACTGACTTGGCCACCACAGCCCTCTGTCGCAATGATTATCTACCCTCTGACTAAAGATGTTCCTCCTCACCTCCTTTCTAAAAGAGCGGCCTTTAATTCTGAGGCTATGACCTCTGGTCCTAGACTCTCCCACTAGTGGAAACATCCACTCTATCTATGCCTTTCATTATTCACGGTCACAGTGACGGGGAGAACGTACAAACAGCACCCGTAGTCAGGATCGAACACGGGTCTCTGGCACTGTAAGGCAGCAACTGTACCGCTGCCCCACCTTATCGTGAACTACAGGCTTTTGATGTTAAGGAATAGGTGCATGTTCACGAGTAAGGGTGGGTTGTATCAGCAGAGGCTGTGACCTAGTAGAGTATGTTATAGAATGAGTTGATGCTCTGGGCTTGACAGGGTGGGGATGGATGCAGGAAAGTAACATAACTAAGGTGAAACCACTCGAGTCCGGTTCCTATTCCCAAGCTTTTAAATTGCATAAGTCAGTACAACAAAAACTATGTGTTCTGGGTGTCTCAGAATGCTGTGACCTAATTATCCTGGAAATGTTCCAAATGAATAACATTATTACAGAAAATGCAATGTCAGTGCAGGCATGGTTTATAGTCAGGAGTAAATTATGGAGTTTTTTTTTTTTCAACATTCAATTATTTCAGAATCTGGGTATTGCTGACCTTAAAAAGATGGGAGTGCAGTCTTTCGAATGATGAAAAAGCCCCTTGTTTTTTTTTCAGTAGAATGATAAGATGTGGAAGCTGTACAAAGCTTTGAAAGACAATTTTTCTGCCCATGCCCTGCACCATTCTTAGTTTTGTCTACTTGCGTTTAAAAAAAACGCACTCCTGAACAAAGTAAAGTGAGGTGAATACTATCTTACCTGTATTCTAATAATGCTCCAGGTTCAGTTGAGTTGCTGTGTAATACTGCACTGTGCAATATTTTTTCTTCTCTTCAAATGCAACTATTCTACAGCTCATTTGTAAGATTGCTCTCTGGGTGGTTTTCTACTGTGGCTAATGTGCACTAAGAAATAGATTGCGCTGCGAAATAGATTGCGGTCATCCCAATATATTTTGTATCAATACAGTGATCAAACAAACATTCAATTTACCAACATGGACTGGAATTCAGTCATAGTCCCAAAAATGAAAGCATTTAATTCTGTGGACAAAGTTTCAATAAAAAATAATTAAGTATTAATCAGATTTCAGTACATTGTTTTCAATTTATTTAATTTTCTTACAGGTATAGATTATGTTGAAAGAATTAAACATTATCTGGAGCATCTACCAGACCCCGTTCCACAGCTGGAGGTAATGTCAACTTTCCCATCTAATAAAACTAAATAATTGTATGGTGGTGGGCCATATTGTTCCTGTCTAGACATTTAGGTTGAATGGGAAGTATTTGCATTAAGTACTTCATAATGCACTAGTCGTAATAACAGAAATATTGTGTAATGTTTGAGAAATTTCTCTGCAGTAGAGGTGCTGTTTAAATATGTTGTTATTGAAAGGAATCTGATAATTTTACCATTCTAAAATAATGAACTCCAGATTATAAAATGTTTTCTCAATGGCACAATTGCTGTGGTATTGTCATGCAGCTTCTTTTTCTCTGACTCTCCACAATACAAACTGCCTTTAACAGGACTACCTGGATTCTCAAGGGTTGTCGACATTGTTTCCCCGAGTTGAAATATATGTGATCCATGGTAGGCCTGTCGATATGCTGGAACGGCCAATTGCAGATGGTAAGGATGCGTCAGTGTGCAGTGGTCCTTTCAAATGGTGTCAAACAATGACTGATATCAATACATATTTGATATCAATACATATATATATACACTTCCAGCAATTGTGCTTGGATTTCTTTCTTATTCTGCATAGAAAACTATTGCAAGCATATCAAATGGATTAAAAATAAGCAAATTATAAAAAAAGAATAAAATGTACTTTGAGAGTTTTTGTCATTACTTATTTGTGATAGATGTTTTTATTCTTTGATTTTGCCATGTTTGAAATCAGTTTAGAGCGAGGGGGATGACAATATATAGACAATAGGTGCAGGAGGAGGCCATTTGGCCCTTCGGGCCAGCACCACCATTCAATGTGATCATTGGCTGATCGTTCTCAATCAGTACCCTGTTCCTGCCTTCTCCCCATACCCCCTGACTCTGCTATCCTTAAGAGCTCTATCTAGCTCTCTCTTGAATGCATTCAGAGAATTGGTCTCCACTGCCTTCTGAGGCAGAGAATTCCACAGATTTATAACTCTCTGACTGAAAAAGTTTTTCCTCATCTCCGTTCTAAATGGCCTACCCCTTATTCTTAAACTGTGGCCCCTGGTTCTGGACTCCCCCAACATTGGGAACATGTTTCCCGCCTCTAACGTGTCCAACCCCTTAATAATCTTATATGTTTCAATAAGATCCCCTCTCATCCTTCTAAATTCCAGTGTATACAAGCCTAGTCGCTCCAGTCTTTCAACATATGACAGTCCCGCCATTCCGGGAATTAACCTAGTAAACCTACGCTTCACGCCCTCAATAGCAAGAATATCCTTCCTCAAATTTGGAGACCAAAACTGCACACAGTACTCCAGGTGCGGTCTCACTAGGGCCCTGTACAACTGCAGAAGGACCTCTGCTCTTATACTCAACTCCTCTTGTTATGAAGGCCAATATTCCATTGGCTTTCTTCACTGCCTGCTGTACCTGCATGCTTCCTTTCAGTGACTGATGCACTAGGACACCCAGATCTTGTTGTACGTCCCCTTTTCCTAACTTGACACCATTCAGATAATAATCTGCCTTCCTATTCTTACCACCAAAGTGGATAACCTCACACTTATCCACATTAAACTGCATCTGCCATGTATCCGCCCACTCACACAACCTATCCAAGTCACCCTGCAACCTCATAGCATCTTCCTCACAGTTCACACTGCCACCCAGCTTTGTATCATCTGCAAATTTGCTAATGTTACTTTTAATCCCTTCATCCAAGTCATTAATGTATATTGTAAATAGCTGCGGTCCCAGCATCGAGCCTTGCGGTACCCCACTGCCTGCCACTCTGAAGGGGACCCATTTATCCCCACTCTTTACTTTCTGTCTGCCAACCAATTTTCTATCCATGTCAGTACCCTACCCCCAATACCATGTGCTCTAATTTTGCCCACTAATCTCCTATGTGGGACCTTGTCGAAGGCTTTCTGAAAGTCAAGGTACACTACATCCACCGGCTCTCCCCTGTCAATTTTCCTAGTTACATCCTCAAAAAATTCTAGGAGATTAGTCAAGCATGATTTCCCCTTCGTAAATCCATGCTGACTTGGAACGATCCTGTTACTGCTATCCAAATGCTCCGCAATTTCGTCTTTTATAATTAACTCCAGCATCTTCCCCACCACTGATGTCAGACTAACTGGTCTATAATTTCCTGTTTTCTCTCTCCCTCCTTTCTTAAAAAGTGGGATAACTTTAGCTACCCTCCAATCCACAGGAACTGATCCTGAATCTATAGAACATTGGAAAATGATCACCAATGCGTCCATGATTTCTTGAGCCACTTCCTTAAGTACCCTGGGATGCAGACCATCAGGCCCTGGGGATTTATCAGCCTTCAGTCCCATCAGTCTACCCAACACCATTTCCTGCCTAATGTGAATTTCCTTCAGTTCCTCCATCACCCTGGGATCTCTGGCCATTTGGTTAGATAGATTGAAAATTGGCCTCTAGTCAAGCTGTTAATATTCTTGTCTGTTGCTTCATTTCAGAAGTGATATTGTTATTCCGTAAGCAAAATTCTGGACATCCTAGGAGAAAGCATACAATTAGTTGTTGGTGAATGAAGAATATAAGAACAAAAAATAATAAGGTGGGGGGGCGGAATGAAAGGATGAGGGAAGCTAAAGGGATTTAACAGGATTAACTGTTAAATGTAACGGAATGATAGTTACTGCTTTAGAGCGCCAGAGACCCGGATTAGATCTTGACTATGGGTGCTATCTGTTCAGAGTTTGTACGTTCTCCCTGTGACCGCGTCGGTTTTCTTTAGGTGATCTGATTTCCTCCCACATCCAAAGATGTGCAGGTTTGTAGGTTAATTGGTTTCAGCAAGTTGTAAAATTGTCCCCACTGTGTGTAGGTTAGTGCAAGGGATGATCACTGGTCGGCGGAGACTCGGTGTGCCAAAGGGCCTGTTTCCGCATTGTATCTAGAGTAAAGCCGAAAGATTTATCATGAAAGCAGCTCAAAGATTGAAAGGACCAATACAGTTTTTGTTAATAGAAGGGTTTACGGTTTCAATTTTCTAATCTCTACTCTCAAGGAATTATAGGGGTTGTGAAAGGGGGAAGGCTCAGCAAAGTGACCCCACAATTAACCTGGAGTTTTTTCATATCAAACTAACAAATGAATAAAGTTCTAGATACCAAAATCTATAAAGTATTTTATTAGTGGTACTTCATAAGTGACTGGCTTACAAGCCCAGTGATTTTTGTTTCATTGTAGCAGAGCAAGCTTTAAATTCTTATAAAGCTTTAACTTAACAGCTTTATTATTACTTAATGTTGAATGAAATGGATAATCCACAGCATGGAATGCAGCATTGTGTTACTTGCAGCAAGGAATTCAAGTAATTGTTTACTGCCTACCTTTTACATACTAGCTAATTTTCCTCACTTTGGTTATCATGCACTTGATCTAAATGTAATGTAGCTTTTTTGCCATAGGCAGATAATGCAGATGTAATGTATTGGAAGGAACTATAGATGCTAGTTTACACCGAAGATAGGCACAAAATTCTGGAGTAATTCAGCGGGACAGACAGCATCTCTGAAGAGAAGGAATGAGTGACATTTCAGGTCGAGACCCTTCTTCAGACTGAAGGGTCTCGACCCGAAACATCACCCATTCCTTCTCTCTAGAGATGCTGCCTGTTCCGCTGAGTTACTCCAGCATTTTGTGTTTATCTTCAATGCAGATGTAAGAGCCTTCAATGATAGAATGCATAGTTTTCTAAATTTAGTTAACACTGTTTCATCAAAAAGGATATTCAGGTAGTATAAAAATATATAATATTTGAAACTTATGCAGTTGGTTTAACATGAGTTCAGTGCATGAACTATTTGGATGTTTGGGGTTGGAAACCATAATATGTGATGCATTATTATTGCAGCAGTGATTAGTATCAAATATTCTTTTTTGTTTTTAATTCCTCAGTAGCAGTTTAAGGTGTTTTAAAAAAAATAATAATTTCATTGAATTGTAGTCTTTTTTATATTATTTTTACTTAGTGTTGAATCTCAGCCCCATGGTTTTCTATAGCTTTTGCATCAAAGATGGCTCTTTTTGTTGTGATCGTGAAGAATAATGGGGGGTTTAAACTTCAGGTGAGTTAATAAGTAAGATAGACATACTGTTCACATTTAGTTTGGACAAATCGTCATCTAATAACTGAACCTCTCTTTAAAAAGTCAAGAATCTTTGTTTGAGCATTGTAGTATGGAGCAGGGTATCTGTTTGCACACATGCTTGCCCATACTATAGACTCAATCTCTATATTGCCAGGAGTACATTTCTCACACAAGAAGCTAAAGAAGCCTACAGACATTGTAGGCTCTTTGAACTCTTCAAACAGCTGAAAAAGTTCAAAGTTAAGTTCAGTTGATTAGTACGGATGTCAGGGGTTATGAGGAGAAGGCAGGAGAATGAGGATGAGAGGATAAGATTGATCAGCCATGATTGAATGGTGGAGTAGACTTGATGGGCTGAATGGCCTAATTCTGCTCCTCTCACATGAACTTAATAGACAATAGGTGCAGGAGTAGGCCATTTGACCCTTTGAGCCAGCACCACCATTCAATGTGATCATGGCTGATCATTCTCAATCAGTACCCCGTTCCTGCCTTCTCCTCATACCCCCTGACTCTGCTATCCTTAAGAGCTCTATCTAGCTCTCTCTTGAATGCATTAAGAGAATTGGCATCCACTGCCTTCTGAGGCAGAGAATTCCACAGATTTACAACTCTCTGACTGAAAACGTTTTTCCTCATCTCGGTTCTAAATGGCCTACCCCTTATTCTTAAACTGTGGCCCCTCGTTCTGGCCTCCCCCAACATTGGGAACATGTTTCCTGCCTCTAACGTGTCCAACCCCTTAATAATCTTATATGTTTCAATAAGATCCCCTCTCATCCTTCTAAATTCCAGTGTATACAAGCTTAGTCGCTCCAGTCTTTCAAAATATGACAGTCCCGCCATTCCGGGAATTAACCTAGTAAACCTATGCTTCATGCCCTCAATAGCAAGAATAGCCTTCCTCAAATGTGGAGACCAGAACTGCACACAGTACTCCAGGTGCGGTCTCACTAGGGCCCTGTACAACTGCAGAAGGACCTCTTTGCTCCTATACTCAACTCCTCTTGTTATGAAGGCCAACATTCCATTGGCTTTGTTCACTGCCTGCTGTACCTGTATGCTTCCTTTCAGTGACTGATGCACTAGGACACCCAGACCTCGTTGTACGTCCCCTTTTCCTAACTTGACACCGTTCAGATAATAATCTGCCTTCCTATTCTTACCACCAAAGTGGATAACCTCACACTTATCCACATTAAACTGCATCTGCCATGCATCCGCCCACTCACACAACCTGTCCAAGTCACCCTGCAACCTCATAGCATCTTCCTCACAGTTCACACTGCCACCCAGCTTTGTATCATCTGCAAATTTGCTAATCTTGCGGTACCCCATTAGTCAATGCCTGCCATTCTGAAAAGGACCCATTTAACCCCACTCTTTGGTTTCTGTTTGCCAACGAATTTTCTATCCATGTCAGTACCCTACCCCCAATGATGGCATTGCACTTGAGATTCCGCTCAGTTAACAAAAGTTGTTAACAAAGTGGAACTGACTTTCAGAGACTGAATTGCACTGGAGACATTCATTTTTGAAATTGCCAACCTTTTTAATCTATGGAGCTCGAATACCTTGCATCATGTTCCACATGACAGTGGAACTAATTGTAGACTTTCGAAGAAATCCCCCTCCCCTCCCCCCACTCACCATCAACAACACCATAGTCACATATGTGGAGTCATTTAAGTTCCTTGGAACCGTCATCTCTAGGGACCTTAAATGGGGGGCCACTATCGACTCCACAGTCAAAAAGGTCCAACAGAGGATGTACTTCCTGCGAAACACAATCTGCCACAGGCAATGATGGTCCAATTCTATACTGCTATCATTGCGTCTGTCCTCGCCTTCTCCATCGTGGTCTGGTTTGGCTCAGCCATCAAGCACGACATCCAGACGCTCCAATGGATCGTTCGCACAGCTGAGAAGGTTGTTGGCTGCAACCTTCCCCCCATTGACGAACTGTACACTGCAAGGGCCATGAATTGAGCAGGCAAGATCATCTCTGACCCCTCTCACCCTGGGCACAAACTCTTCAAAGCACTTCCCTCTGGAAGGTGACTCCGGACTGTCAAAGCAGCCACAGCCAGACATAAAAACAGCTTTTTTACTGTCAAAGCAGCCACAGCCAGACATAAAAACAGCTTTTTTCCACGATTGATAGTTCTCCTCAATAACCAAAGTCTGTAGTCTCTTCTTTGCTCTGGTTTATTTTAACCCACATGTTTAGACCATAATGGTGTATCCTTATTGTTTTGATGTGTTTATGCTTTATTCTTAATTGTTAACTGTATGTTTGTGTTGTCATTTGTGAGCGGAGCACCAAGGCACATTCCTTGTATATGCACATACTTGGCCAATAAACTTATTCATTCGTTTATTTCAATTCTGGAATCTACAAGTCACGATTTGGAGAGCTGGCATGAGAAAGTTTGTGGCATGAGGTAGTAGCAATGGCAGGACAATGTTATGCTATTTGAGCCTTTAAAAATCACATAGTATATAACATGTGGAAGTCTGGGAACAATTTTAATTGTATTCTTTTCATTCAGGGAATGGTTTGTAGCCTGCAAGACCCTGAACAAAAAAAGGTTAAAAAACAGAGAATTTGGCTGTGGGTATGCAAACCCGACTGCTATCTGTGCCTTTCCTTCCTCCCTACCGTCCCCCTCCCCCCACCACAAAAAAGGGAATCAGTTTCCCAATGTGAAATTAATACATCAAAGTATTTGGATGACTGCCTTTATTGTTTAAATTGGACATATAATATACTGAGATGTTACAGGGCAAGTAGCATTTGATCTTCACTGAGGTTGAATCTATGAGTGGAATGTGATAGTTACATAAAGAACACACCGAAAGGATATCTTTACTCTGTGAATTGCTAATTTGGTTTATGATATTTGCATGTGCAAGCTTGTAACACATTTACTCTCCTCTAATGATTTTGCAAACATTTTCATATAAGTTAAAGCGTTCTAGGAGCAGAGTAAGGCCATTTGGCCCATCAAGTCTACTCCGCCATTCAATCATGGCTGATCTATCTTTCTCTCTTAACCCCATTCTCCTGCCTTCGCCCCTTAACCCCGACACCCTGACTACTCAAAAATCTGTCAATCTCCGCCTTAAAAATATCCATTGACTTGGCCATTGACTTCTCAAGATAATCTTGAAGATCCTTAATCATTATTTACAATAATGTTTTCTATTGTTAAAACAACACTATCTTTACAATGTGCTAATGAATATATGTATTGTTAAGTTCATGATCAACATACGTTTCCACTTGTTCTACTTCATGTGGTAATTTTCCCTGCTTTGCTGTTGCACCAATTAAGGATGTTGAGCCCAGCGATTGAAGTTTCTCCGTTTGTTTTTATTACAGATTATTTTTCCCACGTTGGGAAACTAAATCAACTTTTGGTTTTAAGTCAACAGCTGGAAGATGATGTTCAGCATCTGGGAAGCCATAAGTACATAGCACATCAGCTTTCAGTCTTGTATGTAAGTATCATCTTGATTTGCCTCGGGGCACACTGTAAAAATTGACCTAGTGCTTACTATATATCATGTCATGTATTATCATGCATTAGAATCATTTTGCTCGTATTTCTTCCCTTTATCTCCGCATCCTTCCTAAACGAGATTATTGTAACCATATGGATTCCACTAAAGCGGACATTATTTATGCAAAATAACATGTGATTTTGATTGAAGGTTTAAACAGAATCTTTGGATTTTAATAGCTAACTACAATCAAGGATCATTTTTCTGACTGTTTAATTCTGTTATTATAATCTTTTCTTTATGCCTTAATAATACATTCCACGATTGCATTGCCCATTAGGCAATGATATAGGATTTTATTATTCCTTCCTTTTTAAAGTATATTTATTTTCTCCTTCTAGAAAGTTCTGAATTATTTCAGTGGATTTATTACATTTGATCTACTAAAAAGAGACATTGAAGCTAATTTCAAAGCTTTAAAATCTGGATTGGCTGTTGACGAGAGTTCTGAACGGGAGCCTCTGCTACCGTATCATTATGTAAACTGGTGAGTAGAACTGATGTGAACTAGTGGATTCAGTAAATAATGGAAGGATGCTTGTTTAAAAATGCACTCTGGAAGGTATTCAGTGAGAATTACCAAACAATTTAAAATGCTGATAAACAGCTGATAAAGTTTGACGTTAAGTTCGAAGTTGCTTAGTACGGGCTTCAAGGATTATTGGGAGAAAGCAGGAGAATGGGGTTGAGAGGGAAAGATAGATCAGCCATGATTGAATGGTGGAGTAGACTTGATGGGCCGAATGGCCTAATTCTGCTCCTAATGAACTTATGACGTCTTTTGCCATTCATGTCATCCTCTGGAAAAGCAGGGGTTGTAATTCAAGAGATAAATTATTGCTAATATTAAAAAGGAACGTAAATGCTGTTGTTAATACCGAGCTAATCATTGATTACAATTTGTATTTTTTTCCTTTTTAGGGTACTCTGCCTCACCCGCAGCATCATCAAAATTGTATCAACTCTTCCTGACGAGCTTACTGAAGAACTCTCTTTGGTTATATCTTGTGCTGCGAATCTGAGATAATGCTCGTGTGCTCAAAACCACTTTGAGGATTCAAGAGACTTTAAGTAATTATATGTTGCACTGAAGATCAATCTGTAAAGAAACAGCAGTGAGTTATTTTAGAGCTTAATGGCAAGAAATTCTATTGTGTGACACAGTGTTTGTGTGCTACACAATTGAATTTCTACCAATAAAAAATTATGTTAAAGGAAATCAGGGATTTATTGCATGGATGGTGAAGTCTTCAATTCTTGCCGCTGGTGCTCGGATGTATACAATGGTGCCCAATGGCACGGAGTGCATGCCTGGTTGAAACCTCAATGTCTTTTTCAGCACATGTTTTGGCTTTGGTTGTCTCAACCCAGTCATGCAGAAGCACAACTTTGCAACAGATTCAAAGCAGTTTATTGTCTTAAACACCAGGGTGCAATGAAATTCCTTGCTCACATGAAGCACACAGTATATATACAGGGAACAATAAATACAAGAATGAGTGCATAACAGCAGAATGGTGCAAGATTATAGTAGACAATAGACAATAGGTCTAGGAGTACGCCATTCGGCCCATCGAGTCAGCACCGCCATTCAATGTGATCATGGCTGATCATTCTCAATCAGTACCCCGTTCCTGCCTTCCCCCATACCCCCTGACTCCGCTATCCTTTAGAGCTCTATCTAGCTCTCTCTTGAATGCATTCAGAGAATTGGCCTCCACTGCCTTCTGAGGCAGAGAATTCCACTGATTCACAACTCTCTGACTGAAAAAGGTTTTTCCTCATCTCCATTCTAAATGGCCTACCCCTTATTCTTAAACTGTGGCCCCTGGTTCAGGACTCCCCCAACATTGGGAACATGTTTCCTGCCTCTAACGTGTCCAACCCCTTAATAATCTTATACGTTTCAATAAGATCCCCTCTCATCCTTCTAAAGTGGGGCAAAAAGATTAAATTATTAGGGCAAACTTGAAAGTAGGGCAAAAAGATTAAATTATTATAATGGAATAAGCAATGAGGTAGAGTTAGGGGAAAGAAGACATGGTCTCACCGTCAGACAGGAGATGTGAAAGAGGTTCAGGAGTCTGATAGCCCTGGGGAAAAAGCTGTTCTTAAGTCTTGAAGTCTGGGCTTTGAAGGTCTTGCATCTTCTCCCAGATGGTAGCAGAGAACAACAGGAATGGCCAGCGTGGCGGTCATTTTTGGCAAAAAGTTACAGTCTTCCTGATGCAACACATCATGAAGATGGGCTGGATGGAAGGGATGGCCGAGCCTGTGATGGGACTGGGTTCATCTACAGGTTCAGGCAGTCAGGAGCAGAGCAGTTGCCATGCGAGGCTAAGGTACATCCCGTCAGAACACTCTCCATAGCACGACGGTAGAAGTTCGAGAGAATCCTCGTGGACACACCGAATCTTCTCAGACTGCTAAGAAAGTGAATACGCTGATGTGCTTTTTTTAAAATCACTGCATCAGTATGAAGGGAACAGCTTTGGTTGCTGATGATTATGTATATGTAGGAACTTTAAGGTGTTGACCATCCGCTATCCCTAAGAGCTCTATCCAGCTCTCTCTTGAATGCATTCAGAGAATTGGCCTCCACTGCCTTCTGAGGCAGAGAATTCCACAGATTCACAACTCTCTGACTGAAAAAGTGTTTCCTCATCTCCGTTCTAAATGGCCTACCCCTTATTCTTAAACTGTGGCCCCTTGTTCTGGACTCCCCCAACATTGGGAACAAGTTTCCTGCCTCTAACGTGTCCAACCTTATACGTTTCGATGTCAATCCTGAGGCATCAGGAGAATCTCCGCACGTTGCAATGTTCAGAGGTCTATGTGTATTGTGCTTACAGAGCTATTGTGCTGTTCCGTTCTCGGCACATATGTCAATTAAACTATCTGACGCGAGGTCAGCAAAACAAAGTGTATAAAAATCACAGAAGCAAAATAATGCAGATGCTGGAAATCTGAAATAAAACAGAAAATGCTGAAGATATTCAGTGGCTCAGTCAGCATCTGGGAAGAGGGAAATAAAGCTAACTTTTCAGGTTGCTAACCTTTTATCCTAACTATTTATACCTATTTTGTACTTCTTAATTGGAATGCTTTGATGATGCAAAGCTAGCACATACTTTTGAAAGAATTTTAACACTGAACAGTGCTGCAGACCAGATCAGTTTATTGTCTTATGCAGCGGGGTGCAATGAAATTCCTAGTTTGCATGAAACTCATTAGGTTAACAATAAATACAACAAGTATATCAATCAATAGAATCTCAAATGCAAAACAGCAGAATGGTGCAAAGATTGTAGTGCAACCAACAGTAGTACAAAAAATAATACTAAAGTGCAATAATGGAACAACCAAATGAGGTAGAGTTGAGAGTAAGAATACGCGACAGCACCTCCAGGGAGTATAAAAGACATGATTCTGATAGCTGTGGGGTAGAAGCTGTTCTTGAGTCTGGATGTCAGGGATTTTATGCTCCTGCATCTTTTTTCAGAATGTGGGGAAGAGAAAGGGAAATGGTTAAGGTGACAGACAGCTTCAATCCTTTCCAGAATAATATAGCAGCATATTAATCATATTGGGCAAGAAAGCTTGAAGATGGAGAGGGGTTGGAAGATAAGTTCATGTGATAGGAGCCATTCGGCCCATCAAGTCTACTCCGCCATTCAATCGTGGCTGATCTATTTTTCCCTCTCGACCCCATTCTCTGGCCATCTCCCCATAACCCCTGCACCTGTACTAATCAAGAATCTATCTATCTCTGCCTTAAGAATATCCATTGACTTGTCCTCCGCAACATGATAAGCAGAACCAGATAATGGAGGGATGATGGGCAGATGGAACCCGGTGTGGGGGGTGGAATGGAGAAGGTGAACAAAGAGAGAACCCAGGTGCACTGATGTCTGTGGTGCTTTTCAGAAAAAGAGCAATAAAAAACCTCCTGCTATCCTGGGTAATATTTATCCATCAGCCAAGTTCACTGTCTCTCAGTGAGAGAGACATCACAGTTTGTCCTATCTCAGTTATAGAACTAATCCTGCAGTGTCTTTGTTTATTAGAATGATGCTTTTATTCAATGGAATTCAATATAATGTCTCAAGAAAAATAAATAAATTTCATGATGGAACTGAAACCATTTCTAAGAAGAGTAATTCTTTTCATAGTCTGTAGCTTTAGAAATGTGATAGAAATTGAGACTAATAAAACCTCAGTTGTCATTCACGAGTCGTACTATCACTTCTTGATTTTTTTCTGTGGCTGTATAAACATTGAAACGTTGCATTTAAAATATATATATTTCAAAGAAAATTTGGAAATGTCCAGAATAAGGGGCCCAACCTAAAATGTCGTCGGCTGTCTATTCGCTCCACAAAGGCTGCCTCATCCGCTGAGTTCCTCCAGCAGTTTGTTTTTCAGATATAAATTCTGCTACCTATAAGGATGTTAAAATTGAAGGTTACAAAACAAGACTTTGTCTCTGGAAATGGTGCGATACAATGCTGAGAACTCTATGCTGCACTCTGTATCTCCCCCTTTGCTCCTCTATCTATTGACTTGAGTTTGGCTTGATTGCATTTATGTAGAGTATTATCTGACTTGATTGGTTAACATGCAAAACAAAGATTTTCACTGTATCTTGATGCACATTACAATAATAAACCTAAACATTGAAACATAGAAAATAGGTGCAGGAGTAGGCCATTCGGCCCTTCGAGCCTGCACCGCCATTCAATATGATCATGGCTGATCATCCAACTCAGTATCCCGTACCTGCCTTCTCTCCATACCCCCTGATCCCTTTAGCCACAAGGGCCACATCTAACTCCCTCTTAAATATAGCCAATGAACTGGCCTCAACTACCTTCTGTGGCAGAGAATTCCACAGATTCACCACTCTCTGTGTGAAAAAAAACTTTCTCATCTCGATCCTAAAAGACTTCCCCCTTATCCTTGAACTGTGACCCTTTGTTCTGGACCAAGAAGATTAGGAGACATAGGACATAAAGTGCAGGAGTACAGTAGCATTGTGATTAAGTTATTATCATAGAGTTATAGAGTGATACAGTGTGGAAACAGGCCCTTCGACTCAACCCTGCCCACCATGTCTCAGCTACACTAGTTCCATCTGCCCATGTTTGGTCCATATCCTTCCAAACCTATTCTATCCATGTACCTGTCTAAATGTTTCCTAAATGATGGGATCGCCCCTGCCTCAACTACCTCCTTTGGCAGCTTGTTCCATACACCCACCACCCTTTGTGCGAGAAAGTTACCCCTCAGATTCCTATTAAATCTTTTCCCCTTCACCTTAAACCTATATCCTCTGGTCCTCGATTCACCTACTTTGGGCAAGAGATTCTGGGCATCTACCTGATTATATTTCTCTTATAATTTTATACACCTCCATAAGATCACCCCTCATCCTCCTGCACTCCAAGGAATAGGGAGTCCCAATCTACTCATTATCTCCCTATAGCTCAGACCCTCTAGTCCTGGCAACATCGTCGTAAATCTTCTCTGTACCCTTTCCAGCTTGACAACATCTTTTCTATAACATGGTGCCCAGAATTGAACACAATACTCTAAATGTGGCCTCACCAACCTCTTATACAATTACAACATGACCTCCCAACTTCTATACTCAATACTCTGACTGATGAAGGCCAATATGCCAAATGCCTTTTTGACCACCCTATCCACCTGTGACTCTACCTTCAAGGAACCATGCACCTGCACTCCCAGATTCATCTGCTCTACAACACTCTCCAGAGCCTTACCATTCAGAGCATAGGTCCTGTCCATGTTAGACTTCCCAAAATACAACACCTCATATTACTCTATTAAATTCCATCAACCATTCACCAGCCCACCTGGCCAATCGATCAAGATCCTGCTGCACATATATATATATATAGTTTATATTTTCATATTACTGCATAGAAGGAGACCAGTCAGACTATGAAGTTTACATCAGCTCTCGATGCATTCCCATCAATCCCATTCCCCCATTTGTTGGACTAACCTGGTCATTAATTCAATTATCACCATGCTGTAATTAAATCTGGAATTTCAGTGCGATTTCAGCAATGGTGTCCTTGAAACCACCAGGTTGTTGTGCAAAAATGTCTGGTTGTGGGGAAGAAAACTTATCCTGCACACAATGTAGTTATCAAACAAACCTCCTCTGAGGTCTGTTAATAAGCATTTCAATTCAAGGACAATTAGGGATCAGGAATAAAAGATACCTACCGACATCCTGTGAAAGTAAAATTAAACATAATGAAAGTCAGCAACTGGGCAAGGTGGAGCTTCAGGTGAAGTAGTGGATGTTAAGAGTAAAATTGGGTCGCACATTGGCGCAACTGGTGGAACTGCTGCCCAGTGAGACCTGGGTTCGATCCTGATCTTGGGTGCTGTCTTTATTATTGTTATTATTGCACTATTGCTTCCTTGTTTTTTATATGTATGTATTTATGTGTATGTGTACATGTGTATATATATATATACATATGTGTGTGTGTGTACGTATATGTGTGTGTGTGTTTATGTGTGTATGTATATATGTGTGTGTGTATGTATGTATGTGTGTATATATGTATGTGTGGTTGTGTAAATGTGTGTGTGTATGTATATATATATATATATATATATAGGTGTGTATGTATGTGTATGTATGTATATATATATATTATATATACTGAACCTTTTTCTCGTTTATTATATTGTTAACAGTGTACTATGTTTACATATTCTGTTGTGCTGCTGCAAGAATTTTATTGTTCTTTCTGGGACATATGACAATAAAACACTCTTGACTCTTGTCTGTGTAAAGTACGTACATTCTCTCTGTAACCGTGTGGGTTTCCTCCCACATCACAAATAATGCAGATTTGTAGATTAATTGTCTGTGTAATAGTCCCTAAGTATGTAGTGGGCGTTGATGAGATAGTAGGATAGCATAGAACTAATGTCAATGGGTAATTGATCAGCGTTAACTTAGCGAGTCTGTTTCCAGGCTGTATCTCTAGATACTCTAAATTAAAAACAAAATTCTGATATCCCACTCATTGTCATTTTCTTGAGTAATATGGGACATAATTTAAGCGTCTTATATAAAAGAAATGAAATTATAGTTTAAGGCAGTGTTTTTTTTAAATCCATTTTGTCGAGACTTTCAGTTGTATTAAGTTAATAAAAATTATGTTTGTTCATGGGGAATTTTAGTTTTTGTCTGTATTATAGTCAGTTTTTACATTACCCATCCCTACGGTTGCCAACTATCTCATTCCCAAAAAGGGGACAAAGGTGATGTCACCGCCCCACATGACCTCACCCGGCCAGCAGCCACGTGCTCCCGCTCCACCAATTTTTTTTTCCAGATTTGTTAGACTTATATTATTAAATTCGTATCTTTTGTAGGAAAAAAATTCCATATATATCTACGTTATTTTAATCAATGTCTTTTCTGCACAAAAATCAAGATCCATTTCCTGCTTTGCTCAGACTGATTCCAGACGCTATCGTCAGCGATGCAGTTTGGTTTACTTTGCCTGGTTCAGAACTTGCAGTATTTTTGTCGTGGTCAGGGCTGTGACATACCATAAAGTATGAAGGGACACACTGTCCACAAACTGGAAAACAAGCTGCTAATGATGCAGCCACTACTACACGTCGAGCTGCAGTGTTCACCTTGCTGATAGAAGTTGGTTTCAATTGGGCAGTAGCATAACACGGGTTGATATATTTGCTTAGTGTTCTTGGTGCTGGAACCGTTCGGTATCTAATATAGAAACCCGCTGCAACCAAAGTGACCTTTTGCATAAGAACCATAACAGTGCGAGGAGCTGGAGTAAGCTCAACACACGTGGGACTGACGCACAGAACACTGATCAGAACTTTGTCTGCTAATGGGTCCAGGGTACTCCCCAAAGCCGATTTCTGATTCGCCCAGTTTCGTGCAATGTAGCCGTCCAACAGACCAGTAATGCCCGCCAAGGTAAAAAGACCAAGGGCTAAGTTGAATTCTTCTTCTACTATTAGGTAACCCAAATATGGTGACAAACCAATCCTTGCCATACAGAGTAAGTTTGGAATTGTCCATGGATCTCCATACAGCTGTGGAGACCTGCCGCCGGCCGCCACTCTCTCCTCGCCCCTCAGGTACGAGCAGGGATTGGCCGCTTGTCTCTTGGGGGCGGGTTTGCCGGCTCCGTGGCGGCGGGGGAAGCAGCCGGTGCCGGGGGAAGCAGCCTGGGCCTGGGCCTGGACGTGACCGGATTACCGCGAGCCAGAGGTGGGCCAAGGGGAAAGGCAGCAGCAGCGGCGGTGAGGCCAGGTGGAGGCCGAGGCCTGGCGCTGGGCCTGCCCTCGGCTCCCCTGTCGCACTTCCTCTCCCCGGCCGGCTCAGCACCTTCCCCACGCCGCCCAGAGTCCAGTGGCATCGGCACAGCAACATGCTCTAGTCCCCCGAGGCCTGTGAATGGGAGAGCCGCCACCGTCTACCCACCGCACTGAACATCCCCGCACTGGGACATTACAGGACTCTCACACCCTCAATGGCGGCCGCCTAGGCTGGGAAGTGGGTTGCTATGCAACCTCCGTTAGGCGGCGCCCAGGCCTCCGGACCTACACTGTCCGCACCTACACTGTCCGGGCCTAATACAGGACAAGGGCGGTCCTGCACGGGACAAACCAATTCAGCCCAAAAAATGGGATGTCCAGTCTAATACGGGACAGTTGGCAACCCTACCGATCCTGCACATCTTTAGGGCATGGAAGGAAACCAGAATGACCGAAGAAACATGGTGGCCTGGGAAGAACGTGCAAACTCCACACTCATAGATGTCAAGTTGAATCTGGGTCTCAGAAACCGTCGAGCAGTAGCAACTGCAATGTCACAATGATGTTGTTAAGCTGTAAGGAATGCAGAGAAAATTTATGAGGTTGTTGCCAGGATTTGTGGGCTTGATCTATAGGGAAAGGTTGGGCAAGCTAGGACTTTATTCTTTGGAGCGCAGGTGGATGAGTGATGATCTTGTAAACGGTGTATAAAATCATGAGGGGAACAAACAGGGTAGATGCACAGTCTTTTATCTAGGGTAAAGGAATCAAGAACCAGACGACATGGGTGAGAGGGGAAAAATTTAATAGGAACCTGCCTGAGGGGAAACTTTTTCACACAGAGGGTGGTGGGTATATGGAACAACCTGCCAGAGGAGGTCGTTGAGGCAAGTACTATAACAACATTTAAAAAATATTTGGAACGGTACATAGGAACGTTTTAGAGGAATACTAGACCAAGTGGACCCGGCGGGCCCAAACCTCTCCTGCATTGGAGCAGCACCCTCTCCCTTCTACCCCCCCTTCCCTACCCCCTTCCCCCTCTCCTCTCCCCCCTTCTCCCCTCCCCTCCCCTCCCCCTCCCCTTTCCACTCCCCCGCACTCCATCCCCCTCAACCCCCCCTTATCCTCCCTCCCCCCCCTTACTCCCACCCCCCCTCCCTCCCTGCCCCACTCGGAGATAGATTTGAATAACTTAAAAAATATAACACCGATTTCGATGAAACTTCTTCCATTAGCACCATAGGGACGACGGTGAGTAAGGTGGGCCTAAATTTGTCGCACTATCGTGTACCGTTTTGGCTGTGGTTCAGAAACAAACAAACAAACAAAAGTTTTAGTATATAGATGGGTCAAATGCAGGTAGGTGGGACCAGTATATATGAGCACCTTGGTTAGCATGGGCATATTGAGCTGAAGAGCCTGTTTCCATGCAGTATGACTGATTTTATGCTCCCCCCTTCACGGCAAGATTGTGAAGAGAAGGGAGTTGTTCTTAAAGTATCCTGACCAATGTTTTTTTTCCAGCAATCAGCTTCACTGAAACAGAATTTTAAAAATGAAACACGACTCAGCAGGTCAAGAGGCATGTGTGGAAAGAGAATCCAGTCATTGATCCTTCCTCAATTCTTCTTATTTTGTTTCAGATACCAGCATTTACAGTTTTATTTATTTTCCAGTTCTGAGGACAGGACACTGAACCTGAAACCTCAACTGGTTTCCCTTTCCACAGATGCTGCTGGACAGGTTGGATTTTTGCTGCATTTCTGGATCTTTTGTTTTGTTTCAGATTCCAACATCTGCAGTTTTATTTGTTTTCCGTCACTTAAACAGAGTGATATCTGGTAATAATTTTTTTTTGTCTTCTGGTAAATGTTTGCTGCGTTCAAATTAGTCACTCTATTTGCTAGTGAAGTGACGAGAAAATTCCTTGTATATGCACATACTCGGCCATTCAGGACATTTTATACCGGCGGTGCCTGCGGAAGGCACGCAGCATCATCAAGGACCACAGCCACCCAGCACGCAGGCTGTTCTCCTTGTTACCGTCAGGCAGGCGATACAGGAGTATGGCTGCGCGTACCACCATACTTAAGAACAGTTTCTATCGTCAGGCCATCAGGCTTCTGAACTCATAAACACATTTCAAATCATATATGTTGATTATTTTTAATATTGTCTTTTAACCTATTTTTAATATTGTCTTTTTACCTTACTAATGTCATTTAAAAAATCTTATTTATCCTTGGAATATTACTGCTGAGGTGACCCATTGTCTTGTCAAATACATTTTGTTGTACCGTTGATCCTGTGCCAACCTACATATGACAAATGAAATGTATTATTATTATTATTATTATTATTATTATTACTATTCATAGCAAGAGGATTTGAGTATAGGAGCAGGGAGGTTCTGCTGCAGTTGTACAGGGCCTTGGTGAGACCGCACCTGGAGTATTGGGTACAGTTTTGGTCTCGTATCTGAGGAAAGACATTCTAGCCTTAGAGGGAGTACAGAGAAGGTTCATCAGATTGATCCCTGGGATGGCAAGACTTTCATATGAAGAAAGACTGGATAGACTAGGCTTATACTCGCTGGAATTTAGAAGACTGAGGGGGGATCTTATTGAAACATATAAAATTCTTAAGGGGTTGGAGAGGCTAGATGCGGGAAGATTGTTCCCGATGTTGGGGAAGTCCAGAACCAGGGGTCACAACTTAAGGATAAGGGGGATGTCTTTTAGGACCGAGATGAGAAAACATTTCTTCACACAGAGAGTGGTGAGTCTGTGGAATTCTCTGCCACAGAAGGTAGTTGAGGCCAGTTCATTGGCTATATTTAAGAGGGAGTTAGATGTGGCTAAAGGGATCAGGGGGTATGGAGAAGGCAGGTACAGGTTACTGAGCTGGATGATCAGCCATGATCATATTGAATGGCGGTGCAGGCTCGAAGGGCCAAATGGCCTACTCCTGCACCTATTTTCTATGTTTCTATGTATCTAAACTTATTCATTCAAAATTCTTTCCTTGAAATGCCATACAATTGCAATGTATGTATTTTACACCAAAATGTTTTTCTTTGTCAAGTAACTTATTTATTTCTGGAAATGGCTTTTGCTTTTTTTAACAAGGGGTTGCAGATCAAATTTTATTTTTTGTTTTGCATTGTAGCTGCAGAATTCATTGCACCAGAGGGCGGCAGAGTGGCGGAAATAACATTGCCAATACAATCTCTTGTTAGCTACAAGCGAGGCCATCAGATGGCAGTGTGCACCCGTCGTTTAGCAGCGTTGAAGGTGAAGCGGACGTTGAAAAAAAAAGAACACATTTCCAAACGGTACTAAATGTAACTTTTTTGTTTCTTTGTTTGTTACTGTGTCGCGATTGCATTGATGCAACTTGTGTGCAACGCTGCATTTATTACTGTGGCAGAGTCTCTCTCCCTAAGGGACCTTCTGGGTGTGTATTGTGCACTCGCAGGGCCGCACGCCTACTGTGTGTCCAATGCTATGCCTATGACTGATAGGAGAAGCTGCTGGTGTGATAGGCAGGAGCTCGGAGCAGTCAGGGAACGATGACAATGGGGAGGGAAAGGTTTTAGGCCAATGAAAGGTTGGATGGAGACTTTCTGCTGGCATTTTTCTTAGTAGTAGAAGTGTCCAGGAAGTTGTCAATTTCAGGATCTTAACTAGAGTACTCATTTTCCCTTATTGAGGTCTGCTTGCTCCAACACTTTGTGCAAACCAGCTTCTGCCACTTCCTTATTTCTACGTTTTGACAACTGCTTGAATGTTCAATATTGGGAGCAGTTCTGGTCGCCCCATTGCAGGAAGGATGTGGAGGCTTTGGTAAGGGTGCAGAAGAGGTTTACCACAATGCTGCCTGGATTGGGGGATCGTGTATCAGCTATAAGGTTGGCCAAACTTGGATTGCTCTAAAATGCTGGAGGTTGAGGGGGAGACCTGATAGAAGTATATAAAATTATTGAGAGGGATAGATAGAACATTTTTTTCCAGGTTGGAAATGTCAAAGACTGGAGGTCAAATGTAAGGGGAAAGTATACAATTAATTGCATGATTCATAACACCATTGATGTACAGGGGGATATTGGGGTCCAAGTCTTTAACTCAGTGAAAGTGGCAACACATGTAGATAGAGTGGTAAAGAAGGCATATGGTATGTTTGCCTCCATTGGCCGGGACATGGAGTATAAGAGTTAGGAAATTATGATGCAGCTTTATAGGACTTTGCTTAGGTGCTTTTGGAGTATTGCATGCAGTTCCAGCAGTCCCATTACAGGAAGGATCTGCAGGATATGGAACGGGTGCAGAGGAGGTTCACCAGAATGCTGCCTGGATTATGGGGGAGTTAGCTGCAAGTAAAGTAGTTTTGTGTATAGAAGCTGGCAGGTCATGTTGCAGTTGTATAAGACGTTGGTGAGACCGCATTTGGAATATTGTGTTCAGTTCTGGGCACCATGTTATAGGAAAGATATTGTCAAGCTTGAAAGGGTTCAGAGAAGATTTACGAGGATGTTGCCAGACTAGAGGGTCTAAGCTATAGGGAGAGGTTGAGTAGGCTGGGTCACTATTCCTTGGAGCACAGGAGGATGAGGGGTGATCTTATGGAGATGTATAAAATCATGAGAGGAATAGATCGGGTAGATGCACAGAGTCTCTTGCTCAGAGTAGGGAAATCGAGGACCAGAGGACATAGGTTCAAGGTGAAGGAGAAAAGATTTAATAGGAATCTGAGGGGTAACCTTTTTACACAATGTGTAGTGGGCGTATGGAACGAGCTGCCAGATGAGGTAGTTGAGGCTGGGACTATCGCAACGTTTAAAAAACAGTTAGACAAGTACATGGATAGGATAGGTTTGGAGGGATACGGACCAAGCGCAGGCAGGTGGGACTAGTGTAGCTGGGACATGTTGGCTGGTGTGGGCAAGTTGGGCCAAAGGGCCTGTTTCCACATTGTATCACTATGAGACTCTATGATTCTTTGAAAGATTGGACAAACTTTGATTGTTTTCTTTAGAACGCTGGAGGTTGAGAGGGGACCAGATAGAAGTATATATAATTCATAAGAACATAAGTAAGATCATAAGTGATAGGAGCAGAATAAGGCCAATTGGCCCATCAAGTCTACTTCGCCATTCAATCATGGCTGATCTATCTCTACCTCCTAATCCCATTTTCCTGCCTTCTCCCATAACCTCTGACACCCGTCTGACACCCAAAATTATGAAAGACATAGATAGAATAGACAGTCAGAACCTCTTTACCAATGTCAAAGACAAGAGGGCATAGCTTTTGAGATGAGAGGGCCAAAGTTTAAAGGAGAGGTGCGGAGCAGAGTTGTGGGTGCGTGGAACGTGCTGCCAGGAGGCAGATATGATAGTGGCATTTCAGAGGCTTTTAGATAGTCACATGCATATGCAGGGGAATAGAGGAATAAGGATCACGTACTAGCAGATGAGAGAAGGTTACTGGCATCATGTTTGGCACAGACATTGTGGGCCAAAAGGCCTGTTCTTGTGCTGTATTTGTCTATGTTCATTAGATTGCACAATATTGATCAACAAACCTGCTTCATATGGGATTGGTGGTGGGACCCTTGAATATGAATGTAGAAGATGTAATTAATACATTTGCAGACGACATGAAAATCTATGGTAATGTGGATAATGTGGAAGATTGTTTAAGGCTACGGCAGCATATAGATTAGGTGAAAACGTGGATGATGTCTTGGTGGATGCAATTCAATCCCGACAGGTACGGTTTGATACATTTTGGAAGGCAATTAAGGGTAGGACATTACAGTTAATGATAAAGTGCTAAGGATACTAGTGCTAGATAGAGCTCTTAAGGATAGCGGAGTCAGGGGGTATGGGGAGAAGGCATGGACGGGGTACTGATTGAGAATGATCAGCCTTGATCACATTGAATGGTGGTGCTGGCTCGAAGGGCCGAATGGCCTACTCCTGCACCTATTGTCTATTGTCTATTGAATGTTGATGAACAGGGAGACCTTGGGTTCAAGTCCATAGTTCCCTGAAAGTGGCAACTTGGATAGGTAGGCATTGAATATAAAAGTTAAGATATAATATGGCAACTTTACAAAACATTGGTTAGAATGCACTTGGAATATTTTGGTGCAGTTCTAGTCACCACACAATGAGAAAAATGTGGTTGCACTGGAGAGAGTGCAAGGGAGATACAACAGACTGTTGTCTCAATTGGAGGACTTTAGTTATGGGGAGAGATTGGATAGGATGGCTTGCTTTTCCCAGAGCCATCAAATTCCCCAGAGCTATAATTTTATATACCTAATAGAGATATATCTGATAATAAAAGGCATGGACAGGATAGATAGATTTTTTTCCTCATAATCAGGGTATTAGAGACAAGAGGGCAGCGGTTTAAGGTGAGGTGAAGAAGCTTTAAAGTGGATTTGAAGGGGTATGTTTTTTTAACAGAGTGTTAGATATCTGGAAAGATCTGCCAGAAGAGTTGGTGAAATGAGAGACAATCACTATACTTAACAGATATTTACGCAGACATTTAAACAGGCAAGGCATTGAATGATGTGATCCCTGATGTGAGTAAATGGGTTTAGAATTGATGTGCAAAAAAGGTTGACATGGACATAATGGGCAGAAGGGCCCGTTTCTGTGCTGTTTGACTCAATTCAGAAATCCTGATGGGTTTGGCTCACCAGGTGCTGATACCAACGCTCCCTTTCACACACCAGGGCCCTGATCACAATAGACCCTATTTGTCTTAATTGAAATTGAACCGGTGACGACTGAGGCATACTCATTCACAGTGAATGAACTTGGTCGTGAACATGTTCCAGTTCACCGACTTAAGGCAGTCGTGAAGTAGTCCCTCAGACAACTGCTGTATTGCTCTCTTCGACCTGTGCCTGTAAGCGGGCAGGAGGAGCACGGACTGATAATCAGAGTGGCTGAAATCAAGGCAAGGGATGGAGCGAAAGGCATACTTGATGGTGGTCTTGAACATTAACACCCTTTTATGAGGCAGGAGACATGCTGATGGTATTTGGAGAGTTTGTTTCTGAAGTTTGCTTGATTGAAGTCACTGGCAATAATGCATAGGTCATCAGAGTTTGCTGTCCCAAGAAAGTTCCCGACCAATTATAATTCATTCAATGCCACCGTGCCATCGCGATGGTATGCAGACAGCCAACAAGATTGTGCAGGTGAATTCCTTCGATTGGAAAAAAAACCACATGTTTAGGTTTATTATTGCCACGTGTACAATTTTGCATGCTATCCAAACAGATCAGATATACCGTACATAAATACAATCAAGTCAAACTCAAGTACAATAGATAAAGTAAGTTTGAATATAGTTCTCAGCATTGTAATGAATCAGTTCCACAGACAAAGGTCCACAATGTGGCAGAGGTGAATGGGTACAGTACTCCAGCTTATGGAAGGACTGTTCAGAAGCCTGATAACAGAGGGGCAGAAGCTGTTCCTTGAGTCTGGTGCTGCCACTTTCAAGCTTCTATACCTTCTGCTGAGTGGGAGCAGGGAGAAGAAGGAAAGACCAGGGTGGGACGTCTTTCATTAAGGTGGGTGCTTTTCCCAGGCAGCGTGAGTGTAGATGAAGTCAATGGTGGGATGTCTGGTTTGTGTGGTGGACTGGGCGATATCTACAACTCTGTAATTTCTTGCGGTCTAGGGCAGAGATGTTCTCAAACCAAGGTGTGATGCAATCTGACAGTATGCTTTCTATGGTGCACATGTCGGCGTTTATCAGTATAATTGGTGACATGCTGAAGAAGGGTCTCGACCCGAAACGTCACCCATTCCTTCTCTCCTGAGATGCTGCCTGACCTGCTGAGTTACTCCAACATTTTGTGAATAAATACCTTCGATTTGTACCAGCATCTGCAGTTATTTTCTTATAATAATAATAATAATAATGTATTTTATTTATATAGCGCTTTTCATATACTCAAAGACGCTTTACAGAGATTTAGAGAACATAGGGAAATTAATAAATAGATAAATAAGTAAATAAATAAACGAACAGAGAAAGGAGACAGAAGGTGAGGTGACCTTCAGTGGTTGAAGGCAGTACTGAACAGGTGAGACTTCAGCGATGTTTTGAATGTGGTGAGTGTGGAGGAGTCTCTAACGTTTTGGGGTAGTGAGTTCCATAGGGTGGGAGCAGCGATGGAGAAAGCCCTGTCCCCCCAGGATCTGAGTTTGGTCCGGATGTGGGGGGATAGGAGATTGGCAGCAGCAGAGCGGAGGGTGCAGGTGGGAGTGTGCCTGTGGAGAAGGTCGGTCAGGTAGGATGGGGCCAGGTTATGTCACATTTCCTCAGTCTCCTCAGGAAGTAGAGGTGTTGGTGTGCATCATCTTGGTTGGTCCACAACAGATCATTCGTTATATTAATGCGAAGAATTTCCTTGCATTATCATCCGCAAACTTACTAATCATGCCTTTTACATTCTCATCCAAATCATTGATGGAGATGACTAACAGCAATTGTCCCTGAGGCACACCATTAGTTACAGGGCTCTAGTCTGGAGAAACAGCCTTCCATAACCACCTTCTGCTTCCTACCATGAAACCAATTCTATATCTAGTTAGCTAACTCTCTCTGCATCCCGTTCCATCTAACCTTCCAAAGCAGCCCACCATGTGGAACCTTATCAAAGTCCTTGCCGAAGTCTATGTCACTGCCCTCGTAATGCTGGTATATTCTGGCCAAGATGTAAACTAGATCTTGCAGCACCATTTTGAGAAAGTGAAGGGATATTCCCTGCATTACTCATCACCAATATTTATCCCCTAATCAATATCACAGACTATTTGGTCACTAATACATTGTTGATTTTGGGGGCTTGCTGTGCATATATTCAATGCTGTGTTTCCTTCATAGGTAGATTGTTAGCTGTAGGATGCTTTGCCACAACTGAAAATGGACTTCAGATGCAGTTCATAAATCCAAATAATTTTATATCTGCATAAAGAACTTTTTCAGTCAGAGAGTGGTGAAGGTGTGGAACTCTCTGCCTCAGAAGGCAGTGGAGGCCAGTTCGTTGGATGCTTTCAAGAGAGAGCTGGATAGAGCTCTTAAGGATAGCGGAGTGAGGGGGTATGGGGAGAAGGCAGGAACGGGGTACTGATTGAGAGTGATCAGCCATGATCGCATTGAATGGCGGTGCTGGCTCGAAGGGCTGAATGGCCTACTCCTGCACCTATTGTCTATTGTCTATTGTCTAAATGTCCATATTAAAAGAAGTCTTGCCACGTGGATAATGCTGTCAAGATAACTGTCAAGATAATGCTGTCAAGATAATAGCTTCTGTTATCAGGCCTCATATCATAAATGTTATATTCCTTTGTTCAATTTTATTTCTTGAACTGCTCCCATTAATCCTTCATCTGGATTACCTAGTTTACATTTTATCTCTATGGCAATTTTGGCCTCACCCGATTGGTGATTTTCTCTTTACCCTGTCCCTCATTGTCAATTTAAAACCAACTTGTTTACTCTATTTGCCATTTCTGACGAAGAGCCTTTGACCCAGAACGTTAACTCTGTTTCTGTAGATGCCCCATCTACACGAGTTCCACGAGTTTGGTCTATAGCCCCCTAGACCTATCCTATCCATGTACCTGTCTAAATGTTTTTTAAATATTGTGATGGTACCGGCCTCAACTACCTCCTCCGGCAGCTCATTCCATACACCTACCACCCTTTGTGGGTAAAAAAAAAAAAGTTGTCCCTTAGGTTCCTATCAAACCTTCCCCTGCCCTTCCTCACCTTAAACCTATGTCTCTGGTTCTCTACTCCCCTACTCTGGGTAAAAGACTGTGCATTTATCCTATCCATTCCTCTCATGATCTTGTATACCTCTGCAAGATCACCCCTCACCCTCCTGTGCTCCAAGGAATGAAATCCTAGCCTACTCAACCTCTCCCTATATCTCAGGCCCTCGAGACCTGGTAACATCCTCGTAAATCCTCTCTGCACCCTTTCCAGCCCAACAACATCTTTCCTCTAACAGGGTGACCAAATCTGAACACAATACTCTAAATATGGCCTCACCAATACTGTGACTGATGAAGGCCAATGTGCTGAAAGCCTTCTTGACCACCGTATCTACTTGTGACGCCACTTTCAAGGAACTGTGAATGTACACTCCTAGATCCCTGTTCCACAACACTCCCCAGAGCCCTGTCATTCACTGTGAAGGCCCTGGCCTGGTTTGGCTCCCCAAAATGCAATGCCTTGCACTTCTCTGTATTAAACTCCAGTAATCATTCCTCAGCCCACCTGCCCAACTGATCAAATTCCTGCTGCGATTTTTGACAATCATCTTTGCTATCTAGAATACTACCCACTTTAGTGTCATCTGCAAACATCCTGTAAAATGAATAGAAAATAGTGGCAGAAAATGTCAGTGTTGGAGTGAAGTAGGTTTCTGTAATTTGCACCATGGAACCTCATTGCACGTCGGGTGCTGTCAGTGTGGAGTTTGCATGTTCTCCCTGTGACTGTGTGTTTTTTCTCCGGGTGCTCCGATTTTCTCCTACATCCCAAAGACGTGAGGGGTTATAGGTCAATTGGCCTCTGTAAATTGCTCTTGAGTGTGTTCAGAGGGTGGATGAGAAAGTGGGATAACATAGAACTAGTGTAAAGAGGTGATTGATGGTTGGCGTGGACTCAGTCGGCTGAAGGGACTGTTTCCATGCGATATATCTATCTATATACTAAAACTCTCGTTTGTTTGTTTATTTGTGTTGGAACTACAGCCAAAACGGTACGCGATAGCTTGACAATTTTAGGCCCACCTTATTCACCGTCATCGCTTTAATGGTAAAGCAAGTCGTTTTATTGAAATCGGTGTTATATTTTTAAAGTTATTCACATTTTAAAGTTTAAATCTATCTCCGAGGGAGGGAGGGAGGGGGGGGGGGGGAAGGTGGATAAGGGGGGTTGAGGGGATGGAGAGGGGGAAGGGGAAGTGGGGAGGGGAGGGGAGGGGAAGGGGAGTAGGAGAGGGTCCTGCACCAATGCAGGAGAGGTTTGGCCCCAACGGGTCCACTTAGTCTAGTATCTCTCTAAAACTCTAAAGAACAAGTTTAGTTTAGAGATACAGCGTGGAAATAGTCCCTTTGGCCCACCACGTTCACGCCGACCAGTGATCACCCGTTCACAATAGTTCTACACACTGGGGACAATTTACAGAGGCCAATTAACCTACAAACCTGCGCTACACACGGCCACGGGGAGAACGTGCAAACTCCGTACAGACAGCACCCATAGTCAGAATCAAACCCGGGTTCCTTGCGCTGTAAGGCAGCAACTCTACCACAGCGCCACTGTGCCACCCAAGTTTATAGTTCTGTATAACAGGGCATACTGAGGCAATATTTCATGTTGTTTTTCTATTATTGCTCTCTTTCATTCATATGGGAAATGAACTATATTTGACAAAGAGCGTTGTTACCATTGTGAAGATTTTGTGGTCTGAAGATCTCATGCTTGAAGACATTGACCCAAATGCTAAAACTGCAAACGTAGATTCTGAGAAAGGATCACTGCACTATTTCTACTTTCTGCAGATGCTGCGTAACTGGCTGAGTTCTCTCATCTTTTCTGTTTTTAACCTGAAATTATGAACTCTGTTTCCCTCTCTGCAGATGCTGCCCAAACTGCTAAGTATTTACATTTTTCCTGCTTTTGTTTCAGATTTCCAGCATCTGGAATATTTAACTTTTTTGGTGTAAGGTTACAGTAACTTTTATTTATAACACTCTTACGTGTAACATTATAGTCTCTCTGTTTAAACTGCATACTTTCAGAAGTTAACCAAAAAGCACAGTTCCATAGTTATAAAAAAATTGTGGGAGAGGAACTCACGGATCTCGATGGTTGAAACGTCTTTTCTTTGGCACACGACAAATCAGAAATACTGAACAATTCCAGCAGCATTTCTGGGAATAAGTGGTCAGCTTGAAATATGAACTCCATTTCCCTCTCCTCAGATGTGGCCTGACCTGCTGAGTATTTCCAGAATTTTCACTTTTCTCTCGTGCAGCCATTTTGGTCGGCCCTGCGAAGTTGCCGGTGAATTCTGTTGCAATTGTCTCGCCTGAATTTTCAATGCAGTTTCGATTTATGTAGATGTCGTTCGGAGCAGGTTGGGAACAAGCTGTCCTTGTTTTCCTGCAACAAGCTCCGAGGACAGCCAAAATTAGCACTATCAATGTTATATCGTTAAAGCGAAATTATGTTTCCAGGTTTTTGTAGCATGTTGCATCATCCTCTCTGTGGAAAACAAAGTCATAATTATTCCCAGTGGAATGATCCTCTTTAGCAATAAGAAAGGGATGACTGACTGCCTGACTGAACATGAACACAACATTAAAATTTCCCTGAATTTCTGAAGAAATTTCTGAAGAAGGGTCTCGACCCGAAACGTCACCCATTCCTTCTCTCCCGAGATGCTGCCTGACCCGCTGAGTTACTCCAGCATTTTGTGTCTACCTTCGATTTAAACAAGCATCTGCAGTTTTTTTTCCTATTAAAATTTCCCCCTGGTTGCATGCACTCTATTGCAACACCGTATACACTGATACTGCCTATCAAAGAAGCCTTAGCTTCTTTTTAAGTTGTTCATAAGTTCTTAAGTAATGGGAGAAGAATAAGACCATTTGGCCCATCATGTCTACTCCATGATGGGCTGATTTGTCTTTGCCTCTTAATCCCATTCTCCTGCCTTCTCCCCATAACCCCTAGCACCCATGCTAATCAAGAATCTATCTATCACTGCCTTAAAAGAATCCATTGACTTGGCCTCCGCAGCGTTCTGCGGCAATGAATTCCACAGATTCACCACCCTCTGACTAAAGAAATTCCTCCTCATCTCCTTCCTGAAGGAACGCCCTTTAATTCTGCAGCTCTGACCTCTGAGTATGACTGTCCCACCAGTGTAGAATACAAAGATTTGTAAACACTTTCTCCTTCACCAAAATTACTCTATGGCATTGTAACAAAAGCAGTTTGCATGTTATAAATCATTATCCTGTACGCATTGACAGACGTATTTTTAAAAGTGTTGCAATAGAACATCGAACACAACAGCACAGGAACAGGCCCTTCAGCCCACAATGTCCATGCTGACGTTGTTAAACTAATCTCCTCTGCCTGTACCTGCATATCCATGTGCCTATCTAAAAGCCTCTTAAATGCCCCTATCATATCTGCCTCTCACCCTATTAAAAGAATTTTAAAATCAAAATTACAGTGTAACCAGTAGAGAAATTAGTACAGGAATCTCATATCACAATTATGAGGTAAAATTTACTCACTCCCATGCGACTTTTATGAATTAAATGCACAACGGATTTCATAGAGATAACTATATAGTGATGGTTATTTTTAAAGTTTCGTTTAGAGATACAGTGTGGAAGTAGGGCTTTCGGCCCACTGTGTCCATGCTGACCACCGATCCCCGTACACCGACCGGCACTATCCCACACAGTAGGGACAATTTTACAATCATTTCGATGAACACCTCCGCTCAGTCTGCCTTAACCACCCTGATTTCCCGGTGGCTCAGCACTTCAACTTCCCCCTCCCATTCCCAATCTGACTTTTCTGTCCTGGGCCTCCTCCATTATCAGAGTGAGGTCCAGCGCAAATTGGAGGAACAGCACCTCATATTTTGCTTGCGTAGTTTGCACCCCAGCGGTATGAACATTGACTTCTCTAACTTCAGATAGTCCCTGCTTTCCCTCTCTATCCCCTCCCCCTTCCCAGTTCTCCCACCAGTCTTCCTGTCTCCGACCACATCCTTTCTTTGTCCGGCCCCCTCCCCTGACATCAGTCTGAAGAAGGGTCTCGACCCAAAACGTCACCCATTCCTTCTCCCCAGAGATGCTGCCTGACCGGCTGAGTTACTCCAGCATTTTGTGTCTATCTTACATTTATAGCTGTAGCAATTTCTGATTTATTCAAGATATGCCTGTTGTAAGTTATTGGGGCAAATCCTCCAAAATTATGGAAGAACTCGGGGATAAGGACCTGGACCTTTTTTAAAACAGACATGCTGGCTGCAAAAACACAACCCCCCCCCCAAGGGATCACAAAGGAAGAACAAGTTCAAAGCCTGTCTGTGGGCCTGAGCAGCCACATGACTATGGGCCTGTCTGTGGGCCTGAGCAGCCACATGACTATGGGCCTGTCTGTGGGCCTGAGCAGCCACATGACTATGGGCCTGTCTGTGGGCCTGAGCAGCCACATGACTATGGGCCTGTCTGTGGGCCTGAGCAGCCACATGACTATGGGCCTGTCTGTGGGCCTGAGCAGCCACATGACTATGGGCCTGTCTGTGGGCCTGAGCAGCCACATGACTATGGGCCTGTCTGTGGGCCTGAGCAGCCACATGACTATGGGCCTGTCTGTGGGCCTGAGCAGCCACATGACTATGGGCCTGTCTGTGGGCCTGAGCAGCCACATGACTATGGGCCTGTCTGTGGGCCTGAGCAGCCACATGACTATGGGCCTGTCTGTGGGCCTGAGCAGCCACATGACTATGGGCCTGTCTGTGGGCCTGAGCAGCCACATGATTATGGGCCTGTCTGTGGGCCTGAGCAGCCACATGACTATGGGCCTGTCTGTGGGCCTGAGCAGCCACATGACTATGGGCCTGTCTGTGGGCCTGAGCAGCCACATGACTATGCGAGTGGTGAGAACAGGAAAGGCCGGGACAGAGATAACGAGATTACCTTGGAAAGACAAAGGAAGGAACGGAGCCCAGCAGACGGGGGTGAATAGCCCAGCAGCAAGACAATCACCATCGTAAATGGCCCATCCATCGGAACAATGGGAGCCCATCCAGGTGATGGAATAACGATTAGGCCGATGCATCGTGACATCAGCAAACCCATTATCATCGGAAGCCTATTGTTCATGCCAGATCGAAACTGGCAATCATCAAAAGACCCCTTTGTCCAGAGGATCAGCTGGGAGTTTTCAAGGGAGAAGCTCTCAGGTAGAAAAAGGGGAGCAGGCAAGCAGGCAAGCAAGAGAGAAAGCCCCTTCTTGGTTTTCGGCTGCTCTGTTGGACGTCTCCTGACCCTGCATCGATCTAGCTGTAAGTACCCCAGACGACCTGGTGAAGTTCCCGAAATAGGATAGAGGTTGAGAGAAGAAGGAGAGGGAGAGGAGGGTTGGGGGGGGGGGGGGGGGGGTGTATTTGTATTTAAATTGTGTAAAGTACGTTTTTACGACATGCCCGATAATTTTCTTTCCATAGTCTTAGTTTAAAGCATAAGTTTAGTCACGTGTTATGTAGTATTGGTGAGATTCGATTTTCCATTTGTTTAATAAAGCCTGTAAATTTTAGACTCGCTTTGAGTCCGTCTGGGTCTCTGTTTTCTCTCATCAGCACGCTCTGGTCAAGTCAACCTTTTATCATATCCCACCATAATTCCGAGGTCTAGAACCCAGGGGAATTCGGGCGCCTGGAAACGCCCACTCCCTTTTGTATTCTCTCTTGGGAACCGCTCGAGTGGAGTGGTGGCCAGGGTGGCCGTTTGACCCACCGACAAGGGAGAGAATCACTCGGGCAGTTGGGCCCGAAGTGGAGCAAAGGGAACTAAACCCCTACACTGTCCTATGGGGAATATTATAGGACCAGGCCTCCCATACCCAAGTCACACCATCTTCTCCTTTTCACCCAACAAACAGCTTACAATGGCCTGTTTCCTTTATCATCGTTACTTTTTTGCATAACTTTCATTCATTGTTCTATATCTCCCTACATCATCGTCTATATCTCTCGTTTCCCTTTCCCCCGACTAATCCGAAGAAGTGTCTCGACCCAAAACGTCACCCATTCCTTCTCTCCAGAGATGTTGCTTGCCCCGCTGAGTTACTCCAGCTTTTTGGGTCTATCTTTGGTTGATACCAGCCGCCTCAGTTCCTTCCTACGCCGAATAAAACCTCTATGGTTCCAGGGTGCTTTTATTGTCACGTGCGAATGCACAGTGAAATTATTTTTGTACACGCAGTTCAATACATTATCGCCGTACTCAAACACATCCTCGATTAGCAAAGTGTACAAAAATAATCTATTGAGCCCGCGTGCAAGAGGCGCCATGTTTTTGGCGCCATTTTCAAAGTCCAGTCTGCATTCTAGTTCTTATGAGTGGTGCCCGTTTCCAAGCAAGCTCCAGGCTGCCTCAGGCCTCCAGCCATCCCTTTCCTTTATAGCGACATCCCTCTCCTCGCCCGTCCACCTTTGTGCCCTGGGGGCACGTCCCGCAGTCGACCTTGAGGGAGTGGTAGGCCGGACCCTGGTTCCCTCTCCTAACTGCCTTGCCCCTCACCCCTCACCCCTCATCTTCACTGACTCCATCCCGATGATAGACACAAAAAGCCGGAGTAACTCAACAGGTCAGACAGAATCTCCGGAGAAAAGGAATAGGTGACGTTTCGGGTCGAGACCCTTCTTCCGGCTCGGTGACCTCCCCCCCTGTAAGCCGCGGTCCACCGGGTCTTGCATTCGGCCAGGGGGGATGAGCACGAGTCGGCTCGGTATCTTTCTCCTCCAGACCACGGTCCGCCAGGTCTTGCGTTTGGCCGCGGTTCTCCCCTCCAGACCGTTATCCTGGCGGCTCATCGGCTCTCCCCCTGCACTCACCCTTCACCGATGACTCAAGGACGAGTCGCATCCTGGCCACTCCTTCTCCCCTCGGGCAAAACGTACAGAAGTGTGGAAAACGCACACCTGCAGATTCAGGGACTGTTTCTTCCCACCTATTATCAGGCAACTGAACCATCCGATCAACAACTAGAGAGCAGTCCTGAACTACTATCTACCTCATTGGTGACCCTCAGACTAACTTTGATCGGACGTTACTGTCTCTATCTTGCACTAAACCTTATTCACGTTATTCCCTTTATCACGTATCTGTACGCTGTGGATGGCTCGATTGTAATCATGTATTGTCTTTCCGCTGACTGTTTAGCACGCACCAAAAGCTTTTCACTGTACCTCGGTGCATGTGACAATAAACAGTACCTTGACTTTCAGAAAGCCTTCGACAAGGTTCCACATAGGAGATTAGTGGGCAAAATTAGAGCACATCGTATTGGAGGTAGGGTACTGACATGGATAGAAAATTGGTTGACAGACAGAAAGCAAAGAGTGGGGATAAATGGGTCCCTTTCAGAATGGCAGACAGTAACTAGTGGGGTACCGCAGGGCTCGGTGCTGGGACCGCAGCTATTTACAATATACATTAATGACTTGGATGATGGGATTAAAAGTACCATTAGCAAATTTGCAGATGATACAAAGCTGGGTGGTAGTGTGAACTGTGAGGAACATGCTATGAGGTTGCAGGGTGACTTGGACAGGTTGTGTGAGTGGGCGGATGCATGGCAGATGCAGTTTAATGTGGATAAGTGTGAGGTTATCCACTTTGGTGGTAAGAATAGGAAGGCAGAGTATTATCTGAATGCTGTCAAGTTAGGAAAAGGGGACGTACAATGAGATTTGGGTGTCCTAGTGCATCAGTCACTAAAAGGAAGTCTGATCAGTCTGAAGAAGGGTCTCGACCCGAAACGTCACCCATTCCTTCTCTCCCGAGATGCTGCCTGACCTGCTGAGTTACTCAGGCATTTTGTGAATAAATACCTTCGATTTGTACCAGCATCTGCAGTTATTTTCTTATACTGAAAGGAAGCATGCAGGTTCAACAGGCAGTGAAGAAAGCCAATGGAATGTTGGCCTTCATAACAAGAGGAGTTGAGTATAGGAGCAAAGAGGTCCTTCTGCAGTTGTACAGGGCCCTAGTGAGACCGCACCTGGAGTACTGTGTGCAATTTTGGTCTCCAAATTTGAGGAAGGATATTCTTGCTATTGAGGGCGTGCAGCGTAGGTTTACTAGGTTAATTCCCGGAATGGCGGGACTGTCGTATGTTGAAAGACTGGATCGACTAGGCTTGTATACACTGAAATTTAGAAGGATGAGAGGAGATCTTATCGAAACGTATAAGATTATTAAGGGGTTGGACACGTTAGAGGCAGGAAACATATTCCCAATGTTGGGGGAGTCCAGAACAAGGGGCCATAGTTTAAGAATAAGGGGTAGGCCATTTAGAACTGAGATGAGGAAAAACATTTTCAGTCAGAGAGTTGTAAATCTGTGGAATTCTCTGCCTCAGAAGGCAGTGGAGGCCAATTCTCTGAATGCATTCAAGAGAGAGCTAGATAGACCTCTTAAGGATAGCGGAGTCAGGGGGTATGGGGAGAAGGAAGGAACGGGGTACTGATTGAGAATGATCAGCCATGATCACATTGAATGGTGGTGCTGGCTCGAAGGGCCGAATGGCCTCCTCCTGCACCTATTGTCTATTGTCTAAACTCAAACACAAAGATAATGTGAATCGGGCAATCAGTGTCCAATATTCGTATTTCCCAACATTTGTCTGTTAACATCCCAGGTTATTATTAACCCGACAAATACGCCACAAACTAGCTGTGCAAATGCACGGGAGGTAAAGCTGGTATAATTATAATCAGATTTGAAGGCATGGTCTGCCCAGAACTCTTCTTCGATTTGAGGAGATAGAACAAAGCACATGCGTTCTGTGAAAGCATGAACTAACCATGGTCTAATTGCACGTCAGAATTATGCTCAAGGGGCTGAACAACCCAACCTGCCATCACATCGCATCGAGCTAAATGTTAACCCATATTACTTTCTTGAAAGCCGATCATTTTGCACTGCCTGCTTTTTCTGCTTCTCTCTTTGATCGTGTGGGAGTTGATCCAGCTGGGGCATGCAGTACAAGGTGTTGCTAAACATCCCCTTTTATGTAACGGTTGGAAGCAATTGTTTCAAAGTGTTGAGCTACAAATCACCAACCGCGATCCGAGATTAGTTCCCCTCAGTGGAAAGTCCCATTTCCTTCCGTTCATCTATCAACATAAAATTTCATATGCACAAAACCTCTCCCGTTATTGTAACATTTTTCACTCTCTAATTCCAGTGATTGTAACCGCATTGCCTGAATTTCAAAGAGAGAATGCTTTACGCTCCTCTGCTGACAGCTGTCTCGGTGTAACTGATGTATGTACAGCTCCACTTGCATAGATACATATGCATTAGCTGTGTAGGCATCTCTCGGCGAAGAGGAGCGAAAACCTGGAACCTCGGATACCTACAATTGGAAGAAATTACCGTGTTGAAAAATGCCACAATAAATGGTGGGCCTGCAGTCAGCCCTGTAAAAATATTAAAGTTTGTCTCGTTCTGGAAATAAGCAAGAAGGCAGCCTCCCACCACATAAATCCATGTGTGACAGTGCATAGTGCTGAAGATTATCAGTTGACTGCTTTTAGATTTCATGTTGAGGGATGCAGATAGAATGATTATATTTCTCGTGCTGTGTACCTTCGTATGTTGCAGTAAGACGCTGTGTGGTGGATAATTTTCCCATTTTGTGGAAGTGTTGCAGGGAATGACCGGTCCCATCTTTCAATAGCATTAGGCAATGACCTCCCTGCTTTCTGTGGCGTTATCTCTTATGTGTGACTCATTTGACATATCTGACCCTAGCAACCTACGGGTTTAAGTCCCATTCCTTGGGTGCCTGAGTCTTCTCGCCCGAGGAGGTATTGAGGCAGGTAATATAACATGTTATTCACATTATTCCCTTTATCATTTACACTGTGGATGGCGCGACTGTAATCATGTATTGTCTTTCCGCTGACTGGATAGCACGCAATCAAAGTTTTTCACTGTGCCTCCATACGCGTGTCAATAAACTAAACTCAACTCAACTAAAAAGTCTGGGTCTGGGGAAGGGTTTCGACCAGAGTTGAGAGTTGCTGCCTGACCCACTGAGTTACCCCAGCATTTTGTGTCTATCTCCAGCATTTAAAAGATGCCTGGACCGAGACATGGATAGGAAAGGTTTAGAAGAATATGGGCTAAATGTGGGGAAATGGGCTGAGATGGGGCATTCTTTCCATTATGGACAAGTTGGGCCGATGGGTCTGTTTCCATGCTGTATGCCTCTAAGACTCTATGACTTCAGTTCTAAGATTTGATATCAACAATCTGGGGGAGGGTTGCACTGGTCAGAGTTGTAGTCTTTCATGTTGGACATGGAAAGGATGGTTCCAGTAGTGGGAGAGTCCAGGACCTGGGGCCACAGCTTCAGAGTAAAGGGACATACCTTCAAAACGAGGAGGAATTTCTGTAGCCAGAGGGTGGTGAATGGGTGGAATTTATTGTCACAGACGGCCGTTGAGGCCAAGCCATTATATTTTAGAGACGGAGATTGATAGATCCTTTCTTGATTAGGAAGGGTGTCATAGATTACGGGAAGAAGACAACTTAGACCATAGAGCAGTCCAGCACAAGAACAGGTCTTTGGCCCACAATGTCAGTGCTGGACATGACGCCAAGAGCATCTCTTATCTACCTGTGCATTATCCATATCCCTCCATTTCCTGCTTATCCTTGTGCCTATCCAAAAGCCTCTTAAATGCCACTATCGTATCTGCCTCCACCACCAAGCCTGGCAGTGCTTTCCAGGCACTCAACACCCTCTGTGTAATAATAATAAATAATAAGTAGTTGGCCCACACGTCTTCTTTAAACTTTGCCCCTCTTACTTTAAAGCTATGGCCTCGTATTTGATTTTTCCAGATACAGATTTTTTAATTTCTGAGATGCTGCCTGACCCGCTGAGTTACTCCAGCATTTTGTGTCTACCTGTTTAAATTTACCTTGATTCCAACCCAGGTCATAGGGTTATGCAGTGTGGAAACAGGCCCTTCGGCCCATCTTGTCCACATTGACCAACATTCAATCACTGCCCTGTGTTGTGCCGGGTTCTGGTGTAGTTTGGATATTTGAAGTCTGCGTTGTTTGGAAGAAGGGTCTAGACCCGATACGTTACCCATTCCTTCTATCCAGAAATGCTGCCTGCCCCGCTGAGTTACTCAGGCATATTGTGTCTATCATTGTTTTCTAACATTGGTCTCCAACTCAGAACAGAAATAGGAAGGACATTCTTGCTATTGAGGGTGTGCAGCATAGGTTCACGAGGTTAATTCCCGGAATAGCAGGACTGTCGTATGTTGAAAGACTGGAGCGACTAGGCTTGTATACAGTGGAATTTAGAAGGATGAGAGGAGATCTTATTGAAACATATAGGATTATTAAGGGGTTGGACACGTTAGAGGCAGGAAACATGTTCCCATTGTTGGGGGAGTCCAGAACAAGGGGCCACAGTTTAAGAATAAGGGGTAGGCCATTTAGGACGGAGACGAGGAAAATCTTTTTCAGTCAGAGAGTTGTAAATCTGTGGAATTCGCTGCCTCAGAATTCAGTGGAGGCCAATTCTCTGGATGCTTTCAAGAGAGAGCTAGATAGAGCTCTTAATGATAGCGGAGTCGGGGTATGGGGAGAAGGCAGGAACGGGGTACTGATTGTGAATGATCAGCCATTATCACATTGAATAGCGGTGCTGGCTTGAAGGGCCGAATGGCCTACTCCTGCACCTATTGTCTATTGTCTTTTGAATTTAAATGCACAAAGTCTCTTGCCCAGAGTAGGGGAATCGAGGACCAGAGGACATAGGTTCAAGGTGATGGGGAAAAGATTTAATCAGAATCTGAGGGGTAACTTTTTCACACAGAGGGGGTTGGGTATATGGAACAGGCTGCCAGATGAGGTAGTTGAGGCAGGAACTATCCCAACGTTTAAGAAACAGTTAGACAAGTACAATAGACAATAGGTGCAGGAGGAGGCCATTCGGCCTTTCGAGCCAGCACCGCCATTCAATGTGATCATGGCCGTTCATTCTCAATCAGTACCCCGTTCTTGCCTTCTCCCCATACCCTCTGACTCCGCTATCCTTATGAGCTCTATCTAGCTCTCTCTTGAATGCATTCCGAGAATTGGCCTCCACTGCCTTCTGAGGTAGAGAATTCCACAGATTTACAACTCTCTGACTGAAAAAGTTTTTCCTCATCTCAGTTCTAAATGGCCTACCCCTTATTCTTAAACTGTGGCCCCTGTGGCCTGGACTCCCCCAACATTGGGAACATGTTTCCTGCCTCTAACGTGTCCAACCCCTTAATAATCTTATACGTTTCGATAAGATCTCCTCTCATCCTTCTAAATTCCAGTGTATACAAGCCTAGTCGCTCCAGTCTTTCAACATATGACAGTCCCGCCATTCCGGGATTTAACCTAGTAAACCTACGCTGCACGCCCTCAATAGCAAGAATATCCTTCCTCAAATTTGGAGACCAAAACTGCACACAGTACTCCAGGTGAGTACATGGGCTGGTGTGGGCAAGTTGGGTCAAAGGGACATGTTGGCACGGTGTGGCCTGTTTCCACACTATGACTCGATGACTCTATAATTCACACACTGAGCCCTGTGGTGCTTTCCTTGTATTTCTGCAGCTCTAAAACACAATGTGAAAGCGGGGAAACCTGCTGCTCGGCTCGAGAAGGTGCTGCAGGTGGAAGCGATACGATGGCTGTCGATGTGAGTGGGTCGCCCTGTTGGAAATTTTAGCCGAACTTTGGAACAGCGATGGAAGCGGAGATGCCTGGCAGAGATTCTTACCAAAAGTAAGGACCTGTTTGATTGTATCTTAAAAGAGTTCGCCTGCTTTATTTTGTGTTTGGGTCGGGCTGCAAAGGGATCAGCAAACTCACAACTACTCGGTCCTTGCGTAAAGCACAAAGCGCTGGAGGAACTCAGTGGGTCAGGCAGCGTCTGTGGAGGGAAGAAGAAGGATCTCGACCCGAAAGGTCAGCCGTTCCCTTCTCTCCAGAGATGCTGCCTGTCCCACTGAGTTACTCCAGCATTTTGTCCCTACACACGAGGACCTGGTTCACAGGACCTTTTCTCTTGTGTGGTGAACGCTTGCACTGTCCATGCCAGCAGAGGTCTTCGAGCAGTGAACGGTGATGCCCTCATGAAGCTCACGTTAAAGGGATCGTAAAAAATTGTCGAAGACAGCACCGGAGCATTGGAACAAACTGGAGCGGGTGGAGGCAGCCAACTGTGGTCGTCTCTGTCAGGAGACTTTGCAGCATTAGTTAGCACTGTTACCACACATGGTGGCAATTGGCAGAAACAAAGGCAAAACGGAAAGGAAGTGAGTTAGGAACTTCCTCTAAGCGTTTGGAAATATATAACTGAAGGTTAACAGAAGTTAGTTAATTTGGCTGACTATGAAGTCTAATTATAGGGACTATCCACCAGAATATATTGGTTAGATCATGGTTCTCCACTCCCCAACCTAAATTTGGCAACTTTATCTCCACTGTGTCAATATTCTTCTTCCTTCTCCTTGTTGTGGTGGAGAAGCTTGCGTGGTCCTGAGATCCTGAGAGCGATGCCGTCTGGAGCTATGCTCCTGGTAGGGTCACCCGTGGCGGTAAGGTCGAGGGGGAGGCCCCTGACAAAGAGCAATCCAACCAAGGCCTCAATGGTGGAACAGGCAGAGGATGATGGCTGACTTTAGTGGAGCGTCACAACGACTGGGAAGGCTGCAGCAGAAAAGAGTCCCCGGTCATCTTGAACTCCATGCCACTGGATTCTGACCCAGATCTGTCAAGGACTGTGTGGTGGCTGTCTGTGCACCAGTCTCCCCACGTTAAACAAAGTCACACACAGGCGTCCGACCCTATGGAGAGGACAGTTGTACTCGCTTCGAATGACCGCCAATGATGATGATTCTTCTTCAAAATCGAATTCCTATTTCCAAAACACCTGAATCTGTCACTGCAGATTAACAGAATTTAGTTAATTTGGTTCAGTCTAATCATAAAAGCACCAATTACCTGTAACGTTTAAAAAAAACATTTAGACAGGTACATGGATACGACAGGTTTCGATGGATATGGGCCAAATACAGGCAGGTGGGACTAGTGTAGATGGGACATGTTGCAAGTTAGGCCGATGGACCCGGCTCCACGCTGTAAGACTCTTTGACTCTGGATGACCTCTGAGATTTGATGTGTTTTATGTTTGTTGCAGGGAGAATGAAAGTCACTCTGAGTCTGACAATGACCGGGAGAATCAGAGGAGGGGAAGTCAAAGCACTGCTGCTGTGAGTACCAGGCATTCAAGTCAAGTCAAGTCAAGTTTATTTGTCACATACACATACACGATGTGCAGTGAAATGAAAGTGGCAATGCCTGCGGATTGTGCAATTTAAAAAAAATATACAGCATATAAATTAAAGTTAATACAGAGAAGACAAAATTTAGTCCCTGGAGTTATAAAAGTTAACAGTCCTGATGGCCTGTGGGAAGAAACTCCGTCTCATCCTCTCCGTTTTCACAGCGTGACAGCGGAGGCGTTTGCCTGACCGTAGCATCTGGAACAGTCCGTTGCTGGGGTGGCAGGAGTCCCTCATGATCTTGCTTGCTCTGGATCTGCACCTCCTGATGTATAGGTCCTGCAGGGGGGCGAGTGTAGTTCCCATGGTGCGTTCTGCCGAACGCACTACTCCCTGCAGAGAGTAGTGCTCCTCTCCCATTCCACAACTGGTCACTCCAATCACGCAAGCTTGAGGTTCACTGGTTCAATGGTACAGTATTGTCACATGTACTGAAGGACAGTGAAATTCATTTTTGTATACATTTCATTACAAGTATTACTATATAGTAGAAATATGTTTAGTTTAGTTTAGTTTAGAGATACAGCAAGGAAGCAAGCCCTTTGGCCCACCAAGTCCATGCCGACCAGCGATCCCTGCACAGTAACACTACCCTACACACACTGGGGGGAATTTACAATTATACCGAGCCAATTAACCTAAAAAACCTGTACGTCTTTGGAGGGTGGGAGGAAACAGAAGATTCCAGAGAAAACCTGCGCGGGTCGATACAGACTCCATACAGACAGCACCCGTAGTCAGGATCGAACCCGGGTCTCTGGTGCTGTAAGGCAGTGACTCTACCGCTGCGCCATCATGCCAGAGATGGATTTTTTTGTACGTTATCCCCATGATCTGCGTGGGTTTTCTCCGAGATCTTCGGTTTCCTCCCACACGCCAGAGACGTACAGGTTTGTATGTTAATTGACTTGGTGTGATTGTAAATTGTCCCTAGTGTGCTTAGGATAGTGTTGATGTGTGGGGATCGTTGGTCGGTGCAGACTCGGTGGGCCGAAGGGCCTGTTTCCGCGCTTTATCTCTAAACTAACCTAAACTAAAGATGCAGGATATGAGTTTTTTTTAGTTAAGCGTTATTTAATTTGTGATGAAAAAAATTGCCAAGTCAAATATGTGGGATCCCAGATCTTTGGACACCAGTACAAAACAGCCTTACGTTCACTGCCAACTAAAAATTATATTTGGGAGTTGGGTTTAACACAATCTTTTTCCCGCCATTTCCAGTCGTGGAAGAGACGGAGAGACCAGTCTGAGAAAAGCCGGCGGAGATCATCAACCATAAGAAGTTGTCGCAAGATCCGATCAAATGGACACCAGCAGCAAAATGGGGTTGAGGCCGTCACACTGTTCGAGGTGGTCAGGATGGGCAAGAGCGCGATGCAGGTAACTGGCAGGATGATGTTGGAACAAGCTGCCAGAGGTAGTTGAGGCAGGGACTATCCCAACGTTTAAGAAACAGTTAGACAGGTACATGGATCAGACAGGTTTGGAGGGACATGTGCCAAACGCAAGCAGGTGGGACTAGTGTAGCTAGGACATGTTGGCTGATGTGGGCTAATTGGGGTGAAGGGCCTGTTTCCACGCTGTGTCACTCTATGACTATGAAACCTCAATGCTCTGCTTACAACCCAGTGGTATGAATATTGATTTCTCCAACTTCAAGTAACCCTTGCATGCTCTTTTGCTGCCCCTCCCCTCCCCTACCCAAGTCATTGTACTAGCTTCAAAGTCAGGCGGCACGGTGGCGCAGCGGTAGAGTTGCTGCCTTACAGTAAATGCAGCGTCGGAGACTCAGGTTCGATCCTGACTACGGGCGCCGTCTGTACGGAGGTTGTACGTTCTCCCCGTGACCTGCGTGGGTTTTCTCCGAGATCTTCGGTTTCCTCCCACACTCCAAAGACGTACAGGCATGTAGGTTAATTGACTGGGTAAATGTAAAAATTGTCCCTAGTGTGTGTAGGATAGTGTTAGTATGCGGGGATTGCTGGGCGGCGCGGACTCGGTGGGCCGAAGGGCCAGTTTCCGCGCTGTATCTCTAAATCTAAATCTAAAGTCGTTTTCGTTGATTCTCATTGTCTGTAACTTGTTTTCACCTAGCCCACAGCTAACAATGGCCTGTTTCCATTAACATAGTAACGTTTTTTATATCTTTCATTCATTTGTTCTATCTCTATATCACCATCTATATCTCTCATTTCCCTTTCCCTGACACTCGGTCTGAAGAAGGGTCTAGACCTGAAACGTCGCTCATTCCTACTCTCCAGAGATGCTGCCTGACCCGCTGATTTACTCCGGCTTTTGGTTTCTATCCTCAATGTTCCACAACGCAGCTGTAAATAACATTCTACTTACGTCGCTATTCCTCAGAATAGGGTACAGATTGGTTTGATTGCCAGCCACACAAAGTGAAGGAACTCTCCCTGCAGGCACCGTGATAACTGGCTCAGAAATTTACAGAGGTCAATTAAATTACAAACCCGCCGGGCTTTCAGATGTGGGAGGAAACCGGAGCACCCGGAAGGAAATCCGCCGTGAAAACGTGCAAACTCCGCACAGACAGCACACGGGCCTCATTAGACGCTGTGAGCCAGCAACTCTACCAGCTGCAGCACTGTGCCGCCACAAGGCTGATATTTAATTACTGCTTTATATTTCGCTAGGGCAGAATAGCACCTCAAATTCCGCTTGGGCGGTTTACAACCCAGCAGTATGAATATTGATTTCAAGTAACCCTTGCATTCCCTCTCTCTCCATCCCTCCCCCAACCTACTTGGCCTACCAGTTTCTCTGCCTTCCTGCTTAGTTTCACTGCCCTAGCGAAATATTGATGCTGTGTGAAAACTTTACCCCTCAGATCCCCTCAAAAGATATTTGGACAGCCACTCGAATGGGAAAGGATTCGAAGGGTACGGAGCTACTCTGGGCAGATGACATTGGCACAGACAGGCTTCTTGAAGTGGGCTGTACAGGCCCGTTTCTGTGGGTTTCTATAATTCTTGTGATCTCCAAAATAGCCTTTCCACTATGACCTTTAGTGGATACTTCCGCGTGTGACGCTGTGTTATGAAGAGTTACTCTGGATTAAACGTGGAGATTAAGCCCATAAATCATTGAAAATAATCCAATAACCTCTCTGCAGGGTTTTGTGTATTTTTTTGGTGATGCAGCATTCGATTGTGTGATGCTAGCTTCCTCTCTTTGCAGTCTGTAGTTGATGACTGGATTGAAGAGTATAAACAAGACAGAAATCCTGCGCTCCTGGATCTCATCATTTTTTTTATCCAGTGTTCAGGATGCAGAGGTGAGCCACTCTGATTTGTCATTACTGTGCCCTGTCTTTTCGCTGATGCATTACCCTGTATTCTGCTAAATGCCCTTGAATACATCGGAACAATTTAATATTTTCTAGACTTTTCATTTCTCACTGCTATGATGGAAGCTGGGCTTACATTCTAAGATGCGTCTATGAGGAATAATTGCAGGATTTATTTTTTTTAAATATTTATTTGTAACGATAATCTCCTTACCCACCCCACTTTCTGATTACTTCCCTATGCTGACATTACGATCGTGACCGATTTAGACTTTGGAGACACTGCGCAGAAACAGGCCCTTAGCCCCACTGAGTCCGCGCCGATCAGCAATCACCCTGTACACTAGCACTACCCTGTACACCAGGGACAATTTGCAATTTTACCATAGCCAATTAACCTAGAAACCTTTGGAGAACGGAACTGCAGGTGCTGGTTTGTACCGAAGATAGACACAAAGTGCTGGAGAAACACAGTCGAAGGTATTTATTCACAAAATGCTGGAGTAACTCAGCAGGTCAGGCAGCATCTCGGGAGAGAAGGAATGGGTGACGTTTCGGGTCGAGACCCTTCTTCAGACTGATGTCAGGGGGGGCGGGACAAAGGAAGGATATAGGTGGAGACAGGAAGACAGTGGGAGATCTGGGAGGAGGGAGGGGAAGAGAGGGATAGAGGAACTATCTAAAGATATAGAAGTCAATGACTTGGGCTGCAAGCTGCCCAGGCGAAATATGAGGTGCTGTTCCTCTAATTTCCGGTGGGCCTCACTATGGCACTGGAGGAGGCCCATGACAGAAAGGTCAGACTGGGAGTGGGAGGGGGAGTTGAAGTGCTCAGCCACCGGGAGATCAGGTTGGTTAAGGCGGACTGAGCGAAGGTGTTGAACGAAGTGATCGCCGAGCCTGCGTTTGGTTTCGCCGATGTAAAGAAGTTGACATCTAGAGCAGCGGATGCAATAGATGAGGTTGGAGGATGTGCAGATGAACCTCTGTCTCACCTGGAAAGACTGTTTGGGTCCTTGGATGGAGTTGAGGGGGGAGGTAAAGGGACAGGTGTTGCATCTCGTGCGGTTGCAGGGGAAAGTGCCCGGGGATGGGGTGGTTTGGGTAGGAAGGGACGAGTGGACCAGGGAGTTACGGAAGGAACGGTCTCTGCGGAACGCAGAAAGGGGAGGGGATGGGAAGATGTGGCCAGTGGTGGGGTCCCGTTGTAGGTGGTGACGGAAATGTTGGCGGTTGATTTGTTGGATACGCTGGCTGGTGGGGTGGAAGGTGAGAACGAGGGGGATTCTGACACAGTCGGTCAGACAGCATCTTTGGAGAAAAGGGGTGGGTGACTTTTTGGGTCGGAACCTAGAAACCTGTACTTCTGTGGAATGTGGGAGGAAACCGGAGCACCAGTAGAAAACCCACGCAATCACAGGGAGAACGTACAAACTCCATACAGGCAGCACCCATTGTCAGGATGGAACCTAGGTCTCTGGTGCTGTAAGGCAGCAAACTCTACTACTGCACCACTGTGCTGCCCAGAATAAAAAATATGTATTTATAATGATAATCTCCTTATCCACCCCACTTTCTCATTGCTTCTCTTTGCTGCCGTTACAATAATGACCGGTTCTTAAATGTAATCCATAGGTTGTAAATTTATTTGGAATTCCTGAAGATGTGGTATCGGATATGATGACGAGAAACTATTTCCCTGGACGGCAGGTCCAAAATATGAGGTGTTTAGCAGGGAAATCAGTGTGTACTGGAGTTACTCCAGTATTTTGTGTCTATCTTCGGCGTAAGCCTGCATCTGCAGTTCCTACGCACGGTTATTAATGAATTCTCTCTTATTAAGTAGTCAGTTGCTGAACATACTAATAATCAGAACATACTCAGATCCTAGTCAGTTACTGAACATACGAATCCATCTTGAGTACATTCAATAAATCATCCTCTCCATTTTTGGTACTAGTCTATAAGCAGATTAAAGTTTTTTATGACTTGTATAAATCCTGTTACATACACCTGCTGTAAAAGAGAGAATTTGTTTCCTTTTTTTTCTCTTTTTCACCCCATCCCATTCCAATGGAAGGACTTTGCTCTGAAACGTTAACTCAATTTCGCTTTCCACAGATGCTGCCTGACCTGCTGAGTATTCCCAGCACTTTCTGATTTTGTTTCAGATGTCCAGCATCTGCACTTTGCTGGATTTTCCCCTCAGTATCTTTTCAATGTCACCTAGCTTCCTTCTCAAATAATATTATCTTGACCCTGTTGTTGGATCATATCATATTTTACTATCTACTAACCAGTTTTGAATTTGTGGTTTAATTTGTTGAATTAGATCCTAATTGATGTTACCATATTTGGTTCAAAACTGAGCTCCTCTATCGAAGAACAAAAGCTCGAACAGCAGTTCAAAATGGTCACAATGTCCCAAAATGTTGGCCATTCAGTAGAGATTCTTTCCATCACTCCATTTGACTTGTCCTAACCAGGCGCCATATTCTCTCGGTCCTCTTCAGATGTGCTGCAGAAGGTATAATGCCAGGATGCATCTCAGCCTGGTATGGCAGCTGCTATTCTTTTGATTGCCGTAACCTGCTGAGAGTGGTGAACACAGCCCAGTCCATCACAGGCTTGTCACCTTCCTTCCACTCAGTCCACAGTGCATTGCACTAGGAAGGGTGGAAGTATCGTCGAGGATGCCGGTCACACTGACTATTTCCTCTTCTCTTTAGTTCAGAGATACAGCGTGGAAACAGGCCCACCGAGTCCTCACCGACCAACAGTCTCCCCATACACTAGCTCTATCCTACACTCCAGGCACAATTCACAGAAGCCAATTAACCTACAAACCTGGACGTCTTAGGTAGACACAAAATGCTGGAGCAACCCAGTGGGTCAGGCAGCATCTCAGGAGAGAAGGAATGGGTGATGTTTTGGGTCGAGACCCTCTCTTGATCAATCTGAAGAAGGGTCTCGACCCGAAACGTCACCCATTCCTAATCTCCTGCGATGCTGCCTGACCCACTGAGTTACTCCAGCATTTTGTGTCTACCATCGATTTGAACCAGCATCTGCAGTTATTTTCCTACACATCTGGATGTCTTAGGAATGTCTGGGAGTAACCCGGAGCACCCGGAGAAACCTCAGGCAGTCACAGGGAGAACATTCAAAAACACTGTACAGACAGCAACCGTAGCTAGGATCGAATCCGGCTCTCTGGCGCTATAAGGCAGCATCTCTACCACTGCACCACTGTTGCCTTCTGGGAGATGATGGAAGATCTTGAGCACTCGGGTGTCTAGACTTCAGAATAGTTTCTTTCCTCACAGCTCTCAGACTCCTGAATCCATCACCTCTTTCACATTCCCTTCCCCGGTTGTGCTGCCACTTCAGTCAGAGAGTTGTGAATCTGTGGAATTCTCTGCCTCAGAAGGCAGTGGAGGCCAATTCTCTGAATGCATTCAAGAGAGAGCTAGAGAGAGCTCTTAAGGATAGCGGAGTCAGGGGGTGTGGGGAGAAGGCAGGAACGGGGTACTGATTGAGAATGATCAGCCATGATCACATTGAATGGCGGTGCTGGCTCGAAGGGCCGAATGGCCTACTCCTGCACCTATTGTCAATTGTCTATTGTCACTCACTCTCACTCTTAACTGGATCTCATTCAGATATTTGTCACTTTACTTTAATTAAGTTTTTAAGAACTAGTTCAGATTGCACTATAATCTTGCACCATATTGCTGTTTTGCTCTCACCATTTGGGTTCAGGTGTATTATTGTTACAGTAAAAAGCTATTTTGCATGTTTACCCAAACAGATTTGATATAATCATAATCATACTTTATTAGCCAAGTATGTTTTGCAACATTTGAGGAATTTGATTTGCCATACAGTTATGCCAATAAAAAGCAACAAGACACACAAAATACATTTTAACACGATAATTCCACCACAGTGACTCCTTCATATTTCTCACTGTGATGGAAGGCGAAAAACAAAGTTCAATCTCTTTCCTTGTTTGTCCTCCCGCATCGTGGTCGAGGGCCTCGAGCCTTCCGTTGACGGGACGATCTTGGCTCCCATAGCCGGCGGTCGGGCCCTCCGCGTTGGGGCGATCAAGCTCCCGCATTGGGGGGATCTCAGCTCCCCCGCGACAGGCAATTGGACCCCGGGTCGGGGCTAGTCGAACCTCCTGAGACTTTGGAGATTCCCAACGTCAGTCTCTACCCGAGACTGCCAGCTCCATGATATTAGGCCGCAAAATGACCGGAGATACGATCCGGAAAACAATCGCATCTCCGGCAAACAGTACCCCATTCCTGCTTTTTCCCCATATCCCATGATTCCTTTAGCCCTAAGGGCTAATTCTCTTTATGACACGGCAGGAAGAAGGGCCTGTTTCCGTGTTGCACCTCAAAAAGTCTAAAGTCTATTCATGATTCGAATTATGAGAGGAATAGATCAGGTAGATGCTGGTTGGAGAGGTTGAAACCCCCCCCCCCCCGATCCCCTCCCCCACCCCCCACATAAAACAAACCAGAGAACATTAACACAAACTTTTAAAAACGCACTAAAAATAACAAAAAAGACAAAAGGACATAGACCGTTGGCGAGGCAGCCATTGCTGACGACGCCACCCGGTGGCACAGCGGTGAATATACCACGCGTAGATACAATCAGTTTAAACTCAAGGGTGGAAATATCCCAAACTAGAGGCATAGCTATAAGGTGAGAGGGGGAAAGTTGTAATGGAGGTGTGCAGGGCAAGTTTTTTTTACACTGAGATTGGTGGGGGCCTGGACCGCACTGCCAGGGATGGTGGTGGAAGCGGATACGATAGTGGCGTTTAAGAGGCTTTTGGGTAGGCACATGGAAGTGCTGGGTACAGAGGGATATGGATCGTGTACAGGCAGCTGAGATCAGTTTAAGTTGGCATCATGTTCGGCGCCAACATTAGTGGTGTGCTCTTTTATGTTCTATGTAATATGTACAATAGTGTAGATGGGACATAGACAATAGACAATAGGTGCAGGAGGAGGCCATTTGGCCCTTCGAGCCAGCACCGCCATTCAATGTGATCATGGCTGATCATTCTCAATCAGTACCCCGTTCCTGCCTTCTCCCCATACCCCCTGACTCCGCTATCCTTAAAGAACTCTATCCAGCTCTCTCTTGAATGCATTCAGAGAATTGGCCTCCACTGCCTTCTGAGGCAGAGAATTCCATAGATTCACAACTCTCTGACTGAAAAAGTTTTTCCTCATCTCAGTTCTAAATGGCCTACCCCTTATTCTTAAACTGTGGCCCCTTGTTCTGGACTCCCCCAACATTGGGAACATGTTTCCTGCCTCTAACGTGTCCAACCCCTTAATACATATTGGTCAGTGTGGGCAAGTTGGGCCGAAGGGTCTGTTTCCAGACTCTATGATTCCACGACTCTATGACTCTACGACTCTGTGACTCTGTGACTCCATGAGCAATGAGGAAGATGCAGATTGCAGAATATAGTTCTCGGCATTGTAGCGCATCAGTTTTGTATTTATTGTTGCATTTATCATTACAGTATGTGTCCTGTTACGGTGTGAGCTTCATGTGAATAAGGAACTTCGTTGCAGCCCAGTGTCTATGACAATAAACTGACATGATTCTGAATGTGAGACAGGACGGTGGCCCAAAACCACGATTGTTAGCCCAAATCTGGATGGGTCGCACAATACAAAGTTGCCCGGAATTGGAGTCAAAAGCTTTTCACTGTACCTCGGTACACGTGACAATAAACTGGACTGGAACTGGAGTCTCTGATACACAACTCTCTGGGGCAGGCACAATGGGTTAATCTGGTTACTTTGGATTCCTGTCCACTGGTCGGTCTGAGAGCGGGCAATCTATTATTTATACATTCTGCTTTATGAGAACATTTCGTTTTTCAAAATGTAATGTATTTCATGCATGAATATTTTGAAGTAATGTATTTTATTCTAAGTGTTTTTTTTCCCCCTGTTGTCGCAGGAATGGTTACAGCTGAGGTTTTTCAAAATATGCATAGTCCTGACATTAGGAGAAAAATGACTGAGGAATTTGATGAGGTGAGATAAGGTTTTTGAGATTGATTTTAAAACACGGTTTTCATTCCTGAGCTGTATATTCAATCCTCTCTCCCACACACGCCGTGGGAGTGAATGCTGGATAAGCGTCAGTTTCCCATCAGAACTTGCACTTCGGACAGCTTGCCTGGACAAATGTCACGGCTGGACCTGTAGCGGTGGAGCCACACTGGTGTCGCCAAGGGAGTGCATCTTCTTGCATTCGCAGGCACAATCGCAACGTTCATGAAACATTTACACAGGCACATGGATAAGATAGGTTTGGAAGGATGTGGGCCAAATGCCTGCCTCTGGCCCCGTCTAAGTCAGTCACAGTTACCTCCATTTGGCCCATATCCCTCTAATCCATTCCCATCCATGTACCTGTCCAAATGTCTTCTAAACGTTGTTATTGTACCTGCCTCAACTACTTCCTCTGTTAGCTCCTTCCATATACTCATCGTCCTCTGTGTGGAAAACTTGCCCTTTGAAATTCCTATTAAATCTTTCCTCTCTCACCTTAAACTTATGCCCTCTAGTTTTTGATATCCCCTATCTGCAAAAGATGCCATGCATTTTACCATATCTATGTTTGATGTGACTAAATCATTTTGATGTGTCTAAGAATGTGGGACCTATATCAGTCATGATCATATTGAATGGCGGTGCAGGCTCGAAGGGCCGAATGGCCTACTCCTCCACCTATTTTCTATGTTTTTATATTCTTCAGTTATATCAGCCACAAACCAGGTGGCACGGTGGCACACCAGAATACTATCCAGCACACACTAAAGACAATTTACAGCTCAGGAATAATTCTGGAGTAACGTAGCCTTACAGCGCTGGAGACCCGGGTTCGATCCTGACTATGGGTGCTGCCTGTACGGAGTTTGCATGTTCTCCCTGTGACCCCATGGGTTTTCTCCGAGATCTTCGGGTTCCTCCCACACTCCAAAGACGTGCATGTTTGTAGGCTAATTAGCTTGGTATACATGTAAAATTGTCCCTCGTGTGTGTAGGATAGTGTTAATGTGTGGGGATCGCTGGTGGGTGCGAGCTCGGTGGGCCGAAGGGCCTGTTCCCGCCCTGTATCTATAAAATTTTAAAAAACCCTAAAAGCTAAAACCCTTAAAGAACTTGAAAAGTATTTATTGAAAATTAGACGCTTTAAAAAAAAACCTGACGTAGCATTGTTTTTGAAATTCTTCCTAACCTTTATTTCTTTCTGCAGGAGACTGGGTTGCAGTACAAGAAGTTCATAGTATATCCCTGGATCTTGAACGTGACATGGCCACTTGAACTGGTACCAGGACATTGTCTGAATTCCACTCTTTCTCTTGTTTTCAACCTCCGTTTTTATTTCCCCCCCCCATGGGGAAACTTTTGTTCCCATTTTCTGTTGAGCGCAGTGATCTGTGTTTTATATTGCTCGGCAGATCAGTCAACACCAGAGGAAAGTGAAGCCAGTTAGCGTTTAGACTCGATGAGCTTTTACCAGAACTAAATTTTTTAAAGACACAAAATATTTTGAGGGCAGCTGGAGTGTTGCATCCAATTTTTATCACCGGGCTCTCAGAAGGTCGTGGGTTTTCTCCGTGTGCTCCGGTTTCCTCCCACACTCCAAAGACGTACAGATTTGTAGGTTAAATGGCTTTGGTAAAATTGTAAATTGTCTTTGGTGTGTGCTGGATGGTATTAGTATGCAGGCATCACTGGTCGACGCAGACTCAGTGGGCCGAATGGTCTGTTGCCGTGCTGTATCTCTAAACTAAGATTAAACTAAAGTTCCTGGAGATAGTAAAGAAAAGGTTTACAGAATGGTAGACAAAATAATTCTGGAGTAACTTAGCAGAACAGGCAGCATCTTAAGGATAGCGGAGTCAGGGGGTATGGGGAGAAGGCAGGAACGGGGTACTGATTGAGAATGATCAGCCATGATCACATTGAATGGCGGTGCTGGCTCGAAGGGCCGAATGGCCTCCTCCTGCACCATTGCCTATTGTCCATTGTCTATTGTCATCTCTGGATAAAAGGAATGGGTGACTTTTCAGGATAAGACCCTTCTTCAGACCTGAAACGTCACCCATTCCTTCTGTCTAGAGATGCTGCCTGTCCCGCCGAGTTACTCCAGCATTTTGTGTCTATCTTCGGTGTAAGCCAGCATCTGCAGTTCCTTCCTACACATTTTGTTTACAGAATGGACCCAAGGATGAATGATTAGTTTACAATAGAGAAGCTGAGGTTGTTCAACTCTTGGAGGGAGGAAGGTGAAGAGAAGGTTTGGGAGAGCTGTACTAAAGCACAGGCAGAAGTAGGATTTAGTGGGACTACTGTAGGATCAGTATAAATGGAAGTAGGTGGGAGGTTAGGACCGCACTCTATGTGATGAGAGGATAGTTCAGTTGCCTGATAACAGCTGAGAGGAAACGGTCCCTGAATCTGGAAACAGCTGGGAAGAAACAGTCCCAGAATCTGGACAGTTACCCATTAGGTTCCACACCCAAACTACTCTCTGAGCAGAAAAGGTTCATTTTACACTCCTCTTCCTTGTATCCTTCATGGTATCCTTTGTCCAAATGCTAAATTTGCATCCAATAATCTGGTCGTTGAGCCGTCTGTGAATGTTGCCAACTTCTCTAGACTTTGGCTGTTTCCGCACCAGCCATAATCTTGTACACCTCTGTGAAACGGCCCCTCAAACTTATTTCTTGCTAAGGAGAACATGTGGCGACAGGGTGGTGCAGCGGTAGAGTTGCTGCCTTACAGCCCCAGAGACCCGGGTTCGATCCTGACCACGGGTGGTGCCTGTATGGAGTTTGTACGTTCACCTGTGTGGGTTTACACTGGGATCATGGGTTTCCTCCCACACACCAAAAACGTACAGGTTTGTAGACTAATTGGCTTTGTATAATTGTAAATTGGCCCTAGGACAATCCCTAGACACTAAGGTAGTGTTAGTGTGAGGGGATCGCTTGTCGACGCGGACTCGGTGGGCCGAAGGGCCTGATTCCGCATTGTCTGTCCAAACTAAACTAAACCTTCCAGTGTGTCCTAACTGTTGAGATGTCAGTTCATCCTCTGCATTGGCTGATCCTTGTTATCTCCTGTTTTCTCGACAGGACAGTGGAGATTACCCCCTGACAATGTCGGGACCCTATTGGAAGAGGTTCAAGTCCAACTTCTGTGAATTCCTCTCTGTGTTGATTCGGCATTGTCAGTACACCATCGTACACGATGAATACCTGATGGATACAGTGATCTCCCTCCTAGCCGGCCTCTCCGACTCTCAGGTGCGGGCATTCCGACACACAAGTACGCTCGCAGGTGAGAGTATTTCACGTTGCCATGAAGTCAGGTAGCATCCAGGATGCCTGAGACAAAAAACAGAAAGTAGTAAAGAACGCACACACCGTGAACGTCCCACCATAAGGATGGGAGAATCGGTGGGTGGGCACGGTGGAGCAGCGGTAGAGTTGCTGCCTCACAGCGCCAGAGACACGGGTTCGATCCTGACCATGGGTGCTGTCTATACGGAGCTCTGAAACTCCGGCCCGGACAGAGCCGGCGGTCCATTCCTCAGCCGACTTGAACGGCCGATCGGATTTACCCCCTGCGGCCGGGGCTCTGGAACTCCGGCCCGGCCAGAGCGAGCAGATCCGTTTCCAAAACCGACTTCCTCGGCCAACTTTGCGGGTCGGTATAGACAAATAGGTGCAGGAGTAGGCCATTCGGCCCTTCGAGCCAGCACCGCCATTCAATGTCATCATGGCTGATCATTCTCAATCAGTACCCCGTTCCTGCCTTCTCCCCATACCCCCTGACTCCGCTATCCTTAAGAGCTCTATCCAGCTCTCTCTTGAATGCATTCAGAGAATCGGCCTCCACTGCCTTCTGAGGCAGAGAATTCCACAGATTTACAAACTCCCTGACTGAAAACGTTTTTCCTCATCTCTGTTCTAAATGGCCTACCCATTATTCTTAAACTGTGGCCCCTGGTTCTGGACTCCCCCAACATTGGGAACATGTTTCCTGCCTCTAACGTGTCCAACCCCTTAATAATCGTCTCCCCGGCTGCCTAGGCGGACCCTTCCGGTACCGTTGGACTCTGCTCGGAGGCCACGACCTCTGTTGGTCCGGCGAAACTAATAATCCAGAAAGGATGCCGGAAAATTGGTGGTGGACCTGTACGTGACTGCACCATGAAATCTCAAGGCCATCTTGTACAGAGTCTGTGGTGGTTATGTCCTTGAGGTTGTGTCCGCATTTACCAAGCTCATTCTAATTGGGGATTTCCCGTTCTTTCAAGCTATGAAATTAATGACGGCTTTAATCAATGTGTCCCTGAGTCTGAGGGTACAGTTGCACAACACCCAGCGACAGTGTGAAGTGGAGAAGAGTAACAGAAGTCACAACCGAGGAGGACTGGAAGCATTGTTGCAGAAGAAGGGAGAGGTGGGAAGTTTTCTTAATTTCCATTTTCCTCGTGGAAATTTAATTTGGCGTCCCCTCCAGGTTTTTAAACGAAACGACTTGACTACAAAGCAAAGTGTTGGAGGAGACACAAGGAACTGCAGATGCCGGAATCTTGGGCAAAACACAAAGTGTTGGAGGAGACACAAGGAACTGCAGATGCCGGGATCTTGGGCAAAACACAAAGTGCTGGAGGAACTCGGTGGGTCTGGCTGCATCTGGGGCGGCAGGGTGGCGCAGTGGTAGAGTTGCTGCCTTGCAGGGCCAGAGACCCGGGTTCGATTCCGACTGCGAGTGCCGTCTGTACGGAGTTTGTACGTTTTCCCTGTGACCGTGTGGGTTTTCTCCGGGTGCTCCCGGTTTCCTCCTACACTCCAAAGACGTACAGGTTTGTAGGTTAATTGGCTTCAGTAAAATTGTAAATGATCCCTAGTGTGTAGGATAGTGCTAGTGTGCGGGGATCGCTGGTCGGCGAAGACTGGTTTGGCCGAAGGGCGTGTTGCCACACTGTATCTAAAGTCTAAAGACTAATCTTTGGAGGGAAATGGACAGATAATGTTTTGCATCGGAATCCTCCTTCATTCTGAACGTTGTCTGTTTACATCCCCCCTCACGGACGGCTTCATACTGACTGCAGAATAACTCACCTGTAACCACATATGCTGTATTTTTCAATCATTCAATCAATCAATAGGGCGTGGCGGTAGAGCTACTGCCTTACAGCGCCAGAGACCCGAGTTTAATCCTGACTACCGGTGCTTGTCTGTACGGAGTGTGTACTTTCTCCCCGTGACCTGCATGGGGTTTCTCTGAGATCTTCGGATTCCTGAAGGTTAATTGGCTTGCCATAAAAATGTAAAATTGTCCCTAGTGTGTGTGTAGGGTAGTGTTAATGTGCTGGGATTACTGGTCGGCGCCGACTCGGTGGGCCGAAGGGCCTGTTTTTGCGCTGTGTCTCTAAAGTAAATGAACTAAACAATCAACCAAAAGCAAGTTTAGTTTAGTTTATCGTCACGTGTAGTGAGATACAATGAAAAGCTTTTTTGTTGCGCGCTATCCAGTCAGCGGAAAGACAATACATGATTACAATCAAGCCGTCCACAGTGTACAGATACAGGGTAAAGGTTATAACGCTACCCATGGTGGTAAAATCCAAGTCTACATGGCTGGCAGGAGCATGACCGATCAGATTTTCAGTTGACCGATAGAAGAGCTTTTCTGCACCTAGTGTGGTTAGTATGTTTGTGCAGATTTTGGAGTCTGTACTATTGTTGCCTTGTCATTGCACTTTGAGTCCGATATCTGGATGGATACTTAACACCACGTGAAATTTGGCAACTTTGCAATTGAGGTAAAACGGAAATTGTGGGAATAAAAACATTTTGTCTGAGCAAGGTTTGAGCGGCACGGTGGCGCAGCGGTAGAGTTGCTGCCTTACAGCGCCAGAGACCCGGGTTCGATCCGGACTATGGGTGCTGTCTGTATGGAGTTTGTACTTTCTCCCTGTGACCATGTGGGTTTTCTCCGGATGCTCCGGTTTCCTCCCACACTCAAAGACGTGCAGGTTTGTAGGTTAATTCTTCCTGATGTTTATGATAGAACTAGTGTAAGCGTGGTCGGGTTGGACTCAGAGAGGCTGAAGGGCCTGTTTCAAAGCTGTATCTCTAAACTAAAACTAGACTGAAGTAAAACCAAGGGATAATCGTAAAAACTGGAGGTTCTCTCGGGCAGTAGACCAGGTGTCCTTACCCAGTTTGGCTTGTTAGTGTCTCCACACTCACACTGCTTCAGTTGACTCTCGGGTAAGTACACCAGCGTCAGAAAGCATTACTTGCAATGGGGTCAAGAGGAAATTGTCACCTGACAACATCCCAACTGAGAGAGTACAATGAATGCTACATTCCCCCAACATCCACCTTCAAAGAATGAATGTAAATAAAAATAGGCCATCATTATGTGTCAGGCAGCATTTGATGGGATGCCTTCTCAGGTTGAATGGCCATTTGGCCACTCAATATTCATTATCTGTTCATGGGATATGGAGATCACAGGCATGGTCAGGTCAGCATTCATTGTCGATTCCTCATTTGCTTTGAACAGTGTTTTCCTGGACCACTTCAGAGGGAGTTGAGAGTCAACCTCATTGCCACCTGTAGCAGATACAATTGTGATTTTTAAAAGATAGGAAGGGTTGAGATGGGCCAAAACAGGCAAATGGGACGAGCTCAGAATGCTATCTTGGTCGACATGGATAATGTGGGCGGAAGGTCCTGATTCTGAGCTGTACAAATTCTGGGGCCATTGACTCTTGGTCTGGAAGTCACACATGATCCAGACCGGAAAACGATGGGAGATTTCCTTCCATGAAGGACATTGGGGCACCCAAGAGTTTTTTTATGACACCCAGATAATTGGTCGCAATGACTCAAAGTGTCTTTCTTTTTATTCGAAGTTGAGTTAATTTTATTTGCATTTCCCATCGTCCATTTTCATGGGATTTGAACTCACGTAATGGTCCAAGCACCTTGGATACGTTATAAAGGGAGATAAGGAAATGGAAGGAAGGTGCAACATGGTGGGAAATCTGACCAGAGGTAGGAACCTCAGGTGCAGAGATGCTCCTGGATTCTGACTCGCAGGATCCTCCAATGCTAAAGCACCCACTGCGTGGAAATACAATGGCCAAGTGTTTTATTTTCTTACAAAGGTCACACGGTGAATGTGGGCTGGGATTCTTTTCCTTTCTCAGGGTCTAATGGGTATTTACTCACACTGCCTCGGCAAGACTAGCAGCATAATCAAGGACAATAGGCACCCTGGCCACTCCCTCTTCTCCCCTCTCCCATCGGGCAAAAGGTATTGAAGTGTGAAAACGCACACCTCCAGATTCAGGGATATTTCTTCCCAGCTGTTATCAGGCATTCACAGCAAGAGGATTTGAGTATAGGAGCAGGGAGGTTCTGCTGCAGTTGTACAGGGCCTTGGTGAGACCGCACCTGGAGTATTGTGTACAGTTTTGGTCTCCTAATCTGAGGAAAGACATTCTTGCCTTAGAGGGAGTACAGAGAAGGTTCACCAGATTGATCCCTGGGATGGCAGGACTTTCATATGAAGAAAGACTGGATAGACTAGGCTTATACTCGCTGGAATTTAGAAGACTGAGGGGGGATCTTATAGAAACATATAAAATTCTTAAGGGGTTGGAGAGGCTAGATGCAGGAAGATTGTTCCCGATGTTGGGGAAGTCCAGAACCAGGGGTCACAGCTTAAGGATAAGGGGGAAGTCTTTTAGGACCGAGATGAGAAAACATTTCTTCACACAGAGAGTGGTGAGTCTGTGGAATTCTCTGCCACAGAAGGTAGTTGAGGCCAGTTCATTGGCTATATTTAAGAGGGTGTTAGATGTGGCCCATGTGGCTAAAGGGATCAGGGGGTATGGAGAGAAGGCAGGTACAGGTTACTGAGCTGGATGATCAGCCATGATCATATTGAATGGCGGTGCAGGCTCGAAGGGCCGAATGGCATACTCCTGCACCTATTTTCTATGTTTCTATGTTTCTAACTGAATCATCCTACCACAACCAGAGAGCAGTCCTGAGCAACTATCTACCTCATTGATGACCCTCAGACTATCTTTGATCAGCATTACCTTGCATGAAACGTTATTCCCTTACCCTGTATCTACACACTGTAAATGGCTCGATTGTAACCATGTATTGACTTTCCGCTGATTGTTTAGCACGCAACCAATAGAGATTTCAAGATTTCAAGATCAATTTATTGTCACGTGTGTCAATTAAGGTGCAGTGAAATTTGAGTTACCACAGCTTTATGCTGTACGAAATTGATCTGCCAACCTTCATAAAGAACACAAAATACATGAAATTTCACCTCACAATAAAAATAAATTGAACTGAACTGACTATTTACCCTTATTCTTCCAGATTTTAGAGAAGCAGGGGAATATTGAAAACCTGATGGATGCCATTTTTAAAGGAATCTTTGTCCATCGATATCGGTAAGTTAGCACGGACAATCTCTCTGGGAGCAAAGAGTTTTGTGCCTTCGGAATGCGAGCTCACTGAAATAACGCAGGAAAATTAACATTAAGAAAAATATATATATATAAAGGATGAAGCATGTTCGGTCCAATGTCACCGGGTGTGAGGGAGCTGTATGGAACGGGAACATGTTCCCTCTCTCTAGAATGGCCTTGACCGTGACGTGCTTGTATCTGGAGCCTCGATCTCCATCACTGTCGAGTCGGATTCCCTGGAGAACGCACACTGAAGAAGTCTCTGCAGCCTCTCTCCAGGGAAATATGCTGGGCCGGATATTGTCACGGAGAATTGTGGCAGCAGCTGACGCGGGTTTAATCCTTGGAGCTCGGGGGGGGGGGGAGGGGGGCGGAATTTTCCATGACAAGGAAGAATTATGTTTTTGAAACATCCTAACCAAGGACCATACCCCAGTATAGAGAACAAGATAAGTAATTCCAATCACTATAAATTTCAAGCTGCTGTGCATACTGTAGAAGGGAACCAAACCTGCGTGTGACCCTGGGTACAGTTAGGACTGGATCCGCTTTGCATAGATTCTCTCCCGCCTGTGGAATTTAGCCCATTAATCAACCTTCATGAGGGGTCCAAGGTGGGGGACTCCACGACTGCACGAGGAGTTGAAATTAAATCTTCCTCCTTCCCTTAGTACTACAGTACATCCGCAGTACTATAAGGTGGCACGGTGGCACAGCGGTAGAGTTGCTGCCTTACGCCGCCAGAGACCCGGGTTCCATCCTGACTGTCTGTTCGGGGTTTGTACATCCTTCCCGTGACCTGCGTGGGTTTTCTCCGGGTGTTCAGTTTTCCTCCCACATTCCAAAGTGCAGGTTTGTAGGTTAATTGGCTTCGGTAAAATCCTCCACTCTCTCCTCGAGGGTAGGATAGTGCTGGTGTTTGTGGGTCCCTGGTCAGTGTGGACTCGGTGGGCCGAATGGCCTGTTTCCGTGCTGTATCTTTAAAGTAAAAAGTAAAGTAAAGATGTGCAAGGGGCAAGGAGGAAAGGGTTGTCAGAAATGGACCCTGGCCCCAACACCCTCTTCCTCGCTAATTCCACGTTGGTATGTGGCAGCCCGTTTCAAGTGAAGTTAATGAGCACCGTAAAGTTCAGAGATCACTGATCGGAGACCCAAAGGAGCTGCAGATGCTGGTTTACAAAAGAAGACGCAGAGTGCTGGAGCAATGCAGCAGCATCTCTGGAGAACATGGTGATGTTTCGGGTCGGGACCCTTGTTTATAACTTTGCCCTGCCCCCACCTCTCTTCCAGCTTTCTTTCCCCGCCTCCCCATCCCCCGTCACCCCGACCTCAATCAGGCTGAAGAAGGGTCCCGACTCGAAATGTCACCTATCCATGTTCTCCGGGTATGCTGCCTGACCCGCTGAGTTAATCCAGCATTTTGTGTCTGATCATTCATCAGATTTTTTAGATTTAGATTTAAATTTAGAGATACAGCGCAGAAACAGGCCCTTCGGCCCACCGGGTCCACACTGCCCAGCGATCCCCGCACACTAACACCAGGGACAATTTTTACATTTGCCCAACCAATTAACCTACAAACCTGTACGTCTTTGGAGTGGAGAGCAACTGGTTGTAGAACACAGAGCCATAGAGAGACAGAAAGTGCTGGAGTAACTCAGCAGGTCAGACAGCATCTCTGGAGAACATGGATAGGTGATGTTTTGGTCCGAAGAAGAGTGGCGCTTCAGTCTGAAGAAGGGTCTTGAGCCAAAACGTCGCCTATCCATATTCTCCAGAGATGCTGTCTGACCTTTTGAGTTACTCCAGCACTTTCTGTCCCTTTGCGTTATAACCAGCATCTTTGTTATTTCTGCATAGAACAGTCGAGCACAAGAATAGACCCTTCGGCCTAAGATGTCCGAGCTGAACATGATGCCAAGATAAACTAATTTCAGCTCCCTGCTCATGATCAATATTCCTCCATTCCCTGCATATCCATGTGCCGATCTAATAGCCTCATAAACGCCACTATCGTGTCTGCCTCCACCACCATCACCCCCACCACCCCTAGCAGCATGTCCCAGACACCCACCACCCTCTGTGTGAATAAAAAACGTACCCTGCACATCTCGTTTAATCAAGACACAAGACCAAACTCTTTGAAGATTTTTTAAGGGTCAGGCCCAACTCTGAAGTGTTTGTATCGATGAAGGTTGACTGTACATCTGCCGAGCTATCTGTCTTTGCATCCGTCTCTCCATAACATGTAATATACATATATATTAAATTTTGGACTGTCGTGTTTAAGCGATACGCAAGCACGCTGCAGTCATTTATCGTAAATATGATTGCCATTTTCCTGCAGTGATGCATTGTTTGAAATCAGAGCTATTTGTATCGAGGAAATAGGCATCTGGATGAAGACCAGCAGCGATCGCTTTCTGACTGACAGCTACTTGAAATATGTGGGGTGGACTTTGCATGACAAAGTGAGTCAATCTACAATATTCACCGGTCCTTTGCCCGGTCCTTGCACGGACACTGATTAATTCTCCCGTCCGCCATGGCTCTTCTCGCAGTCCTCTTTGAATGCTGTTATATTTTCCGATTAATCTGGGGGGGGGGGGTTATGCAAAAGCTTTATTTTTATAATAAACAATAGACAATAGGTGCAGGAAGAGGCCATTCGGCCCTTCGAGCCAGCACTGCCGTTCACCGTGATCATGGCTGATCATCCACAATCAGTACCCCGTTCCTGTCTTCTCCCCATACCCCCTGACTCCGCTATCCTTAAGAGCTCTATCTAGCTCTCTCTTGAATGCATTCAGAGAATTGGCCTCCACTGCCTTCTGAGGCAGAAAATTCCACAGATTCACAACTCTCTGACTGAAAAAGTGTTTCCTCATTTCAGTTCTAAATAGCCTCCCCCTTATTCTTAAACTGTGGCCCCTTGTTCTGGACTCCCCCAACATTGGGAACATGTTTCCTGCCTCTAACGTGTCCAACCCCTTAATAATCTTATACGTTTCGATAAGATCCCCTCTCATCCTTCTAAATTCCAGTGTATACAAGCCTAGTCGCTCCAGTCTTTCAACAATGGGATAGATCGGCTCAAAGTAGACGATTGAAGTGGCGTCCTACTGTTTGGGTAGTTCCTGTTTGTGGTCAGCGAAAGAGGTGGAAGGGCAGATTGTTGGACAAAAGCCAGAGATGGAGAGGAAAGAAGGTTGGGAATTGTTAAACTCGGTGGTTGAATGTTTTTTTGGGGCGGCACGGTGGAGCAGCGGTTGAGTCACTGCCTTGCAGCGCCGGAGACCCGGGTTTGATCCTGACTGCGGGTGCTGTCTGAATGGAGTTTGTACGTTCTCCCCGTGACCACGTGGGTTTGTCCACAGGTACTCTGGTTAAATTTAGATTTAGATTTAGAGATACAGCGTGGAAACAGGCCCTTCGGCCCACCGGGTCCGCGCCGCCCAGCGATCCCCGCACATTACACACTAGGGACAGTTTTTACATTTGTCCAGCCAATTAACCTACAAACCTGTATGTCTTTGGAGTGTTGGAGAAAACCGAAGATCTCGGAGAAAACCCACGCAGGTCACGGGGAGAACGTACAAACTCCGTACAGACGGCGCCCGTAGTCAGGATCGAACCTGTGTCTCCGGCGCTGGATTCGTTGTAAGGCAGCAACTCTACCGCTGCGCCACCGTGTTGCCACCGTTTACTCCCACATTCCAAAGATGTACAGGTTTACAGGTTAATTTTGCTTTGGTAAAATTGCAAATTGTCCCTCATGTGCACATGGTCCCTCGACAATGTACGGGGATCAGCGCGGACTCAGTGGGCCGAAGGGCCTTTTTCCGTGCTGTATGTCTAAACTAAACTAAACCTTAACAATTCGCAACTCTTTATCCTTCCAATTCTTTTGTTCTTCAATTTTGTTTTTTAAGAAAATAGATTCATTCTGCAGAATCATTCCTTGAAGAGTGAAATTCACCTACTGAGAAAAAAAACCCAACAGGCCTTAAAAAGTATTTCACTTTCACATCAGTCTCTTAATCCCCGGTCATTGTCCAATATACTGCCCGCCAAATAACCCCCCTCTCCAGTGGTCACCTATTTCCGGCCGCCATCCGTCCTGCCCCTCCTCTCTCTCAGCTAACTTTCCCGTCCCCCGACAATCACTCTGAAGGAGTGTTGCGACCCGAAACATCACCTATCCATGTTCTCCAGGGATGCTGCCTGGACACGCTGAGTTACTCCAGAAAAGGAGTGAAATGTAAAGCTGGACGGACATCGTTGACATTCAGATTATCAAATCTACTCTGAAGGCAAAATGCACCCTGACTACTTTCCTCCTAACATTGATGTTATCATTCTTTTAAAGCAAAGTGACGTGAGATTGAAATGCCTGATTGGATTGCTCAACTTGTACTCCGACAAAGAGTGTTGTACAAAGATGGATCTCTTCACCTGTCGCTTCAAGGTGAGTCCGTATAGATTCCCTCCTTTATCAATGAGCCACCCTACCTTCTCCCTGGTCACCCTCTTATTTTTACCGTACGTGTAAAAACATAGAAACATAGAAAATAGGTGCAGGAGTAGGCCGTTCGGCCCTTTGAGCCAGCACTGCCATTCAATATGATCATGGCTGATCATCCAGAATCTATACCCCGTTTCTTGCTATCTCCCCATATTCTTTGATTCCATTCGCCCTAAGAGCTATATCTAACTCTCTCTTGAATACATCCAGTAAATTGGCCTCCACTGCCTTCTGTGGCAGAGATTTCCACAGATTCACAACTCTGGGTGAAAAAGCTTTTCCTCATCTCAGTCCTAAATGGCCGACCCCTTATTCTTAAAATGTGACCCCTGGTTCCGGACTCCCCCAACACGGGGAACATGTTTCCTGCATCTAGCCTTTCAAATCCTTTAAGAATTGTATATGTTTCTATAAGATCCCCTCTCATCCTTCTAAAATCTAAGCCCAATCTAAGCCCAATCAATCCATTCTTTCATCATATGTCAGTCCCGCCATCCTAGGAATTAACCTGGTGAACCTACGCTGCACTCCCTCAATAATAAGAATATCATTCCACAAATTAGGAGACTAAAACTGCACACAATACTCCAGGTGTGGTCTCACCAGGGCTCCAATACTCAAATCCTCCTCAATGAAGGGCAACATGCCATTAGCTTTCCTCACTGCCTGTTGTACCTGCATGCTTACTTTCAGGACTGAAGTACAAGGCCACCTAGGTCTCGTTGCACCTCCCCTTTTCCTCATCTGACACTATTCAGATAATAATCTGCCTTCTTGTTCTTGCCACCAAATTGGATAACCTCACATTTATCCATATTAAACTGCATCTGCCATGCATCTGCCCACTCACCCAACCTGTCCAAGTCACCCTGCAGCCTCACAGCATCCTCATCGCAGCTCACACCGCCACCCAGCTTTGTGTCATCCGCAACCTTGGAGATGTTACTTTTAATTCCCTCGTCTAAGTTACTTCCAATTTAATGACACCACAGCTGGGACCAAGTCTGCAGCTACCTTGACCCTTGGCTCTGGATCTCCCTCCATATTCCCCCCTTTCTCCTTTGAGATGGTCTGTTAAGACACAACTCTTTGACCAATCCACCACTAACATATCCTCATGAGTTCAGATAACATTTGTGTGAAGGGATATTTTCCTGTGGTAAAAGTGATATTTAGATGAAGGTTGTCATCTTTTTCATCCCATCGCTCCATCAATGTGTGCAGGCCAAGGTAGTGGGGTTATTCACCTGGTAGTTAGCGTGTAGGAAGGAACTGCAGATGCTGGTTTATACCGAAGATAGCCACAAAATGCTGGAGTAACTCAGGTATCACCTCTGGAGAAAAGGGATAGGTGACGTTACGGGTCGGAACCCTTCTTCAGACTGAGCCCTTCCAATCTGAAGAAGGGTTCCGACCCGAAATGTCACCTATTCCTTTTCTCCAGAGATGATACCTGACCTGCTGAGTTACTCCAGCATTTTGAGCCTAATCTCGTATGTTAGTGCATACAATTTGTAATGGCAGTTTCTATACCTTCTCAAAGTCCAACTTCGATGGCCATTACTGCTCGGGGATGGAATGGAGGTACAGCTTATGCACACACCGCACTCTGAGATAACAAAAACAAATCTTCCAAACGCTGTTTCTTGATTAATTGGTCTTTATTAAAGTAGCACGAATCAAAGAGTAATTCATAACTTTTCATTCTTATCAACTGTTTCTTCTTCAAACAATACAGTAAAAATCGTGTAGTCGTTACCGTGTGGTCCTTGTGAGTGTAGCTGGCGCGAGTGTGGCAGTCATGAGTGTGGCAGACGTGAGTGTGGCAGACGTGAGTGCGACTGGCACGAGCGTGGTAAAAAACTGTATTCTCTCCATCCTCCGAGACTAAACTGACCCACAATCTCTGTTGCTACGTTAGCCTCCTCCCATGTGGACACTCCCCATTACATATCAAACCACACCCACATGCATGCAAAAAGGACAGAAACTAGAAATATTAAACATAGCCATAATACAATGACAGTAACTAAATTAAGCGTAAATGGCTCCTACACAATTAGTTAATCTGTGCATGAGCTGCAAATGAAAAAGTGAATTTAAGAAATAATCATTAATGATGCTTTATTGTCACATGAATCTAGGTGCAGTGAAATGCTTTGTTTTGCCTACAAACCGATAAAATCATGTAGTTTAACCTAGTTTTACTTGTGTGATGCCTCACCTAGGCAGTACACAAGTGTCACCACGTTTTGGCACTGGCAAAGTTACAAAAGTTACATTATTAATGTATGTTCAATCATTGGATTATTATTTGAACACTAAGTTACTATTTATGTAATCACGACAGTGGAGACCATATTCACTGATGTTTTTTGAGGAAGGGGTTTTTAGATCAACTATTGAAAACCTGTCACATTTCTTTTCCATAGGATAGGATCAAGTCAATGACATTGGACAAAGAAAGTGAAGTAGCTGTACAAGCAATTAAGGTGTTAACTCTCATGGTGCAGTGAGTAATCACCTCTTCTTTTTATTATTGTCTGACAAAATGGGGGTTAGTCCGATTTAGTTTTAGCTTTAATTTTAGAGGTGCAGTGTGGAAACAGGCCCTTTGGCCCACCGACTCCACGCCGATCATTGATTTCACACTCGTTCGATGTTAACCCACTTTTGCATCCACTCCCGACATACAAGCGGCAATTCACAGAGGGCCAATGAACCGACAAACCCGCACGTCCTTGGGATAGCGGAGGAAGCCCACGCGGTCACAGGGAGAACTTGCAAACTCCACACAAGCAGCAGCCGAGGTCAGGATCGGTCATGGGTTTCTGGCACTGTAAGGCATCAGCTCAACCTGTTGCAGCAGCTACAGGAAAAACATTAAATCAAGCCATAAATCTGTACAATTTCCATGATGTGCAACACTGTGTAGACTTTAGACTTTGGAGATGTAGCACGGAAACAGGCCCTTCGGCCCATCGACACCACGCCAACCAGCGATCTCATACACTAACACTATCCTGCACACTAAGGACAATTTACAATTGAATCAAACCTACAAACATGCATGTCTTTGGAGTGTGGAAGGTTACCCGAGCACCTGGAGAAAACCCATGCAGGTCACGGGGGGAACGTACAAACTCCGTACAGACAGCACCCGTGGTCAGGATCGAACCCGGGTCTCTGACACTGCAAGGCAGCAACTCTATGTTCATGCTCGGAGCGTATTTCTTCAAAATAGTTTCTATTCCCTTCTGTCCTGTGGAAAACCAGTTGACCAAGTTCCTCACCATTCGGTCTGAAGAGGGGTCTCGACCCGAAACGTCACCCATTCTTTCTCTCCAGAGATGCTGCCTGCCCCGCTGAGTTACTTCAGCATTTTGTGTCTATCTTAGGTTTAAACCAGCAACTGCAGTTCTTTCCTACACACTCCTCACCATCCAATTTTACCCAAGAGACTAGTTGGATTAGGGCACTTACATGCCACTGACAATGACAATGACACTTTATTGTCACATGCACCCAAGTACAGTGAAATTATTTATTTTGCATACAGTCCGGTAAAATCATACTATAGATAAGCACAATCATAGATAGACAATAGACAATAGACAATAGGTGCAGGAGGAGGCCATTCGGCCCTTCGAGCCAGCACCGCCATTCAATGTGATCATGGCTGATCATTCTCAATCAGTACCCCGTTCCTGCCTTCTCCCCATACCCCTTGACTCCGTTATCCTTAAGAGCTCTATCTAGCTCTCGCTTGAATGCATTCAGAGAATTGGCCTCCACTGCCTTCTGAGGCAGAGAATTCCACAGATTCACAGCTCTCTGACTGAAAAAGTTTTTCCTCATCTCAGTTCTAAATGGCCTACCGCTTATTCTTAAACTGTGGCCCCTTGTTCTGGACTCCCCCAACATTGGGAACATGTTTCCTGCCTCTAACGTGTCCAACCCCTTAATAATCTTATACGTTTCGATAAGATCTCTCATCCTTCTAAATTCCAGTGTATACAAACCTAGTCGCTCCAGTCTTTCAACATATGCTTCCAGTGCTACTTTATTGTCACATGCACCTAAGTACAGGGAAATTAATTATTTTGCATACAGTCCGGTAAAATCATACTATAGATAAGCACAATCATAGATAAGTACAAAAGTGCAACGATTGTAGTGATAGAATAGTAGACTTCACCCAGGCACTACACAGTTTCTGGCCCTCCCAGTTTCAAAGTTCTTAAGAGTACTTATCTTGGCCTGAATGGCCCGTTAACCTGGAGGGGGCACTGGGTCAGAGTTGTAGGGGTTGGCCAGGCCTGGCGATGCTGTTGGTGTCCTCCACAACCGGTCCAGGCCGCTGCCGTACCGTGCCGCTGCAAGCTGCGTCCGATCCAAGCGCTCATTGGGCCTCTGTGGGGCCTCCACCGGCGCCCGGTCCACACGATTCCCCCAGCTGCTGCAGGGCCTCCAGCGGCCCACGTCTCCAACTCCTCGACCCGCACACCTAGGTGCAGGTAGCATTTTAATTCCCGTGCACATTTGTAATGGCTACGGAAGGTTACAAAGACTTAACCAAAAGTGCTAATTACAACACAGACCTTGCCTAACCTTGCCTGTACCTTGATTTTCTGCAGGAACTGTGACGAAGCGTTGTCTTCAGGAGACTGCAAACAGTTGTCCCATTTTGTCTACTCCGCGCACAGACCTGTTGCTTTGGCAGCCGCAGAGTTCTTGCATTGGAAGTAAGTAAGAATGTTCTCAATTAGTCCAGCAAAGGGCCAGAAGATTTCAGTTTCATCCACCGCTCGCGATTCAAAAAAGAGGAGAGGCAACAGACAAGGAACTGACCATGGGGATTGCAGGCTTCAGAGTCAGGTTCAAACACCAGGGGATGCCTGAAAACTACTTGGATATTATGAGGGGAAAAAACCCCATCCAAAGTGCTACATCTCTCCTGAGATGCTGCCTGACCTGCTGAGTTACTCCAGTCTTTTGTGAATAAATACCTTCGATTTGTACCAGCATCTGCAGTTATTTTCTTATACTACAAAGTGCTGGAGTAATTCAGCGGGTCAGGCAGCATCTCTGGAGAACATGGAGAGATGACATTTCAGGTCGCCAAACCCCAGTCTGAAGAAGGGTCCCAACCCGAAATGTCACCTATCCAAGTTCTCCAGAGAACTGCCTGACCTGCCAAGTTATTCTAGCACTTTGTGTCGTTTTTTGTAAACCAACATCTGTAGTTCCTTGTTTCTACATTAGGACATTATTAAGTTGAGTTTAAGTTTCAGTTCAGTTTAATGTCACATGTATCAAATCCAGTGAGAAACTTTTGTTGCCTGATATCCTGTCAACGGAAAAACAATACAATACAATACAATACAATACAATATATCTTTATTGTCATTGTACAGGGGTACAACGAGATTGGGAATGCGACTTCCATTCGATGCAATAAATTAATTAGCGAATCAGTATTAATTTAAACAACCCAATAAAACAAATTAGAACAGTTTTAAAACAGAATAAAGTGCAAGTAGATCTGTGCCAGTTCACTGTGCGATGTGACCATCCGGCTCAGCAGGACCGGCTCATAGCAGCTATGGCCCTGGGGATGAAGCTGTTCCTGAGTCTGAAGGTGCGGGCGTAGAAGGCCTTGTAGCGTCTGCCCGATGGCAGAAGTTCGAACAGACTGTTGCAGGGGTGTGAAGAGTCTTTGTAGATGCTGGTGGTTTTTCTGAGGCATCGTGTGTTGTAGATGCCCTCCAAGGCTGGTAGCTGTGTTCCGATAGTCCTCTGAGCTCTATGGACTACCCGCTGAAGAGCTTTCCTCTCTGCCTCCGTGCAGTTGAGATACCATGTTTACAATCGAACCATCCATACTGTACAGATAAATGATAGAGGGAATAATGTGAATACATTTTAGTGGAAGACCAAGTCCAGTAAAGTTAGATCAAAGATCGTCTGAGGGTCTCCAATGAGGTAGATAGTACCTCATGACCTCCAATGAGGTAGGTCAGACAACTGAATCATCCTACCACAACCATTGAGGAGTCCTGAACTACTATCTACCTCTTTGGTGACCCTCGGACTATCTTTGATCGGACTTTGCTGGCTTTACCTTGCACTAAACATTATTCCCTTATAATTTATCTATAGACTGTAAACGGCTCGATTGTAATCATGTATTGTCTTTCTTCTGACTGCTTAGCACGCAACAAAAGCTTTTCACTGTACCTCGTCGATATATTTGACAATAAACTAAACTGTAAACTGTAGAAGCTCAGGACCTCTTTAATTGTTGGTAGGGTGGTTCAGTTGCCTGATAATAGCAGTAATTCTTATGTTTATGGAACATAGAAAATTAATCCATAAAGCTGGCTTTTATGAACTATTGAACACCTTTAAAGATAGTGGAGTTCCATATCCTCCCAAAGAGTGGACCAAGTTATTTAATGTGATTAAACATAGAAACATAGAAAGATAAAAAATAGGTGCAGGAGTAGGCCATTCGGCCCTTCGAGTCAGCACCGCCATTCAATATGATCATGGCTGATCATCCAGAATCAGTACCCCGTTCCTGCTTTCTCCCCATATCCCTTGATTCTGTTAGTTCTCAGAGCTAAATCTACAGTAACTCTCTCTTGAAAACATCCAGTGAATTGGCCTCCACTGCCCTCTGTGGCTGAGAATTCCACAGATTCACAACTCTCTGGGTGGAAAAGTTTTTCCGCATCTCAGTCCTAAATGGCCTACCCCTTATTCTTAAACTGTGACCCCATGTTCTGGATTTCCCCAACATCGGGAACATTTTTCCTGTTTATAATAGTTAATTTATAAAATAGGAAATTAATAGGAATTGTCCTGAGCAACTTTCACCTGAAGATGGCTGATGGATGCAAGCAATGCTTTTCAGCTACTTAATGACTTCCAACAGAGTTTACTCTGAAGGTGGTGAATCTGTGGAATTCAATGCCACAGAAGGCTGTGGAGGCCATCAATGGATATTTTTAAGGTGGAGATTGATGTGTTCTTTATTAGTACAGGTGTCAAAGGGTTATGGGGAGAAGGCATGAGAATGGGGTTAGGAGGGAGAGATAGGTCAGCCATGATTGAATGGCGGAGTAGACTTCATGGGTTAAATGGCTTGATTCTGCTCCTACAACTCATGAACTTATGAATCCTTGAGAACATATCAGTATTTGTGAGGGTCCCTGCAAGTATATGAAAGTTTGTAGGAATCACTGGGACAATGTTAGTATTAGCAAGTGAATGAGCATGAGGTAGAAAAGAAAAGAGATGCGACTTATCAATATATAGTATAAGAAGATAACTGCAGATGCTGGTACAAATCGAAGGTATTTATTCACAAAATGCTGGAGTAACTCAGCGGGTCAGGCAGCATCTCGGGAGAGAAGGAATGGGTGACGTTTCGGGCCGAGACCCTTCTTCAGACTGATGCCAGGGGGGCGGGACAAAGGAAGGTTATAGGTGGAGACAGGAAGATAGAGGGAGATCTGGGAAGCAGGAGGGGAAGGGAGGGACAGAGGAGCTATCTAAAGTTGACAGGAAGATAGAGGGAGATCTGGGAAGGAGGACAGGAAGATAGAGGGAGATCTGGGAAGGAGGACAGGAAGATAGAGGGAGATCTGGGAAGGAGGACAGGAAGATAGAGGGAGATCTGGGAAGGAGGACAGGAAGATAGAGGGAGATCTGGGAAGGAGGACAGGAAGATAGAGGGAGATCTGGGAAGGAGGACAGGAAGACAGCGACTTATCAATCCCTTTTTCATTGTGTCAGAAGGTGCTGACAGCCAGTGAGGTAGTTTGAGTCAACGTTACAACGTAGGACACACGGCAGCCAATTCCCACACATGTAGCTCCAGAAACAGTAATGCCATAATGGCCAGATTAGTTCCTTCTGAAGACACAAGGAACTGCATGTGCTGGAACCTTGAGTAAAACACAAAGTGCTGGAGGAACTCAGTGGGTCAGGCAGCATCTGTGGAGGGATGGTTAGGCGACGTTTTGGGTCAGGACTTTCTTCAACCTCTTTTTGAAATTTGGTTTGAGGTGGGGTGGCACAGTGGCGTAGCGGTAGAGTTGCCACCTTGCAGCGCCCGAGACCCGAGTTTAATCCTGACTATGTTCTTCCTGTGACCATGTGGGCTTTCTCCGGGTTCTCCGGTTTCCTCCCACACTCCAAAGGCAAACAGGGTTGTAGGTTAATTGGCTTCTGTAAATTGTAAATTGCCCCTGGAGTGTGGGAGAGTGCTGGTGTACGGTGTGATCACTGGTCAGCGTGGACTCGGTGGGCCGAAGGGCCCGTTTTTACGCTGTATCCCGAAAGTCTAAAGTCCAAAGATTGGCCAAAATTCCATGGCGGCACGGTAGCGCAGCGGTAGAGTTGCTGCTTTACAGCGAATGCAGCGCCGGAGACTCAGGTTCGATCCTGACTACGGGTGCTGCACTGTAAGGAGTTTGTACGTTCTCCCCGTGACCTGCGTGGGTTTTCTCCGAGATCTTCGGTTTCCTCCCACACTCCAAAGACGTACAGGTATGTAGGTTAATTGGCTGGGCAAATGTAAAAATTGTCCCTAGTGGGTGTAGAATAGTGTTAATGTGCGGGGATCGCTGGGCGGCACGGACTGGGAGGACCGAAAAGGCCTGTTTCCGGCTGTATATATATATGATGATATGATATGATATGAATGCTATTTTTCAGAATGTTGGATCTTAGATCTTTTACTTATACCCTCGTGACACACTGGTCAACCCAAGTCCCTTCGGCACCAGACTGGTTCCACCAAGATGCAGTACAGAACGCCACAGGAGATCCTTCTTCCCTGTGGCTTTCGAACTGAAGAACTCCTCCCCCTTCTGTCGTGGGGTAGACTGACTCCCCACAGCCCCTCCCCCCTCCCCCCCACCCCCCCCCCCCCCCCCCGCAATCTTTGCACATCCCCAATCCTGGACTTCCTTGTATTTTGTGCTTTATGACTGTTGGCAGATCAATTTCCCTTCCGGGATAAATAAAGTTCTATCGTATCGTATCGTATTGTATATACCCGAGAGGGAAGATAAGCCATTAATTCAATAATCAAAAGTGACAGGACGCCAGACAAGCGCATGTGCTCCCAAGCTTGCTCCATCTTTCAGTAAGACCAAGACCCTGTACTTCTACCATCGCAATTCTCATCCCCTTTCCTTCGATTCCAAGAATCCATAACCACAAACACTGGCTTATTTGACAAAGAAACCGAAGACCTTCTAATCATTGCAAAACCTTTGTCCTTTAGGTTGTTTTGCGGCCAGGACGCTGAAGTGCAAGATGAATCTGAGAGAAAGGATACGCATAACATCAGCCACTTAAAGACTCTGGTGAACTTCTACCTGAAGAGTGAGGTGGGATTTACAGTCTGGATATATCACGGTATTAAATATCAGATTGGGGGAAAAGGTTGACCTTAGTTCATACTGGCGAAACACAGGCAAGTGGGACTAGTGTAGATGGGGAATAATGGTCGGCAATGGCATGTTGGGCCGAAGAGCCTGTTTCTGTGCTGTATGACTCTTAGACTTGGCAGGGTGCATCAGGAACATAGGATGACTGAATGTGGAAATTAATAGACAATAGACAGTAGTTGCAGGAGTAGGCCATTCGGCCCTTCGAGCCAGCACTGCCGTTCACCGTGATCATGGCTGATCATCCACAATCAGTGCCCCATTCCTGCCTTCTCCCCATATCCCTTGACTCCGCTATCATTAAGAGCTCTATCTAACTCTCTTGAAAGCATCCAGAGAATTGGCCTCCACTGCCTTCTGAGGCAGAGAATTTCACAGCTTCACAACTCTCTGAGTGAAAAAGTTTTTCCTCATCTCCATTCTAAATGGCCTACCCCTTATTCTTAAACTGTGGCCCCTGGTTCGGGACTCCACCAACATCGGGAACATATTTCCTGCCTCTAGCGTGTCCAATCCCTTAATCATGTATGTTTCAATAAGATCCCCTCTCATCCTTCTAAATTCCAGAGTATACAAGCCCAGTCTTTCAAAGTACGCCAGTCCCGCCATTCCGGGAATTAACCTCGTGAACCTACGCTGCACGCCCTCAATAGCACACACCAATCACATTAGACACTGAGCAACCCACAAAAGGAGATAGATTCAGAGACTGTGTCACAGAAGCAAAGGGAGTTAGGGAAGGGATGTCACTGAGAAAGGGGTGGGAGAATGGCCACCTAGTGATAGAATGGGACGTGTTGTCTATAGATGGGGGTCTGACCACCATCTATCACCTCTCGTCACCCCTACAACAACCCATCCACTTTAAGGCGGTGTTTCCCGTGTGATTACCAGACCACATATTCTTTCTTGCCGTTTGTGCTCTTCAGGGATGTACACACTCAGCCTACCTCGTTGACAGCCTCTGGGACTCGTCGGCATTTCTACTGAAGGATTGGGAGTCCATGACGGCTCTACTGCTGCAAGATGGTGGCCCAGAAGAGGAAGGTAAGGGAGTTGTTCGAACCTAAAAACATAGAAGAGTACAGCACAAGAACAGGCCCATTAGCCCATAGTGTCAGTGCCAAACGATGTCAAGAACTTCTCTTATCTGTCCGTGCCAAATCCATATCTCTCCATTCCTCTGCATATCTATTTAATCACAAAATGCTGGAGTAACTCAGCAGGTCAGGCAGCATCTCGGGAGAGAAGGAATGGGTGACGTTTCGGGTCGAGACCCTTCTTCAGACTGATGTCAGGGGGGCGGGACAAAGGAAGGATATATAACAGTATAACAGTATAACAGTATAACAACACTTTATTGTCATTCGGTATAAATACCGAACGAAATTTCAGCAGTCACAAGACACAGCAAAAAAGAAAAGAACACAGGACACACGACCCCAACACCAACATCCATCACAGTGACTCCAAACACCCCCTCACTGTGATGGAAGGCAACAAAACTTCCCCTCTCTTCCCCCCGCACCCACGGACAGGCAGCTCGACCCCTACCGAGGCAAACGACACGCACAGCCCCCGCAAGAGGATGGAAGGCCCCGCTGCCGAGCCGCCCCGGGCACCGAAACGTCCCGTGGCCGAGCCGCGCTGGCGATGTTAAGTCCAGCGGCCAAGCCGCACCGGGCACTGAAACGTCCCGCGGCCGAGCCGCGCTGGCGATGTTAAGTCCAGCGGCCAAGCCGCGCCGGGCACTGAAACGTCCCGCGGCCGAGCCGCACCGGGCACTGAAACGTCCCACGGCCGAGCCGCGCTGGCGATGTTAAGTCCAGCGGCCAAGCCGCGCCGGGCACTGAAACGTCCCGCGGCCGAGCCGCGCTGGCGATGTTAAGTCCAGCGGCCAAGCCGCGCCGGGCACTGAAACGTCCCGCGGCCGCACCAGGCGATGTTAAGTCCAGCGGCCGAGCCGCGCCGGGCGATGGAAGGCCCCGCGGGCGAGCTGCGCCCCGGGGAAGCGACCTAATAAAAGAAAGGTTTCCCCCCGCCCCACCCTACCCCCCCCCACACCCCACACCCCCACCACACATACACAGCCAAAAACAGAAACAAAAACCATCCCAGCACCGACACAAACAAAAAAAAAAGAAAAAAAGACAACAGACTGCCAGAGAGCCGCAGCCGTTAGGCGCAGCCAACTCGTCCCATGAAAGAATAGGTGGAGACAGGAAGATGGAGGGAGATCTGGGAAGGGGGAGGGGAAGGGAGGGACAGAGGGACTATCTAATGGGACTGCATATCTATGTGCCTATCCAAAAGCCTCTTAAATGTCACCATCGTATCTGCCTCAAAAGGCCCTGCGGCAGTGAGTTCCAGCCACTCGCTACCCTCTGTGTAAAATAAAAAGTTTTCCTGCACATCTTCTTTAAACCTTGCACCTCTCACCTTAAGGCAATACCTTCCAGTATTTAATTTTTTCATCCCGAGAAAATAGGCTGTGACTGCTTTTTAGAGATACGTCGTCCAATCAGGCCCTTCAGCCCATCGAGTCCACGCCAGCCGGCCATCATCCCGCACACTGGCTCTATGTTACACACAAGGGACAAGAAGCCAATTTACCTACAAACCTGCACGTCTTTGGAATGTGGGAGGAAACCGGAGCACTCGGTCACGGGTAGAATGTAAAAACCCCGTACAGACAATACCCGTACACAGGACCAAACCCGGGTTTCTGGCTCTGTAAGGCAGCAACTCTACTGCTGCACCACTGTGCGACTGTCTATTGTTTCTCATAGATTTATATACAATGTATGTTGTTTTCCAGCTTTCACTGACTTGCAGAAGGCGGCTCTGGTTGAAATCATGCTGAGCTCAATACGACAGGCAGCAGAGGGCCTCCCGCCTGGAGGCAGGTGCTTTGGAAAGAAGGTTAGTTTCATTACTATACGTCTGCCAGAGTGAAGCCACACGCAGACTGGAAGAACCGCGCCTCTTATTCCGTTAGGGCAGCTTGCAGCCCAATGGGATCAACATTGAATTCTCCAATTTTAGGCATCAAAATGCCCAGTTTCCCCCCCCCCCTTGGCTTCCCTGTATACCACCCGTTTCGTCCACTAACATGCCCGTCGCCACTTTGCCCTTCCCCCTGTCCCCTTCCACCCATATCCATTCTCATTTAGGGGCGGCACAGTGGCACAGCGGTAGAGTTGCTGCCTCACAGCGCCAGAGACCCGGGTTCAATCCTGACGACGGGTGCTGTCGCTATGGAGTTTTGTACGTTCTCCCCGTGACCGCGTGGGTTTTCTCCCGGCGCTCCGGTTTCCTCCCACACTCCAAAGACGTAAAGGATTGTCGGCTAACTGGCTTCCATAAATTGGGAATTGTCCCTAGTGTGAAGGATAGTGCAACTGTACTGGGTGATCGCTGGTCGGTGAGCCGAAGGGCCTGCGTCCACACTGTATCTCCGAAGTCCATTCCTCTGCCATCATGCTTCACTCCTCTTTTCTCCTTGTATTACATCATTTTGTCTCCTTTTTATCTACAGCCTTTGTCCACCCATCTGCCAATCGAAATCCCTCTCATCTGTATCCACCTATCACTTGCCGGGCGTTATCCCGCCCTCACCACTTTTCCAGGTTTCTCTCCCCTACCATAATCAGTTAGAAGAACGGTCCTGACCCTGAAACGTCACTTATCCGTGTTCTCCAAAGATGCTGCCTGACCCGCTGGGTTGCTCCAGCACCCTGTCTGCACCTCTCTAACTCTAAACAATGTGCCTTTCCCTTATGCTTTTTAATTATTTGCTGCACTTATATGCTAACTTTTCTTGTGGTGTCTCATTCAGAAGAACGCTTGATATCCGAAGAAGGGTCTCGACCCGAAACGTCACCTATTCCTTTCCTCCAGAGATGCTGCCTGGCCCACTGAGTTACTCCATTGTTTTGTGTCTGTCTCCAGTGTAAACCAGCATCTGCTAGATCTCTCTGTAGTCCACTCGTCTGCAGTCTTTCTCCACTTTCAGGTAATACCTGCCAGCGCCGATACTTAATGTGGATCTGTGTTGCCTTCTGATCTGTATTTTAGGTTCCGATGGGAAAGGAGAGAAAGTCACATTTGGACGATCGGGCAAAGCTGACGGAACATTTCATTGTGGCACTTCCACAGCTGCTGGCCAAGGTTTGTTGTGGGACTCTGAACCTTAGTTTTTGTGTGTCGAGTTGTAGATGAGAATTATAGGTGGGGGGGCGCTCATGGTTTGGTTTAGTTTAGTTTAGCTTGGTTTGGTTTGGTTTAGTTTAGAGAGACAACATGGAAACAGGCCTTTCGGTCCACTTAGTCCAGGCCAAGGCAGCAATCACCCGTACGATACTTCTACCCTACACATTAGGGACAATTTACTGAAGCCAGTTAACTTACAAGCCTGCACATCTTTGAAATGTGGGAGGAAACCGGAGCTCCCAGAGAAAAGGCACGCAGATCACGGGGAGAATGTACAAACTCCATACGGACAAGCACCGGTAGTCAGGATTCAACACGGGTCTCAGGCCCTATTAGGCTGCAGCTCGACCACTGCGCCACCGTGCCGCTCAAGGTCGTGTCATAGCAGGGGAGAATGATAATGACGAATTAGTCAACTGCCGTAAGAAAATGCCTACAACAGTTTAGTTTAGTTTAGAGATTCAGCATGGAAACAGGCCCTTCAATCCACTGAGTCCATGCCAACCAGCAATCACCCATTAACCCGTCTGGCGGAAGAACCAGGGGCCACAGTCTAAGAATAATGGGGAGGCCGTTTAAAACTGAGGTGAGAAGAAACTTTTTCACCCAGAGAGTTTTGAATTTGTGGAATTCTCTGCCAGTTCACTGGAGGCCAATTCACTGGATGAATTTAAAAGAGAGTTAGATAGAGCTCTGGGGGCTACTGGAATCAAGGGATATGGGGAGAAGGCAGGCACAGCTTACTGATTGTGGATGATCAGCCATGATCACAATGAATGGCGGTGCTGGCTTGAAGGGCCGAATGGCCTCCTCCTACACCTATTTTCTATGTTTCTATGTTTCTATAATAATAATAATAATAATAATAAAAATCCTTTATTCGTCCCGCAACGGGGAAATTTGCAGGGTTACAGCAGCAAAGTGGATAGCAAAAATAAATAAGCATTCATTAAAAAAAAAAAAATAACGGTAATTATCTTTATTTACTGGGAGCAGTGCTGGTTGTGCAGTCTAACGGCAGCAGGCCGGGAGGACCTTTGATATCTCTCCTTCGTACACTTGGGGTGAAGAAGTCTGTCACTGAAGGAGCTGCTCAGCACAGTGACAGTGAACACCTGAATAATGTTTTTGTAAGGGGCATTTTCTTACGTGGATCTGCAGAGATCCCCGAAGGAGATTGTGAGTAAATGGCAGACCTCTTAATGTCTTATTCCATTCGTGTTCCGGCGCCAGGCTGGCTCCTGGCTTGTAGTCCCAGCTACTTCCTTGTAGGTCCAGAGAGGAGGACCGTCCTTTGAGCTCAGTGTCTTCAGGAAGTGGGGATTGCGGAAGTGGAAACAAGTTATCTGGAAAGAATGCAACCTTAGACCAGTGGAGAAACCAGAGACTGCGGGTGCTGGAATCTTGAGCAAGACACAAAGTGCTAGAGGAGGGTCATAGCGGGTCATACTGCATGGAAACAGGCCCTTCGGCCCAATTTGCCCAGGCCAACATGCTCCATCTGCACGAGTCCCACCTGCTCGTGCTTGGCCCATAATCGTCAAAATCTATCCCATCCCTGTACCTGCCTAAGTGTCTCTTAAAACGATATGACCTCCCTCAACTACCTCCTCCGGCAGCTCGTTCCACACACCCACCAATGGTTCAATGGTACTTTATTTTTCACATGTGCAACTGCAACAAGTACCATTGAACCATTGGTGGGTGTGTGTAACGAGCTGCCGGAGGAGGTAGTTGAGGTAGGTCATATCGTTTTAAGAGACACTTAGGCATTTTTGGTGCCATTCTTCAAAGTCCAAAATCTGGCCGGCCCACGCCCTTGAGGTACTGAAGCAGTTGCTGTGAACCGACGTCCCTCTCCTCCTGTCCAAGTGTCTTTCAAATGTTGGTAAATTAGGGACCCACCCTTGGTGTAAAAAAAGTTACCCTTCAGGTTCCCCTATTAAATCTATCCCCCCTCACCTTAAACTTATGTCCCAAAATGCTGGAGTAACTCAGCAGGTCAGGCAGCATCTCAGGAGAGAAGGAATGGGTGACGTTTCGGGTCGAGACCCTTCATCAGTCTGAAGAAGGGTATCGACCCGAAACATCACCCATTCCTTCTCTCCTGAGATGCTGCCTGACCTACTGAGTTACTCCAGCATTTTGTGAAATAAATACCTTCGATTTGTACCAGCATCTGCAGTTATTTTCTTACACTTCTTAAACTTATGTCCTCTGGTTTTCGATTCCCCTACTCTGGGCAAGAGACTCTGTGCATTTACCCAGTCAGGCAGGCAGTCAGGGAGGTTCTACTGCAGTTGTACAGGGCATTGGTACAACTGAGGAAAGACGTTCTTGCCTTAGAGGGAGTACAGAGAAGGTTCACCAGATTGATCCCTAGGATGGCGGGACTTTCATATGAAGAAAGACTGGATAGACTAGGCTTGTACTCGCTGGAATTTAGAAGACTGAGGGGGGATCTTATAGAAACATATAAAATTCTTAAGGGGTTGGAGAGGCCAGAACCAGGGGTCACAGCTTAAGAATAAGGGGGAAGTCTTTTAGGACCGAGATGAGAAAACATTTTTTCACACAGAGAGTGGTGAGTCTGGAATTCTCTGCCACAGAAGGTAGTTGAGGCCAGTTCATTGGCTATATTTAAGAGGGAGTTAGATGTGGCCCTTGTGGCTAAAGGGATCAGGGGGTATGGAGAGAAGGCAGGTACAGGTTACTGAGCTGGGTGATCAGCCATGATCATATTGAATGGCGGTGCAGGCTCGAAGTGCCGAATGGCCTACTCCTGCACCTATTTTCTATGTTTCTATGTATCTGTGGAGGGAAACAAACACAGTGACATTTTGGGTCGAGACCCTTCTTCAGATATGTGGAGTTGTTTCAGCCTGTTGCCAACTCAAATCTGATTATTTTGCAGTATTCCACCGATGGGGAGAAAGTAATTAAACTAAACCTTCTACAAATACCGCAGTATTTCGATCTGGAGGTTTACGGTACTTTGCGGCTGGAAGAGGTGAGCCAACACAGTTATTAGAGTCAGACTACACGGAAATAGTTCCTTCGGCCCATTGAGTCCACATCAACCAGAATGCACCCATTTTCACCAATCCCACACTAATCCATTTTATTATAAACTCATAGAGTCATTCAGCGTGGAAATAGGCTCTTCGGCCCACTGAATCCACACTGGTCATCAAACTATCATAGACAATAGACAATAGGTGCAGGAGGAGGCCATTCAGCCCTTCAAGCCAGCACCGCCATTCAATGTGATCATGGCTGATCATTCTCAATCAGTACCCCGTTCCTGCCTTCTCCCCATACCCCCTGACTCCGCTATCCTTAAGAGCTCTACCTAGCTCTCTCTTGAATGCATTCAGAGAATTAGCCTCCACTGCCTTCTGAGGCAGAGAATTCCACAGATTCACAACTCTCTGACTCATTCGTGTCAATCCTACACTACTTCCATTTTATTCTCTCTGCATTCCCGTCAATTTCCCCTAAATTATACCGTTCACCTACATACTCAGGGCGTGGCTAGTTAACTAATCTATCTGCATATCTTACGGATGTGGGAGGAAACGATATCACCTACTGACAGAAAACCACACGGTCATAGGCAGTACGTTCAGACTCCACACAGACAGCACCGGAGGCCTGGGTTGAATCCAGGTTGCCAGAGCTGTGAGGCAGCTGCTCTACCAGCTTACTACTGCATTGGTGTTTAGTTTAGTTATTAGATAGATACAGTGTGGAAATAGGCCCTTCGGCCCACCGAGTCCATGCCGACCAGCAACGGTCCATACACCAGTTCTATCCTACACACTGGGGACATTTTACAGAAGTCAAATGAACCTACAAACTCACACGTCTTTGGAATGTGGGAGGAAACCGGAGCACCCGGAGAAATTCCAAGCGGTCACGGGGAGAACGTGCAAACATTGCCCAGACAGCAGCCGAGGTCAGGACCGAACCCGGGTCTCTGGTGCCGTAAGGCAGCAATTCTACCGCTGTGCCACTGTGCCTATCCCCCCTTGTGTCTACTGGCCATTTGCAGGTGAGCGAAAACTTGGGTTTGGATGGCTGAAATCTTCCAGGAATTTACAGCCATTCACAATTCATGGCAATCCTTGTCACCTTGAGGGATCATTTACACATCAATAATGGCAAGTACTATTGTACTTACTGTTACTGTGGGAAGTTAATTTGGGCCAAGGGAACATGTGTAATTGGTTGTGGAAACAAATAACTGAGATGCTGGCTGATACACAAAAGGACACAAAGTGCTGGAGTAACTCCAGGCTTCGATAGAGTGCATGTGGAGAGGATGATTCCACTAGTGGGAGAGTCTAGGACTAGAGGTCATAGCCTCAGAATTAGATGTTCTTTTAGGAAGGAGATGAAGAGGAATTTCTTTAGTCAGAGGGTGGTGAATCTGCGGAATTCTTTGCCACAGAAGGCTGTGGAGGCCGGGGTCATTGGATATATTTAAGGCAGAGATAGATAGATAGAAATATAGAAACATAGAAAATAGGTGCAGAAGTAGGCCATTCGGCCCTTCGAGCCTGCACCGCCATTCAATATGATCATGGCTGATCATCCAGCTCAGTAGCCTGTACCTGCCTTCTCTCCATACCCCCTGATTCCTTTAGCCACAAGGGCCACATCTAACTCCCTCTTAAATATAGCCAATGAACTGGCCTCAACTACCTTCTGTGGCAGAGAATTCCACAGACTCACCACTCTCTGTGTGAAGAAATGTTTTCTCATCTCGGTCCTAAAAGACTTCCCCCTTATCCTTAAGCTGTGACCCCTGGTTCTGGACTTCCCCAACATCGGGAACAATCTTCCCGCATCTAGCCTCTCCAACCCCTTAAGAATTTTATATGTTTCAATAAGATCCCCCCTCAGTCTTCTAAATTCCAGCGAGTATAAGCCTATTGATTAGTACGAATGTCAGGGGTTATGGGGAGAAGGCAGGAGAATGGGGTTAGGAGGGAGAAATAGATCAGCCATGATTGAATGGCGGAGGAGACGATGGGCCGAATGGCCGAATTCTGCTCCGATCTCTAATGAAATCAGCAGGCCCGGCAGCATCCATGGAGAACATGGATAGGTGACGTTTCGTGTCAGACTGAAACATCATCTATCCATGTTCTCCAGGGATGCAGCCTGTCCTGTTGAGTTACTCCAGCACTTTGTGTCCTTCAGTGTAAGTGGTTGTTTTTTAATTTCACTGAACCTTTGTCCTTTGGGAAACGACAGCATTTGGACACCCTCCTGAAGCAGATAAAGGAGATAGTGGTGCAGGAGGCGGGCTCTGAGGTTTTGGAGTTCTGTTCGAAGGCATATCTGTTCCTCAGTAAGGAAGAGCTGGCTGCTCATGAACAAGTAGAACTTGCAAAAAGCCAACTGTTCGACCAGCTCGTGGGAAAGTTCAACCAGCTGCTGACAGACTTTCTTCACAAGGTATGGCCTTTATATTTTACCAAATAACGATTTGCATTTATTTATCATCTAATGAAACATGTTCCCAATGTTGGGGGGAGTCCAGAACCAGGGGCCACAGTTTAAGAATAAGGGGGAGGCCATTTTGAATGGAGATGAGGAAAAACGTTTTCACTCAGAGAGTTGTGAATCTGTGGAATTCTCTGCCTCAGAAGGCAGTGGAGGCCAATTCTCTGGATGCTTTCAAGAGAGAGTTAGATAGAGCTCATAATGATAGTGGAGTCAGGGGGTATTGGGAGAGGGCAGGAACGGGGTACTGATTGTGGATGGTCAGCCATGATCACATTGAATGATGGCGCCGGCTCGAAGGGCCGAATGGCCTACCCCTGCACCTATTGTGTATTGTCTATTGCCTATTAAAACCATTCTTTCAATGGAGATTGAGTTGGGAAACATGGTCGAGTGATGCATACTGGTCGACAACTTTAGTTTAGATTAGTTTAGAGATACAGCGCGGAAACAGGCCCTTCGGCCCACCGAGTCTGTGACGACCAGCGATCCCCGCACACTAACAATATCCTGCACACACTAGGGATAATTTACAATTATACCAAGCCCATTAACGTACAAACCTGTGCGTCTTTGGAGTGTAGGAGGAAACCGGAGAAAACCCACGCAGGTTATGGGGAGAACATTTAATAATAATAATAATAATAATGCATTACATTTATATAGCGCTTTTCTAGAACCTCAAAGACGCTTTACATATTAGATAAAACATAAAGATAAATAAATAAACGAACAGAAAAGGAAGAATAAGGTGGAGCGACGGTCAATGATTGAAGGCAGTGTTGAACAGGTGGGACTTCAGTAATGTTTTGAATGTGGTGAGTGAGGAGGAGTCTCTGACGGTTTGAGGTCCAGAGGGTGGGAGCAGCGATGGAGAAAGCCCTGTCCCCCCAGGATCTGAGTTTGGTCCGGATGGGGGGGGACAGGAGGTTAGCAGCAGCAGAGCGGAGGGTGCAGGTGGGAGTGTGTCTGTGGAGGAGGTCAGTCAGGTAGGATGGGGCCAGGTTATGGAGGGCTTTGTAGGTCATGAGGAAGGATTTTGTACTGGATTCTCTGGGGGATGGGGAGCCAGTGGAGCTTGTAGAGGACGGGGGTGATATGGTCACGGATCGTGGAGTGGGTGAGTAGACGGGCAGCGGAGTTCTGGATGTATTGGAGTTTATTGATGATTTTTGAGGGTGAACCATAGAGGAAGGAGGCTGTTACAGTAGTCCAGACGGGAGGTGATGAAGGCGTGGATGAGGGTTTCTGCAGCTGTGGAGGAGAGGGATGGACGGAGACGGGCGATGTTTTTGAGGTGGAAGAAGGCTGTCTTGGTGATGTGTTTAGTGTGTTTGTCAAAGGAGAGGGTTTGATCAAAGATGATGCCAAAGATTTAAGCTCCGTATGCACAGCACCCGGGGTCAGGATCGTACCCAGGTCTCTGGTGCTGTAAGGCAGCAACTCGACCGCTATGCCACTGTACGACCCCTAACAAAAACTTTGTTTTTCTCGGTGTTGGAATGTCTCAACTTTATTGTTATGATGACATCAGGGCGCTAACCACAGAAGCCGATCTGCAATCACATATTACAATCGCTCCACACTTTTAAATCTCTACTCCTACAGCACCATTTCTTAATCTGAACACTGTGAATGGCTCGATTGTAAATATGTATTGTCTTTCCGCTGACTGACCAGCGTACAACAAAAGTACCTGGAGTACTGTGTGCAGTTTTGGTCTCCAAATTTGAGGAAGGATATTCTTGCTATTGAGGGCGTGCAGCGTAGGTTTACTAGGTTAATTCCCAGAATGGCGGGACTATCATATGTTGAAAGACTGGAGCGACTAGGCTTGTATACACTGGAATTTAGAAGGATGAGAGGAGATCTTATCGAAACGTATAAGATTATTAAGGGGTTGGACACGTTAGAGGCAGGAAACATGTTCCCAATGTTGGGGGAGTCCAGAACAAGGGGCCACAGTTTAAGAATAAGGGGTAGGCCATTTAGAACTGAGATGAGGAAAAACTTTTTCAGTCAGAGAGTTGTGAATCTGTGGAATTCTCTGCCTCAGAAGGCAGTGGGGGCCAATTCTCTGGGTGCTTTCAAGAGAGAGTTAGATAGAGCTCATAATGATAGTGGAGTCAGGGGGTATGGGGAGAGGGCAGGAACAGGGTACTGATTGTGGATGGTCACATATTACAATCGCTCCACACTTTTAAATCTCTACTCCAACAGCACCATTTCTTAATCTGTACACTGTGAATGGCTCGATTGTAAATATGTATTGTCTTTCAGCTGACTGACCAGCGCACAACAAAAGCTTCTCACTGTACCTCGGTGCACGTGACAATAAACTGAACTGAGCTGATCTCAAACACAAATGCTGGATTAACTGGGCAGGTCAGGCAGCATCTGTGGAGGACATGGATAGTGGACATCTTGGGTCAGAACCTTTCTTCAGACTGATTGGAGTAAGGTGGAGAGAAAGCTGGAAAAACATTGGGGTTGTGGGGGGAAGGTGGAACAACACCTGAAGGCATAATTTTATATTTTATAGCTCTTGTATAACTGAGAAATTATTTACATGATTAAACATAGAACATAGAAAAACATGGAAATATAAGTGCAGGAGTAGGCCATTCGGCCCTTCGAGCCAGCACCGCCATTCAATATGATCATGGCTGATTATCTAAAATCAGTCCCCCGTTCCTGCCTTCTCCCCATATCCCTTGATTCCTTTATTGTTTATTGTACATATATTTGAAGTATTATTGTGTTAACGGGCTCGTAAATCTGCAGCAAGTAGGAATTTCACTGTTCCGTTCCCAGTAATTTTTACAATTAATCTCCCTTGTGACTCTTTATTCGTGATTTTATTGTGCCGTAGGGTGACCGGTTTGATGAGGATGAATCTTACCAAATGTGGGCCACGCTGAAACGAATAACTACCTTCCATAAGTAAGTGAGACCATTGGAGAGGGGCAGTGGGTGATTTGACATGGGTGATTTCAACATGATGGATAAGAAAGAGGTCACTTTGGTTCCCCGCCTAATAGGAAAATGATACGGAAGCACCCACTGGCGACACAGTGGCTCAGCTGGTGAATCTGGGTGGCACGGTGGCGCAGCGGTAGAGTTGCTGCCTTACAGCGAATGCAACGCCGGAGACTCAGGTTCGATCCTGACTACGGGCGCCGTCTGTACGGAGTTTGTACGTTCTCCCCGTGGGTTTTCTCCGAGATCTTCGGTTTCCTCCCACACTCCAAAGACGTACAGGTATGTAGGTTAATTGGCTGGGCAAATGTAAAAAATGTCCCTAGTGGGTGTAGGATAGTGTTAGTGTGCGGGGATCGCTGGGCGGCGCGGACCCGGTGGGCCGAAGGGCCTGTTTCTGCGCTGTAACTCTAAATCTAAATCTAAATCTAAAAAAAACTACTACCTCAGTGCGCTAGAGACCGGATTCAATCCTGACCTTCTCTGGAAGAACTCTTCTTCAAACTTCCGACCTGAAATGTCACCTATTCCCTTTTCTCTAGACATGCTGCCTGACCCGCTGAGTTTAGTTGTTGGTTTAGTTTAGAGATACAGCGCGGATACAGGCTCTTCGGCCCACCGAGTCCGCACCGATCAGCGAGCCCCGCACACTTACACTACCTTACATACCCTGGGGACAATTTACATTTATACGTCTTTGGAGTGTGGGAGGAAACCGAAGATCTCGGAGAAAACCCACGCAGGTCACGGGGAGAACGTACGAACTCCGTGCAGACAGCTCCCGCAGTCAGGGACGAATCTGGGTCTCCGACGCAGTAAGGCAGCAACTCTACCGCTATGCCAGCATTTTGTGTCCATCTGCATTTCCTTCCTACGCATTTTGTACGCTGCAATCCTAATCGGACAATGCTCCTGAAAGAGCAGAAAGCCACGCTGTGTAGAAATAAGTCCTTCTGCCCTATGAGTCTGCACTGAGCATTATGTACCCACTTGCATTAATCCCACATTATTGTCTGGACTTTCCAATCAACTCCTCCCCAGATTACACCACTCAGCTACTCAGCAGGGGTCATTTACAGTGACCGGTCAAATTTAATCAGCCTCACGCACTGCCTTGAGGACATAAAATGTTGGACGGCACAGAACTTCCTTCAACTAAACGAGAGCAAGTCTGAGGCCATCCTATTCGCGCCCCCCCCCGACTCCATCAAAACGATAACAGGCACCTATCCTCCCTAGTCAATGGCACACAAACATTGCCCGGCTATGGCTCGGCCACGGGACTTTCCTGGCGCGGCTCGGCCGCGGGGCCTTCCATCGCCCGGCGCGGCTCGGCTGCGGGACCTTCCATCTCCTTGCAGGGGCTGCACAAGTCGGGAGCCTCGGTCGCCTCGGCAGAAGTCGAACTATCTGTCCGTGGGAGAAGCATGGGGGAAGAGAGAAGAATTTTTTTTGCCTTCCATCACAGTGAAGGGGTGTCTGGAGGAGTCACTGTGATGGATGTTTTGTGTTAAAATTGTGTGTCTTGTGTCTTTTACTCTGTACTGTTGTGGTTGCGTGGCAAATGATTTTCGTTCAATTCATTTTGAATGACAATAAAGGTAATTCAATTCAAACCGCATGTCAAAAACCTTGGCGTGATATTTGACTCTGCACTAAAGTTTGACAAGCAAGTCAACGCTGTGGTAAAAGCCAGCTTCGTCCAGCTTCGTACCATAGCTAAAATCAAACCATTCCTCCAATTTGACGACCTTGAAAAAATCATCCACGCATTCATTTCCTCCCGCCTAGACTACTGCAACTCCCTATACACTGGGATCAGCCAATCATCCCTGTCCCACCTGCAATTGGTCCAAAACGCCGCAGCGAGACTCCTGACGGGTACCCGTAAAAGGGACCACATCACCCCGATTCTGGCCTCTCCACTGGCTCCCAGTACAGTACAGAATCAACTTCAAGCTCCTCCTATTCACATACAAAGCCCTAAACGGGCTTTCCCCCCTTCTATAACAAAAATCTTCTAACCCACCACTCTATCTCCAGGTCCCTCAGGTCGGCCGACTTGGGGCTACTCACTATCCCGTGGTCTAGGCTTAAGCTCAGGGGTGACCGCGCTTTTGCGGTTGCAGCTCCTAGACTGTGGAACAGCATCTCTCTCCCCATCGGAACTGCCCCCTCCATCGACTCCTTTAAGTCCAGGCTCAAAACCTATTTCTACTCCCTAGCGTTTGAGGCCCTCTGAGGGGGCGCTGTGAACTGTTTATGTATGTGCTGTTATGTTTGTGTGCCATTGTATGTTCGTTCTTAGTACCTGGTCTGATGTGCAGCACTTTGGTCAACGTGGGTCGTTTTTAAATGTGCTATACAAATAAAATTGACTTGACTTGACTTGCCCTGGGTATGTGGGAGGAAACCAGAACCACCAGAGGGAAAACAGCACAGTCAGAGAGAGAACTTGCAAACTCCACACAGACAGCACCAGAGGCGGCACAATGGCACACAATTGTAGGGCTGCTGCCTCACGGCGCCAGAGAACCTGGTTCGATCCTGACCTCGGATGCTCTCTGGGTGGAGTTTGCACGTTCTCCGTGTGTGATTGTGTGTGCTCCGGTTTCCCCCCCGCATCCCACAGATGTGCAGGTTTGTAGGTTAATTGACCTCGGTAAATTGTCCCCTAGTATGTAGGGAATGGAATAACATCACCTAGTGTGAATGGGTGATTTATGGTCAGCGTGGACTCGGAGGGCCGAAGGGCCTGTTTACAATCTATATCTTTAAACTAAACCAGAGGTCAGGATTGGACTTGAGTCGAAGGAGTGTGAGTTAGCAGCTCCAGCTACACCACTGTGCTCTCCTAACTGACCCTTCAGTCTCTCACCAGTAAAGCTTAACCCCACTGGTCGTCCCAATGGCTTCCTGCAGCTGTACATTAACTTTCTGTTTCACACACAAGAGTCCCTCTCAGGTCTCTGAGCACCAACGCTTCCTACCCTCAGCATTGCCCGGCCTGTGAGTCTGAGTTTTGTAAAACAAAGGCAGGAAATGCTGGAGATGCTCAGGAGGTCAGGCAGCATCTGTGGGAAAAGAAACTGAGCAACAGAGAGTTTCTCTTCCCACAGATGCGACCCAACCTTCTGAATATGTCCTACATTTTTTGTTTTAATTTAATAGACAATAGACAATAGGTGCAGGAGGAGGCCATTTGGCCCTTCGAGCCAGCACCGCCATTCAATGTGATCATGGCTGATCATTCTCAATCAGTACCCCGTTCCTGCCTTCTCCCCATACCCCCTGACTCCGCTATCCTTAAGAGCTCTATCCAGCTCTGCATTCAGAGAATTGGCCTCCACTGCCTTCTGAGGCAGAGAATTCCACAGATTCACAACTATCTGACTGAAAAAGTTTTTCCTCATCTCAGTTCTAAATGGCCTACCCCTTATTCTTAAACTGTGGCCCCTTGTTCTGGACTCCCCCAACATTTTAGTTTAGATTTCTAGCAACTGCAATTCTTAAAAACATGGAACATAGACCAGCACAACTTTTAATTATTGGAGTCAGACTTTACTGTACTTTATCTTGCACTGAACGCTATTCCCTCTATCATGTACCTGTACAGTGTGGATGGGTCAAGTGTAAAGTGGAGACTTTCCGCTGACAGGTTATCAGTGCTTTATTCTGATCTCATTTACCTGTTCATGATCCATATCCCTATTGCTTGCACTTCGATATCTGCCTCCACCACCACCCCCGGCAGTGCGTTCCAGGCACCCTCCATCCGTGTAAAAAAAAAAACATGCGCACATCTCCGTTAAACTTTCCCCCTCTCACTTTGTAGCTATGCCCTCTAGTGTTGGCCATTTCTTTGATTTTTGTGTAGCTCCCCCCCCTGAGGTGCTGCCTGTCCCGCTGAGTTACTCCAGCATTTTGTGTCTGTCTTTGATTTTCAAAGTGGCTTCGCCTTCCTGACCCGAATTCTCCCGCTACTGTTCCTGTTGCAGTGCCCATGATATAACTCGATGGAACCTGCTGAATAGCACCTGTAAGCTGCTGAAGAGTGGACTGGAGGACGGCAACGTCGCAGAGCCGGTGAGTCCCCTGCCTGTCCGAATGATCGTCCCTCATAGAATATACAGATCTGCCCTATGAACGAACTGTAACTCCTGAGACGCTGCCTGTCCCGCTGAGTTACTCCAGATTTTTGTGTCTATCTTCGGACAATCTACATACTAAAACTCTCGTTTGTTATCTTGTTTGTGACTGAACTTCAGCCAAAACGGTACACGATAGCGCGACAATTTTAGGCCCACCTTACTCACCGTCATCACTTTAGTGATAATGCAAGTAGTTTTATTGAAATCGGTGTTGTTATATTTTTAAAGTTATTCACATTTTAAAGTTTAAAAGGAGGGGAGGGGAGGAGAGAGGAGGGAATGGGGGAGAAGGGAGGGGGGGTTGAGGAGAGAGGGGAGGTCAGGGTGCTGCACCAATGCAGGAGAGCTTTGGGCCCAACGGGTCCACTTTGTCTAGTAACTTTTAGACAATAGACAATAGGTGCAGGAGTAGGCCATTCAGCCCTTCGAGCCAGCACCGCCATTCAATGCGATCATGGCTGATCACTCTCAATCAGTACCCCGTTCCTGCCTTCTCCCCATACCCCCTCACTCCGCTATCCTTAAGAGCTCTATCCAGCTCTCTCTTGAAAGCATCCAACGAACTGGCCTCCACTGCCTTCTGAGGCAGAGAATTCCACACCTTCACCACTCTCTGACTGAAAAAGTTCTTCCTCATCTCCGTTCTAAATGGCCTACCCCTTATTCTTAAACTGTGGCCCCTTGTTCTGGACTCCCCCAACATTGGGAACATGTTTCCTGCCTCTAATGTGTCCAATCCCCTAATTATCTTATATGTTTCAATAAGATCCCCCCTCATCCTTCTAAATTCCAGTGTATACAAGCCTAATTGCTCCAGCCTTTCAACATACGACAGTCCCGCCATTCCGGGAATTAACCTAGTGAACCTACGCTGCACGCCCTCAATAGCAAGAATATCCTTCCTCAAATTTGGAGACCAAAACTGTACACAGTGCTCCAGGTGCGGTCTCACCAGCGCCCGGTACAACTATAGAAGGACCTCTTTGCTCCTATACTCAACTCCTCTTGTTATGAAGGCCAACATTCCATTGGCTTTCTTCACAGCCTGCTGTACCTGCATGCTTCCTTTCAGTGACTGATGCACTAGGACACCCAGATCTCGTTGAACATCCCCTCTTCCCTATAATACTCATAGGTTCATGTTCTAGGAGCAGAATAAGGCCATTCGCCCATCAAGTCTACTCCGCCATCCAATCATGGCTGATCTATCTTTTCCCCACAACCCCATTCTCCTGCCTTCTCACCATAACCCCTGACACCTGTACTAATCAAGAATCTGTCAATCTCCACCTTAAAAATATGAATTGACTTGGCCACCACAGCCGTCTGCGGCAATGAATTCCACAGATTCACCAAAGAAATTCCTTCTCATCTCTTTTCTAAAGATACGTCCCTTTAAACATTTCTCAGTCTGAGACGGGGTCTCGACCCGAAATGTCACCTATTCCTTCTCTCCAGAGATGCTGCCTGACCCGCTAAGTTATTCAAGTCTACTCCGCCATCCAATCATGGCTGATATATCTTTTCCCCACAACTCCATTCCCCACAAGCATTTTGTGTCCATCTAACTTTTCTCAACAATATTATGCACCAATGTGAACCCATTTCCGCTCGAAATTGATATCCAATGAGAGTTACAACATATGTGGGCGGCACAGTGACGCAGCAGGTAGAGCTGCTGCTTCACAGCGCCAGGGACCCAGGTTCGATTCTGACGTCGGGTGCTCTTATGTGTGGAGTTTGTGCACGTTCTCCCTATGACCTGGGTATCCACCAGGTGCTCCAGTTTCTTCGCACATCCCAAATACGAGGGTGTTTGTAGGTTAGTTGGCCTCTGTAAATTGCCCCTAATTTGTTGGTAGTAAAGTGGGATAACACATAAAAAAGACAGAAAGTGCTGGAGTGACTCAGTGGGTCTGGCAGCATCTCTGGAGAACATGGATGGGTGACGTTTTGGGTGGGGACCGTTCTTCAGACTGGTCAGCACACAATAGGAAAGGATGTGGTTTCACCAGAAGGAAGGCAGAATAAACATATCAGGATGTGGCCTGGAATGGAGGGTTTAGGTACAAGGAGAGATTGGATAGGCTAGGTTGGTCTCAGTGGCATTTGGTGACCTTATAGAGATTTATAAAATGACCTAGAAACAGAAAAATAGGTGCAGGAGTAGGCCATTCGGCCCTTCGAGCCTGCACCGCCAATCAATATGATCATGGCTGATCATCCAACTCAGTATCCTGTACCTGCCTTCTCTCCATACCCCCTGATCCCTTTAGCCACAAGGGCCACATCTAACTCCCTCTTAAATATAGCCAATGAACTGGTCTCAACTACCTTCTGCGGCAGAGAATTCCACAGATTCACCACTCTCTGTGTAAAAAAAAAACGTTCTCATCTCGGTCCTAAAAGACTTCCCCCTTATCCTTAAACTGTGACCCCTTGTTCTGGACTTCTCCAACATCGGGAACAATCTTCCTGCATCGAGCCTGTCCAACCCCTTAAGAATTTTGTAAGTTTCTATAAGATCCCCCCTCAATCTTCTAAATTCCAGCGAGTACAAGCCGAGTCTATCCAGTCTTGGGTAGAGTTCGGATAGATCAGCTAGTTAGGATAGTCTCCCAGTGATGAACCAGTTTCCTCCAACATCATATTGCAATGAGTCTTCCAGATCACAGCAGCCTGATCACATCTCAATGACTCGGTACTGAGCGTAGGACAAGGTTTAAGGTTTAAGGGGGAAAGATCTAATAGGAGTCTGAGGGGTAACTTTTTCCACACAAAAGGTGGTGGGTGTCTGGAACCAGCTGCCAGAAGAGGTGGTTGAGGCGTGGACAATTGCAACATTTAAGAAAGAATAAGACAGGTACGTGGATAGGACAGGTTTAGAGGGATATGGGCCAAACGCAGGCAGGCGGGACTAGTGTAGATGGGACATGTCGGTGTGGGCAAGTTGGGCTGTTTCCATGCTGTTTGACTCTACGAACCTTTTCTTGCTGTACAGTGAATGAACACCCATGACAAAGCCCTAATTATCTTTAACATTTAATACAAAGTTTACAGTTTTTAAAAATTATTTCTTATTTTGCAGATCATTATTCAAGCCATAAAGTGCAGCTACTTTCACATCATGTGGCAACTCTCCAAAGTTTCTGAAGGCATTTCCCCTCAGGTACAGTATATGAGCTTCCTGCCTTTCATAAGTTCTCGGAGCAGAATTAGGCTATTCGGCCCATCAAGTCTACTCCGCCCATCAAGTCTACTCCGCCATCCAATCATGGCTGATCTATCTTTCCCTCTCAGTCCCATTCTCCTGCCTTCTCTCCATAACCCCTGACACCTTTACAAATCAAGAATCTGTCGATCTCCGCCTTAAAAATATCCATTGACTTGGCCTTCATAGCAGCCGATGGCAATGAATTCCACAGATTCACCACCCTCTGACCCAGAGACTGAGGGTGGGCCATCTCCTTTCTAAAGGTACGTCCTTTTATTCTGAGTCTATGGCCTCTGGTCCTAGACTCTCCCACTAGTGGAAACATTCTCTCCACATTCACTCTATCCAGGCCTTTCACTATTCGTTAAGTTTCAATGAGGTTCCCCCTCATCCTTCTAAACTCCAGCGAGTACAGGCCCAGTGCCTTCAAACGAAGATCATATGTTAACCCACTCATTCCTGGGATCATTCTCATAAACCTCCTCTTGACTCTCCAACTCCAGCACATCTTTTCTCAGATATGGGGCCCAGTACTGCACACAATACTCCAAATACAGTAGTGCCTATAAAGCCTTATTGTTTTCTGAATTCTCCCAGAATTGTTACCCTGTTTAAATTCGGGACCAACATCTCATGTCTTCAATCCTTTTCTGCCTACAGCAGATAATGAGGTCGTTCAGTCCAGTACGCTTGTATTAGCGCTTTGAAAGAGGTATTCAATTGGTTCCATGACTCAGGGTCTATAAATTCCATGGAATCATAGGTGATTTCCAAAATAGGAGGCCATTTGGCCCATTGCTTCTATGCTACACCTGCCCATGGAATCAAAGAAAACCTCCAGCACGTTTGTATCAATCTCCTTCAGTGTTACAATTGAACCTTTTCTTTGGGCTCACTTCTCAATTTCCCTGTGGAAACATGCAACTGCAGATGCTGGTTTACAAAAATTGCTGGAGTAACTCGGCGGATCAGGCAGCACCTCTGGGCAATATGGATAGGTGACGTTTTTGGGTCGGGACCCCTCTTCAGACTTGACCCAAAACGTCACCTATCTATGTTTTCCAGAAATGCTGCCAGACTCGCTGAGTTACTCCAGCACCATGTGTCCCAGTGCTCTTTATTGTCTTGCGAAGATGAGGGGATGATATACAGGTATTTGGGGGTAACATGGTGAAACAAGGGACTGCAGATAGACACAGAATGCTGGAGTAACTGAACGGGTCAGGCAGCATCTCTGGAGATAGGAATAGGTGACGTTTTGGGTTGGAACCCTTCTTCAGACTGGAGGTCATTCTTTTTCTCCAGAGATGCTGCCTGACCCGTTGAGTTACTTCAGCATCTTGTGTCCATATCATTGTGATAAACCAATATCTGCAGCTCCTCCCATACACAAGGAAGTGCAGATGCAGGTTTACAACTTTTGGGTTATTTTCACTTCTCGTGGTGGAGTGGTTCTGGACCACATGGTTTTGTTTAATAGCAACCAGTGCCTTCTCAAAATCGTTCCTGATTCCTACGATTAATCGATATTGGTGATAGAAACATAGAAACATAGAAAATAGGTGCAGGAGTAGGCCATTCGGCCCTTCGAGCCTGCACCGCCATTCAATATGATCATGGCTGATCATCCAACTCAGTATCCCGTACCTGCCTTCTCTCCATACCCCCTGATCCCTTTATCCACAAGGGCCACATCTAACTCCCTCTTAAATATAGCCAATGAACTGGCCTCAACTACCTTCTGTGGCAGAGAATTCCACAGATTCACCACTCTCTGTGTGAAAAAAAACGTTCTCATCTCGGTCCTAAAAGACTTACCCCTTATCCTTAGACTGTGACCCCTTGTTCTGGACTTCCCCAACATCGGGAACAATCTTCCTGCATCTAGCCTGTCCAACCCCTTAAGAATTTTGTAAGTTTCTATAAGATCCCCCCTCAATCCTCTAAATTCCAGCGAGTACAAGCCGAGTCTATCCAGTCTTTCTTCATATGAAAGTCCTGCCATCCCAGGAATCAATCTGGTGAACCTTCTCTGTACTCCCTCTATGGCAAGAATGTCTTTCCTCAGATTAGGAGACCAAAACTGTGATAATCATTATTGGATATTTACTCCCTTTATTGAGGTGTAATCACTCATCTTGCTTATACTTCTTTAACATGATAAGGGAACTTCACAAACCATTTACTCCAGTATTCCTTGCATGCTGAACAACAAGATAAAAATGATTTTACTTTATTTTATTGCCATGTGTACCGAGTGTACAGTGAAAAGCTTTTGTTGCGTGATCACCAGATAGAGGAAAGACAATCCATGATTACAGTCGAGCCATCCACAATGTACAGATACGTGATAAAGCGGATGGCATTTAGTACAAGATGTAGACAGTAAAGTCCGATCAAAGGTAGTCCGAGAGTCTCCAATGAGGAATGTCATTGATGCTCTGTATGTAGGTTATGGTAGGTTCAAACACTCTTAGCTCACTGATTAAGAACACTCGACAATGCAACTTAGGAAAGGTTTAGTGGGATATATATATCTGAACCCAATGCAGGCAATGGGACCAGCTTAGTTGGGGCATCTTGGATAACATGCACGTTGAACTGAAGGGTCTCTTTCTGTGCTGTATGACTCTATGACTAACTAACCTTTGCCTTTGGAGTCTAAAACCTCTCTTTGTTCTTGCTCAGAGCATGCAAGTCTTGGTGGGGAAGCAGATGAGGGGATTCTGTTACATTTGCAGACGATACCTGACCAATGTCAGCAACATTGTCAGAGAGCAGGTCAGTGTGGACTACAACAGCGTTAGTTTCTGCAGCACTTTGGACTGGAGCCCCTGGCACTTCACACGAGTGTTATCACCCCGATGCCGACGGCTCCCCCCGCCCCCCCCCCCCCACCAAAGAGGCATCATGGGGAAGAAGATCGAACAATAATCGGCACAATAGACAATAGGTGCAGGAGGAGGCCATTCGGCCCTTCGAGCCAGCACCACCATGCAATGTGATCATGGCTGATCATTCTCAATCAGTACCCCGTTCCTGCCTTCTCCCCATACCCCCTGACTCCACTATCCTTAAGAGCTCTATCCAGCTCCCTCTTGAATGCATTCAGAGAATTGGCCTCCACTGCCTTCTGAGGCAAAGAATTCCACAGATTCACAACTCTCTGACTGAAAAAGTTTTTCCTCATCTCAGTTCTAAATGGCCTAGCCCTTATTCTTAAACTGTGGCCCCTTGTTCTGGACTCCCCCAACATCGGGAACATGTTTCCTGCCTCTAACGTGTCCAACCCCTTAATAATCTTATACGTTTCGATAAGATCTCCTCTCATCCTTCTAAACAGTGCTGCCAACCGTCACCAACAGCTCACTCATCATCGCTCATCAGTCACTGCTCACCGATGACCCGAAGGGGCTGCTCCTTGCTTTCTGTCTCCATTTTAGTCTCACCATCCTCACCTTTGGGCATCCAGTGCTTGAGGGAGTGGGTGGGGCAGAGGATGTCCTGGTTGGGTTGCTCCCGGGCCTGGCCAAGCTGGCCATTCGTGGGTCACGGCGCCAGGCCGAAGAGGGAGGGGGGGTAACTGTATCCTGGATCAGGATTGTAATATGGTTATTTAATATTTACCATGAGGAATATTTGGTAATGTTTATATTTGGGGGTGGGTGTGTTGGTATTGTTTGTTTTGTAAATATTATTGTAAATAATTGAATACATTATATTTGTAAAAAAATATTCACCCATCGATTGTAATCTCCTTATGGATTTCCCTCCATCGCCCACTAAACCACCTCACAACATCTATCCTCCGCCACCCCCCATTGCCCGCTAACCCCGATTGCCCTTCAAACATCTTCCACCTTCTGCTGACCACCTTCCACCATCCGTTGGTACCATCATGCACCAACCATTACCCATTAACCATCGTCCCAAACCCATTCCCATCTCGCACTAACCATACCCCACTCGCGCTTGCTCAGTCATTACAGGAATACAGAGGAATACAGAGCTTTATTTGTCATTCGGTACCGAGGTACCGAACGAAATTACATTGCAGTCACACACAAAAAAAAAAGAACACAAGACACATGACCCCAACACAAACGTCCATCACAGTGACTCCAAACACCCCCTCACTGTGATGGAGGCAACAAAACTTCTACTCTCTTCCCCACGCCCACGGACAGGCAGCTCGTCCCCGACCGACCCGCACAGTCCCCGCAAGGGGATGAAAGTCCCCGCGGCCGAGCCGCACCGGGCGCTGAAAAGTCCCGCGGCCGAGCCGGGCGATTGAAGGCCCCGCGACCGAGCCGATTAACCACTAACCGGTACCTGATAACCGCAAACCATCATCTACTAACCATTGGCCAAATCCCATTACCTTCAAGCACTACCCACTCAGTATTGCTTACCAACAATGCCGGCAGCCATCAGTTACTACCGTAGCCTACTTGAACCATTGATACCAAATCAAGATGGGGTGCACATGAGATGGCGTCAGAGTGTGGCGACTCCTCGTGTGCTAGTCTCAGAAGAGGATCTACTATCATCCATTGGAAATGTCTCTCTAGTCATCTATAGGAATCCAACATGGAATCATTGTTGGGCACAAAGCGCTGGTGTAACTCAGCGAGTCAGGCAGCATCACAGGAGAAGAAAGATGGGTGACGTTTCGGGTCGGAACCCTTCTTTAGTCAGAGGGTGGTGAATCTGTGGAATTAATTAACAATAGACAATAGACAATAGGTGCAGGAGTAGGCCATTCGGCCCTTCGAGCCAGCACCGCCATTCAATGTGATCATGGCTGATCATTCACAATCAGTACCCCGTTCCTGCCTTCTCCCCAAAACCCCTGCCATAGAAGGCTGTAGAGGCCGTCAATGGATATTTTTAAGGCAGAGATAGATAGATTTTTGATTAGTACAGGTGTCAGGGGTTATGGGGAGAAGGCAGGAGAATGGGGTTGAGAGGGAGAGATAGATCAGCCATGATTGAATGGCGGAGCAGACTTGATGGGCCGAATGGCCTAATTCCGCTCCAATCACTTATGAACTCATGAACCTATGAATTGCCAGGCAAACCACAAAATTGGCCATCGGCCTTGGTCAATGGATTCTGGCTGAGTAAATGTAATTGGCATGGCCGGTGTTGCTGGAAGAATTCTTGTGGTCTGTGCCTGTGTATCTCGACTAACGATGTGTGTATTTTCAATGCCAGGCCTTTGTGATCCTTTGTGACCTCCTGCTGGTGTTTAGCCACGAGGTGCTGTCCAGTGGCCATGAGAACATTGAGCCCTTTGCCTACGTCCCAGAGGCTTCCTTGCAGTCCGAGCTTGTGGCCTTCGTCATGAACCACGTTTTCATCCCTCAAGACGACGAGAACGTCAACAAAGGCAAGTGGTTTTGGTGGGGTGGCTCTTTGAAGGAGCGAGCTGGATTTGATGGGGAGAGTGGCCTTTCTCTACTGCATTGGACTGTGATCCTAGGGAGTGCGCTTCAGAATCATAAAACATGGAAACAGGCCCTTCAGCACAACGTGTATGTAGGAGGGAATTTTGTGCTATACCTGTACCCTGTATCTGGCTTTACTCAAACAGGCACAGACACAAAATAAAACAGCTCATAGTTCAGTAGTGTGTCCATTGAACAAGTCAGTTTATTGAAGGCCTGAACACTGTGAAACACTCTGAGAGAACCCAAAGTGTTTTCAAAGATTCATAGTACTTACAGCATTTTTATAGACAATAGACAATAGGTGCAGGAGTAGGCCAATCGGCCCTTCGAGCCAGCACCGCCATTCAATGTGACCATGGCTGATCATTCTCAATCAGTACCCCGTCCCTGCCATTTCCCCATACCCCCTGACTCCGCTATCATTAAGAGCTCTATCTAGCTCTCTCTTGAATGCATTCAGAGAACTGGCCTCCACTGCCTTCTGAGGCAGAGAATTCCACAGATTTACAACTCTCTGACTGAAAAAGTTTTTCCTCATCTCAGTTCTAAATGGCCTACCCCTTATTCTTAAACTGTGGCCCCTTGTTCTGGACTCCCCCAACATTGGGAACATGTTTCCTGCCTCTAACGTGTCCAACCCCTTAATAATCTTATATGTTTTCAACGACACAATGGTTACATGTGGATTAACCAGTGCGAGACGCCAGCTAAACAAAGTGACAAAGAGCAGCTGTAATCTCAAGGTTGCAATGGATAAGAACCTAGACAGAACTACGAACAATTATCCCCCTCTCAATCGATAAGGAAGCCTGCTTCTCAGCAGAGCTTGCTGGCTGTGAAGGCTAAATACATTGACACATATTTTTATTACCATCCTAACATTCTACATTGGGTGTGATGGAGTGAATGGCCTCCTTTCTGTACTGCACTATTGCTGTGATCCCACTCAGTGCTCTTCAGAATCATACAACATGGAAACAGGCTCTTCGGCCGAACATATCCGTGCCTGCCAAATGCCCCATCCAATTTGTTCCCATTTGCCTGCATCTGGTCCATGTCCCTCTAAACCTTTCTCCATGTACCTGTCCAAATGTCTTTTAAATGCAGTTGACATGCCTGCCTCAACTACTTCCTCTGGCAGCGTGTTCCTAATGTGTGAAAGAGTTGTCCCTCAGGTTCCTATTAAATCTTTCATTACTTTCAACCCATGTCCTCTAGATGTGGAGAAGAGTTTCTGGACCAGTGGGTCTCGAAGCTTTGATCTAAAACTTGAGGATGGTTATTGGGCACTGGGCACCTTTCTAGTGCTGGGCAGATTTTAATGTATCTCCTCTCCCTCAGTCTGAAGCTGGGACAACCGACACAAAATGTCAGTTATCTATGTTCTCCAGAGATGCGGCCTGACTTGTTGAGTTAGTTCAGCACTTTGTGTGTCCTGTCCTGCTGTCTGGAAGTTACCAGCAACCTTTGGATCTTCGATTTTCCTCACACCAGTCTCTTACTAGAGTTTAGAAGAATGAGGGGGGGAGGGGTGTGACCTCATTGAAACGTACAGAATAATGAAAGACAAGATTATTAAGGGGTTGGACACGTTAGAGGCAGGAAACATGTTCCCAATGTTGGGGGAGTCCAGAACAAGTCAAGTCAAGTCAAATCAATTTTATTTGTATAGCACATTTAAAAACAACCCACGTTGACCAAAGTGCTGTACATCTGATTAGGTACTAAGGAAAAAAATGAAACATACAGTAGCACGCAAACAGTTCACAGCGCCTCCTCAATGAGCCTCAGACGCTAGGGAGTAGAAATAGGTTTTGAGCCTGGACTTAAAGGAGTCGATGCAGGGGGCAGTTCTGATGGGGAGAGGGATGCTGTTCCACAGTCTAGGAGCTGCAACCGCAAAAGCGCGGTCACCCCTGAGCTTAAGCCTAGACCGCGGGATAGTGAGTAGCCCCAAGTCGGCCGACCTGAGGGACCTGGAGTTAGAGAGGGGGGTTAGAAGATTTTTGATGTAGGGGGGGGAATGTCCATTTAGGGCTTTATACGCGAATAGGAGGAGCTTGAAGTTGATTCTGAACCGTACAGGGAGCCAGTGGAGAGAGGCCAGAATCGGGGTGATGTGGTCCCTTTTACGGGTATCCGTCAGGAGTCTCGCTGCGGCGTTTTGGACCAGTTGCAGGCGGGACAGGGAAGATTGGCTGATCCCAGTGTATAGGGAGTTGTAGTAGTCTAGGCGGGAGGAAATGAAAGCGTGAATGATTTTTTCTGTGTCGTCGAATTGGAGGAAAGGTTTGATTTTAGCTATGGTTCGAAGTTGGAAGAAGCTGGCTTTTACGACAGCGTTGACTTGCTTATCAAATTTTAATGCAGAGTCAAATATCATGCCGAGGTTTTTGACATGCGGTTTGACTAGGGGCCACAGTTTAAGAATAAGGGGTAGGCCATTTAGAACTGAGATGAGGAAAAACTTTTTCAGTCCGAGAGTTGTGAATCTGTGGAATTCTCTGCCTCGGAAGGCAGTGGAGGCCAATTCTCTGAATGCATTCAAGAGAGAGCTGGATAGAGCTCTTAAGGATAGCGGAGTCAGGGGGTATGGGGAGAAGGCAGGAACGGGGTACTGATTGAGAATGATCAGCCATGATCACATTGAATGGCGGTGCTGGCTCGAAGGGCCGAATGGCCTCCTCCTGCACCTATTGTCTGTAGAGTGGATGTGGAGAGGATATTTTCACTCGTGGGAGAGTCTAGGGCCAGAGGTCATAGCCTCAGAATTAAAGGACTTTCTTTTAGGAAGGAGATGTGGAAGAATTTCTTTAGTCAGAGGGTGGTGAATCTGTGGAACTCTTTGCAACAGAAGGCCATGGAGACCAAGTCAATGGATATTTTTAAGGCAGAGATAGATAGTTTCTTGATTAGCATGGGTCAGAAGTTATGGGGAAGAAGGCAGGAGAATGGGGTTAGGAGGGAGAGATAGATCAGCCATGATTGAGTTGCGGAGTAGACTTGATGGGCCGAATGGCCTAATTCTACTATCACTTATGACCTTACGACCAAATGATCTTCTCTATGCTCCATTCGTTGTCGGGCAACTCCAGAAGGCAACTGATTTTTATTTCAACCAACCTCCCACCTTCCACAAGCTGAATGAAAATCCGAGGTGGCACTTTGGCTCAGCGGGAGAGTTGCTGCCTTACTGGAGTTGCAGTCTTACTAGTTGTAGATTTCCCCTATCCTGGGTAAAAGACTGGCAATCTTCCTTATCTATGCTGCTCACAATTTTTAAAACCTTAGCTTCTTTTACTCCAGGGAAAACAGTCCCAGCCTCTGGCCTTAAACTCAAGCCCACCAGTCCTATACCGGAGGTGGTTTACTGATTTGGGAGGAGCTTTCAGAACAGCAGAGCTGTGTTACTGGATTTTGTGGATGGTGCACATTGCAACTCCACTCTGCCCCAGTGGCAGTGGTGAAGGAACACTTGGGGTGAAGAAAGGGTCGGCATTCAAACAGGGTGAAGATAGTCACAAAACGCTGGGGTAACTCAGCGGGACAGGCAGCATGTCTGGAGAGAAGGAATGGGTGACGTTTCGGGTTGAGACCCTTCTTCAGACCTTCAAACATGATGCTTTGACCTGGGTGGAGCAGAGATTTAGTTTAGAGGTGCAGCGTGAAAACAGGCCCTTCAGCCCACTGATTCCGTGCCAACCAATGATCACCCGTTCACGCTAGCTCTATCCTACACACCAGAGACAATTTACAGAAGCCAATTAACCTACAAACCTGAGATAGACGCAAAATCCTGGAGTAACTCAGCGGGTCAGGAAGCATCTCTGGAGAACATGGATAGGTGCCTTCTACCCTAAGCGGCACGTATCCACTTTCTCCAGAGATGCTGCCTGACCTGCTGAATTACTCCGGCATTTTGTGTCTATCTTTGGTATAAACCAGCATGTGCAGTTCCTTTTTACTACCTTAACCTCCAAACCTGCATGTTGTTTGGAATGTGAGAGAAAGCTGGAGCACCTCGAGAAAACCTACGCGGTCACAGTGAGAATGTAAAAGCTCCGTACAGACAGCGTCTGTAGGTACGATCGAACCAGGATCTCTGGCACTGTAATTCAATTGAATTGAATAAATTTTATTAGCCAAGTATGTATACATAGAAAGAATTTGCCTTGGTGCTTTGCTCGCAAGTAACAACACGATATATTAAGAATAAAACATTATAATTTTAAACATGTGAAGAATGAAATAAAATACCAGAGCAAAAGGAGGCTACAGATTTTCTCCAAATACTATAGCCCACTGGCAGCAACTCTACCACTGTGCCATTGTGGTACTTTAACTCTCAAAGTTATTGAGAATTGTTTGTGCTTCCCTCACCTAAGCATACAGGGAATAGATTATCCAGGTTTGGACTTGTACATTCAGTTTGCAACATTTACGCAAAAAATGATTCTTATTTAAAAATGTCTCACTGAATTTATATTAAAAAACTAGACCAAGTGGACACGTTGGGCCCAAACCTCTCCTGCATTGGTGCAGCACACTCTCCTCTCCCTTCCCTCTCCTCCCCTCTCCCCTCTTCCCCCTCCCCCTCACCCCTCCCCTCTCACCCCTCCCCGCACCCCTCCCCCCTTCGCCTCCCTCTCTCCACCCCCCTCCCTCCCTGGGAGATAGATTTAAACTTTAAAATGTGAATAACTTAAAAAAATATAACACCTATTTCAATAAAACGACCATTTTTACCATTAAAGTGATGACGGTGAGTAAGGTGGGCCTAAAATTGTTGCGCTATCGTGCATCGTTTTGGCTGAAGTTCAGTCACAAACAAGATAACAAACGAGAGTTTTAGTATACAGATGGAAGTACCTTTCTGTAATATGTCTGACAACCACTAGATGGCAGTCAGATCCCATCTTATATTCCCGTCTCTGCAAATTGCTTGGCAAAAATGATTTAGTTTGATTTAGAGATACTACATGGAAATATGCCCTTCGGTCCACCAAGTACATGCTGTTATCAATCATCCGTCTTCTCCATCTCATCCACTAGGGGTAGTTTTTTTTTTACACAGCCAAATTTAACCTACAAACCTACACCTGGCCTTGCAATTTGTGAGGAACCCGGAACAAATCCACACGTGCAAACTCCACACAGACATCGCCCAAAGTCAAGACCAAACCCAGGTCTGCGGCGCTGTGAGGCAGCAGGTCTACCAGCTGCGCCACTGTGCCGCACTAATTCTGCAACTTTCCACAGTAGGGAAATACAAACACTATGGCCCATTGGAAGAATTGCATTTCCATAATGACTGGTCTTATCAAGGATAATAATTAGGATGGCATTAATTGAACAAATTGCTGCCCGCTTTGGTATTTTTGGGTAATCCCAGACACAGTCCAATTTTAACAAGGCAACTGACTTCAAAAAACAGAAAATGACATGAGGTGCAAGAGAAAAGCAAATCTTAATCAGAAGGTTAGGGTTATTACATCCACACCTCGGATGTACTTTCCTTTACTGTTCTGCTCAATTGTGGTTGATCTTTCACTGGTGACGTGGCAAAAATCTATGCAATTCATTTTCTTTTAATAAAGAGATGAAGGTAATTGTCTTAACATGGGCACCATTGGCAAGGTTAGTGAGAATTAATTAATATCTTGTTTACTGTATGTTCGTGTTGTTACTTGCGAACGGAGCACCAAGGCACATTCCTTGTATGTGTACATACTTGGCCAATAAACTTATTCATTGATTTATTCATTCATGGAATTAGGGACTCCCACAACACTCTTCTGCTCAACTCACCCATGCCAACCAATATGCCCATCTTTGCTAATGTCATTTGCCCACGTTTGACCCATCTCCTTCTAAACCTTTCCTACCCATCTATGTCCAAATGTCTTTTAAATGTTATTATCGTACCTGCCCCAATACCTCCTCTGACAGCTCGTTCCATATATCCACCACCCTCTGTGTGAAAAAGCTGCCCCTCAGGTTTCTATCAAATCTTTCCCCCTTCACTTTAAACGTATGTCTTAGTTTAGTTCAGAGATACAGCGCGGAAACAGGCCCTTCGACTCACCGAGTCCGTGCCGACCGGCGATCCCCGCACACTAACGCTATCCTACACACACTAGGGACAATTTACTACTTTACCAAGCCAATTAACCTACCAACCTGCACATCTTTGGAGTGTGGGAGGAAACCGGAGATCTCGGAGAAAACCCACGTAGATCAAGGGGAGAACGTACAAACTCTATACAGACAGCACCCATGGTCAGGATTGAACGCGGTGCTGGAAGGCAGCAACTCTACCGCTGCACCACAGTGCCACCTGAGTCTTGGTGAATTGATGCAATGCCTTCTGTAGATGGTGCAAACTGTGTGTCGGTGCTGGAGTGAGTTGTGGTTGAGAATAATCCAATAATCCAATATGGAGTAAGAGAGTGAATTGGAAGCTTGTGCGTGAGACTTGTCGAACGTCAAATGTGGTCCATTCAACTCATGCAACCATTGGCGCCCTTTGTACCCTTTTTACTTCATTACAGATGAAGAATGCAAAGTGGGTATATTGCACAATAGGAGGAACCTCCTTGCGGCCTTCTGTAAGCTGATCGTGTTCAGCGTGGTGGAGATGGACATCGCCGCTGACATCTTTAAACAATATATCAAGGTAAAGACTCAAGTCTGAGTTTAGTTTATTGTCACGTGCACTGAGGTACAGGGCAAAGCTTTTGTTGCGTGCTAACCAGTCAGTGGAAACGCAATACATGATTAAAAATGAGCCTTATAAGAAAATAACTGCAGATGCTGGTACAAATCGATTTATTCACAAAATGCTGGAGTAACTCAGCAGGTCAGGCAGCATCTCGGGAGAGAAGGAATGGGTGACGTTTCGGGTCGAGCCCCTTCTTCAGACTGAAGAAGTCAAGACCCTTCTTCAGTCTGAAGAAGGGTCTCGACCCGAAACGTCACCCATTCCTTCTCTCCCGAGATGCTGCCTGACCTGCTGAGTTACTCCAGCATTTTGTGAATAAATTAAAAATGAGCCGTCCACAGTGTCCAGATACATGATGAAGTGAATTAAAGTTTAGTGCAAGGTAAAGTCCAGTAAAAGATAGTCAGAGGGTCTCCAATGACAATAGACAATAGACAATAGGTGCAGGAGGAGGCCATTCGGCCCTTCGAGCCAGCACCGCCATTCAATGTGATCATGGCTGATCATTCACAATCAGTACCCCGTTCCTGCCTTCTCCCCATATCCCCTGACTCCGCTATCCTTAAGAGCTCTATCTAGCTCTCTCTTGAATGCATTCAGAGAATTGGCCTCCACTGCCTTCTGAGGCAGAGAATTCCACAGATTCACAACTCTATGACTGAAAAGGTTTTTCCTCATCTCAGTTCTAAATGGCCTACCCCTTATTCTTAAACTGTGGCCCCTTGTTCTGGACTCCCCCAACATTGGGAACATGTTTCCTGCCTCTAACGTGTCCAACCCCTTAATAATCTTATACGTTTCGATAAGATCTCCTCTCATCCTTCTAAATTCCAGTGTATACAAGCCTAGTCGCTCCAGTCTTTCAACATATGACAGTCCCGCCATTCCGGGAATTAACCTAATAAACCTACGCTGCACACCCTCAATAGCAAGAATATCCTTCATCAAATTTGGAGACCAAAACTGCACACAGTACTCCAGGTGCGGTCTCACTAGGGCCCTGTACAACTGCAGAAGGACCTCTTTGCTCCAATGAGGTTGATAGTAGCTCTGGACTGCTCTCTAGTTGTTGCCAGGTTGGTTTAGTTGCCTTCCCAATGCATCTGGCGGGATGGCGGGACTGTTATATGAGGAAAGATTGAAAAGACTAGGCTTGTATGCACTGGAGTTTAGAAGGATGAGAGGGGATCTTATAGAAACATATAAAATTATAAAAGGACTGGACAAGCTAGATGCAGGAAAAATGTTCCCAATGTTGGGGGGAGTCCAGAACCAGGGGCCACAGTCTTAGAATAAAGGGGAGGCCATTTAGAACTGAGGTGAGAAGGAACTTTTTCACCCAGAGAGTTGTGAATTTGTGGAATTCTCTTCCACAGAGGGCAGTGGAGGCCAAATCACTGGATGAATTTAAGAGAGAGTTAGATAGAGCTCTGGGGGCTAGTGGAATCAAGGGATATGGGGAGAATTTGGGCACAGGTTACTGATTGTGGATGATCATCCATGATCACAATGAATGGCGGTGCTGGCTCGAAGGGCCGAAAAGCCTCCTCCTGCACCTATTTTCTATGTTTCTATCTTATTTACTCACTTGTATGACGTGCGTGCCACCAGCAAGATTGATATTTTATTGTCCAACCCTAATTGTCTTTAAGTGGGTAGTGGTGAACTTCTGTCATAAACTGTTGCAGTCTTTCTGGTGAAAGTTATATTGGGAAAGGAGTTCTAGGATTTACACCCAGTGACAATGAAAGGGTGGTGATATATTTCCAGTCTGGAGTGTTATGACTTGGAGAGGAATCCACAGGAAGCTAGAATCCCATGTCTTGCACTCCCTCTCCGTAGAGTCCTACAGCGTGGAAACAGGCCCATCGGTCCAACTTGCCCACGCTGACCAACATGCCTCATCTACACTAGTCCTCCCTTCCCACGCTTGGCCCATAACCCTCCAAACCTATCCTATCCATTAACCTGTCCAAATGTCTTAAATGTTATGATAGTACTGACCTCAATTACCTCCTCCGGCAGCTCATTCCATATATCCACCACCCTTTGTGTCAAAAAGGTTATCCCTCATTCCTATTAATCTTTCCCCCCCTCACCTTAAAACTATGTCCTCTGGTTCTCGATTCCACTACTCTGAGCAAAAGACTGTGCATTTAACCGATCTAAAAACAAATTTGTAGGCTAGCTCATTTGAGCCCCGTGTAATTAGATGCCAAATAAAATGTCCTCTGTTCAGACCTATCTTGATCCTCAAGGCTATCTCCAGAAAAGGATTCCACACTGCATTGGAATATCTTTTATCTGTGGCGTGTTAACCAATTTATTGTCAATTTTGCTGATTCACCGATAATCTTTCATGGTGAAACCGCTCACTCAGTGGCCAACAGATGTAGTCATAGAGTCATAGAGTAATACATTGTGGAAACTGGTCCTTTGGCCTAACTTGCCCAACATGTCCCATCTATACTGGTCCCACCTACTTGCCTTTGGCCCATATCCCTCTAAACCTGTCCTATGTACGCACCTGTCTGAATTTTTTTTATTAAACGTTGCGATAGTACCTGCCTCAACTACCTCCTCCAGCAGCTCGTTCCGTACACCTACTACCTTTTGCGTGAAAAAGTTACGCCTCAGGTTCCTATTAAATCTTTCCCCCCTCAGCGTAAACCTATGTCCTCTGGTTCTTGATTATCCTACTGTGGGCAAGAGACTCTGCGCGTCTACCCGATCTATTTCTCTCATGGTCCATAATTCTTTCACGTGCAACCTTACAGTGAAGAGATATGGTCTTATTAATCTGGGCCGAATTCTAAAGTGGATTTTCATTTGTTATTACCTTTATAAAAAGCGATGGTGATGTGTACACCACTCACAGAACGTGTGTCTATTTCTCAATAGTATTACATCGCCTATGGGGACATCATTAAGGAAACGCTCAGCAGGACCAGGCAGATTGATAAAATTCAATGTGCAAAGACCTTGATTCAGAGCTTAAAGCAGGTGAGGATCTCTCATTGAAAGCGTCGGGGATCACCTGACTGGTGGCGAAAGAGGTACTGGTTCTTCCTCCAATTATTGTGTAACTTAGATCTCAACCTTTTGGAAGTTAGCTTGACTTTTCCGATCTTTTTCCTTCCAAGTTCTGTGAACATCAGCTTATAAATGGAATGCAACTAGAAGCAAAAGGGAAACAAAGTTTATCTCTTGTACGAACAATCATAGGTTCATGTTATAGGAGCAGAATTGGACCATCAAGTCTACTCCACCATTCAATTATGGCTGATCTATCTTTCCTCCCAACCCCATTCTCCTGCTTTCTCCTCATAACCCCTGTCACCCGTACAAATCAAGAATCTTTCAATCTCTGCCTAAAATACATCCTTTGACTTGGCTTCCACGGCCTTCATTGTTATCTGGTGGGCCACAAAGTTGCACAGCAGTCAGTGCTACTTCAGTGCTCCAAGGGTCCAGGTTCCATCCTGGACTTTGCACATTCGCCATGTGACCATGCGAGGTTCTTCCCACGTTCCACAGACCTGCTGGTAAGTTAACTGGCTACTGCACATTGCCCCTTAGTATAGGTTTGTAATAAAGAGAATCAAAGAGGAGTTGATGGGTATGTGAAAGCGAATGAGTTGCAGGAGTACCGGGAAATTCGGAAAGGGGAATGATACCGATGGGATTTCAGCCCCTGAGAGCTAACATGAATCTGAAGGACCAAAAGGGTTCTTCATATAAATAAGTTTGATTAGACCGTATATCGGGTTTGCATGGTGGCGCAGCGGTAGAGTTGCTGCCTTACAGCGCCAGACCCGGGTTCGATTCCGACTACGGGCGCTTGTCTGTACGGAGTTTGTACGTTCTCCCCGTGACCTGCGAGGGTTTTCTCCAGGATCTCCGGTTTCCTCCCACAATCCAAAGACGTGCAGAATTGTAGGCTAATTGGCTCGGTATAATTGCAAAATTGTCCCTCGTGTGTAGGATAGTGTAAGCGTACGGGGTGATCGGTGTTCGGCTTGGACTCAATGGGCTGAAGGGCCTGTTTCCGCGCAGTATCTCTAAACTAAACTAGGACATTGCGAATAGATAGGCCTCACTAAGGTTTGACTCAGTCTGAAGAAGGGTCCAACCCCTGAAACCTCACCTATCCATTCGCTTCCAAGATGCTGCCTGAGCCACTGATTTTCACCAGCACTTATAGTTTTGTTGAGGAAGATTTATTAAAATTCAACTTCCACAACTGAGCTCAACTGGATTACATTCCATGCCAAGAGTGGGATAAATCACTAAAGCCATAAATGTTTGCGGTGCTCTCAGTTTCTATTTAAATCAGTTGTGGAGACATGAGCATCAGTGAACAAGCCCCTAGTCTTTCCTCCGTCAGCGCGGAAACAGGCCTTTCGGCCCACCGAGTCCGCGCCGCCCAGCGATCCCCGCACATTAACACTATCCTACACACACTAGGGACAATTTTTACATTTACCCAGTCAATTAACCTACATACCTGTACGTCTTTGGAGTGTGGGAGGAAACCGAAGATCTCGGAGAAAACCCACGCAGGTCACGGGGAGAACGTACAAACTCCGTACAGGCAGCACCCGTAGTCAGGATCGAACCTGAGTCTCCGGCGCTGCATTCGCTGTAAGGCAGCAACTCTACCGCTGCGCCACCGTGCCTCAGAGTTGAAGATTCTCATAAAAAGCAGCTTGACAATTGCTTTTCTCATTATATTTAAAGTATTTGTTGTTAATGTTTCTATACAGAAGAGCCCATCAAAATTACAATTTTCTAATTCAATCATTAGGCCGTTGAGTAATTTTTAGGTTTAGGTTTATTATTATCATATATACCGAGCTGGAAACATAGAAAATAGGTGCAGGAGGAGGCCATTTGGCCTTTCGAGCCAGCACCGCCATTCATTGTGATCATGGCTGATCATCCACAATCAGTAACCTGTGCCTGCCTTCTCCCCATATCCCTTGATTCCGCTAGCCCCTAGAGCTCTATCTAACTCTCTTTTAGATTCATCTATTGTCTTCTGTGGCAGAGAATTCCACAAATTCACAACTTTCTGGGTGAAAAAGTTTTTGGTCATCATAGTAAAAGTATAGTGGTATAGAGAAAAGCTTTGTTTTACATACTGTCCAATTAGATCAGATAATAGACAATAGGTGCAGGAGTAGGCCATTTGGCCCTTCGAGCCAGCACCACCATTCAATGTGATCATGGCTAATCATTCTCAATCAGTACCCCATTCCTGCCTTCTCCCCATACCCCCTGACTCCGCTATCCTTAAGAGCTCTATCTAGCTCCCTCTTGAAAGCATTCAGAGAACTGGCCTCCACTGCCTTCTGAGGCAGTGAATTCCACAGATTTACAACTCTCTGACTGAAAAGGTTTTCCTCATCTCTGTTCTAAATGGCCTACCCCTTATTCTTAAACTGTGGCCCCTGCTTCTGGACTCCCCCAACATTGGGAACATATTTCCTGCCTCTAACGTGTCCAACCCCTTAATAATCTTATATGTTTCGATAAGATCCCCTCTCATCCTTCTAAATTCCAGTGTATATAAGCCTAGTCGCTCCAGTCTTTCAACATACGACAGTCCCGCCATTCCGGGAATTAACCTAGTAAACCTACGCTGCACGCCTTCAATAGCAAGAATATCCGTCCTCAAATTTGGAGACCAAAAATGCACACAGTACACAGCACACGGTCTCACTAGGGCCCTGTACAACTGTAGACGGATGTCTTTGCTCCTATACTCAACTCCTCTTGTTATGAAGGCCAACATTCCATTGGCTTTCTTCACTGCCTGCTGTACCTGCATGCTTCCTTTCAGTGACTGATGCACTAGGACACCCAGATCTCGTTGTACGTCCCCTTTTCCTAACTTGACACCATTCAGATAATAATCTGCCTTCCTATTCTTACCACCAAAGTGGATAACCTCACACTTATCCACATGAAACTGCATCTGCCATGCATCCGCCCACTCACACAACCTGTCCAAGTCACCCTGCAACCTCATAGCATCTTCCTCACAGTTCACACTGTCCCCCAGCTTTGTGTCATCTGCAAATTTGCTAACGTTACTCTTAATCCCTTCATCCAAGTCATTAATGTATATTGTAAATAGCTGCGGTCCCAGCACCGAGCCTTGCGGTACCCCACTAGTCACTGCCTGCCATTCTGAAAGGGACCATTCCCCACTCTTTGCTTTCTGTCTGCCAACCAATTTTCTATCCATGTCAGTACCCTACCCCCAATACCATGTGCTCTAATTTTACACACTAATCTCCTATGAGGGACCTTGTCGATGGCTTTCTGAAAGTCAAGGTACACTATATCCACCGGCTCTCCCCTGTCCATTTTCCTAGTTACATCCTCAAAAAATTCCAGAAGATTAGTCAAGCATGATTTCCCCTTCGTAAATCCATGCTGACTCGGAACGATCCTGTTACTGCTTTCCAAATGCTCCGCAATTTCGTCTTTTATAATTGACTCCAGCATCTTCCCGACCACTGATGTCAGACTAACTGGTCTATAATTTCCTGTTTTCTCTCTCCCTCCTTTCTTAAAAAGTGGGATAACATTAGCTATCCTCCAATCCACAGGAACTGATCCTGAATCTATAGAACATTGCAAAAATGATCACTAATGCGTCCATGATTTCTAGAGCCACCTTAAGTCCCATCGGTTTACCCAACACCATTTCCTGCCTAATGTGAATTTCCTTCAGTTCCTCCATCACCCTAGGATCTCTGGCCATGAGAACATCTGGGAGATTGTGTGTATCTTCCTTAGTGAAGACAGATCCAAAGTACCGGTTCAACTCGTCTGACATTTCCTTGTTCCCCGTAATAAATTCCCCTGCTTCTGTCTTCAAGGGACCCACATTTGCCTTAACTATTTTTTTCCTCTTCACATACCTAAAGAAGCTTTTACTATCCTCCTTTATATTATTGGCCAGCTTACCTTCGTACCACATCTTTTCTCCCCGTATTGTCTTTTTAGTTATCTTCTGTTGCTCTTTAAAAGAGTCCCAATCCTCTGGCTTCCCACTCTTCTTTGCTATGTTATACTTATTCTCTTTTATTTTTATCCTTGACTTCCCTTGTCAGCCACGGGTGCCTCTTACTCCCCTTAGAACCTTTCCTCCTCTTTGGGATGAATTGATCCTGCAACTTCTGCATTATTCCCAGGAATACCTGCCATTGCTGTTCCACCGTCTTCCCTGCTAGGGCCTCCTTCCAGTCAAATCTGGCCAGCTCCTGCCTCATGCCTCTGTAATCCCCTTTGCTATACTGTAATACTGACACTTCCAATTTTCCTTCTCCCTCTCAATTTGTAGATTAAAACTTATCATATTGTGATCACTGCATCCTAATGGCTCTTTTACCTTGACTTCCCTTATCAAATCAGGTTCATTACTCAACACTAAATCCAGAATTGCCTTCTCCCTGGTAGGCTCCAGTACAAGCTGTTCTAATACTACACATACAATAGAATGATACTCAAGTATAATAGATGGAGCAAAGGGGAAGCTGCAGAGTGCAGAATATAGTTCTCAGCGAGTCAGGTAACATTTGGGGAGGGAATGAACAGATAACTTTTCGGGTCAGGACCCTTGTTGAGACCGAGTTGAATTTTGAGGTGGAAACTTTGACTTGATGATTTTTTTAATGTGTTCATTGCTACAGCTGTTCAGTGAACTGGTGCAAGCTCAAGGCTCCAACGCAACAAGATGGTCTCAACCATTCATCAGCATCAAGGACTTGGCCAGGCGCTTCTCATTGACCTTTGGCTTGGACCAGTTGAAAACCAGGGAAGCGATGGGCATGTTGCACAAGTACAGCTCTTTCTATTCCATCTGTATTATTGATGAATGTTCATTCTGCTCTTCATTTTATTATCTTTTTCTCCTTGCCCACCCATTTCACTCCTTCTCTTTTGACAGAAGTGGCATTGAATTTGTCTTCAGAGATGTCAATACAAACGGCACGAATCAGCCTCCGTCTAATCTGGCCTTCCTGGATATCTTGAGCGAATTTTCCTCAAAGCTGCTGAAAACAGACAAGAGGACAATGTAAGCAAAGTCATTATTCTGGGTTTCTAAATGGACGCCAATTTCCTTTGGGAGCCACAATGCTGGAGTAACTCAGCGGGTCAGGCAGCATCTCAGGAGAGAAGGAATCGGCGACGTTTCGTGTCAAGACCCTTCTTCAGACTGATGTCAGGGGAGGGGGCGGGACAAAGATAGGATGTAGTCGCAGACAGGAAGACTAGTGGGAGAACTACGAAGGGGGAGGGGATAGAGAGAGGAAGCAGGGACTACCTGGAGTGGGAGGAGTCAATGTTCATACCACTGGGTTTAAACCAGCATCTGCAGTTTTTTTACCTACCAATTTCCTTTGACTCTGTTTTTAGAATTATACTAGACCAAGTGAACCCGTTGGGCCCAAACCTCTCCTGCATTGGTACAGCACCCCCTTCACCCCCACTCCCTCCCTCCTCCCTTCCCTCTCTCTTCCCCTCCCCTCCCTCTTCCCCTTCCCCCCCTCCCTCCCTCTCCTTCTCCCTCCCACTCTCTCCTTCCCCCCTCCCCTCCCTCCCTCCTCCCTCCCCCCTCCCCTCCCTCCCTCCCTTCCCTCCCCCTCCCTTCCCCCCCCCTCTCTTCTCCCTCCCCTCCCCATCCCCTTCCCTCCTCCACTCCCCCTCCCCCCTCCACTCCCCCCCCCCCCCCTCCCTCCACCAATTCCTGCCATCTACCTTGTGCATAGACCTTGTGGACTGATGGGTCTGTTCCCGTTCTATGTACCACTGCTCTCAAAATGTGATTTCTTCATGAGGAAATCTGTCAAACTGATCTCCTGGTGGCCGAACACTTTAACCCCCCTTCCCATTCACATTCTGCCCTTTCTGTCCTGGGCCTCCTCCATTGTCAGAATGAGGCCAAATGTAAATTGAAGGAACAGCATCTCATATTTTACTTGGGCAACTTCTGGTATGAATATTGAATTTTCTAACTTCAAGTAACCCTTGCATCCCCTCTCTCTCTCCATCCCTCCCCCACCATAGTTTGTCGTACTAGTTTCACTGTTGTCCCTTTGAGTTCCTCTACCGGTGTACTTGTTATCACCTATCCATTGGCCAACAATGGCCCATTGTGTGCTCTTTGATGCAGTGATGTTTCTGTACTTGAGAGAATTAGGACAGATGTCACTTATGGTCCCCTCAAAGTCAGTATAAGCTGTGTCACCACTAAGTATAAGCTGAAGATGGGTTAAGCCCTGAAATGTCACCTACTCCTTTTCTTCAGAGATGCTGCCTGACCTGCTGAGTTACTCCAGCATTTTGTGCCTATCACCAAGAAGAGTCAGATTCGAGGCTACACATCAACCATGCTCCCTCTGTTGGAGACATAAGGAACTGCAGATGCTGGAATCTTGAGCAAAACACAAAGTGCTGGAGTGTCTCAGCAGGTCAGGCGGCATCTGTGGAGGGAATGAATAGTGGACGTTTTGGGTCAGGACCCTTCTCCAGACTGCTTCCTGCACTGTTAGTTGTCAATTGTACCGTGGGATCCCATGAGTTTTCAGACACAATCTGTGTGCCATGTTTAGGGGGTGCTTTCCTTAATGTTATATGTAATGGCTTCCACCACCCATTTTAATCTCAGATTCTATTACCTGGAGAGATTCATTACAGACCAGATGGCAGCAGAGAGTGGAGAGGAGTGGCTGCCACTGGCTGCCTACAGAAGGTCCTTGCTGGACACCAGGGATGATGATACCACGTCTACAAGCAGTGGAGATAGGAGTCCTTCCTCCCCTGTGCAACCCAGTTCCAAAGCAGCATCTCTGAAAAGAAGACACCAAACAGGTGAGTTAATTTCACAAAGTGCTGGAGTAACTCAGCAGGTCAGGCAGCATCTCAGGAGAGAAGGAATGGGTGACGTTTCGGGTCGAGACCCTTCTTCAGACTGATGTCAGGGGGGGGGCGGAACAAAGGAAAGATATAGGTGTCCCTCTGTCTCTCTCTTCCCCTCCCCCTTCCCAGATCTCCCTCTATCTTCCTGTCTCCACCTATATCCTTCCTTTGTCCCGCCCCCCTGACATCAGTCTGAAGAAGGGTCTCGACCCGAAACGTCACCCATTCCTTCTCTCCTGAGATGCTGCCTGACCTGCTGAGTTACTTCAGCATTTTGTGAAATAAATACCTTCGATTTGTACCAGCATCTGCAGTTATTTTCTTACATTAAACAGGTGAATTAAAATCACATGTTGAAAAACGAGCATCAGCACTCAATGTATTTTGTTTTAATTTAGTTTAATCTAGTCTAGAGATACAACTGGCCCTTCGGCCTACTGAGTCTGCACCGAACAGCGATCCCCGTACGCCAACTCTATCCCACTATGGACAATTTACAATCTTTACCGAAGCCAATTAACCTATAAACCTGTGGGTCTTTGGAATGTGGGAGGAAACCAGAGCTCCCAGAGAAAACCCACGCAGTCACAGGGAGAACGTACAAACTTCGTACAGACAGCACCCATAGTCAGGATCGAACATGGGTCTCCGGCACTGAAAGGCAGCAACTCTACCGCTGCGCCACTGTGTCACCCTGGTTTGGGTGATTCAATGATACAACATTGAAATAGGCCCTTCGGCCCATCAAGTCCACATGCCGGCCATCAATCACCCGTTCACACTCATTTTATGACATCCCACTTTCTCATCCACCCCTGACACATCAGGCAATTTACAGAGGCAATGCATCAGAGACATGGAAAACAACAAAACACACCACAAACATTCATTAGCACCTGCCTCAGGTGAATACTAAACATTTGGTGGAGAGACAAAGTAAGCAATGCGGACCTGTGGAAAAGAACAAGCCAGGATCCCATTGACTTACAAATTCGAAGGAGAAAATGGAGTTGGATTGGACACACCCTCAGAAAACCTGCCACAAACATCACCCGGCAAGCCCTGAAATGGAACCCCCGAGGAAAAAGGAAAAGAGGTCGCCCCAGGAACAGCTGGAGAAGAGGTGTCCAGGCAGAAATGTCTGGGAGTGGGCTCAACTGGGGAGATCTTGAAAGAACCGCCAACAACCGAGTGAGGTGGAGGACATTTGTCAGTGGCCTATGCTCCCTAGAGGAGCCACGGGCTTAAGAAGAAGGAAGAAGAAGAGAGAAGAAGAATTAACCTACAAACCTGCATGTCTTTGGGATGTGGGAGGAAACCGTAGCACCTGGTGGAAACCCACCAGACTCTCTGACGCTGTGAGGCAGCAGCTCTACCTGTTGTGCCACTGTATCTCGGTCATCTCTGGAAAGCTGATGTCAGCAATCCCATGTCCTGTGAATGAATACATAATAATAATAAAAATATACATTCTATCTCTCCAGGATTCAATTCGTTCAGCTTAATAATTATTGTCATGGGACCAATGTCGTGCAGCTTTTGATGTTGCTGGCACCTATGACTCTATGACCAGGCGCACTTCAAAGTCATGGTACAACAGCAGTTTGATGTTCGTGGCGTCTGTACATTAGCGAGCTACTCTTAGTTTCCCCGAGGGGATATTTTTCACCAACAATAGTTAAACGTGTGTTTACACATGAAACCGGATAGCTTTGCCATTTTATCTTTCAGGGGACAGCGTTGGTAATGAGGAGCAGAAAGGGAAGAGATTACCTAGTTTCCTAATGTCTCGGTTGACTTCGACGGAACACAGAGATCATGAGAGGCACTTGAGACGGGGGAGAAGTTACACGAAGGAGGCCCCGATGGATAAGGATGGGTTGCAGTCGCGTTGCAGGTAGATTCGTGTTTATAATTTGGTTTCTTATCCCCTTCATTCATTTCCTCTTTTGCTGTCTCCCTTCTGGAGGGTGGGATGCAGTTGCAGGAGCTTAATTTGGCCACGGTACTTGGCTGGCACCATAGGAAACAGCGCTGCATCCTAACATCAAAGTAATAGGCCAGACAGAGACCATTGAACATCATGCCAATGACGAGGCATCAGTCTAGTCTAACACTCCAATTCATATCCAGCTATTGACTGTATACGATGAGCATTTCTTCCTTCACCATACTTTCAGGTAAAAGGTCTAGACCCGAAATGTCACCTATTTCTTTTCCCCAGAGATGCTGCCTGACCCGCTGAGCTACTCCAGGATTGTCGGTGCAAACAGGCATTTGCAGTTCCTTCCGACACAAAAAGATTCCCCGTGTCCATTGCACGTTATCTTTGTGTAGAAAAGAACTGCAGATGCTGGTTTAAATCGAAGGTAGACACAAAATGCTGGAGTAACTCAGCGGGTCAGGCAGCATCTCGGGAGAGAAGGGAGGGGTGACGTTTCGGGTCGAGACCCTTCTTCAGACTGATGTCAGGGGAGGGGGCGGGACAGAGATAGAATGTAGTCGGAGACAGTGAGGGAACTGGGAAGGAGGAGGTGATCGAGAGGGAAAGCAAGGGCTATATCTGAAATTAGAGAAGTCAATGTTCTTTATTCTTTTTTTATCCTGCTCTAAATGTTATACCTATTATCCTGCATCTGTACTCTGTGGATGGCTTGACTGTAATTGTCATTTTACTTCAACTTCTCCCATACCACCTAACCTAACCAAACTTATGCCTCTTAGGCGAAGGGTCCCGCTGTGAAACATCACCTATCCATGTTCTCCAGAAAAGCTGCTTGACCCGCTGAGTTATTCCAGCACTTTGTGTCCTTTTACGCCTCTTGGGTTTTGACTTCTTAGTCAAGGGATTTAGATCCTTCCTGTTAACCCCATCTAACCTCCTCATCATTTTACAATCCTCCATCAAACTCTCCCCCCTCCATGTAAGCACACCAGATTCTGCTCTGCACAGAAATTCTCCCATCCTGGACATATCCCTGGAAGTCAAGTCAAGTCAAGTCAATTTTATTTGTATAGCACATTTAAAAACAACCCACGTTGACCAAAGTGTTGTACATCAGTTCAGGTACTAAGAACGAACATATAATGGCACACAAACATAACAGCACATACATAAACAGTTCACAGCGCCCCCTCAGAGGGCCTCAAACGCTAGGGAGTAGAAATAGGTTTTGAGCCTGGACTTAAAGGAGTCGATGGAGGGGGCAGTTCTGATGGGGAGAGGGAGATGGAAGATTGCTCTGTGCCCTCTCTGATGCCTTCACATCCTTCCTCTGGTGCGGAGACCAGAATTGCACACAGTTCTCACAGTATCCAGTCTGACTGGTGTTTTATTCGGTTCTAGTACGACTACTATTTTGCACTTGGCCAATAAAACCTCCTACCCTGTATATCTTTAAAATAAAATTGCATCTGACCTTGAAACGATTAAAATGCAAGAAATGTTGTTGTAGACATAGCCCAGACCATCACACAAACCAACCTCCCTTCCATAGGCTCCATCTACACTTCATGTTGCCTCGGCAAGGCCACCAGCATAATCAAGAACCAGTCTCACCCTGGTCACTCCTTCTCCCTTGTCCCGTCAGGCAAGAGATACAGAAGTTTGAAAACGCATACGTCCAGATTTGGGGACAGTCTCTCCCCAGCTGTTAGGTATCAGGCAACTGAACCATCCCTCCCTCCAGCTAGATTGTGGTCTCGACCTCCCATCTACCTCATTGGAGATCTTTGAACTATCTTTAATCAGACTTTATCTTTCACTGAATGTATATATATATATATATATATATATATATATATTATATATATATATATATATATAATATCTTCCTCCTGTATCTGTACACTCTGGACAGCTTGACTGTAATCATGTATAGTCTTTTCTTTGACTGGATAGCGTGCAATGAAAAAGCTTTTCATGGTACTGTGACAATGATAAACGAAACTAAAACTAAACAATAGGCTATTTGGATGCTAATACAACAATGCATCATGGGACACAAAATCTTGGCTTAAAACATTCTCCAGAGATACTGCCTGACCTGCTGAGTTACTGCAGCACTTTGTGTCCTTGTGTATTGAGCAGCATCTGCAGTTCCTTGATTTCTACAACAATGCATAATGTTAAGTTGACCCATGGAGCTGAAGCATCCACTAGTGGAAGCCAGATACCAGCCAAAAGTTCCAAAGCCTTTTAGATTAAGAGTTAAAGTTGATGCACTGTTGATGTTATTTTATTAACACCCAAAAATACACTTTGGCTTAGATATAAGGAACCGCAGCTGCTAGTTTACAAATAAAAACACAAAGTGGAGTAACTCAGCAGATCAGGCAGCATCTCTGGAAAACATAGATTGGTGACGTTTCGGGTCAGGACCCTTCTTCAGATTAATTGTCGGGGGAGGAGAAAGCTGGATAGAGGCAGGGCAGGACAAAGCCATGGAAGCAAAGGTTGAAAGAGGTGAGGGTTCCTTTTTTGATAGGCAGATGGTGGACAAAGGACAGAGATGAAAAGACAGGTGTGAGGCAAAAGGATCGAAGGGTTGCAAATAGTGAAGCTAGAGGAAGGAATTTAGATGGAAAGGGATGGTGATAAACGGTAACACGAGGGCTTTGATGAAGTAATCTGATTGATAGGTTAATGAGGACATTTAGAGAGAGAGAGAGAACAAAACAAAGGATCATATGTGTAAAATGCAGAGATATAGAGAATGCTAAGTAGGACAGTTCATACCAGTGCAGAAAGAAAATAAGGGAAGCCAATATTACAGATGGATGACTAACAGGAAAACTGACTAGTTCCAATGGGGAAAGCTGGTGAATTTGTGATCGTCCAGAAGACTGCAACACGCCCCGATGTTTGATGGAGTACTGTTCCTCAAGCTTGCGCTGGGTCTCGCTGTAACAATGCAGGAAGCCATAAACAGAGAGGTCAGAGTTGGACGAATTGAAGTGGCAGACAATAGGAAGCTCAAGATTATTGCTGCAGACTGAAGGCAGGTTCTCGGCAAAGCAATCTGCCTTTTGCTTTCTCCCATGTAGAGGAGGCCCACATTGTGAACACCACGTGCAGTGCACTAGACTGCAAGAAGTGCAGTTGAATTGCTGCTTCACCTGAAATGACTGCCTGGGTAGCTGGATAGTGGGATAGGTCAAGGTAAAAGGATAGGTGGTGCATCTTTTGTAGTTGCATAGTAAAGTGCCATAAGAAAGGGAGGGGTTGGTGGAACTTGAGGGGCAGGTCAGGCAGCCATGATGGGAAAGATCACATCAGAATGACAGGGAGGGAAATATAAGATTTTCCACTGACATCCTCTTACCATGTCTTTCATCTTCCTGAACTGTTGCTTCCCCTCATTACTATGAGATTTAAGACAGAGGAAGGCTTTGTGTTGAGAGGAATACTTATGTTCCAAAGCACATTGGCACAGCTGGTAGAGCTGCGGCCTCAGTGCCAGAATCCCAGGTTCGATCCTGACCTTGAGTGTTGTTGGTGTGGACTTAGCAGGTTCTTCCTATGATTGCATGGGTTTTCCTCCAGGTGCTCTTCCCACATCCCAAAGTAGTGCAGGTTTGTAGGTTATTTGGCCTTTGTAAATTGACCATAATGTATAGGGAGTGGATGCCAAAGTGGGAATATATAGAACCAGCGGGGAACATGCAGCGTGAACTCAGTGGATCATAGGGCCTGTTTCCATGCTATATCTTTCAATCAATCAATAAAGGGTGTGGACAACATTGTTTACTTACTCTCGACATAAAATCCAGACCATTATGTATCGACTTGGTTTGAAAGTAAACTGAAAAGTTCACAGACATGTTGGTGAAATGGTATTGACTCTGTTTTCTTTTCTTTAGTGAGTATGGGACCACAACAATGGAAAACAAAGAGAGAACAGTAACAGAAGAGGCAGCTAAATCACCCGGCAGTGACATTGACGATCCGAATGAAATATTGGATATTGATAATGACTGATGTGGACCTGGTGAGTCCATCTTGCATTAACCATTTCTCCTTGAAGCATTAGAAATGCTGATCCAAAAGATACTGCAAATATTCTGAAGTAAAGTTAATTACCTATGTAATAAAATTACAGTGTACGTTGCAATGATTTAAAAAAAAAAAAATGATTGTAATATCTCTTTCCTGCAATAATAGCTTTAAATAATTGTTTGATTATTGCTGCCAGGTTGAAATCTAAAATATATATATTTTTTAACGTTTCACTGTTCATCTTTGAAGACAAAGATTAAAAAGGGCATTAGTGAACCTGGGGCAGCACAGTGGCACAACTGGTAGAGATAATGTCTCACAACTCCCATGACCAAGGTTCAATCTTGACTTTGTCCAGTGTTGTCCATATGGAGTTTCCATGTTCTTACTGTGACAGTGTGGGCTTCCACCAACTTCTCCCCAACATCAAAGGTGCGTTGGCCGGTAGTAGTACTGGCTGGTAGCCAGGAGGTCGGTGGTGGAACCTGTGGGGAGATGATGGGAATGTGGGGGACATAACAATGGATCACTGCAGAATCAGTTGGAATAGGTGCATGATAGTCATCATGGACGGTTAGCTGAAGCACAGAGTCATACAGCAAAGAAACAGGCCCTTCAGCCCAACTTGCCCATGCTGAATAAGATCTACTCTACCTCATCTACTCTAGTTCCACCCGCCCATGTTTGATCCACATCCCTCTAAACTTTCCTATCTATGTTCTGGAAATCCATGACGTTCCATAAGTATGACATAATGTTTTAACATTTTGTATTAGATACCAAACTGAGGCCAAATCTACTCATGCATGGTGTACAGAAAAGAACCAAGTGTACAATGTTGAGGAGTACATTGTCCTACCCTGAACCATAGAAAATCACAAAAACAGGATCTCGGGTCAATATCAGGGGCTTGCTGTGTGGAAAATGGCTGCAGTGTTTTGCCTACTTTCGAACAGTAACCATCCTTTACGACCATTCTATATAACATTTTGAGATGACCCAACTTGAAAGGCATCTATAGCAACATCAGTTTAAGGTGAGAGGGGAAAGATGTAATTGGAACTCAAGGAGCAACTTTCTCCATACACAGGGTGGTGGGTACATTGAACGAGCTGGCAAACAAAGTAGTTGATTCAGGTCCAATAACAACCTTTAAAAGACACATGGATGGGAAAGGTTTAGAGGAATATGGGCTAGGTACACAAGCAAAATAGGACAAGCTTGGATAGGGCATCACTGGTCAGTTTGTACCGAACACCTGTTTCTGTGCTGTATGACTAACAGGTTGCTTTCTGGAAAGAAATACAAAATTCTTAGTTTCAAAGGGCTGTATTGTGGAAAAGATCAAGGAGATTTGAATAGCATTTCAATGTCAGTAAACTGATGTACTTTTGTTATTTTCATAGATGCCAGTGAAGGGAATATCTCAAGGTGCTATCTCCATCAACATTTCAATTGTGTGCAGCCAAAGACTCTGAGCTCTTCAAAAAGAATTTAAATTGTGAACATTTTGAGAATTAGAGAACAATGTAAAATGGTTGGTGGTAATGTTGCAGCACCTAGAAGCTAAGCACAATTACCTCACAGATAACCTTCTGCAATCTATCTCCCTTGGGTGGGATCATTCTTTGAAGGACATTTGTTTTCTGCAGCTCGCACTAAAACATCTTATTTCATGCTTTCAAAAATGTTTGAAAACGGTTCCCTGTACATGTAACGTGGAAAATAAGTGCAGAAGTAGGCCATGTGGCCCTTCGGGCCAGCACCGCCAGTTAATACGATCATGGCTGATCATCCAAAATCAGTACCCCGTTCCGGATTTTCCCCCCATATCCCTTGATTCCCTTAGCCCGAAGAGTTAAATCTAACTTGCTCCAGTTGTGAATATGTGGAATATTATGTTAACATTCACAATCTGCACTTACTAATGAAGAATGGTTATTTGGGTAAAGAAATAGGAAGATGTTAATGTCAATGGAATTACATTTCATCACTTTTGGCATAACAGCAGAAAAAGAGGTGACAAAACAAGCAAAATATATGTCATTACATTTAATAATGTATCAAAATTAACTGTTTTATTATGTATTTACAAATCATGAACTGAGTGCCATGTAATATATAGGATGATTTTATCAAAGGATGCCAGAACTGTAATTTTAATAGTTAATGTGCATGAAGATGTATCAGAATCTGTTTGTCATGAATTTTTAAACAAGTGTTAGAAAGACCAGCCCCCGTGAGGGGTTAAGTCTGTGATTGGCTGATGACCTAGGTTCTAGTGGAGGCAAGTGAGATGGTTAGATTAAACTGAGATATTTAAAATTCAGTGAAGCCAGATTGTTATTATCCAAATTAGGGCTAAGCTTGCTTGTTAAAGGAGAATGTAGAGGGGATAGTTGACAAAAGCAATTCTTGGTAGATAAAAGCAAATGCTGATTTACCAAAACAAAACCACAGTGCTGGAGTAACTCAGCGGGTTGGGCTGAAAAAGGGTCCCAATCTGAAACATTGCCTGTCCATCTCCTCCAGAGACGTTGAGTTACTCCAGCACTTTTTTTTCTTCAACAATCGTTGCATTCCTAATCGATTCTAAATTCTGATTCAACTGTCTAGTTGGTGTAGTCTTGGTCCAGCAATTCCAAAGGTATTTCAATTCTGCATAGCCAATTCAATTTAATAAAACTGTTAACAGTATTTGCAAAAACCCCCATGAAAATATCCATAAAAACTTAAACAGGAGTGTTAACACCCCCTAGGTAACAGTCTGGCAATTAATGCTAGGTCAGTCATTAATTTTAAATCTACGATTGCAACTTTGGTTATCAGAAATATTAAAGGAATTTGGGGGGAAAGTTGTTGAATTAGAGCAAGGATTTACATTGGGTTTATTGAATGGGGATGGGTGGGTGGGTGCATGAGAAAAATCAGGCTGAAGAGACTAAATGTTCCAATATCAAGAAAACCCATCTGTAAGGCAGCCTTGCAAGGGAATAGTTGTCATATCTGTCAGTAACAACCAAGCAGCCAACACAGCTAGTCAATACAGAAAACTCCACCATTGTAACTGCTGGAAACAGTGCATATATTGGCAGAACTATCACACAGCCTAGTCAAGCAACAGCTTGATGTGGTTTAGATCTGTCGTCCAGCCAGAATCTTACATTTCAGTTTCCATCCATGGGTATAACTGGCTCCCAGGGCTAATGTGGTAAATAATCATATAATTTAGCTCTGGGAGTCTTCAATATAGACCATTGACCCATTAGTTTCAAGTCAAAATATATACTCCTCACCCACCTTCTTCCTGCCCGTTCCATAAATTGCTAAATGTTAAATTTGTCCTAGTAAACATTTGACTGGAACATAAGAAACTACAGATGCTGGAATCATGAGAAAGAACACAAAGTGCTGGAGAAACTCAGCAGGTCCTGAAGGGAACAAAGACATTTGGGGTTGGGACTTGTTATAGACAATAGACAAAGGAGGAGGCCATTTGGCCCTTCGAGCCAGCACCGCCATTCAATGTGATCATGGCTGATCATTCTCAATAATTACACCGTTCCTGCCTTCTCCCCATCCCCGGCCTTCCATCGCCCGGCTCGGCCGCTGGACTTAACATCGCCGGCGCGGCTCGGCCGCGGGACCTAACAGTGCCCGGCGCGGCTCGGCTGCGGGGCCTTCCATCGCCCGGTACGGCCGCGGGACGTTTCAGCGCTCGGTGCGGCTCGGCCGCGGGGCCTTCCATCGCCCGGCGCGGCTCGGCCGCGGAACGGTTCAGCGCCCGGCGCGGCCTTCCATTGCCTGGCACGGCTCGGCCGCTGGACTTAACATCGCCGGCGCGGCCGCGGGGCTTGCCATCGCCCGGCGCGGCTCGGCCGCTGGACATAACATCGCCGGCGCGGCTCGGCCGCGGGACTTAGCAGCGCTCGGTGCGGCTCAGCCGCAGGGCCTTCCATCGCCCGGCGCGGCTCGGCCGCTGGACATAACATCGCCGGCGCGGCTCGGCCGCGGGACGTTTCAGTGCCCAGTGCGGCTCGGCCGCGGGGCCTTCCATCCCCTTGCGGGGGCTGTGCGTGTCGGTCGCCTCGGTAGGGGTCAAGCTGCCTGTCCGTGGGCGTGGGGGGGGGAAGAAAGTGGAAGTTTTGTTGCCTTCCATCACAGTGAGGGGGTGTTTGGAGTCACTGTGATGGATGTTTGTGTTGGGGTCATGTGTCCTGTGTTCTTTTCTTTTTTGTTGTGTTCTGTGACTGCTGTAATTTCGTTCGGTATCTGTACCGAATGACAATAAAGTTCTGTAATCTGTAATACCCCCTGACTCCGCTATCCTTAAGAGCACTATCTAGCTCTCTCTTGAATGCATTCAGAGAATTGGCCTCCACTGCCTTCTGAGGCAGAGAATTCCACAGATTCACAACTCTCTGACTGAAAAAGTTTTTCCTCATCTCAGTTCTAAATGGCCTACCCCTTATTCTTAAACTGTGGCCCCTGGTTCTCGACTCCCCCAACATTGGGAACATGTTTCATATCATATATATACAGCCGGAAACAGGCCTTTTCGGCCCTCCAAGTCCGTGCCGCCCAGCGATCCCCGTACATTAACACTATCCTACACCCACTAGGGACAATTTTTACATTTACCCAGCCAATTAACCTACATACCTGTACGTCTTTGGAGTGTGGGAGGAAACCGAAGATCTCGGAGAAAACCCACGCAGGTCACGGGGAAAACGTACAAACTCCTTCCAGTGCAGCACCCGTAGTCAGGATCGAACCTGAGTCTCCGGCGCTGCATTCGCTGTAAAGCAGCAACTCTACCGCTGCGCTACCTTGTCCAACCCCTTAATAATCTTATACGTTTTGATAAGATCTCCTCTCATCCTTCTTCAGATGGTAAAGGAAATAATGCAGGAACATTAAATTTAAGCTCCATCCCACCACTTCTCTTGGTTCAAGTGGATATATCTATGGCATGTTTTGAAGATTAGCAAGATTATTTCTCCCCTCTTACTCCACCGAAATCAACTAGTAATAAATCTCATTGCTGTGAACAAGATATTTTGTACAAAAAATGGCAGACCCTGTAGGTCTACATAAGCAGCAGCCTTTAAAGAAAAACCTTGAGTGATTGAATGTTCAGCCAGGGCTTTGCAAAGACATTTTCAACTTTAAATTTATTTTTGTTTTACACAAAGCACATCATCCATTTCTGTCATCCATTTCAGAAATGTCTCCAATGTACAAATACCAGTTTTATAACCTGGAGACTCAAGTAGCCCTTTAGATGACTTTTTGGTTGACCTCACACACAGTGCAGGAAAACTATGAAAGCTTCAACCAGGTTACGAGGAAAGGTTATTGTTTTAAATCTATAGGAGGAGACCGTACCTTTCTTTGTTTTCAATTAAAGAAGTCATGGCTATATGCCGGTCGAATACCTCTCCAAGGTGTAATGTATGACATGGGCCCGAGGCTATTGTGGCCCATAAATTGCAGTGAAATAGCCATATCACCGCCTCAAGCAGTGCATTAAATATCTCCCCTGCCTCCTCATTAAGAGCACAATTGCAGGCCTCGATGATGGAAACTGGGGGGGGGGCTGTATTTGACACATTATTTGCATACTGTATGGACGTGTGGAAACGCACAGGCCTAAAAATCATTGCCAAAATAACTATATTTGTGCCCCCTTTACGTGGGATTAAATGAACTATTTGAAAAAAAAAAAAGCAACAGAAAAATAATTTAAGTGGTCGGAACCAAAACAAAGTCTTCATAACTGCTTCATAAAGGAGGAAGCTGAAGATAGATTGATTCATCGCACATTTAAACAAAGGGAAAGGTAATTGAAGGAAGACAGTTTAGATTAAATTACATTTCAGAATGAGAGTGCCTATGCTTTGGGAGAGGTGGTGTCAGCAAATTCAAGGTGGCTGCATTTAGTTAAAGACAATGATTGATGTGTTTTCAGACACCGAATGGCTTGTTGGACGAATTTCAAGAGTAATGATTCTTTCCCAGACTCCAGTATTTGCCCAGTGGGTCCTTCACCCTGGCCACTGTTAATCATATTGTTTAACAGCTTGGGTATTTAAATATCATTGTATTTTGATTTACTGGAAGGAACTGCATCTCAGTCCTCAAAAGATCATATAGTTTGAAACACTGAATGATCAGTTGATTTGTCTGTTAAGCAGACCTTCTGCGGGAAACTAAATTTAAACTAAACAAGTGCACCAAAATGAGATTCTCCAAAACATCTGGGTTTCACAAATCTAATAGCTTAATAAATTTTACCCAAGTTTTGAGATTCAATAAGCATCTCGTGTCTCAAAGTCCATCCACTTCCTGGGAAGGCAGGACTTTCATATGAAGAAAGACTGGATAGACTCGGCTTGTACTCATAGAAACATAGAAAATAGGTGCAGGAGTAGGCCATTCGGCCCTTCGAGCCTGCACCGCCATTCAATATGATCATGGCTGATCATCCAGCTCAGTAACCTGTACCTGCCTTCTCTCCATACCCCCTGATCCCTTTAGCCACAAGGGCCACATCTAACTCCCTCTTAAATATAGCCAATGAACTGGCCTCAACTACCTTCTGTGGCAGAGAATTCCACAGACTCACCACTCTCTGTGTGAAGAAATGTTTTCTCATCTCGGTCCTAAAAGACTTCCCCCTTATCCTTAAGCTGTGACCCCTGGTTCTGGACTCCCCCAACATCGGGAACAATCTTCCCGCATCTAGCCTCTCCAACCCCGTAAGAATGTTATGTTTCTATAAGATCCCCCCTCAGTCTTCTAAATTCCAGCGAGTACAAGCCTAGTCTATCCAGTCTTTCTTCATATGAAAGTCCCGCCATCCCAGGGATCAATCTAGTGAACCTTCTCTGTACTCCCTCTAAGGCAAGAACGTCTTTCCTCAGATTAGGAGACCAAAACTGCACACAATACTCCAGGTGAGGTCTCACCAAGGCCCTGTACAACTGATACTCCAGGTGCGGTCTCACCAAGGCCCTGTACAACTGATGTTCCAGGTGCGGTCTCACCAAGGCCCTGTACAAATGAATTTACTCGCTGGAATTTAGAAGATGCAGGAAGATTGTTCCCGATGTTGGAGAAGTCCAGAACAAGGGGTCACAGTTTAAGGATATTAAGGGGGAAGTTTTTTAGGACCGAGATGAGAAAGTTTTTTTTCCACACATAGAGTGGTGAATCTGTGGAATTTTCAGCCACAGAAGGTAGTTGAGGCCAGTTCATTGGCTATATTTAAGAGGGAGTTAGATGTGGCCCTTGTGGCTAAAGGGATCGGGGGTATGGAGAGAAGGCAGGTACAGGATACTGAGTTGGATGATCAGCCATGATCATATTGAATGGCGGTGCAGGCTCGAAGGGCCGAATGGCCTACTCCTGCACCTATTTTCTATGTAAATTCAAGGGATAGATGAGCAATTTCTTGGTGTGTACTTTGACGAAAGTAGAGAAAAATCTTCATGTTCTTAAATTTCTATGAAAAAATTGTACCTGGAATTATTTTGTTTTCAATAATCATTAATTGGGTTGTGTATTAAAATTGAGCCTAGAATTTGGATCCACTAGTGCGTGTTTTTCAGAAGCAAATTGGATGTAAAAGCGATTTTACCTGGGGCAGATTGAGCTAGTGATCATTTCTAGGGGAATTCATGCTCCTTGGGAAATTAGCCTGGCTATTTCCATGTGCAATTTGCCTCCGTGCTTCCGATGTTTCCCCAAGTTTGGTTGCACGCAAATGACAGAAGTTGTACACATTTTCTCTCCTGCTGGCATAAATAATCTGCAAGATGGTGCCAAGGTGTGGTGGCTGTGTCCTCTTACCAAAGAAGGATCGACTATCATCTAATACAATCAGTCTACTTACTCTTTTAAAATATCTTTCACCTATTGTACTTGGGTCTGATGCGAGTGTATTTATGTATAGTATTATCTGATCTGATTGTAAATAACTAAGCATTTCACGGCACCTCTGTACTTGTAACAATAAATCTCAATCTAAATTGGATATTTTGGATACAAACTTGCAAAAATAAAACTATTGCATTGTTGCATTTGCGTCTGCTTAGTAGGATGCCCCTTCAGGCAACTGCGAGACCTGATTGGGCAACTACGGAACTCATTTCAGGCTTTTTTAAACACCTTCCAAAGTTCAGCACATGCATGAACCAAGAGGGATTGCTTTATTTAGCTTTGAGCTGCTGACATGGTCATTCCATGGGTGCCTTGACCATGACACCATCACCAGCAGTGCATTTACAACCTTTCTAGCTGAGCGTGGCATGGTTTGCAGGAATGCTAACAGCTGCCACGACAGCGTCAACACTCTCCGCTCAATGATGGATGTGCCCCAAAAATATGGATGGATTTCAACAGTAGCCACATATTCCGAAACGTTTATGACAGCAAAAATAAAATGAACATTTTCTGCAACATAACACAATCTTTTCAGTACAATACCTATGCACACACTTTGGGTGCCCAGCACCACATCACAGCAGCTCTGTGATTGCAAGATTTTTGTTGCTCTACCGTTCATCTTGGAGTACCTAACGAGATTGTAAACATTCTTCTGCACTGGCATCATTTTGGAAGGATTCTTATTCTTGGCACAAGCCTGTGGCTATCTCCTGCCATATTGTTTGAATTATATCTTTAGTTTTAATTTTTTTACGTTTTAGAGATACAAGCACGGAAACAGGCCCTTTAATCCACTGAATCCGCGCTGACCCGCGATCCCTGCACATCCTACACACACACACTAGGGACAATTTACATTTATATCAAGCCAATTAACCCACAAACCTGTACGTCTTTGGAGTGTGTGAGGAAACCGGAGCACCTGGAGAAAACCCACGCAGGTCACAGGGAGAACGTATCAACTCCGTACAGGATCAAACCTGGGTTTCTGGCGCCGTAAGGCAGCATCTCTACCCGTGTCACCGTGCCGCCCTGGTGGGTCTCCTCTCATCAATGTCACGCTGCACACACTCCTCACATCCCTGTCATCATGATTTCAATGCCACTTCAGAATTGTGATACGCTCTCCCCTTTTCCAAAGCAGCCATAATGTATTGCATGGCTGCCATAGATTGTGTGACTCGAACTGACGCCCTACTTTTATTGGTGTGCAGCTAAATAGATCCAGCTCTTTTTAAAATTTTGACCAACGTGATATTCAAAATTTAAACTGATTTGGCACTGCCTTCAGGATTAAAAGAGTTCTTCTGTTGAAATTAAGGACCAGCTAAACCTCCCATAAATGCCCCTCCACTCTTCTAGCTTTCTTTCCTCCCACTCCTGCAATCAGTCTGAAGGGTCCCAACCCAAAAAGGTCACATATCCATGTTCTCCAGGGATGCTGCCCAATCCACTGAGTTACTCCAGCATTTTGTGTCTCTCCTCCATAAATATTAATACCACCTTTGACTGATATCTGTAACTTACTCATTAGTCCTTCCAAACCCCACAATCATTTAGACAGACAAGAGACAATAGGTGCAGGAGTAGGCCATATAAGATTCATTGTTTCAGATTTGGATATTTGTGGGGGATTTTCCTAAAAAGCATTACTGATAAAATACTTCAACCTCTTTCCATTAGCTACCAGTCAATCATGCTCATCACCTGATGTATGGAGTAAATATCACCACTTAGGAAACAGTTTAAAAGATTTTGAAGAATGCACAACTAGATTATGTATCATGCCACATTGATGTATTGGTGATTCTTTAGAAATAAATATTTTACTCCATAAAAATCATGAACATTCTAAAAAGCACCAAAAACACCTGAATTTATTCTTATTATGAAAAAAGAATTTAAAAACAAATATTTTCATGATTTTTTGATGTGAAAAAGCATACTGCCTGAACCTAATTTTTTTTTCTAATTAGAAAAAAGTGTGTCACTATATAATTTTCTGGATTTACTTGCTAGAAAATGCAGCATTTATAGTATCGAAATATCTCTTTTATTTTGAAAAATACACAAGCTCATGATCTCTACACAGAAAAGTATGAATTCGCACAACAAATATACACTGCAAGATTCTATAAAACAAATTATACACAAAGATTAAATATGTACACCATATTCTAATAACTTAGATTGCCACAGCAAAATTTCATTTCAAATATTTCATGTAAAAAAACCTTACCCTTTAAACATAAGGCACATTGTTAAGGTCAGTGCAGAGTGATCATTGGGCAACTGTGAATGGAAAATTGTTGTACGTCGGCGATATATTTTTGTTCTTGTGGAATGTAGTGACGGTTGATCCAAATAGGAATTTAATGTTCTAAATGCTAAGCAGAGATGACTAATAAAAGTCAGCTGTAGAGATGCTGTAAAATTTTCAGTGGTCCAGATTACTGAAACTTCACTGTTACCAAAAAGTGTTCAAAACCATTACTGCAGTGTGCAAGAGCAACTTCAGGTTCAAAAAGCACACAAAATCCATACTATTTTCTTTAACCCACACTTAGTTCACTACATTTAACAATAGTTGGGTGAGGCACCTCAGTTTTTATGGCTTTACAGTATGCAGCTACATTGTTTTAAAAACGTGGTGGAAGACAAAACGAAACATTAAACCTGCGCTTTTGCCAAGTATCATTACTGCAATACATCCTCTGCCGTGCAATATTGACTTTTACAAAATTATGTTTAGCTTTTGAACCCACTTGCTCCTGCAGCCAACTGCAGTACACATGTGTCATGTTTGCTCCAGAATTAGTTGAGTACCAAGTAGCTCACTGCACAGTGAAAATACTCTGCACTTCCAGGGAAGACAAGAAACTCAACTCACTTATCTTTGTCCAACATACGTGCCATTTCCATTCTTGACAGCTGTTCTCAAACTTACAACTTTGAAAGATTCTGTGTGTTCACTCCAACTCTAAAACTGAAAACGAGGGTTTTGAAAAAACCTTTCCTCCTGCATTGCCTACAATTGGTAAAGAGGCGAGGAGCAATTCAATTCAATTCTGATTTTAAATTTGTTGCTTGTAGTTCAAAGTTCTCCAAAGCAGACCTGCTGCAGGGACTCCCACATCCGACAATGTACTCTTGAATTAATGTTCATCTATACCAAAAGACACCACACTCATCACGGGGCAATTCACAATCTCCAACAGTAAACTTTCAGCTCATTTCTTGAATGCTAATTTTCTTTTAAAACGAACACTCATTTCAAAAGGATCCAAACTAAAAAAAAAAGAAAACTTGTCAAATATTGCTTTTAATACATTATGTGTAATATATTACACCCATTAAGCAAACAAACATTAAGACTACGGTAGATAGTTGCAGAACAGGGCAGCACAGTGGCGCAGCTGTCAAGCTTCTGCCTCACAGTGCCAGACACCCGGTTTTGATCCTGACCTCAGGTGCTGTGTGGAACTTGCATGTTCTCCCTGTGACCATGAGAGTTTCTTCTAGGTGCTCCAGTTATTGCTGCATTCCAAAGACATGCAGGTTTGTAGGTTAATTGGCCTCTGTAAATTGCCCTTAGTGTGTAGGATGACAAAGTGGGATAACATTGAATTAGTGTATGGGTGGGCATGGACTTGGTGGGCCAAAGTGCATGTTTCCACGCTAACCTAAAATTAAAACTTTTTCTCTCTACTAGATTTAGAGGGAAATCACCACTGCTAACGTTTTGGGAGCATATTCTCACTTGAAGATGATCAAGTGAGCTACCCAACTAAAAGAGGAAAATGTACAAAAATGTATTTAGTCCAAATGCACAACTCCAGACTGTTTAATTGAATTTTTAAACTTTTTGCATACTTAAACAGTTATACTTAAATGGTTCTCCAGATTTTAGGATGACAAACCAAGCCGCCTTAAAAAAAATAACTGGTGGCATATTTCTGAATGTTCAACCAATAAATAATTCCTATTTATTTGGCTATATTTAAGAGGGAGTTAGATGTGGCCCTTGTGGCTAAAGGGATCAGGGGGTATGGAGAGAAGGCAGGTACAGGTTACTGAGCTGGATGATCAGCCATGATCATATTGAATGGCGGTGCAGGCTTGAAGGGCCGAATGGCCTACTCCTGCACCTATTTTCTATGTTTCTATTTTTAAAAAGATGTTGGCCTTTTATTTGTAGGAATGGTCAAAACAGACGAATATAAAGTATCCTTGGCTGTAAGGCACTTTGGGAGGCGAGATACTGCAAGATATCATTGAGTTTTATCCATTTTATTTACCTCTGGTCATAATCAGATGGCTGTCAATTTTTAAGGATGAAAGAAAATGAGGAGAGATGGAATCCTCAAATTAAGACTTTTGCAGTGGAACACAGTACACTGAATTTTTCATTGAATGAAACGTACAAGCCAGCGCAATGGTGCAGCTAGTACAGCTATCATTTCACAGCTCCAACAACCCAGATTTTGTGCTTGCACAATCTCTCTGACAATATAAGCTACATCTCAGTGCTTCCTGCCACATCCCAAAGGGGTGTGGGGGCCAGTAAGTTAATTACCACAGTAAATATTTCCTCGAGAGTAGAATCTGGGCAGGAGTTGAAAGAAATACGGGTAGAATACAATTTAATTAGTCTAGGATTAGTGTAAATACGGTGCACAATGGTTGGCACAGAATCAGTGGGCTGAATGAACCATTTTTGTGTTGCATCACTCTAACCCAAAGTATGGCTCAGTAGCATCATAATAATAATAATTGTTCACAGTTGCAAGAACTTTCATACCTTCAAATTTCTTTTTTTGCAACAAAACAGTGGGGTCCTTCAGTAGTCAGAGAGTTCAGAGTCCCTGTGGTCAACAAAAAATAAAGTCAGTATTAAATTAATACATATTCCCCAAGTCATATTATAGTTGCATATCCAATATGTTAAATCTTAAGAGTTTCATTTTTGTAAACCAGCATCGACAGTACCTTGTTTCAAAGTTAGGATTCATTGGTTGCCAGACTTGCAATGAATGTTGGAATGCCATTGCCCAAGTGACATGTATCACCATGTGCTGCAGTCCAACCAATATGCGAAGCCACAAAGCTAATACCAGTGCTAAGATAGTCAGAAACATTCAAAATGTGCTTTGTACCGTACAACATTTTCAGAGTTCTTGCTTTTGCTTATACCCCCCAAAATATCTTAGCTTACTTATTTTTTAAAACAGACACACAAAGGACGATTCATGGTGGACTTACAGTATTTGTTTATAGATGCTACCATATGGTTACAATTCCCCTCAAATTATATTTTCCATTCAAAATTCCTATTAAGGATTTAAAGCCTCATGTTGTTGATGTTGAACAGCTCAATGGGTTGTCCCTAAAGGCATTGCACTTAATAGAAACATAAATTACAAAACTAAAAAACTACTCTACAATCCATCTGCCTGGTTCTTAAAAACATACCTGAAAATAAGAAACATGAGTGATGCATAGAATTCTAATTAACCTTCTCCACCAACTCAAACTTGCATTGAGGATAACAACTGACAATTAATAATCAAATGATCAATGGCAATGTCAACGTGCTCCTTAAAAAAATACTTCTCTCCCAATAAATATTTAATACCCTTGCCAAACACACACACATAAAAATAATATTTTGCAGCTCAGAACATCACCATTTTATACAGTGACATACAAATATTTAAGTTCTGCCAAACACATCACAATTGTTGATGTGCTGTTCATTTTGTAGCCCCACAGAAGTGGAGAGAAAACTACAACTCCCAAATGCAATTCACTCTAAATGGCACCCAAGGATATTGTGTAGAACTCGGCAATTTAATCAATCAAATTTTGCTTGGCTGCAGGTGCCAATTTCAAGTTATCATTCACACGTTAATTCAGTTTTCAGTTATCCGTTGGCTGCACCTGGTTAATGAGACTTGTTCTTATTTACTATTTTTAATTCCAATTTTGCAAATTAGAAGTGAATTGGTAATTTGGTTAAGGTTAATTGGAATTCTATGCCTTGCTAATGTTCCGTATTTCCAGGTATGTTTTTAAGAGCCAGTCAGATGGATTGTGGAGTATCTTTTGTACTTTATGTTTCTATTATGTGTAATTCCTTTATAGATTAACTTTTGTCAGTGGATGTTCACAGGGTCAATAAATATAGACATACAATCTCTATTTATTTTGTTATTTCTCTCACATGAATCTTTTGACAACTGGCACTTTCCATCCACTGAAAATATAACTAATTATCTCTCTTTGGTCATGGGAGAGAAAACATTCGATCTTTAGTTAAGACCTTGTTAGGAATGTGCTACAAAACACAATAACTGTCGTTGTTCAGTTGAAAAGGGTACAGAAACGATTTACGAGGATGCTGCCAGGACTCGTGGGCCTAAGTTATAGGGAGAAGATGAGCACGCTAGGACTTTACTCCTGGAAGCGCAAGAGGATGAAGGGTGATCTTAGAGAGGTGTACAAGGAATCATGAGAATAGATAGCGTGTGGGGGGGGGGGGGGGGGGGGGAGATTTAATAGGAACCCAAGAGACAACTTTTTTTTTTACACAAAGGATGGTAGGTATATGGAACGAGCTGCTGGAAGAGATAGTTAAGGCCACAACTATCATAGTATTTAAGAACCATGTAGAAAGATATATGGTTAGGATAGGTTTGGAGAGATATGGGTCAAATGCAGGCAGGTAGGACCTGGGTGGATGGGGCATGTTGGTCGATGTGGGCAAGTTGGGCATAAGGGGCCGCTTTCACGCAATACAACTCTACGACTCTAAAGCACAGGTTTTACTACTCCACATTGGGGACAGCACTGTTATGTTGAAGGTAATGGTGCCAGAGTCATGCAGTGAAAATCATTTGAAGAGTTAGTGCCCACACAGTTAGATTCTCATTAACCAGCTAATCACCAAGGTCTCATCATCTTGATTTGAAAGACGAATGCTCGTTTGACAAATCTGAAATATGTAACAATGTGTTCAACATCGTAGATGTATCCATTTTATTGAAGGAACTGCAGATGCTGGTTTACACAGATAGATCCAAAATGCTGGTTCTCCAAATGCTTCCACTGAACTCCAGACGAAATATTACTGATTGTATGCCGTGTTGTCACCTTCCCCTCAGCTAATAATTAACCATCCTACATTTCTTGATCAGCTTCTGCACTGATCTGTCATTTTCACACCTTTCCCTTCTAAATCTCTAGACTTCCTTTCCCTTGACTCTTAGTCTGAAGAAGGGTCTTGACCAGAAACATCATCCATTCCTTCTACCCAGAGATGCTGCCTGTCCCACTGAGTTACTCCAGCATGGTGTATTTACCTTCCATTTTATTGAAGGGGGGCGGGAGGAGGAAATAAAGCTCCCTTTACTAAATGCGTTTTTCCTCTAACAATGGCAGGTGATGTCAATATAGTCCAAAGCTATGCCAAATATTCATTCATATAAAGGCACTTCACACAATTTGCAAATTTGTGCAAAAGACTTCAGACAAGAAAACAGTCAAAGCTAATTTTAGAGTAGATTTAAAATGGAAATAAATATGAGTTATGAAAAAATCGTTTACTAGAAACAGAGCATCCTTACTAAGAATTCCCATAACATTCAGATGACCATCCTTTTAAATTTTAAAATGTGTAGATCCAGCAAATTACTCACTGGATTCTACTTAGCTCACCTCACAAAATATTCTTACTTTGAAGCAGAATCTGAACTTTCACCCAAAAGGAAATGAAAAATCAGGGATTCCAAACACCAATGTCAAATTCTTCTCTAATTTCATTTACAAGTTTGCAAATGATAGCACTGTTGTGGGTCAGATTTCAAATGAGATACGGCACAGAAAGGAGATAGGGACCTCAGTAATATGGTGTCAATACACCAACTTCTCCCTCAACGGCATCAATACTTCAGGAGATAAAGTGGTGTACTTGCCCAGTCAGCACCAATGCAGCTGAAGTGGAGGTGGATGAGAGCTCCAAGTTCCTTCGTGAACTAATGAAATTTAGTATGTCTCCAATTACTTACCAACTTCTACAGGTGACCACAGAAAGCATCCTATTGGAATGCATCACAGGTTGGTTTGGCAACAGCACTACCCAAAACTGTAGCCAGACATAATCAGGGACCACTTACACCCCAATCATTCTCTCATTGTCACAAATTCATGAACAGCTTCCTCTCTGCTGTTGTCAGGCTACTGACCGGTTCTTCCATAAACTAGGGTGCAGTCCCAATTTACCAACCAACCTCATTGCAGACTTTGAACTTTTTAAAAATAATCTGCACTTTCTCTGTAACTGTAACACTATCACCCTGTAACACTATATTCAGGTATTTTTTTTCTTTGCACTACTTATTGCATTTGTGTATGGCTTGATTGTACTAGTGTACAGAATAACGATTGAATTACACAAACACCATTTTTCATTGTGCTTCGGTACAGGTGACAATAATAAACAAATACCAATGTCAATAGGTTAGCAGAACCTTGGGAATTGTCAGCCTTTAGCCTCATTAAATTCCTTAGGCATTTCATTACTCAATTCATTTATTTATTTCTTCCCTATCGCTAAAAAAAAATTGTAACTTTCAGTATCCTTAGCATTCAACTTAGTTAGTATGCACACCATTTAAAAATAAACTTAAAAAAGTTGTGTAAACTGCATGTTGATGGAAAGAACATTAAAATCAGTTAAAGTTGCTTTTCCTCGAGTTTTACCTGAAGCTGGTCATGCGTTTGACTGGATTTTAATTTAATTCAATAGGTGGCAGTAAACCTCTGTATTTTTCATAGGCTGGTATATGTCACACCAGGAACTCTAATAGTTATCTGTCCTGACCCTACACCCTTCGTTAAAAAAAACCTTTTGGCTGTTAAATTACAAAAGAAAAAATAGGCAATAAGCAGGATAGTCTTGGTTCGTGCATCCCATTAATTAATGCAAATTAGGTTTGTAAAATACATACAGGAAGGACAGAGACACAAAATTAAAGAGCAATTGAATTCAATGCCTAATCAAGTACAAAAAAGAAAAAGCGTGGATTAAAACAGGATGGAAAAGATAAAATTACAATCCCGCCAAAATATCCATGAATCACTATTTTTCTGTAATGTTAATAGAGAAATTAACAATTATATTAAATGGAATCAGAGATTAAATTATAAGCCACAAATATAAGCTACATATTCAGTTTGTAGCAAATGCACAAAAACAACTTCATGACACTCAATCCGAGTGAATGTACAGATAGTGAGCTAGAATCAACTTGGGTGAAGTTAGCAGCAGACCAGCAAAACACAAGTGTGAAAAACTTTTGAAAATGTTCAAAATGTAGAAACAAGGAACTGCCTGAAGAAGTGTCTCGACCCGAAACGTCACCGATCCATGTTCTCCAGAGATACTGCCTGACCTGCTGAGTTACGCCAGCATTTTGTGTCCTTTTGAAAACTCTGCTCTTGAGTAAAATTGTCCTACAATTAATTTGATAGCACATTCTGGACTACCATTAGATCTGACGTTCCTTTGGGATAGTTACATTAGCAATGAATCCATGTACCGTAAAAAAATTAAACACGCATTTATTGAGTGGTCATAACTTCAAAGAATTGCATTCAGTTTCTCTCTTTAACACCATGACCAGTGTCACAATGTCTTGATCACTATCACGATCAATGAGTTTCAGACGGACCCAATGGCAAAATGTGTATATTTGAACCATCACAATATGTACAAAAATAAAATTTAAAGTGCAAGGGAGATTATTATGTTCTTCTTTTGGAGAATTGTTGAGGGACAACTTTAATTAGAAAACATCAAAATGAACAGTAATCAATGAGACATTCTGTCCAAATTAAAATGAACAGACTTATATCTTCAATTACCAAAGTGTACTGTCACATCCTTTGTTCCAATGCATAATATAAAATTATGTATGAAGAAGCTACTTTAATTAAACTGATGTACATTTCAGAATGAAATCCAGTCCATATTTTGAAATTGCCACCTGGAAACTAATGCATTTTGAACATTTCTTGTTTTAAGATTTGTAATTCCTTCTTTAAAAGAACTCTAACAAATTGCACTTTACTCAGATTTGAGGGAGGATATTCTTGCTATTGAGGGCGTGCAGCGTAGGTTTACTAGGTTAATTCCCAGAATGGCGGGACTGTCATATGTTGAAAGACTGGCTAGGCTTGTATACACTGGAATTTAGAAGGATGAGAGGGGATCTTATCGAAACATATAAGATTAAGGGGTTGGGCACATTAGAGGCGTTCCCAATGTTGGGGGAGTCCAGAACCAGGGGCCACAGTTTAAGAATAAGGGGTAGTCCATTTAGAACGAAGTTGAGGAAAAACTTTTTCAGTCAGAGAGTTGTAAATCTGTGGAATTCACTGCCTCAGAAGGCAGTAGAGGCCATTTCTCTGAATGCATTCAAGAAAGAGCTAGATAGAGCTCTTAAGGATAGCGGAGTCAGGGGTATGGGGAGAAGGCAGGAACGGGGTACTGATTGAGAATGATCAGCCCTGATCACATTGAATGGCGGTGCTGGCTCGAAAGGCCGAATGGCCTACTCCTGCACCTATTGTCTATTGTCAGAGCATCTCCACTCTATGGGTTTAAATATTATTTAAATTATTTAAATTAAATATTATTTAAATTATTATTTACATTTTCAAACCTACTAGATGGTTGTTCAATATCTGTAGTGGCTGGAGGGCATTGTAGTTTCTGCACTAGAGTATTGCATTCAACATCTTAATCAGAATTGGCTTCCAATGAATGGTGAGATGCACCGTCCACAAATATGCGACAATGAGAAAGCCCTCATGAGACTCCAATTGTAGTTAATTTTAAACCATTGCATCAACTGACCCCATCAGAATACCCAATTGGGTACAACTAACGAACCATCACCAATAGATGCACAGCACTTGACCCAGCTCGCCACAAAACATTGTTACACTTTCCTGTCCAAGTCACTTTTGATAACACTCTCTCGCCTGCTCCTACAATTTTCAATCCCACGTGTCCTTACATTTGCTGTGTTATCAAGTATTATTTTTGAAATCCATCTGAGGGCAGTGACGAATATTTCTTCAAGTTTTCTTACTTGAAAGTGTTTCAGAAACTACTATTAGGTTTTCTTTTGTTGTCAAAAGTAGGACTCAAATGGTTTTAAAATGTGACAAACTGTAGCCAACTATTTGAAAAGTCCCTTTTTATTTCTGAATCAAATAACTTACTTCAATGTACATAATTCTAATGTTCTGACACCTCATACAGCATTGACAAAAGCAAAATACCACAGAAACTAAAAATCTAAAACAGAAAATGTTGGAAAAGCTCAGCAGATCACACAGCCTCCAAAGAACCCAAACGTTAATTCTACTTTATTTCACATTGCACTGAATTGAGCTTTGCTATGCGATTTAGAACGGACCAACTGGGTAATATTAATCACTGCATTCATTTCAAAATGTTTTAAAGACCATAGTCATTTAAGTAGAAGTAAAGGAAGGAAGTGAGAGATAAAAAGGGTACAATAAGAAAATGGTAATCCATGGGAATACAAGATCAGTCATGATCAGTGCGACACAGCAATGCAGCATTTCATACCACTATCACGTAATTCCAGGTATCTGGATGCAATCCTGACATTAGGTGCTGTCTGTGCAGTATTTACACATACTCTCCATGATTGCACTGATTTCTTTCTTCATCCCAAAGGCAAACTAATACGATAATCTATCAATAGTTCAATAATATTATATATTGCCACGAGTGGAGGCAGGAGAATTGGGGAGGAGCGGGTGGGCATATGAGAGAGAATAGGTTGCTGGGGGATAAATGGGACTGATGGCTCTATTCCAACACCCAGCATAGATTTCATGGGTAAAATGGCTGCCTATTGTGCTGGAAGGAAATGTTTATTTAATTATGATAAAAAATGTGCGGTTCATCTTCAAACATCGATAAATTAATTCGCTAGTCTCTTACCCATCATTCCAGTTTTCATTAGCTGCCTCTTCTGCCACCAGACTTTCATACTCATTTACAGCATACCGCTCCCAGTCGGTCATTTCTGGTCCCTCATTTTCCACATCTTGCTGCACAGGGAAGATTGCAATTGCAGAGGTTTCACAACAGCTTTTTTTATGTAGCTATGAATGGAGCTTAAAGACACTGCACAATTCTCCCTGTTTTTACAGACAGCTTAATTGTATAAATCTGATGCACTGACCATTAATTCCAATTTTTGCAGAACTACTCAATTTTATGGGCACTTTTTTCCTTCAGTATCCAAAGATACAATCTGGCATGACCTATTCCAACCAAACATATTCAAAGTTTATTCACAAAATGCTGGAGTAACTCAGCAGGTCAGGCAGCATCTCGGGAGAGAAGGAATGGGTGACGTTTCGGGTCGAGACCCTTCTTCAGATTGAAGAAGGGTCTCGACCCGAAACGTCACCCATTCCTTCTCTCCCGAGATGCTGCCTGACCTGCTGAGTTACTCCAGCATTTTGTGAATAAATCGATTTGTACCAGCATCTGCAGTTATTTTCTTATATTCAAAGTTTATTTGGGTAATTGGAAATTTAACGTCATAAAATTTAAGAAAAGATCCAAATGACAACTTGAATTAAAAATGAAAATTATGCAAAAGCGTAGCTTGAGTAGAAACAAAGGAAGAAATTGAAAGGATGTCTTCATTTTTAAAGGCCGATTCTTAGCAATGCATACTTGATGCAAAAGAGTCCCACACATTAGCCAGCAATAAAGGTGCATATGAGAATATAAGTAATGCATGCAAGAATGTGGTGCATCCAAGTATTAATGTATATATGCACCTCAAAGCCCTAAGCTCCCTCGAGAATGGACAAGATCAACGTGATAAGAAGTTATTCCCAAACAAGGGTGATGGTGTGGGAGAGGGTGTTAATTCCTATTGAACTTGCAACAAGCTGTGATAGTTTATTCAGAATGATGCCTTTACATTGTAGATTTCTTTGGAGATAATCAACTGGTGGCTAAGCCTCCTCAGTACCCAATAACGTTCAGAGCAATATAGTATCCGAGATTTTCCATTAACGTTTGCTGAAACTGGAGCGACAGCCCAGTTGAATGGAGTCAGAGATGAGGCAAATATTTCCTCAATTATTCTTACACCTTTCCTTTCAAGGTCAAGCGACAGCAATATTAGTTTAGATCATTTATTTTGCTTAATTAAGATTGTGGCGTCTCTCCTCATGGAATGTTTTAAGAATTTAAGAATGTCGTACAAAGGATACGATTCAGTGTTAAAACAATTACCCTCTGGATAGAAAAAGGATCCTTTTGCTCGTGATCCAAATACTTGTCGATGTTAAAAAGGGTGTCGAAAAATATATTTGCCATCTTACATTTCTTCAGATCGTGAAGTGTGATTTTTCCTGTGTACAAATTTGGCAAGTTAATTTAATAAAAAATATATACTTTACAAGCAAATTTAATACTTATTTATACTCTAAATAGCTTGGGGTTTATGCAGCTTGGCAATAAAAGTCTTAAATTTCTGCTAAACTATACAAGTTGCATGTTCATACGATCCCTCCCTGATCATCCGATGCTGCTAGTTAGCTTTTATTCCCCCCCTTGCCAAAGCAAACACTAATACGAAAGTATGTGACTGTGATAAAACGGCAGCGGTAGAGTTGCTGCCTTACAGCGAATGCAGCGCCGGAGACTCAGGTTCGATCCTGACTACGGGCGCCGTCTGTACGGAGTTTGTACGTTCTCCCCGTGACCTGCGTGAGTTTTCTCCGAGATCTTCGGTTTTCTCCCACACTCCAAAGACGTACAGGTATGTAGGTTAATTGACTGGGTAATATGTAAAAATTGTCCCTAGTGTGTGTAGGATAGTGTTAATGTGCGGGGATCGCTGGGCGCCGCGGACTCGGTGGGCCGAAGGGCCTGTTTCCGGCCTGTATCTCTAAATCTAAAATAAAAATCTACTCACCCATTTATGGTTTCTGAAGGAGTTGTAGGTTTGCAGTTAAGAGTAGGAATACTTTTTTTCCCCCCACAAACCACCACTACCTCCCTTTCACTACCTCCCATCCTTTCCCCAAGAATCTAGTTTGTAATAATAGCATTACTATTAAGGACTGGTTGAGATTTCCAGAAAGTGTGCCAGAATGACAGAAATGTTATTCTTCATCTAATTATTGAAAACCCTGAGTACTCAGTGCTGACAAGACAAATATATCTTGCAGCACAGTCATCCCACAGACATGAACATAAACAGCTTTATCTTCCGTCAAAACGAAAATCAAAAGTACTTCAACATGACTATATTTCGCATAATCAGCAACATGGTTCATTTAATAACAAACTGAAAGAATAGAATTATTTCCACTAAAACGCAAACATGACTGGATCAGTTGAATTTGCATCACTATCAAATGATTACCTTCGCATTCTGGCTTCACAAGATCAAGCAATTGACAAAGGCAGTCCTCAAAAGGCAATGGTTCAATAGACATGCATTCAAGCTTCTTGTACTGCTCCTCGTAGAAATAGTCCAGTTCATACATGGATAGCACTCCATCTCCATCAAGGTCCAAACAGCGAAACCAGTACTCAATACTGTTAAATGAGAAAATAACAGATAATGCCAAGATAATGTATTTCATTTTATTCATTTGCAATGTGGAAAACACACAATTAATTGAATGGTGGTTGGTCTCTTCTCAGCCTATTTTTTCAAATGTTCCAAAGATATTAAAAAAGTTAATGGAAACACCTGCTGGAATACTTTAATTTAAATATGAACCATTTCTTTAGATGCAGTTCCAGGTCTTCTATACTCAATCATCTCTTCTCTGAGTAGGTAGGTTGCTTCTTGCAAGATGCCATTTGTTAAATTTACAATTTTTCTCAATGATGATCAATGATATTAGTTTAGAGAGGTCAGAGATACAGCATGGAAACAGGCACTATGGCCCTCCTAATCCACATAGACTATTATTCATTCGTTCATCCTAGATCTATGTTATTCTAAATTTCTCACACCTCATTGAAACATACAGAATAGTGAAAGGCTTGGATAGAGTGGATGTGGAGTAGATGTTTCCACTAGTGGGAGAGTCTAGGACGAGGTCATAGCCTCAGAATTCTTTTAGGAAGGAGATGAGGAGAAATTTCTTTGGTCAGAGGGTGGTGAATCTGTGGAATTCTTTGTCAGAGAAGGCTGTGGAGTCCAAGTCAGTGGATATTTTTAAGGGAGAGATAGATTTTTGATTAGTACAGGTGTCTGAGGTTATGGGGAGAATGCGGTTAGGAGGGAGAGATAGATCAGCTATGATTGAATGGAGGAGTAGACTTGATGGACCGAATGGCCTAATTCTACTCCTATTCCTTATGACCTTCTTACACACAAGGGGCAATTTTAGGCCAATTAGCCTACAAACCCACACCTTTGGGATGTGTGAGGAAATCAAAGCACCCGGAGGAAACCCATATGGTCACAGGAAAACGCACACACCCTGGCGCTGAGGCAGCAGCTCCACCAGCTGCGCCGCCCTTGCGTTTAAGGTTAGTATAAATTTAGTTAAAAGTCTTAAAAGTCAAGCCCCAAAGCAGGCTCTAAGTTAAACATTTCTTGCAAACTTATTGTCTCAACTGACTCAGTTCTGATGTCCTGTCGAAAATAGTTAGCAGATGCATTAGCTAGCTAAAGACATTTTAAATACACTTCAGAGCATTTTGGGCTACTAATTATGGCAGGAAGGCATTGGAGCTAGAGCGAGACCAGAGACCTAAATAACTGGAGGCGTTGGAGAGATGGTGAAGAGTTGGTCAGGGGACACAGCTCAGGTGATCAAAGGGAGTAGAAAAAAAAGTGAAGCAGTGTCATCTTTATGCCTGCATGTTCCTAACTTAGATAGTTCAGACTGATGTGCATTTGGTCTGTTAATGCAAATTCAGACTTTTGTTTGAAATGACAGAAGTTTTTTTTTTTTTTACAGAAGATCAAGCTAGAGAAACTGCACAGGACAATTGGTGCCTCAGCTCCAATAGAAGATGAACGTTATCTCAATGAGGGATTAAAACAGAATGGTATTACTACATTTACACATATTTTAAATTGGGTACTCTAGAATCTTGACAGTCCAAATACAAAGTCTAATTTAAGTAACAACATCTAACTCTATTGAAATCACTAAAAATAGTCAAACAACATATTTAATTCCACTTCATTTACAAAATTCCATGACAGAAAATGTACTAATTTTGCTTCCTTTATTATTTAACAGATTATTCACCTGGTTGGTGTCTTTTTGTCCTCTTCTGAAATCAAAAACCACACAAAGTCTGCATAACCAATTTTCCTTTCTTTTCTAGTATTCTTATGCCTGCAAAATATCCAACAATTTTAAAGTTAGGTTTAAACTTAGTAAATTTAAGGTATTTCATGGAGTAATTTCACCTGGTGCTGGTAATGAGCTGTATTACTCACTTCTTGTACCAACTTATAATTAAGGCCATAATTTATTGTAATAGTGTATCCAAGCAAATGTGATCAGTCAGACATGTACTTTTAAAAACTTACACGACATTTGGTGAAGAGTGTGAAATGTGATCATCCAGAGCGGATAATAGGGGGCCAACTGTCCTTTCTTTAATCTGTTTGAACAACTGAGAAATTCACTGGACAAGGACTGATAGAAGTTAAAATGGATGAATTCTAATGTCAAAAGGAGGTACAAAAACAAAAACAGATGTTGATGAAGGATGAAGAGGATTTATACAAAATCACCAACAATTGTAATCTGAAGAAATAAAAACATCATATGTAATGGTACAAAAGTTGGCAATTGCATTAAAACTGCATTGTGCAATAGGGTATGCAGATTTTTGGTGATTAGACTCAACTCCAATTTATAAATGTTATATCTACAATGCAAACAGAGAAACTCTACAACTTTTAATATATTTCAATGCAGATAGGACAATGCAGTCTCTAAGGGAGCAGAAATATACATTTTAAGGTCATATACATCCTTGTATTAAGGCTCTCAGAATTAAAAATAATTTCACAGATACTAACTATTTTGTTGCTTTCCCTACTTAGAAAAAAACCTTAGCGCACACACACTGAACATTCTGCATGTTGCTCCCACTGGACTCATTCGGGCAATTGGAGAGTATTACAATTACACTGCCAATTCATTCTATGCAGATGGAAAGATTTTGGGGGATCAGATGGCGATCATTCATACTAGGACAGTAAGCTTCTGACCTGCTCTTATAGCCATATTTGTGCGACTCTGCCAATCGTTTATGGTCAAAGAGGACCCCAAATATTGATTAAGAGGTGGGAGCAGAGAAAAGAGCACAAAAAAACAATTCAGCAAAAGTATTACAGATGAGTCTCAGTGGGAGGTGGGCATTGGTGGCACAGATGTTCACTACCTTTAACAGCATGGTTTAGGTCTTGCACTGGCAGGCACTGGGATTTGCAAACAAAATCAAAAATCATGCAAAGATTCTAAATTATCATATGGATTGAAGATTATTGACAAAGCAACTGAAGATGGTTGGGTCCAGGATGCAGTCCTGTGTAACTGTAAATGATGATGTGGGTGGAGATTACTGACCTGATCAGTAACCTTCACAATCATCTCCCTTAGACTGATAAACAAATATAGCACATTGAAAAGTTTACCCTTTATTCTACTTAACATTTTTATTGATATGTTGCTTTGATGTCATGAGGTTAGCCTAATTTCTCGATTTCAACTCGTCCTCCATATTTGGACAAAGTCTTTGAAGTTTGGAGCCAAGTGCTCCTGGTAGAAGCCATCCTAGAAACAGGTGAACGGATTACTGGTGAAGAGGCCATTTGATAGCCCTACTAATTATGATTTAAATTACTTTTATGATGACTGACAGTAGATTAATAAAGTGGTAATCGGGAAGGTAAATCATACCCTGCTTATATGGTCAGGACACGCTGGAAATGTTGCCCATATTGCCACAAAGATGAGTGTTATGATATGGGATCACAGGTTTTCAGCTCCCATGAAACATGAACTTTTTGCGTTGCTGTTGAATAGTTTTTAGTTAAAAGAAAAATAATCTCACCAATTCAGAACAAATTGCGATGGTAAAAGTACAAAATTATAAAGGTAATTTGATCATTAAAGTTGTTCTGTGGCAAACCAGAATAAAGTAACATTTAGGATATTTACCTTGTAACGGCTCCAGAGAAAATCCTTTCTATCATTCTGCTCGATATAGCTAAAAAAAGAAAGGATCATTCAAGCTATAATCACAGCACCACATGTAAAATAAAGAAATTTCATAATTTACATGTAGATTCACCAAATCAATAGATGTTATAACTAGGTTCGGCACTAACAATATCTGCAGTTTTAAACCTTCAAATCATTCATCTGCAAGAATAATCTAATCAGTACTACATTCAAACAAAGTAGATTTGATATTAATGTACTGCTTATATCATGCTAAAGTCATTGCATTCTTCAATGGAATTTTTAAAACTATCAAAAATATAATTTGCAAAAAGTTTCTCAGACTAATCTCAGCTGTTAAACGGGCAAATCTGGTTTGAATCATTTAAAAAATAAGGCAACGTATTTGTGTTCATGGACACAATGGCCTCACGCTTTTCTAGAGGTCACAGAAAGTAATCAAAATCCATTATCCCAAAGGAATAATGTCCGTGAATGAGAAATCTGCACCGATCTCAACATCACAGCTAGTGAATTCTATAAAGGTCCACGGTTTTTCCATTAGTGATTTGACAGCATGTTAATTTACACCCTCCTCCCATTGCTCCTTCACCTATCAGCCCCATTCACTTTCAGCATCATGAAAATCTGAGCCTTGTTGTCAAAGTTTTATCACAATTAGCTAAATAAGGTTTTCAATAACTGGAGGCAAGATAAAATGGCAGTTTTTTTAAAATTACAGAGATGAATTCTATGGGATTTCTCTGTTCATCCATCTCACCCCCTCCACCACAACCATCATGTTCTCACGTAAATGAATGCACGCAGAGTGATTCAGCAACAAAAAATGGCCAATTTGTATAATTGCTCAAAATAAGATGTTATTGAAATAGATTTGAATTCTGTCACAACCTGGGTAAGAAGTTGGACCAAGTTGAAGCAAAGCCGAATTTGAAAGTTAGGGAGCTTGAATTCAGCTTAGACTGCTTGACACTCAATTGTGGTCAACATTCACAACATATGACTATTATCCATCTTGCCTAAAGAGTGACCAATGGAATATTCTTTCAAAAAAAAAAAATCCTTCAAGTGGTTACAACTAAAATGGTGAACAAGATCTCAGAAAAAAATGGTTTTGCACCAATAGAGAACTGAAGAAAAAGGTTTACTGACTTAACCATCTCACGATGATAAATGGAATTAATATAAATTCCCCCTTCTCATATATTTGGATTTAATTATTTTTTCTCCAAAATAAAAATGATTATTGATGGGCTGAGATTTAATTATACAGTGACAAAAGGAGCAGGATGAAAAATGGCAAGTACAATGCAGATTTTTGTTTTGTGGTTTGGTTTATGTTCCAGAAAATAAAAGGGACTGATTTGAAATAGTTTATCCAGATAGCTGTTCACCATTTATTCATGCATGATCTGTCATTTGAAGCATCTAACAGCTGACTGTTAATGACCTGCTACTTCATGTTGCATGTCATACCATCATCATTATGTCTTGCCAGGTCCTTCTGATCAATGTAGAGGTCATGGTCAGTGTCAAGTTCCCAGAACTTACAATAGATCACATAAAAGTGCTCATAGGAGAAAAATTCTGTCAGCTGATTAATGTCATCTTCCTCTTCCAATAAGGCTAGATTCTGCAAATTAATAACATACCCTCACTTTAGAATTCATACAAATTATTCAAAAAGTAATTATCCTAACTACTAATACATGTTAGTGAGTAATCTTCTGCCACAGAAAATTTAAACTCAACCATTTTTAAGAAAACTCCCACCATGTCTACTTTGTGCAATGATGTGCAGATTATTTGAGAATAAGTTTGCAAATCTTTATCTTTGGATCGGCACTGTGCAATATACGCAACTGTGTCCATTTTTTTATTTTAAAAGCTTGTTTTGATCGATTTATTTAATTACATTGGCAATAAAAAGGAGCAAAAAAATCATCAATTTTTAGGCATTGAAATTTACTGATTGATAATATAGGGAGGTGCTGAGCATTTTGTTTGGTTTGCTTAAGTCATGGTATGCTCCTTATGTACTTCAGAGCAAATTGTGAAAGACAGTCTGAACTGTTTCTCATGTGGGACAAATTATGGAAACGCAACCTCATGGAAGCTCTTGTTAAAAAACAAATGAAAATGTCAGAAAAGATTAATGGAGTTAAATACTTGAATTCATGTGATTTGAGGTTGCATAAATATTGAGATTTCAAATACTTTACCCGCACAAGTAGAAAAGATCAGTAAGATCGAGTGAGGACCTAGCACATGTGTACGTTATAGAAGGCAATACCTGCAGAAGGTTACTTTTCCTAATTTCACTACATGTTATACGTCCTGTCCATGATCTGTTTACTGTGTAAAATATTCTCTGTATGACCTGTGCAATAAAAAGAAAAATTAAATCATTAGCATTTGATAACAATTTAATTTAAGGTGGAAATAGAATGTGGCACACAATGGTCGATAAGATCCAATGCAGGAAAGTATCTATTGCAGAATAGAAGAATGACAAGACAATCCAAGTTCTCTGTGAACGATATGGAAATAACAAATGAAATTGAAAAATACCCTCCATGTCTTGGCCAATTCTACATTTAAAAACGTGTCGGAACAATGTAGGGAAAAACAAAAACAGAAACAAAACATGTTTCAACTAAATAAACAAAACAACAGAATGCAAGCTAAAGGAAATTGCAACCAAACTCCATGTTCTCAATATGCATGGGCAGGTCAACAGTGGCACCTAGCATACCTAAAAATGGTAATGTGCTAGTTTTAGTGAAGGTGCAATACAGAACGGCAGCAAAACTCAGCATGTACTGGACAGAGTTAAGCAAACTCACACTCAAGGGATCAGATGGAATCTCAGCAGTCCTACCACATCGTTACCATGGCTACATGAGCAGGCCGGAGGCTGGATATCCAGCAACAAATGACTTGGGCCTTCCCAAGGTAAAGGTCAAGAGGATGCTGGAATACCCTCCACTTGCCTGGACGAGTTTAGTCCAAACAATTCTTAGGCAGTATCTACAAGAGAACTAGCTGTTTGATTAGCTCCACATCTATCATCCCAAACATTCATCACCTCAATCACTGGTATTCTGTGGCTATAAAATAAACTGTGCTTACTTGCCCAGTCTGCCCCAGCAGAACCTGCCAAACCTGTGGCATTCAATATGAGACAAACTCTCATGTGGAGATGTTCTGGCAATGATCTGACTGGGTGTGTCCATAAGTAGGCAACTGGCAATTTCAATTGAAGCCCATAATTGCAGGACTTTCACTCCGCCGAAGGCTGGCCACTTCCACACTATCTATTTGGACTGGAGTTCAAGAGGGCATCATGAGTGGCTGCAAATTTTCAGCTTGTGACATGCAACTGGGTACTTGGGCTAAGTCATGCATCGCATCAACATGCCAGGATCCTGATGTGCCCTGAATCACATTGTAAGAAAACTGGATGATCCAGCATGCAGATAACCCATGAGCTTGGGGTGGTGGATGATCTACAGCATTGAGACCAATAACTCATATGACTTCTTGCAAAGTGAAAACTCGAGTTTTATAAAACATTGGGAGCACTTGTAGTGAAATTTAAACGTTTAAAGGAGGTGTCAAGATTAATTTCTTCCTACTGTCCTGTCTTTTTAAAAAGATACACCACAGGTTTTATAAAACATCTTTGTGACATGCAAAAAGTAAACATGAACATCCATGCGATTCAAGTTACAAGCAACCAAAAATACTACAACACTAGTTAATACAGATGAAAGCAACAGATACAAAAACACAAGCCAAGTTTAAATGGTTCTCTGTTCAAAAGCATCACTTACTGTGGTGACGTATCGAGTGTGAAATTCTGTTGCTTCTCTGAGAAACGTTAACCCAGGGTGTGCATTCACCACATCCTACAAAAGGAAACCATCAGCCATTCAATCACTCGAGTTTTTAACAAGCTATTTGCCAAGTTGCTTTATAATCATCTAATACAATCAAAATGTTTTGAGAAACCAATGAGGAAATTAAGGAACATTTAGAAAAGCTGAGAACATTAAATTTTAAGAGGTCATCTTTTAATGAAATGCATGGCAATTCTCCAATATCTTTGTCTATTCAGAGGGAAATTACCTGATGCATTAAAAAAAATAATGTTGGGAGCATTAGCCTACATCTCATCCTGGAAAACAGCTCAATGCACATGTTAAATGCAGATACTGTACTGTAGCTGAATTCTTACATTATGGCTGCCTTTCTTCTTTTACAAGCAGAAATTGAAGATAGAACACTTTTTAAAAAGGTATTACCAATTATGTAATACTTGGGAAGGATAGTTTGCCACCAGACCCAGTTAATCCTCCCCTTCACTCCCACAAAATAAGCTTAACATTGACTGTTGAAGGTAGATTTCTCCATTTCCATTTTGTTGCAGATCAGTGAACAGCATAGTTTACTTATTTCTTCAAAACTAAAAACTTGGCTAAACTGAACTTTTGCATTAAAAAATTGCCAAGGGAAAAATCTGACCTTGAATGTTGCATTGATTAAGATGGTATGTTTACTTATAAACTGTTTCCATGCATTTTAAATGTAAAGGTGAGGCTTCACTCAGAAACCTAACCACCCTGAATGAAGCAATATATAGAACACATAAATCAATGCTTTAAGGGTTACCAAAAGAAATTGATTTCACTCTGAACAGATTTTTATTTCATTTATCAAAAGAGTCAGATCAAATGTCACCGGCTCATGATGCAAAAAGAAAGATCAAATGCCAGAATTAATTATTTCACTGAAATAACTACTACACTCTTCCTGTCAACTGCGGGTTTGATGGCAGCATCCGCATCTTACAAAATATTGACAAGTGACAAAGGTATAAGACAAAATGGGGGCAATAATGGGCACGAGAATCCATCCAACATGCATTTTCAATCTCAAATGCAGGGCTATATTAATGATCAAGTATCTTTGGAATGGTGGGGAGGTGAGGGAGGGGCTGTTTGAAAAGCAAGGATGGAATTTTTACAAGTATCCCAAAACACAATTTTTGCATCTATTCTTAGAAAGTTGCTGATCCTATTATTCTGCACATTTTGCAGTTACATTTCATTCACTTTCTTTTGAACTTTAGTTTAGGAACAAGAAAACACAAAGCATACATTTAATAGCGTAGAATGTTTTGCATTATACCATATCATTTGCACTGGAATGCCTCAAAGAGCAAGGAGTATTTTCTAGAAGAATATATGGCATTAGTGATGGATAGTTGGTTTATAGACAGATAGGTGACCTAAGACATTTCTGCATTGTGAAAGCTTGAAATAAAATGCCCCCAACAAATGTTTCATGACGATTTATCCAATAGTACATGCAACATTCAGCTAATGCCCACTGTGTAAACGCCCTTTGGCTTTCTCTGCACACAGCCACAGCCTCCCATGGAGTGTTCAATCTTCAGTTTTCATTTGTTCCAAAATCAAATGTTTACTTTTCTCCTTTTATGATGAAGAATATTTACACAGAATCAACCATTATTCCATAATATTTATTATTCTAAGCAGTGGAAGCAAAATTTTAATCAGAATTTTTCTCAAGGCTTTAAAGTATGCTCAGTTGTCTTCTTGCATTGAGAATTATATTATTTTTTACACCACAGATCATACCCTACATCTTTATTCAATGAAAACAAATTCACATCCAAAAAGGTATTTCATCCAAGAACTAATAAAAATAAACAGAATTTCGACACCTTGACAAGACCCTTTCATTGCATTGTCCTTTAATAATCAGAAAACTTAAAATTAAACAGCATTTTATATGCATCCAATGTTAGACCAATTCATGTTGGTTTATAATCAAATATGGAATTTGTCTAAATTTATGTACCAAAGTGGAACATTTTGCATTTAAGGAATCTTTCATACCACAAGACAATCCAAAGCATTTCATAGACAAGACAAAATCAATTAATTAAATATGATACACTACGATTGTGATATAGGCAAATCTGCTCAGACAATAAAATAAGTATCACACACAACCAATGATGATATTTAAATAACATGTTTAGTTACTGCAAATTGAAGAATTAACCCAAAACAAACTTTATCAGTTTCAAGTAAGTGGATCTTTCATGTTTATTTTAAACAAACAGTGCCTTGTTTTAATGTTTCTAAAAATGTCACTTCCAATAATTTAGCACATACTCAGGATCATTTTTAAATGCAGACTGGGCTGCAAGTTTAGGTTCTAGGTGGGGCTTGGTTAGTAATAGTTGATGACTGTTAGAATCTTTCAAAAAAGTTGATAAAATGCACCTAATACTTCCCCCACAAGGGTTAGTGGGAATTAATTTCCTTAACCTTATTTTAATATACATCTTCTGAAAATTGGGTATTCCTTGGCTAAGTGATGAGTCCCTTGGAATGCAGTTTGCTTTTATTATTAGTTGAATAAATATGCAGATGTCCCAAATATCAGTTGCAAATGTAACCAATTTACAGTCCAAAATATTTGATATAGTATCAGAGAAGCTAGTTCTGTTAGTTATTGCTCCCTTCTCGCCTTTAATTTATCATTAATGAAGCAGTTTTGAGTATGGCAAGCAACTTGAAATGAATTCAAAAGCTTAAGGCATTTTTTAAAAATGGTGCTGAATGTTATCAAAGTACTATACAGGGAAATAATAAACATCTATGGAGTAAACTTTATTTACTGATTTCTAGCCAACTTTCAAAAAACGTGTTAAATAGTCTGACTACATAGATTAGTAATAATAAAATCTCAAAAGATTAGCATGAAAATCATGTGTTAAAACAGTGCACCTGTATCAATGGAATGAAGTCATCCTGCTCCAAGTAGTTGCATCCAGGTTTTGACAGAAGATGTACGAATTTAGAGGCATCATCATGGCAGTTTTGCAAGATCCTGATTGACAAGAAAGATATATTCAACACATAGAATTTAAAAACAGATTTCCAATGGAGGCCTCAATAATTACATCAGTCAACTGGCAAAACAAACTAATTATTTGCATTCTTTTCAGATATAGGAAGCTTTTGGCAGCTGGATGCAATGTTGCAAGATAAGGCCATGTTCATGAAAGTAACCATGCGCCAAACAAAGTGAGCATAAATAACAAATATAGAACTTAGAATGGTACAGCATAGGAGCGACTGTTTCAGCCCACAACGTCAGTGTCGATCATGATGCCAAGTTAAATTAACCTCCTCTGCCTGCACGTGATGCATATCCCTCCAAATGAAGTTATTATTCTGCACGCGTAAACTGAAATTATTTATGGATTAACAATAAATGGTGGTATTTTTCAAATCTCATGAATTAATAAACAAATACTATTCCCTATACTGCTATTTGGATGATGACACAGTCATCTGCTGTCCTCTTTTAACCTTGGTTTTCAGACGTTCACAAGACAACGATTTGACAAGCTGGACTGCAGTCAAGAGTATAGAACAGAAATAAAAACAATTTGGCTCATCACATCTATATTCAGCCAGAAGTGCCAAGTCAATTAATCTTCTCTGCTTCCTCCAGACATCGTCACTGCCACAGAAGCTCATCTTTAGCCAATTTGATTCAGTCAATGCTATATTAAGAAATGATCAAAGGCACTGGGTGTAGCAAAGTCTATGGGACTGGATAACATGCTGGTTGTGGTATGGAGATTTATAGTCCAGATCCAGCTATGCCTCTTGTCAAGTTATTATAGTGTAGATGCAACATTGGCATGTCCAAATGGTAGGACAAATCCAATTCAGCTGATTGCTGCGCACTCCACTGTCACTCAGCAGTACAGAATGCATCAGACACACTCACCAATGTCAATTTTGAGTTTGGCCAGGACCAGTTTATTTTACCTCGCAATGTTTTGGTCCAAAGAAGGAGAAAAGAGCAATTCTAAAGGTTAGGCGAGGCTGCCCTTGACCACAATATTTGCCCAAGTATGGTATCAATGAGCCCTGGCAAAACTGGTCAATGATCACCAAGGGAATAACATTAATGGTTGAAGATGTATCCTCACACAAGGTGGCTGTGGTTCCTGGATGTCGACACAGGACACCGCAGCAGGAGTTCCCCAGGCCAGTGATCCAAGCTCACCTTTTTTCACCTGCCATCTGCTTTTCATCATCAACACAGAAGTGTAGATTGCACTCTTTTCAGTTCTATTTGCATCTCCTCAGTACACAAAGCACTCCGTGTCAGTATGCAGAAAGACCCCGACAATATTCAGCTAAAGGCTGATGGGTGACAAGTAGCATCAGTTCCACAAGAATGCAAGGCAAAGACAATCACCAACACAAGGATTTAACGACACAACTCTTGACATTCAATGGTCATGCCCTGCAGAATGACCTATGACTCATATCTTCCATGTCATCGTGGCTAGAAACTTAACTGGACCGGTCACCAAAATATTGTGGCTACAGGTGCCAGTTAGAAGGCTCGATATTCTGTTCTAAGGACCAACTACTGACAGTCTTTAGTCTTTTAAGGAGTAAGACGATGGAATATCCAATGTAGGTAGATGCAATCTATCAGCAATCCAGAATTTTGACACCATCCAAAGCAAGGCAGCATACTTGATTCATGTCCCATCTACCACACTCCTCTGCTGGTGCATAGTGGCCGCTGTGTTCAATGTCTACAAAATGCACTGGAGTCAGTTACCTAAACTATTCTGACAAATGTGACAATAGATGGATAGGATATATCCCCCTCCAATTTGCACAACATATTGACGCAGAAATATAATTATGGTTCCTTCATTGTCACTTATTTATATCCTGCAATTCACTCTCATTAGCATTGTGGCAGTAGTTTGACAGGAACTGTGGTAGTTCAAGATGACACCTCACTACCTCATTCTCAAGGGCAATAAATGCCTTACCAACCATGTCCACAGTGAGCATATGACCCCACAAATGAACAAATAACTTTGATTTATTGTGTAAGGATAGGAGTGTGACTCCAATCAAATTAAGTCACGTTAAATTAAGTCACTTTAAAGGAAAAAGATTGGGGAAGTATACATTTCTTATTTATTCTCTGGACAAAGATACTAACATAATATAATTATGACTAGTAATTATTAAACTTAACTTGTTTTGATCTAGAGAAGCATTACTGATTTCCACATGTTGTGATATTAAAAGTCTCTGATTGTAACAATACTAAATTTCATGCCAAAATTCCCAAAGCCATCCTTTTAGATTTTCCATTCATAAAGACCTTCAACAGATCCAAGAGAAAGCTCACATGCATAAGATTTGGCTAGGACTCAATAAATCCATGATTGAATGCCTGCAAAAACTATCTGGTTTAACATGGGATCAAAAGAACCCTGGCACAGATCACCACAGTGTGGATTGAGCAGAAGTAGAGCGGAGGAATAGTTTTTGACAAAAGAGAGGAACTTACTAAATGCCACTATTCTTAAATTAAGCAGTGCAAATGCCACAGATACACAATTTTGACAGTCGAAAACAATCATCTGCTCTGAAAAGGCGGGCATAACAATGACACATAAATTAATATGTATCTAATTTTGGTAATATTAATAAAATGCTCTCCTTTAAATAATAATTCACGTATGATAAGCAATATGATTAAGACAAGTGTTGTTTTTAAGTATTTCCCAAGATATTCGTAACAAATTGAAACAAATCTAAGATTCTAAAAAAGTTAAAGTCACGTTTGTCAGTTTCATGCAGTTTTTATCCATTAATATTGGCCACCTCCCTGCTGTAACTTTCATATGAGCTATTTGTGCAAAGATAAATTAGAGGTATTATAAGCAGATAAGAGCTGTGAAATGTGAAAAGTTATAAAACTAAAATATATTTTCATGCAATTTTGGGCTGTTAGAAAAGTGAGCCAGCTCTGTTGAAAGTTAGTTTAACTTCAAAAACACTACATCCCACAAGAGCAAAGAAAAATCAACACTGGAAGTTTCAAATGTTCTCATGATTCTTTGAGCTTGACCATAATACAGATGATTAGATGCTTGCATCACAAAAGGCAACATTTATATTTTTAGAGTGTTGCTGCACTGACAAAAACCACACAGCTTAAAATTGAAAAATCAATTGTGGACTCCCAAATTTATTTTAGTTCATTACCAATGAAATAGGCAGCAAATATTGGTGCAGAAAGGTTACTTGGATCTAGTCTGGGTTATGGATACCCTCACCACTAAGTTTTCCAGGGAAAGAAAGTAAAACAACCCCAGCACTACAAGTTACAATTAAGAGAGAGGAGAATGCAGAAGAACAAAACACTTACTTCCTCCATGTTGCAATAAACTTATGGACAGATATATATCCAGTTCTTTCTCCACCAGCAGCGCAAAACAATGGGGATTTCCAATACAGAGGGCAGTCACATGCCTTTTAAAGAAACAAATGCCATTCAGTAAATAAGAAATACTAAAGTTGAAATGGCAAATGGGGCAATGAGTGATTGATAGGAATAGAAACAAACAAAGCTAAGGCAAACCTAAAAGAAAACTAGAAATAGTCAGGCACATACTTGCACATTCAACATCTTGGTGGAACTAGAACTCAATATTTTAGCACTTGGCCACTTCCTAGGACAAAGATATCCAAAGGGGCCAGCATTTAAAAAGGAATAGAAGAAAATGGGCGAGGATAAATATACCAAAGAAAACAAATAGGATGATCTGTGCAGTGCCTGGTGTTTGGGGAAGAACAGGATTATCACGCTACCATATTCTTGTAGCTCCCCTGAATTATTAATCAAAAGCTTGATTCAGACCTCCCAACATTTGATTTTACAAATTTTGCATCAAAATTCATAATATGGCGCATAATGCAACCTTTCAGCAAAAATAAACTATGCACGCCAAATGCGCATACGCATTGCGCTACATTCATGTGTGAAAAGACTATTATTTCCAACAGTCTGTAGTTCTTGGACTACATGTACAATGTCAGGTCTATCATGAATATATTCTGCTATTTATAAAGGTTATTGAACAGAAATACTTTTTATAACACAAAGAAAATATTGTTTTGTTTTGTTTTTTCTATTTTGCTTTTTCCTTACACATCCCAATTCTCTTGGTATTGAATAAAAGAACAATGGTCATAAAATGCTTGACTAAGTTATGAAGAGTTTCATTTAAAACTGTTCATATCTAATTTCGTTGAAGACATACTTGCTCCAGTGGTCTTCAACAGCAAATCACAATGGTCCATGTCCCCCCCACCCCCACTACCCTCCCCCCCCACATTCTACCCCCACTCCTCCCCTACCCTTTCCCCCCACCACTCCCCCTCCCCTCCTCCCCCACCCCCCTCCAACCACCCCCCCCCCACCCCTCCCTTCCTCCACCTCCCCCCCCACCTAATGGCATGTAATTCTACCTGTGTCAATCACTTCATGTTCTATGCACAAATTTTCATGAAAAGAAATTAGCTCAAATTATTTGCCAATAGTGACCTTGGTCTTTATCTATCTAGCAAGAGGGGTAAAAACGGAGGGGAGCGCACCCGGGACGCCAGGTGTCGCTGTTGAGCCCTCTGGAGGTGTCGTGGGCCTATTAACGAAACACCAAGAAAGGAGGGTGCCCACCTGATGACCCCAATGAAGTCTTTACCCCTACCCCCACTCAAGATATTAAGAAGGTGCCAATTATAGTAGGGATTGTAATATCAAGTCCTATAAGCTCAACTTCACCCACTTACACAAATGCCGATTCCTGTCATTTGTCTGAAGTGAACCAGAACATTTGTGACTTCTTGCTAAATTTGATTCTGAGTTGAGCTACGGAACAGACGTCGGTGCCTTCACTAATACCATTTATTTTCATATTCATAGCATATCCCAACGTTGTTACTTTAGATTTGACCATTCCTATAGATTCCTTGCTAATAAAAAAGATTCTCCAAACTTTGAAAGAAATACTAATCCTTACAGTTAATGTAGCACGGTTGGATTCATTCCTTTGAATGTTTCCAATGTTATCTGTTTTTGTTTCAGATTTCCAGAATCTAGTTATTTTTGTTTATCATATCATATCATATCATATATATACAGCCGGAAACAGGCCTTTTCGGCCCACCAAGTCCGTGCCGTCCAGCGATCCCCGCACATTAACACTATCCTACACCCACTAGGGACAATTTTTACATTTACTCAGCCAATTAACCTACATACCTGTACGTCTTTGGAGTGTGGGAGGAAACCGAAGATCTCGGAGAAAACCCACGCAGGTCACGGGGAGAACGTTTATTATAGTAAACGTCGATATTTAGTAGTTCCTTATACAAAGTTGTTCATGAAACAATTAGAAATGGACCCAATGATACAATACGCAACTTACTAAACAAAATCTTACCTTAGCAATTTTCCCCATATCTTCCAAGGTTGCTTTTTCATTCTCAAACTCAACAAAAGCATTTTCTACTCTGGCAATTACTGCATCTACATTAAGAGTTTTCTTAGGGCACCCTTGAGGAAAATAAAATTTTGGAATGCACTCGCTCTGTGTCGGAGGCAAGAGGCTCTCTTTCTTTGCTTGAACCTATCAGAAATAAATAACCAACATTTAGTTCATCCATACACAGAAAGCAAGCCACTTAGACATCAAACGTTACCTTAATAGGACAAACAATTAGGTTGGAATAGATTTTATCCATCCATGTTGACTTCTGTGGAATAATGCAAGATAAATGCTTAGAATCGTCACAAACCTGAACCATACCTCATATTTTTATCATCATGAGTTTGTATCTTGGACACAAGAGTCAAGAGTTGAACACAAAATCTAATGTAGCATGCCTGTCAGTACTAAGTAAGTACCCCATTGTCAGAAGTATCATTTTGTAGATGCGATGTTCAGCTGTAAAAACTTTCTGCATCATATTAGGCTTCTAAACTATTGAGATTGCAAGATCTTAGTTAGAACAGTTAAAAGACACAAATTAAACTTTTAAACTAAGTAAATCTAATTTCTCGTTTTGCTCCAATATTTTCAAAAGGGAGAAAGACAAAACAAGTTTGATTGCTTTTGATTTCATTTGGGCTGCCTGCAATTTTGATCATCCCCTTCAGTTTATTCTCAGGAAAACAATTTTACACTACAGTTTAGTTTAACATCCAGGTGTCAACTTAAGCAGAAGATGTTAAATAGTGACTGCTAGGGTACTGCTGATGGTCAATGGACTGTAGGTGCCCCTGAGCACAAGTTGTTGAAAGCCAACCTGCCAGTGAAGTAGACAGTAAGAAAAACAAATAATATGTTTGCCTCTTTTGTTAATGCAAGTGGAAGACTGTCATACTGCACTAAAAAAAAGAGCTTTGTTGCGATCATATCTGAGTATCGTGTGTACATTTGTTCTTACCTTAAAAGGGATAAATTTGCTGAAAAGGGAAAGACAGCAAAGATCCATCAAATTGGTTCCTGGGGTGGTAGATTTATCATGGGGAGAGACTCAGTAATCTTTTTCTCTCAGTTTACAACAATGAAATGTTACCTCATTGAAGTAAAGAAAATTCCAAAAGGGCTTGACAGGAGAATGGTTCCCCTGGCTGAGGAATCTAGAATTTGAAGTCAAGATTCAAGATAGCTTTATTTGTCATCCAATATTGGACGAAATTCAGTCACCCACAGTCCAACAATAAAAGCATTAAATAAGCATTAAAATTACACAACCCCAAAACACAGTCCAACAATAAAAGCATTAAATAGGCATTCAAATTACACAACCCCAAAAACCCCCAAAACACAGTCCAACAATAAAAGCATTAAATAGGCATTCAAATTACACAACCCCAAAACCCCCAAAAACACAGTCCAACAATAAAAGCATTAAATAGGCATTCAAATTACCCAACCCCAAAAACACACAAAAAAGAAACATCCATCAAAGAAACATCCATCACAGTGAGTCTCCTCCAGTCCTCTCCTCACTGTGATGGAAGGCCACAATGTCTTTCCCTTCTCCTGCTGTCCTCGCCCGCAGTCAGGTTGTTGTGGTTGCAGGCCGCACCGGACGGTCCACAGCGGGCCAAGCCCAAGGCGCGTTGCGTCGCAGCCGCTCCCGCAGCCTCCGAAGACGGCCGGCTCCGCCGATGATAAGTCCGATCCGGGGCGGGCGAACACGCTGCTGCTGCTGCTGTTGCTGCACGTCGGGGCGGTCGTGGCTCCCGACATTGAAGCCCCCGCCCAGCAGAGAAATATCCCGCGGCATATCTTAGGCCGCGCCGGACGGTGAAATGTCCGCGCCCCAAGCCCCGCGATCCGGGGCGGGCGAACCCGCTGCCGCTGCCGGAGCTCCCGATGTCGGCATCCACGCGGCCCGAGCCTAAGGCGAGTCGCAGCCGCTCCCGCAGCCTCCGAAGACGGCCGGCTCCGGTGATGGTAAGTCCGATCCGCGGGCTCTGCGAACCAGAGCCCTGGAGGCCGACAGCTCCAGGAGTTGGGCCGATGGTAGGCCGCAGCAGGAACGGAGACACCACCCAGAAAACAAAGGTCGGGTCTCCGTTCGGAAGGGACACATATTTACAATGTTACGGTTCCCCCCCTCCCCCCCACATACACACATAGTACACAAACACAAAAACACCACATCACAACTACAATTAAGACAAAAAAAACAACAAAAACACAAAGACAAATGGACCGCAGGTGAGCCGCAGTTGCTAGGGCAGTGCCGCCATTTTGGTCAATCTCAAAGAGGCCATCTAGGACTGACATGCAAAATATTTCTTCATTCAAAAGGGCAGGTAATCTACAGAATGGTCTACCTTGGAGGAATGAGAAAGCTCTATCCGATTTTGTTCAACATTGAAATCAATCAATTTTTAGTTGAGAGGAACCAAAGGTTTGCAGGAAACGACATTGAAGAAGAATATCAGCTATAATCTTGTTGAACAGTGAAGCAGAGGGTAGAGTGGCATATTCTTCACAGCCAACAATAATTGTTAATATGGCAATGAGATATGAAATAGATTAGCTTACAAAAGATGACAAATTCATGAGAAGAATGTATTGGCTCAGATACATTTTTTTGCAGATTGAATTACTTAGAGGGTGGTGGGTATTTGGGATGAGCTGCTGGAGGAGGTAGTTGAGGCAGAAACAATAACAGCATTTAAGAGGCATTTAGACAGATACGTAGATATGAAAAGGTTTAGATGGATATGGGCCAAACAAGAGCAGGTGGAACTAGTGTAGATGGGGCGCCTTGGTCGGCATGGGCAAGCTGGGCCAAAGGGCCTGTTTCTGTGCTGCATGACTGACTCAAAATCCACACAAATGGCACCAGAGGTCAGGATTGACCTCAGGTTGCTGGAGCTATGAGGCAGCACCTCTACTAGCTGTCTCCCCTTGGGAATTGTGAAGAAGACACCTTGAACACAAAGAGCAGATGAGAATTTTCAATTGGCTGAAGAATTGATGGAAGAATCTGGTTATGTAAATTTTAAAAAGGAGTGACGCTGTCATTTGAAAAGGAGGAAAACTTAAGCAGCTAGCTTAATTCAAGAATCACAGTAGTCCAAGTAAAACATCAATGATCTGTTATCCAACTGTTTGGGAATCCCAATTGCTTGGCATCTGACTCTCCAGAACACTCTCTTTATACTTAGATGGTTCAGTTGCATGCACACCTTTTAAACACGCTGGGAATGTATATCTTGGAGCATTAATCAAAATAACAGAATCAGAGCTACATAGCAAGGATACAGTCCCTTCGGCTCAACTCGTCCATAATGACCAAGTCGCCTAACTGAGCTGGTCCAACTTGCCTGTGCTGGCCTACATTAATCTAAACCTTTGCCATCCATGCCCTTGCCCAAGTGCATTTTAACTGTCAGAACTGTACCCGACTCTACAACTTCTCCAGGCAGTTAACGTGGTCATGGTGGCGCAGCGGTAGAGTTGCTGCCTTACAGCGAATGCAGCGCCGGAGACCCGGGTTCAATCCCGACTAAGGGTGCTGTCTGCACAGAATTTGTATGTTCTCCCCGTGGGCTTTCTCCAAGATCTTTGGTTTCCTCCCACACTCCAAAGACCTATAGGTATGTAGGTTAATTGGCTTTGTAAATGGAACAAATTGTCCCTAGCGTTAATATGCGGGGATCGCTGGTCGGAGTGGACCCGGTGGGCCGAAGGGCCTGTTTCCGCGTTATATCACTATAATAAACTAAACTCATTCCATATACACAACACCCTCTGTGTGAAACATCCTATTGCTCAATCTGCTACTTCGGTACCAAAATCCCAAACACGTCAGATTAAATTGAATTTTATGATAGCAATTTGCAACTCAAGAGACTGACTCTAAACAGATACAAAACAGTAAACAGTGCAAGGACAAGCAGCATTTTATATGCACAAACTTTCAATTTTAGACAATCTTTTCAGAAGGCTTGTACGAGTTATCGCGAAGCTTCCCTACAACTCTTGAATCGAGATGCTCAGGACACATGCACTGGGTGCATTTTGTATTCCAGATTTAAGGGACAATTGGCAAATACCCAAAGTTCCATCAACACTGCATGTGCATACAAATCATATTCCTCCATTGAAAAATAATACATAACATCAGTTTATTTGACAGGAAATATAAATGCGATTGCCAAAAAAATGATATCCTGTTACTTGGAAAAAAATCTGCAAGTCATCTGGATAACATTCTTCATCCAAAACACTATGATCAAATTGTCACTCATCTCATTGTGAATTGCGATCATCAGTGTAGCAAAATGGTTGTTAGTGATGTCTATATAAATATCAAAGTGCTTTTATGTGAATTACTCCAAATTCCCCATTTCCTTCTCATGCTATAATTTTGCATTATGATCCAATCCCACTCTACAGCCACAGCGTTCAATTCCACAATTCCATACTGCTCATACTGATCCCTTTATTTTGGTGGACACATTTCTAAATATTGCACGCAAATTAAAAATTCTTCCAGCAAATAAATCGAGGGAGAGTGAATGCATTCAGAAATCTTGGCAACATTCTATACTGACAAGCAATAATACCTGCACAAGACTAGACAGTATGCCAAGGTCAATTTAACACACACATTTTGCAATTTATAGAATTTGGCCCATCTCCAATACCCATTTGCTACTATAAACTTTCTTACAAAAAGACACAGCATTTTATGAGACCGAGGAGGCAGGCAGACATCAGTTCAACAGCTTTTACCATAGATTAAATGGAGTGCTTCCACATGCTGCAGTCCAATATCTTTCTATTTTGTTCATATAATTGGGTTGAGACAAAATGACTAAAGGACAAATTGAGAAATAGAATCCAATGGACATAGCATTGATTGGTTCCAAAAAACATTTTGTGCGCAAAAATCCTTAATTTGGCCACAAGTCATCACTTCACAACCGATACACCAAGATCCCAAATTTACTTTCCCTAATAGCATCTTCCAAATTGTAAAGTACAATTAAGCTACATTATTTGTACTCCATGTCTTGTCTTACAGACAAAATATTAAGAAATCTAAAAGCAGGAAGAAACCCAATCCGTCTTCCATGCCTGCTCCATCATTCATATGGATAACAGCTGATCTTTTACCTTGAACTACTTTCCTCTACTAACCCCATTTCCCTTCAGTTCCCACATCCACAAAATATATTAATCTCTGTCTTGAACATTCCTAATAATTGAACAATATTTAGCAATCTCTAAGTGAATTTCTCACAGACCTGAACCGGCAACCTGTTCTTTAAGAATGAAATCCTTGGTTCTAAACACTCTTGCATCCACCCTGTCAACCCAGGTAAGAATGTTGCATGTATCAATGAAACATTTCTTATTCTTCTAAACCCAAGTGTTTAATAAACCCAGCCTGCTCAATCTCTCCCCAAAGAACAAGCGTTCCCATTCCAGTAATCCTTCAATGCACTCTATCACAAGTATATCAGCTCTTTAGGAATTGAGATCAGACTTTTACACAAAATTCCTGGTGCAATTTCACTAGAGCCCTGTACAATAGCAGCAAGACATTTTTGTACTCAAATCTTCTTGCAATAAAGACCAATGCTGCCTTTGGTTTCCTAATTAGTAGCTGAACCTCAGTGTGATAGTGATAGAAACAGGCTCTCTGGTGTACACTCATGCTGACCATCAAATATTCATATGTACTAATATCATTTACTTAGTCTGCAGTCTCTGTGCCTTGGCCCATCCAGATACTTTGAATGTTATACGAGTAGCAGTTTCCACCACCGTCTTGGGCAGTGTGTTCCATATTACAACCAAAGCTTTTCCTCAGCACTCATCTAATTCTTTCTCCTCATCTAAAACCCATGCGTCTGATTTTACTATGGTGGTCATAAATTGGGACATCTCTGTCAGACCCCCTCAGCCTCCTCTGCTCTGAGGAATACAAATCAAACCTATCCTCATATCTGAAATGTCTGCAATTTCTACTGATATGTATGCAGTAAGACCCACATTCTCTTGAACACCACTTTTCAATCTTTCATTGTTTATAGGAAAATGACTACTTTTCAACTTTTAACTTAAATGTAGATGATTAAGTCATACATTGTATACCATTTACCATGTTCTTATCCATTCACTGTTTTTAAAATATCTTTAAAGGTCTCTGCATCATAACATCAGGTAGGGCCAGTTGTAATGCAACTGGCTCAGAGCCTGCTCTGCAATTCATTATCATCTTCCAGGTCAAATGCTATTTCTAAAGGGCCTGTCCCACTTAGGCGATTTTTTAGACGACTGTCAAAGTCGTAGCAGATCTCCGAAATTTTCTTTTACCCTATGACAATGACGAGTCAGGTCGAGATTACACTGCCTTCGGAAACATCGCAAAATTCCCACGCTGTCAATGCTTCTCTGGCGTCCTAATTTTCGCTGAAATCACTGACAAGTCGGTAATTACTTGAGAGTTTTGAAATACAACATCTTGTCCGGGTTATTTGAAAACTAAGCTTCACGGTAACAAGGCATAAACTGGATTGACTTCCAGTTTACTAATAGCAATATTATTAAATTTAATTTAAAAAGTGGTTGAATGGATTTTTGTGCGGAGTGTGGGCATTCTTTGAAAATGTACGGGAGATGCATATCTGGTTTCTGGGTTGCGTATCTGGGTTGGGGGCCTACTTTAAATGTAATCGCTGATGGCGATAAACATCGTGAAAATTCCCACGCTTATCTGACTGTCAAACTGTCGCCTCCAATCTACCTGTCAAATGGCCTGACGGTAAATGAATTGGTTAAACACAGGTATTTTATGGTATCTTCAAATGACTTTACTTAATTTATTATTACGTACTTCTAAATGCATCTAAGAGAACTTAGCAAACCTGGGGACAGCGTGCGAAAGCACCCGCAATAAGCAACGATACCTGGTGACAAGCCAGCTGTCGCCGAGAAATGTCATACCAGTTGATTTCTCAGCGACACGCCGAGATCCACTAGGATTCTTTGAAGACTCCTCACAACACCCTGAAGAACTGTCGGCGACAGCCTAGTCGCCATAAAATCGCCTGTGGGACAGGCCCTTAACACTATCCCCTAATCCCTTCACAAACCTATCAATATCTATTTTCCAAGAACACAGTGGCTGAGCCTTCTCCCAATCCTCCACAGATTCACCACTTGAATGAAGTGTTGTTCCTTATCTCGGTCTGAAGCATCTTACCCATATCTGTGTCTCCAACCTAACACCCATCAATAATGGGAAATATCTTCATCGTATCTCAACTGACCATCTATTTAAGAATTTTGTCTGTTATCAATGAGATCTCTTATTTTTGTAAACCCTAGAGAATACTGTTGCAACTTACTTAACCTCTCCTTGTATGACAATTCTGTCATCTCTAGAAATAGTCTAATGAATCCTTGTTAGATTTTTTCTCTGGCCAGTATATCCTTTTTTGTTAGACACAATATTCTGGGTACGGAGACAGAAGAGGATGCAGATGCTAGGGTCTGGTGCAACAACAAATCTGATGGAGGAACTCAGCAGGTCAAGCAAGATCTGTGGTGAAGGGGAAGAAAGGAATTGTCACCGTTTCAGGTCAAAACTCATCTGCCAATCAGAGGGGGGAGGTGAGGGGGGAGAATCGGTGTTATATTTTTAAAGTTATTCACATTTTAAGGTTTAAAAGGAGGGGAGGGGGAGAGAAGGGGGGCGTGGGGGAGAAGGGAGATGGGAGGGGTTGAGGAGACGGGGGGGGGGGGGGGGGAGGACAGGGTGGTGCACCAATGTAGGAGACGTTTGGGCCCAACGGTCCACTTGGTCTTGTATTAACTATAATTCCATGTTTTCTAACCAACAGTAGGGAATCTTATTAAACACTTTCTGAAAATCCATGCATTTTATCGTCCTTGGCTCCTCTTTACCTATTCTGATAGTCACTTCCTCAGAAAACTCCAGCAGATAAATCTAACACGAGTTTCCTCTGATAAACACACACACGTTGCGGTCAATTCTATTATTCCTATCAAGTTCTTTTGTTATGTTTTGTTACATTTTAGTTTTCAGCACTTTTTCCTGTGACTGGAATTGGATAGAGAGAAAATCTATAACTGCCATTCCTAAATAGTGGGGTTACATTGCGAGCATCCAATCCACAGGAACAGTTTTGGAATTTATGAAATTTAGAAAGAAGATGTGATTGAATGGCAGAGTAGACTGGATGGGCTGAATGCCCAAATTCTGCTCCTATGACTTATGAACACAATGCTACATACATAATTTTGAAAATTTTAGTATAAATTTTAGAAAATGTGACTTAATAACAATTTTTATATTTGTAAGAGCGAGGATCCAGTAGAAAGTTTTTTTACTGTAGAAAGTATCCTGGCTAGTTGCATCATGGCCTGGCAATTCCAATGCACAGGAATAGAAGAGGCTGCAGAGAGTTGTTGGCTCAGCCCAGTCCATCACGAGCATAGCCCTTCCCACCATCAAACTACATGAGATGCTGCCTCAGGAAGGTAACATCTATCATCAAGGATTCTCAACATCCAGGCCATGCCCTCTTCTCACTGTGACCGTCAGGCTGGAGGTAGGGGCCTGAAGTCACACATCACCAAATTCAGGAACATCTATCTTGCAACAACCCATTAAATTCTCATACCAACCTCCACAACCCAAGTCCTAGCTTGGCAACAGAACTTTTCGTACCTCTTACACTATCATGGTATTGTTTTCAAATTGTGTTTTGCACTGTTTTTAAAAAAAAAACTGTCGTGTACAATGTGTAATTTTGTGTTTTATGTATAGTCTGAGTCAATGTTCAAGCAAGATTTTCATTTACCTGTACCTCATTATACTTGTATACATGATAAACTTGACTTGAATTGTTGAAGATAGGATCAACTCTCATTGGGAAAAGGAAGGCATTAGGGATAGTCAGCATAGCATTATGCAGGGGAGGTCATAACTTGCAAATTTGATTGTGTTTTGAAGAGGTGATAAGAATGATTCATAAGAGTAGGGTACTGAATATTGCACATTGAATGATAATAAAGCATTCAATAAGGTCGTTCATGATAGGCTGATCCAGAAGATTAAGGCATGTGAGATCCATGAAGGACTCCAAAGATGTAAAGGCATCCATGCAGGGGATGGTGGAGGAAAATATGCAGGAGATTTTCTTGATATGCTTAGATAGATAAAAGTGACAAAGGAAAGGCAGGACAGTGAGATTGGGTTGTTGGAGGTTAATGGTAGTCAGTCATGTTAAAGCTTGGGGGGTGGGGGAGAAAGATACTTGTACCAAGGTAAAATCAAAAAGGGTAACATAATAAAGAACTGCTACCATGCAACACTTAAATTGCTGTAGCATTTATACTTTAGAACACAAGACACGAGCATTTATTAATGGCAGCTAAAGTTGCACAAGGTTGAAATTTATGAAAACTAATTATTTCTTGAGATAAAGCTCCTGGAAAGATGGTACAATAATGTGGTTCTATTTTTAGCACTCAACATCTTTTGTTAATGGAATACAGTTACTTTCTGTAAAAGTTAAATGTATTAAATCCCATGAATGGAACAGCAAGAACACCTTTTGTAATATATGATGGATTCATTGTAGACTTCTAAATGGAGGATTTCCATTTTCTTTAAATAAACTAACATGCCATATTGATTTAGGAGCCATTATGATTTTGGACCCCAATACAAAATACTTTAACATGAACCTGCTAGTTGCAGGAAATTAATTGTTCCTGAACCGGTGGTGATCAACTTCAAACTTCTTTGGCAGCGTAGTGACGCAGCGATAGGGTTGCTGCCTTGCAGGATCAGAGACCTGGGTTCGATCCTGCTCACGGGTGCTGTCTGTACCAAGTTTGTACATTCTCCCTGAGACTGCCTGGGTTTTCCTCCGGTTCTCCAGTTTCTTCCCACATTCTAAAGACGTGCAGGTATGCACTAATTTACTCCTATAAATAAACCCTAGCGAGTTTCCACGCTGTATCTCTATACTAAACCATTTCCTTATGCCTCCATGAATTAAAAGCAGAAAATGTTATAACTGACAGAATAGTCAATTTTTTTGCTGGAAAAACATTTTCAAATACAGAGATGGATAAATTAAGTATCTAAAGACCAATATTTTTTAACTTCAGTTGCAGCCAGCTCTAGGAATTCAATAAACGAAGATAAAAAAAATCTGGAACAGGTTGGAAGGGTCCTACAAAATAAGACATCCAAGAGATTACTGTAATAGTTGCACCCTACAATAACCAAAGCATCAGTTTAGTATTGATGGGTAATGGTAGAGATAGATGGATGACGTAATGAAGATCAGCTGTGTGGCACGGAAGGAACAGGTTTCAAAACTTAGCTCTGGCTCCAATAGGGTGCAGATGTTACAATCTCTTTCTGTTTATGGTACTCTTTGGAGTGGGGGAAATAGAACTGGTGGGCAATGAAATTTGCAACTTTAGCTGCCATTAATAAATGCTCGTGTCTTGTGTTCTAAAGTATAAATGCTACAGCAATTTAAGTGTTGCATGGTAGCAGTTCTTTATTATGTTACCCTTTTTGATTTTACCTTGGTACAAGTATCTTTCTCCCCCACCCCCCAAGCTTTAACACGACTGACTACCATTAACCTCCAACAACCCAATCTCACTGTCCTGCCTTTCCTTTGTCACTTTTATCTATCTAAGCATATCAAGAAAATCTCCTGCATATTTTCCTCCACCATCCCCTGCATGGATGCCTTTACATCTTTGGAGTCCTTCATGGATCCCACATGCCTTAATCTTCTGGATCAACCTATCATGAACGACCTTATTGAATGCTTTATTATCATTCAATGTGCAATATTCAGTACCCTACTCTTATGAATCATTCTTATCACCTCTTCAAAACACAATCAAATTTGTGGGTCCCTTGAAGACAGAAACAGGGGAATTTATTATGGGGAACAAAGAAATGGCAGACGAGTTAAACCGTTACTTTGGATCTGTCTTCACTGAGGAAGATACACACAATCTCCCAAATGTTCTAGGGGCCGGAGAACCTAGGGTGATGGAGGAACTGAAGGAAATCCACATTAGGCAGGAAATGGTTTTGGGTAGACTGATGGGACTGAAGGCTGATAAATCGCCAGGGCCTGATGGTCTGCATCCCAGGGTACTTAAGGAGGTGGCTCTAGAAATAGTGGAAGCATTGGAGATCATTTTTCAATGTTCTATAGATTCAGGATCAGTTCCTGTGGATTGGAGGATAGCAAATGTTATCCCACTTTTTAAGAAAGGAGGGAGAGAGAAAACGGGTAATTATAGACCAGTTAGTCTGACATCGGTGGTGGGGAAGATGCTGGAGTCAATTATAAAAGACGATATTGCTGAGCATTTGGATAGCAGTAACGGGATCATTCCGAGTCAGCATGGATTTACGAAGGGGAAATCATGCTTGACAAATCTACTGGAATTTTTTGAGGATGTAACTAGGAAAATTGACAGGGGAGAGTCAGTGGATGTGGTGTACCTCGACTTTCAGAAAGCCTTCGACAAGGTCCCACATAGGAGATTAGTGGGCAAAATTAGTGCACATGGTATTGGGGGTAGGGTACTGACATGGATAGAAAATTGGTTGACAGACAGAAAGCAAAGAGTGGGGATAAATGGGGCCCTTTCGGAATGGCAGGCAGTGACCAGTGGGGTACCGCAAGGTTCGGTGCTGGGACCCCAGCTATTTACGATATACATTAATGACTTAGACGAAGGGATTAAAAGTACCATTAGCAAATTTGCAGATGATACTAAGCTGGGGGGTAGTGTGAATTGTGAGGAAGATGCAATAAGGCTGCAGGGTGACTTGGACAGGTTGTGTGAGTGGGCGGATACATGGCAGATGCAGTTTAATGTAGATAAGTGTGAGGTTATTCACTTTGGAAGTAAGAACAGAAACGCAGATTATTATCTGAATGGTGTCAAGTTAGGAGGAGGGGGAGTTCAACGAGATCTGGGTGGCCTAGTGCATCAGTCAATGAAAGGAAGCATGCAGGTACAGCAGGCAGTGAAGAAAGCCAATGGAATGTTGGCCTTCATAACAAGAGGAGTTGAGTATAGGAGCAAAGAGGTCCTTCTACAGTTGTACCGGGCCCTGGTGAGACCGCACCTGGAGTACTGTGTGCAGTTTTGGTCTCCAAATTTGAGGAAGGATATTCTTGCTATGGAGGGCGTGCAGCGTAGGTTCACTAGGTTAATTCCCGGAATGGCGGGACTGTCGTATGTTGAAAGGCTGGAGCGATTGGGCTTGTATACACTGGAATTTAGAAGGATGAGGGGGGATCTTATTGAAACATATAAGATAATTAGGGGATTGGACACATTAGAGGCAGGAAACATGTTCCCAATGTTGGGGGAGTCCAGAACAAGGGGCCACAGTTTAAGAATAAGGGGTAGGCCATTTAGAACGGAGATGAGGAACTTTTTCAGTCAGAGAGTGGTGAAGGTGTGGAATTCTCTGCCTCAGAAGGCAGTGGAGGCCAGTTCGTTGGATGCTTTCAAGAGAGAGGTGGATAGAGCTCTTAAGGATAGCGGAGTGAGGGGGTATGGGGAGAAGGCAGGAACGGGGTACTGATTGAGAGTGATCAGCCATGATCACATTGAATGGCGGTGCTGGCTCGAAGGGCTGAATGGCCTACTCCTGCACCTATTGTCTATTGTCTATTGTCTAAAACCCATCTGCTTGGAGGAAATTTTACTTTTTAGAATTAATGGTCATGTATAATTAAGATGCCAGAATTAATGATAGAGTTAATCCAAGATTCAACATGGTACCTTGGAATCTAAAATCAAATATTTAAATCTGTAATTTAAAAAAGATAGCATTAATAATGATGATCATGAAATGTCCATGTTGTCGTAAAAGATTTGGTTCCTTAATGTGCTTCAGCGGATGGAATCTGGTTTTCTTATCTGGATTTACCAGCAATATGGTAAACCTTTTATTGCCCTCAAGCTAGCCATAACCGGAATGAAGAATGCCTACGGAGGCACGCAATTCTAAATCTGGAAGCATAGCATATGTTATGTATACTAAAGCGAAACACAAATGACATTAAGAAAGCAATAGAAAAGATGTTGTTAATAACCACAACCTGAAAGAGTACGATCTCCTCATACATTTAAAAAATCAGAGCTAGAGGGGTTGCATAATGGTAATTAAAAATGTGTCCATGTCTTTTAAGAGCTCACCAGCTGGAGTGGATAAAACATTTTTCTTGGCATGCGTAGCCAGTATCAGTATTGCAACTTCACACCATTCAAGATGTTAAATTGAATCGCTTGAAGAGCTAACAGAGAAGGGAAGGCAGGAACTTGTGAATTTCTTCACATTATTGCACATGTAGATGCTGGAAACTCTTGGCTCATATACACAGTAATAGTTGGCATTGACAGCTTTACTCCTCCACCAAAATCTGAGCTGAAGTGTTTAAGCCGGCAATAAACTGAATGCATAAAGACTCAAACAATCCTTGAATGGCTTCATGGGGTTTAGTTAAGGACAAGTAAGAATTCAGCCACCTTAAAAACTCAAATACAATGGACACATTTTTATTACCATTCTGAATGTCTGCAAAGGAGATAAAGTTATCAGCTATGAACAGGAATAATAACAAACCCAATGCTAAAAACTTGCTGATGGCAAATCTAAAATGAGTTGTAGGGGTGGGGGAGGGGTAAAAACAGAAGAATAAACAAACATAGTAAATGTACCTAACTTATTCGGAACATGTCACTGCCATTGCCCTTAACGTACGAGGGGTGTACTGTATAACCACGTTATTCTGGATTAGAGTTCACAGAGAAAACCAGACAAAAGGTAGTAGGCATGTTGCTGTAAAGATATTAGTCAACCATGAGAGTTTTAAATTATAATCAAGTAGTTTGATTGCTGCCAGTATTGGCTTTATATTCTTTATTTTATAAAAGCTTAACCACATTTAAATTTCTTGGGTGCTTTGGTGGAATTTAGACTTTCCGCCCAACTCTTAGTTTGGGCCTCTAAATTATTGGTCCAGTAACATAACCACAAGCCCACAAGCTACCTTACTATACACAGACACATGCATTTATGGACCACATTCTTCAGCTTTCCAAATTCAAATAATATCCTAAATGTTTAATAGATCTATTTGCCAACTTTTCCCTTAAAAGATCTGCACTGTAAAATATTAAACGAGATTTGCAAATATTCAGTGCAGAAATTTCTGCTCATGCTTTATTTCTGTGGAATACATTCAGGCTACAAAAAAAAGTTAACCAAATACTAATTCAGTTTACATATTAAATTACTTTAAAACATGCCCTCTACTTCACAAAGCAAGGTTGCTAATTATTATCAATTAAGCCAAATCACTTGCTTTTGTCCAAGTAGTTTATTGCCCAGACCTAGGTCAATATATTAATAGTGTTTGCCAAGCACATAAAAACATTTTAGGCTTTAAAATTAAACTGGTAGAAACATATCACAACCTGAACTTGCTGAAAAGCCTTCAGTCTCTTCTTGAATCTTGACGGAAAGACAAAGTCACATCCCCGAGCGAGCAAAGCCAATTCTTTCCCGAGATCTGGATCTTGGCGCAGTGAAGTGTCCTTTATCATCATTGTAAAAGCTGGGATGTGTATATAGTTTCAGATTGGAAAGACTATGTCAAAAACAAGAAAGGTTCAAAATGCTGCAGAATATCAGCTCGTTCCAGTTTCACCAAATCCACTCTTGACCTTACACCATCTGTGATTCTGTGCAACGATACTTAAAGTAGGCTTAACATACTGCTCCAAACATCACACAGATCTTGGCGTAGACAAAGTGCTGAAACTGTAGTCACTTTGGGGCCAGCCCTTTGCGCAGTCACATTCCAAAGTCTTAATGGCTGGTTATGTAAAGAAACAAACCTGTTGTTTGCAACCCAGCCCCACTGACAAGTAATAATCAATCTGGATAAGGCATACTGAGATATAAAAGAATGCTCCGAAGCCTGAATTTATAGCCACAGCTATCAACTACTTTCCTTCTGTTACAGTAGCTCAACCGACTGAAATTTCCAGTTGTGAGCCAATAGGCTGTTCAATCAAATAAGTTTCATTTTCCTTGTTGATCCAACCTCTAAAAGTGGCATTCAGCACATTGCAAGTTCAACTGTGTCATTTGTGTTATCCAGAGATCATATGTCAATTATAGCAACCTAGTCAGAGTTTTTTTTTTTAATGCTCATTATTGCTGCTTTTATATTTAATTCTTGGGCAAGACTAAATTGATCCAGCATTTTGCTGATTCAGTTTTTCAGATTAACTAGTTAATCTAACATATTCCTTGATTATTTAAACAGAGTATGTCAATAGAATTCATGAACACTTTCAGTATCACAATCTTTTCAACAAACACCAAATACCCCAAGTAATTTCATAAATTAGGTTTTTGTGGGCATTTGTACATTTAATGTATTGCATAGCTATTGCAGGTAGAAGAGTTGACTGACATCAGGCATCGCACAGCAGCAGTCAGGAAAAGGAAGGCTTTTACCTTCTTCCAGAAATGTTTGGGAGAAAGAACAACTTCCATTTCAGTTTGTGGGATCTGAAGTAATTAATAATTCTATGCAAGAACCACAGACCATCTATCACACATGGAGTTTTATGAGGTGTTTTTTTAAAAGATGTTGTCTACTCTCAGTAAAACAGATGTGATGAAATTCACCTTCAACAAACCTTTTGGTCAATTGCAGAAATAGCTGTTTACAGATCAAGACCTCAAACCTGGTTCACCATCCATAGTTTATAAGGTAGAAGTGATCTATGTACCTCTGTATGCTTCAAAGAGTTGGACAAGATACCACATGTATATTAAGGCACTGGAAAGACACCAGTAATGCTGCCAATGCAAAATCCTCCAAATCTGCTAGAAAGATAAGTAAACTAACAGCCCCAGAAATAAGGATCTAATTACAATTAGATGGCACTTTCGGGAAAGCTATTTCATCAACTTGCCCAGCATTCACAAAAGCACACATACTAAAGCCAACTTGTGATGTTTTGTGAACAAATAACACTGTTATGAAGAAATATCAAAACAATATTTACTAGATATACATTTACATTATAATACAATACAAACAATATAGTTTGCATATAATCTAATTTGTAACTGTTGTAACTTGATGCCAGAAGAAAATGTAGGTTAGCCTATTAAATTTAGCTTAAAATGTTTTATTTTAACTCAAATATACAAAGGACATATCATTGCTGCTACAACTTTCTCCTCTTCATTTCTCTTGAAAATTCCTTGGATTGCTCATGAGTGGCAGCACAATGGCACGGCTCGTAAAGGAATTGCCTAACAGCTCCTGCAATCAGGTTCAAAACTGATCTCTGGCCTGTGTGGAGTTTGCATGCTCTCCATATGATCTGCAGGCTCCCTCTTACATGCCAACAATTTCAGGTTATCAGCCTTTCCAGTGTGTCAATACTGGTCAGCTCCAATGCAAAATCTAGATCCTGCAATATTAACTACCACTGAAAATTGCTCCCAGTTTGTAAACGAGTGGTAAAATTTGTGGATAATAAAAATTGATTTAGTGCAGGATTATTGTAAATGGATACTATGGTTAGCGTGGACCAGGCCTTTTCCATTGCTACATAACTCTATAACCATCTACTGAAATTCCAATTACAATACTGATTATACATTGCTACCTTTCTACTTTACTAAATACAGTCGATCAAAGAGATACAGTGGCATGATTAAATAATTATATACATAGAACAAATCTGGACAATCCAATGGTTTGCATAACGTTGTTAAATTCTGATAAATTGTCGCATGATAATTAAAGTTTCTTCTGAAGGAAGTACAATCTACTTTCACCCGACATGTTAGTCAACACGAGGAAAATATCAATGCTTCCAACAAGCTGGACCATGATGAAATTCACATGAGGTGACAAAATCACCAAAACCATCATCAAACAGCTCTTTTCAGGTAGCAATTGCTCTTTCATTTTTTAATAATGGCCCCACGTCCAAAAAAACTTGCCATTTACTTTATTTCTAAAATTAACACCATATTCTACAGTGCAAACAAATGCCCCCTCCTTCCCCCTCCCCCAACAAAACCTTTTTAAAAACACATGGCAAAAGTACTGGGTGAAATTCAAAACAAAGTACAAACAGTTGAAGGGAGATAAAGTAATTTTTAAACAAGTGATCTCTAAATGAAAGGATTACATTTGAGTAACTTCGTAAAAGAGAATTACAATGAGATGTTCTGGCTAACTTTGTTAATAGCTCAAGCTAAAGTTACCCACGTACATGCACCAGCTGTTGTGGGCTGCATCCGAGATGCAATTTGTATTTTTAACTAATCCTTTCAGAATGCTCTCGTACCCTGGTATTTCACTATTTTCTAAATTAGAACATTACAGTATGCAAGATCAGCAGAGTATTAGCATTAGCAACTGCAGAGTTTGACCAAGTATTATGTGGCTCTGTAATTGAATACCTTTAAGAGTACATTCAAAGTAGAAATTACTAATAAAAAATACTACAGTTGCTGCAAAGAACATAATGAGAACAAAATGCTGTCAATAATCAGATCACGTAGCAATTGTGGAAAGACAAACTGAAATGTAGAGGACGAGAAAATAGAAGTACAGCATCTGGTCCTTCAAGCTTGTCTTGTCATTCAATATGATCACAGCCGATCTGCCCAACTCTTATGTGCCTCTCCCCATAACCCTCAATTAATGAATCTTTCAAAAGAGTATGTACCTCCACCTTGAATACCAGCCGTGATCTAACCTCTAGAGAAAGTTCTGAAGAAAGTCAGAAATATTAACTGGTGTCTCTTTCCACAGATATTACTTTACTGACTGAGTTCTTGTTGTAATTCCATTTTTGTTATACGGATGGGAGTTGGGTGAGAGATGATTTTGAGACCAGTTAATGGCAATTAATCTGGCTCACTGTCAGAGTCAGAGTCTTGCAGCACAAAAATAGCCTAATTAGTTCACAATGCCCATACTAACTAACCATCAAGTATCGATCTATACCAATCCCATTTGCCAGCATTGGTCTTCTAGTTTCTGCCTTAGGTTTCAAGTACTTGCCTAGAAACTTAAATGTTATGAGAGTACTTTCCTCCACTACATCCCAGATTCTCATTACAGAGTGAAAAACTTCTTCCTCAGATCCCTTCTAAACCTCTTATCCTAAACTTGCATTCTCTAGTTTAAAATAGCACTGCTATGGAGATGTTTTGCACAATCCATCCCATCCTTGCATCTCATAATTGTATATATTTCTCTGGCATCTTCTCAGCCTCCTCTGCTTCAAGAAACACACCATTCCAGGCAAAATCCTGCTGAATCTCCACTGCATCCTTTCTAGTACAATCATGCCTTTCCTACCATGGCAACCAAAATCGTACACAGTTCTTTAGCAATGACCTAACCAATGTTGCACCATGATTTTCTTGTTTTTAGATTCTATGGCCAGGCTAATGAAGATACGTAGCTTCTAGTCCTGCTTGATCACCCAAACTACCTGTTGCCACCTTCATGGATCTTTGGACTTGCACACCATAACGCACCACCATTTATTGTGCATGTCCAACCTTGATTGGTTCCCCAAAGCCCCCTCTCCCACTTATCAGGATTAAATTCCATCCACTGTTACTCTGTCCACTTTACCAGCCGATCAATAGCCGAAAGGAATACAACAATTCTAGATAACCAGTTTTGGCAACATGTTAGAATTGACAAGTTCCATGGAAAATCAGGAACCTGTAATGTTAACTCAGTTTTCATCCACACAGGTGCTGCCAGAACTACTTGGCTTTACCAGCAATTTATATTTCAAATTTCCAGTAATTGCTGAGTTCTGTATCACTTTGTCTCTTGTTTGTTATCTCTCTAAATCTCTTCATAGAGCCATACAAAATGCAAACTGGCCATTCGGCTCAATTTATTCACACTGACCAGCAGGTATCCATCCACATTGATAACACCTTCCAGCACTTGGCCTTCATTGCCTAGGAATTTGAGTTTGGTTAGACACTTCTTAAATGCTGAAAGCTACTTTGGTTCCACCATTCTCACCAGCCGTGTATTCCAGGCACTCGCCCCACTAAATCCAAGATCTCTAGTTTTAGTCACCTCTGATAATGGGAAAAGAATACAGAAGGTTACCCTGTCTGTACCTCTCAATTATCTATACCAGAATTATGTCCCCTCTTAACCAACTCTGTTCCAGGAAAAACAGACTAGCCTCTCCAAGGCAACATCCAGGTGAAATTCCTCTGCATCCTCTACAGCACTATCACATCTGCACACAATATTCTGACTGAGGTCTGTCCAATGTTTCATAGTTAGAGCATTACACCCTTGCTCTTGTATTTAATGATTTGAATAGTGAAGGCCAACATCCCATATGCCTTCTTACCACATTATCTAAATGTGCTGCCACCTTCAGGAATATTTGGCTTTACACATCAAGGACCCTATCTTCTTCAATGCTCCCAAGCACATCACCATTCATGGTGTCGACTCTAACATTGTTAGCACATGAACCATTTCTCAGCTCTCCTGGACACAACTTAAAATTTCACCCCTTTTGAGACTTTTACATCAAGGCAATCCCAGTTAATGCATGTCTAAAAGTTAAACTAATCTTCCAAGTAATGAGCAATATATATATATATATATATATACACACACACACACACGGCCCACAAAGCTAAAAGATAATAACCATATGTATTACAATAATTCAATTGTGCCGATTATCATGTGCATATTTCTTTAGAGTTCTTTCTCCACCTATCAAATGGAAGACTACTTTTTTCATTAGCAACATCTGGTAGAGGCAAAATAATTTTGAATTATTAGGAATTCTTATCATTGCAACAGACGTTTAATTAGTTTAGTTTAGAGATACAGCGTGGAAACAGACCTTTCGGTCCACCAGGTCCGCGCCAATCAGCGATCCCCGCACATTAACGCTATCTTACACACACTAAGGATAATTTTTACATTTACCAAGCCAATTAACCTACAAACCAGTACGTCTTTGGAGTGCGGGAGGAAACCGAAGATCTCGGAGAAAACCCACACAGGTCACCGGAAGAACGTACAAACTCCGTAAAGACAGCACCCATAATCAGGATCGAACCCGGATCTCCCGCGCTGCGGGTGATCCATTTTATTGAAAGTTCCATTTTATTGAAACACTCTGGGATTGAGGCCAGCATTCGGGTCTATTTTCAAAACATAGGAGTAAATAGGAGTCTTGGAGACTGCTATTCAATCCGTTCATGGTGATCACCCTATTCTCCCCTAATAGTACTCTATTCCTGCATTGTTCCCTTATCTCTTGATCTCTCTAGCAACAGGAACTATATCTAACATCCTCAAGTATACTTAATGTATTTAATGTACTTAATATATTTAATTGCTGTCAATGGTAGAGAATTCCACAGGTTCACCACTCTTTGGGTGAGAAATTTCTTCATATTAGTCCTAAATTGACTATCCTGTTCTCCCAAGATTGTGATACCCAAATCTGGTCGATTTCATCTCAGGCAAGATCATTCCTGCATTTAGTCAGTCCAGCCCCATCAGGATTTTACAAGTTTCAATGAAGTTTCTCTCATTCATTTAATACAAGGGCAATCTCTCTATATGTATCAGTTCTGCCATCCCAGGAATAAGTCTGGTGAACTTTTGCTGCACCCTCACCATGGCAAGAGTGTCTTTCTTTGGATATGGAGACCAAAACTGCACAAAATACTCATGTCATAGTCTCACAAAGGCCCTGTACATTTTCAGCAAGACATCCCTGCTCCTGTACTCAAATAAAGAGGAAGAAGCTTGGACATTTTTGCCTTCCATCACAGAGGAAAGTGGGGAATCCGCTGTGGTGGATGTTTATGTCAGTCTGAAGAAGGGTCTCGACCCAAAACGTCACCCATTCCTTCTCTCCTGAGATGTTGCCTGACCTGCTGAGTTACTCCAGCATTTTGTGATACCTTCGATTTGTACCAAGCATCTGCAGTTATTTTCCTACACTTTATGTTAACTTATGTATTTGTGTGTCTTGTTTTTTTTTCTTTTCGTATGGCTTTATGGTAATTCGCATATCACTGTACCTTATCACTGGATAAGATGTATACCAACATAAAGGACGCCTACAGAGCTCTCCCCTGCCCATCCCTCGGACAATCCGATCACCTCTCACTGCGTCTACTGCCTGCATACAAACCCCTCATCCGCAAGACCAAACCTACAATAAAGACGGTCAAAATATGGCCCGAGGATGCCACCCTACAACTCCAGGACTGCTTTGATCGCACCGACTGGGACCTGTTTGCACAGCAGGCGACCTGCGGTTCAGAGGTAGACTTGGAGGAATGCACATCCACTGTGCTCTCTTACATCAACTGCTGTGTGGAGAATGTCACGGAGGACAAGGAAATAAAAATGTTCCCAAACCGGAAACCCTGGATGAATAAGGAGGTACAGAACCTGCTGAGGGCACGCAACACCACCTTGAGTGGAAGAACCCCAGCCGAGGCGGAGGGACTGGTCTTGCAACTGAGCACACAGGAAGTACAACGCGCTCTGCAAAGGGTCAACCCACGCAAGGCTGCAGGCCCGGATGGAGTTCAAGGAAGGGTACTTAAGGACTGTGCTGAACAGTTGGCTGAGGTATTCACCAGGATGTTTAACCTGTCACTATCTCTGGCTACGGTTCCCAAGTAACCGGAAGTCAGCTACCATAGTGCCGGTGCCGAAAAAAGCAAAGATCACCAACCTGAATGACTACCGTCCGGTTGCCCTAACGCCGATAGTCATGAAGTACTTTGAAAGGCTGGTCCTCTCACACATCAAATCCAGCATCCTTGACTAACTGGACCCACATCAATTTGCATACAGGGCAAATAGATCCACAGAGGACGCCATCTCTCTGGCTCTTCACACTGTCCTGACTCACCTGGAGAGACAGGGCACGTACGTGAGAATGCTATTCATTGACTATAACTCTGCCTTCAACACGGTCATCCCCACCAAGCTCATCACCAAACTCCACCAGCTAGGTCTCAGCTCGTCATTATGCGACTGGATCCTGGACTTCCTGCTGGAGCGACCGCAGGCAGTGAGAATGGGCCCGCACCTGTCCTCCACTATCACCCTGAGTACCGGCACACCACAGGGCTGTGTTCTGAGCCCCATGTTCTACTCCCTCTTCACACACGACTGTGTTGCTGCTTTCGACACCAACACCATTGTCAAGTTTGCAGACGACACAACGGTGATCGGGCTGATCACCAACGGTGATGAAACAAAATACAGAGCAGAGGTGCAGAACCTGGCGGACTGGTGCTCTGATAGCAACCTGTCCCTAAATACCACCAAGAACAAGGAGCTGATCATCAACTTCCGTAGGTCACATAACGGGGAATACGCCCCGATCTTTATCAACGGGGACAATGTGGAGAGAGTGTCCAGCTTCAAGCTTCTGGGCACTCACATTTCGGAGGACCTAACTGTCACATCTGTGTCTCAGATGTGTAATAATGAAGCAGACACAATCCGTGGTAATTACATTACTTCGTTTGACTGTTTATTGTTTCCAGGCCTTGCAGCCTTCAGCACACACAGCAAACACACTCTCCCGCTCTCCGGTCACCTGATACACACATCACGATATTTGCATATCATCATCATGATTCGTCATCATGACATCCCTCCTTTACCAGAATTAAACTTTAAATTACTGTGTTCTTTTTCCCCAATTAAACAATTCTTTACTTATTATGTTATTTTTCCTTAATACAAATATACAAATAATATACAAATAATAACTTGTAAGTTTCTTTTGCCTCTAAACAAATATCATATAATTACTAAACAAAACTATAACTATAGTCTATAACACAAAATCGTCGTATCTTTTGGGAACTCTCCTTTCACGTTGTGGTCTACCAGCTGGCAAAAGAACATCAAAGTCTGTTGAATCTGCTAAGGTGTTGTCATCCAGATACTGTCTCTGCTCAACACCTGCATCGCAGTCTGCTGCCTCTGGAACTCTGGTCACCACCTCAGGAATGTCTTCTGGTCCCTCTGAATCGGTAACTCTCGGTGGACTTTGGCCCTCGATTCGACTGTCTCTCGACCTGTACTTTTTTACATTCGATACATTCCTCTTGTACATAACCCCTTCTGGAGACTTGACTGTCACCCTGCTACCGCTCCTCGATACAACATTGTATGGCTCGCAATGGTAAGGAGTGTCCATCTTACCACCATCATCTCGCCTCACAAGTACGTCATCACCAGGCATTATTTCTGAGTGCCTGGCTCCTCGTTTCAAGTCGGCATACCATTTCGCCGCATCTTTCTTTTCGGCATCACGGTCTCTCAGCTCCTGGTCTTCCGTGATCTCTCGTACTTCTGGCATTTTAGTGCGAATTTTCCTTCCAAACAAGGCTTCTGCCGGGCTTTTCCCAGTCGTTGATTGAGTGGTCGCCCGATATACAGCTACGTATGCTAGCAGCACCTCCTTCCAATTTTTCCCTTCGGCATGGGCGATTCGTATCCTCTTCTCAATGGACTGATTTTGTCTCTCGACTTCTCCATTAGCTTGTGGCCATTTAGGAGTCACTCTATGATGATGAATACCGGTGGTTCTCATGTACTCAGCAAACGTCTCTGACGCAAACTGTGGTCCATTGTCGGAGTACAATGTAACAGGCAACCCATGTCTGGCGAAAATCTCTGCCAATGCCTGTACAGTCTTTTCTGCCGTAGTTGACTTCATCACCGCATATTCATAGTATCTGCTGTAGTAGTCTACCACTACCATAATTGATTCACCTGTTGGAAGTGGTCCTAGAAAGTCAACAGCTACGTCGACCCATGGTCCTGTTGGCAATTTCGTACTTCTAATTGGTTCTGGTGGGTTGCTCCTGCTTGTGATTTGGCATCCGTGGCAGGTCCTGACAAATTTTTCGGCATCTCTGTCATAACCTGGCCACCACACTTTGCTCCGCAAATTTTGTTTGGTACCAACGATGCCTAAATAGACAATAGACAATAGACAATAGGTGCAGGAGTAGGCCATTCAGCCCTTCGAGCCAGCACCGCCATTCAATGCGATCATGGCTGATCACTATCAATCAGTACCCCGTTCCTGCCTTCTCCCCATACCCCCTCACTCCGCTATCCTTAAGAGCTCTATCCAGCTCTCTCTTGAAAGCATCCAACGAACTGGCCTCCACTGCCTTCTGAGGCAGAGAATTCCACACCTTCACCACCCTCTGACTGAAAAAGTTCTTCCTCATCTCCGTTCTAAATGGCCTACCCCTTATTCTCAAACTGTGTCCCTCATGAGCTAATGACACGATCCTTGCTCGTAGTGCCTGCGGAATCACCAATCTGTTACCTCTAAGCACACACTGACCAATCACACAAAATTCATCTTTTATGGGAACATATGCTTTGTAAGGTCATTGGTCGCATTGCCCACTATAAATACGCTTTCTGATATCATTAAGTTCAGGATCATGTTCTGATTCCCTTTCGACTTCCCTTGTTGCCACGGCTCTTGGCGTTGACTGAATTGCAACAAAGTGCACAAAGTTTCCTGCTTCCATCCCTAAAGTGGATGTTACTCCTAGCTGTTCATCCTTCAACAGTCTCGACAGCGGGTCCGCAATATTTGCTTTTCCAGCAATGTGGACTACTTTGTACTTGTACTGTTGGAGTCTCAGCACCCAGCGTTCTATTCTGGCACAGGGCTTGGACCTTGTTGAATAGATCACTTCCAGCGGCTTGTGATCAGTAACAAGATCAAATTCAATGCCGTACAAGTAAGCATCGAACCTTTCACAGGCGCACACTAGTCCCAGTGCTTCTTTCTCCGTTTGAGAATACCTTCTTTCCACGCTGGTTAAAGATCGACTGGCATATGCTATGATTCTGGGTCCATCAGCATGTGTCTGTACCAGCACAGCCCCCAAACCAACTGGACTAGCATCTGCTATGACTTTTGTTGGTGCAGCTAGATCATAATATCCAAGGGTTTCTGCACTCATTAGGCACTGTTTCAAGGTATTGAAAGCCTGTCTGTTCATTTCCAAAATGGAACGGTATATCTTTCCTGGTCAACTTTCTCAGCGGATCTGCCAGTGTAGCAAAATTTGGGATAAACTTTGCACAGTAATTGACCAGTCCTAAAAAGATCCTCATCTCGGTTGCATTCTGAGATTCACGTGCATCTGCAACATCTTTCACTTTAGCCTTTGCCGGGTTCAGCCCTTCACTTGTGAGTCTGTGTCCCATGAAATCCATCTCAGAGACACCAAACTTGCACTTGTCCTCATTCACAGTGAGACCTGCTTTTTGAAGTCTAGTCAACACTAGCTTCAATCTCCTGTCATGCTCTTCACGAATTGATGCATGGACGATGATGTCATCTGATATGTTTGTTGCTCCAGGTACCCCTTGAATCACTCTGTGGATTTCATACTGATAGATCTCAGGGGCAGCATTGATTCCAAACATCAGTCTTTTGTACCGGTACAATCCGCAGTGATTGACAAATGTTGTCACCTCTCTTGACTCTGGATGTAATTCCAATTGATGATATCCCCACTTGAGATCAATTTTGGAGAACACTTTACTAGTTGATAACTCTTGTAGAACTTCCTCGATCGTAGGAATTGGGTGTCTTTCCCTGATTATTGCTTCATTGGCTCTCCTCATGTCCACGCACAGTCTGATATCATTATTGGGTTTTGGCACTATCACTACTGGACTCACCCATGGTGTTGAATGTTCAATTGGCTCGATAATGTCCCGATCAATCAACTCCTTGATTTTAGCTTCTACTTTTCCACGAAGTCCAAATGGCGTTCTCCGCACTGGTTGTGCTATTGGCTTAACAGTTCCATCAACAGCTAACTTCACTTGCCGGCCTTTCAATTTTCCAACTCCTTGGAATACTGAGTGAAATTCCTGCTTCATGTCCTCATATGACTGCACTGAATTGACATGCACTCCGATGTGAAGCACTCCCAGCTCTCGAGCTGTATTTCTGCTGAGCAGGGGTTCTCCTTTCTCCTCTAAAACCACGAATTCTGCAACAGCTTTTCTATCTCCGACTTCTACGTCAGCCGTGAAGCATCCAATGGTCTGCAACGGTTCAGTTGCGGTGTATGGATATAACTTCCTACTACACCTCCTTGACATGCACTTGATTTTCTGCTGTTTCAAGCATTCCCACAGTGATCTGTCAATTACGTTGCAGTCGCTACCAGAATCTACAATCACTGGCACTGTAATACCTCCGATGGTCACTGCAACTTTTTCCAGATGGCTATCATTCAATGCAAACTGATAATCCCTTTTAATAGCATACTCACCATCCTCATCACTTCCGAACTCATCTTCTATGTGACGGACGTGACTCTTCTTTTTCTGCCACGGTCTGTCTAATTTGTCACTGGACCACTTACTCCCTTGCCTCGGAAGATTCACTTTTGTAATCCCTTGTATTGTCCCTGGCCTTACTTTTGCATTTCTTTGCAAAATGATCTTTGCCTCCACATTTCCTACACGTTCTACCTTTTGCTGGACAACATGCATCTTTCCCTACGTGACCCATGTTGCCACACCTGTAACACTCAATCTCACGTTCAGGCTTACTTCTTTGTCTCTTGTGGGACAACCAATTAACTTGCCCAGTCTTGGAATCTTTTAATTTCATGCTGTGAAATTGTCCCTCAACAGCTTCCAGTGCTGCCGCAATCGACAAAGCACCATTTAAGTTTAACTCACCGCCTTTTTCTAGCAGCCTTCTCCTGAGCTTGTCTGACCTGCAATGCTGGACAACCTGATCCAATATCTGGTTTTCCACATCAGCAGCCACACATTTGCAACCTACAGACACCTGTCTGAGTCTCGTCACAAATTGAGCAACAGTTTCGCCCTCTTCCTGGGTTGTTTTGCGGAATAAATGGCGTTGAAATGTAGCATTCGGTACCACCACATAATGACTGTTCAATGCATCAACGGCTTTCTTATAGTCATCCTTCATACCGGTGTCAGGGAGTGTTTTAAACATTTCTCGAACTGCTGGCCCCGCAGTGAAGGGAAGCAACGCTCTCCGCTGTGCCTTCTGCGCCGGCGTACTCTCATCAAGAAAGAGCCCACGACTGTCGGCGTAGGCCTCGAATTCCTCCAGCCACGCTTTCCATTTCAAGCTGACAGTACTTGCATCACCCGTCGGATCAAAGTGTGGAACTCCACGAAGTGCTAAGAAATCAGCTCCAGCAACAGCCATAACAACCTTTTTCTAACCTTTTCTTTTTTCCAGCAGGTAGTCTCGGATTCAGAATCCAAAATATCCAGAATATCCTCGTCGCCAATGTCACATCTGTGTCTCAGATGTGTAATAATGAAGCAGACGCAATCCGTGGTAATTACATTACTTCGTTTGACTGTTTATTGTTTCCAGGCCTTGCAGCCTTCAGCACACACAGCAAGCACACTCTCCCGCTCTCCGGTCACCTGATACACACATCACGATATTTGCATATCATCATCATGATTCGTCATCATGACACTAACATGGTCCAATAACACTGCTGCGCTGGTCAAGAAGGCACAGCAACGACTGTTCTACCTAAGAACACTGAAGAAGTCTGGTCTACCCCAACAGCTGCTGACGACATTCTACCGCTGCACCATAGAGAGCATCCTAACACATGGCATCCCTGTGTGGTACCTCAGCTGCACGGAGGCAGAAAGGAAAGCTCTTCAGCGGGTAGTCCATAGAGCTCAGAGGGCCATCGGAACACAGCTACCAGCCTTGGAGGGCATCTACAACACACGATGCCTCAGAAAAGCCACCAGCATCCACAAAGACTCTTCACACCCCTGCAACAGTCTGTTCGAACTCCTTCCATCGGGCAGACGATACAAGGCCTTCTACGCCCGCACCTGCAGACTCAGGAACAGCTTCATCCCCAGGGCCATAGCTGCTATGAACCGGCCCTGCTGAGCCGGATCGTCAAAACGCACAGTGATCCGGCACTTTATTCTGTCTTAAAACTGTTACAATTTGTTTCGTTGGGTTGTTGCTGTTTGATTTAATACTGACTAGCTAATTAAATTATTGCATCGTATGGGAGGCGCATTCCCAATCTCGTTGTACCCCTGTACAATGACAATAAAGATATATTGTATTGTATTGTACATGTGACAATAAAAGACCTTTGAAACCCAATGCCAAGATAATAGTGTGCAGGCCTTAATAATTGTTTGCTGCATCTACACATTTACTTTCATTGATTGGTGAACAAGGATATCCAGCTGTCCTAGTCTATAATGTTGCCACCAAAATACAAAACATTACATTTATCCACATTGTATTTAAATGCCATGCATTTGGCCACTTACTTAACCAATCCAAATCATATGGAAGCGTTACAGCTTTTAATTTCCACATGTAAATCATAAAATATATATTATGAATAGCTGGAGAACAAACACTGAACCCTGCTGCACCCCAATGACACTTGTTGCCTCTCAGAAAAGAACCAGTTAATTCCTGCTTTATCTCATTCTCATTCCATGTCAATACATTACCCCCAACCCCTACATATTATCTACTGTGTCCCAATTTCTCTGCCTTATACTTTTGGTGCTCCCCCTTGCCTTTTGTTTCCATCCTAGTTCCTGTCTCCTTTGCATGGGTTCCCATCACTCCATCATCTCTCCAAGAAGAAACAGAAGAAAGTAACAGCTGAGAGGGGATAGGGAAAAAAAAAAGAAATTAACAAGTATATTTCACAACTGTTTCTGTCAGAGATGAATGAACTGTTGTTTCCCCCTTGTAATCATCAAGCAGATGCCAAATCGTTTCAACATATGTTGCAGTTTTTTGTTCTCATTCATTATTGTAAATTTGAATAAATCAAAAGGAATTTTAAAAATGACTCAAATTTTATATTATATTTAATGCTTTATTTTTGCTTTTTTATGTCAGTTGGAAGACCTGGGAGGTTGATTATGGAGAGCTGTTAGGTAGTTGTGTGAAACAGTAACTACTGCTCCATATGTAAACGCCAGCAATTCTTTTCTCAAGCCATTGAATTTATGGTGTCAAACATCTGTGTGTTCATTTGGCTTCCGTTTATTACTATAAATAGAGTAATACACTTAGACTGATATTGAAAAAAGCATGTCTGTTCTGCATAAATAAAATGCTAAGACCTCTACTGAAATGACATAAAAATATAGCAAATGCACAGCAATTCACAAGCTGTCAAATGCAAGGAACTCTGGAAAAAATAAACCTAGGGGAGCCAATGAAAATTCCAAGACAAACTCAAATCCAACCAATGGATTTCGCAAAGCCTGAACTCAAGTACTCTGAACTCACGTTGGGAATACACATACACCAAAAGTTTTTTTAAATGCAAAAAGCAGGAAAATTGTGATTCTACTTACCAACATCAGCCACAGACCTTTCTATTTCATAACTGAGAAGTTGGAGGAAACAAGAACTTTAATGGAAAAGAAGAAATGTTTCCCCAAAAGCTAAGGGCTAGATCTAATAACCTCTCAGATATATTCATCCACAAAAACAATTTCAACACAGCATTATACAATCAGAGTAGCGAACAATAAAAGACATAAATACCATTAACTTTTATCTGATAATGAAAGCTGCATTTGTTTGGAGTCAGAATACTCAAGGCTGCCAAATTTCTCAGAAACAGAGACTAGTACAACTAATAACAATGATAAGTGCTAGAGAACAATTCCATTTAAAGACTTTACCCTCAAAATACTGAAAAACATTTTTAATATCTATTCTTTCCTAATGAGTCCAGAAGGTATTGTCTGCCATTGTTTCAAGTAAGATATGCTAATAATATTAGAATTAAAAACAGAAGATGCTGGAAATATTCAGCAATTGAGGCAACATCTCTGGAAAGAGAAACTGTTAATTCACATTTGATCAACACGTTGGCGGATTCTAACTCATCAAATTCCCTGATTCTCCCCTCCGCCCCTTAGTATTGCCATATTTGTTGATGTCCAGAAATGTATCACTTACTGAGCCGTCACAGACAATCAAAGTGGAGAATTTCAAATATTCATCACCTCCGAGTGAAGTGCTTTCTTATCTCAGCCTCAAATCTCAACACCTTATTCTCAAACGGCACTCAGCACCAAGACTTCCTGGTCTGGGGAAATATACTCCCTGCAACTAGTCTGTCAAGTTGTTTGATAATTTTATGTTTTGATGATATTTGCACTCATTCCTCTAAGCTCAAGAGAATACATTCCCATTCTATTAAAATAGAGATGAGCAGGAATTTCTTTACCCAGTGGGTGGTGAACCTGTGGAATTCATTGGCACAGATGGTGGTGGAGGCCGTCATTGGGTATTTTTAAAGCGCAGATCGATAGGTTCTTGATTAGTAACAGTGTCAAAGATAACAGTGCAAACAGGTCCCAGTCGATAACATAAAGATAAAGATCAGCCATGATCAATTGGTGAAGCAGATTCGATGGGCCGAATGTCCTCATTCTGCTCCCATCTCTTATGATCTTTTGATTAAGCAAATCTGCCCTCCCTCAAATCAGTCTAGTGAATCATACGATCATAAGTGATAGGAACAGAACTAGGCCATTCGGCCCATCAAGTCTACTCTGCATTCAAACATGGCTGATCTATCTCTCCCTCCTAACTCCATTCTCCTGCCTTCTCCCCAAAACCTCTGACACGCATACTAATCAACATAGAATCTTCACTTCCCTCCTTCAAAGTATACCCTTTCTTAGGCAAGGAGACTAGAACTACATGTAATATGTCTTGCCAAGGCCCTAAATAATTGCAATAAGATTTCCTTGTCCTTGCAATCAAACCCTTTCGATAACATTTCGAAAAGAAAAAGACAGTGAAAACAAGTCCATGATGGTGCAAAGAGATGAGTCATAGTGTTCCATTGTCATCATAGAATGAGGGTTGTGCAAGTTGGTTCAAAAACTTGATAATTGTACGAAAGCAGATGTTCATGAACCTGGTAGAGTGGGACTTTAGGCTTCTGTACCTTCTTCCCAATGGCAGCAATGAGAAGAGGGCATGACTCATATGGTGGGGACAGAGACAAATTATTTAAGGATACTTTCAAAGCCTCCTTGGAAGAAATGCAACTGTCTCACAAACTCCAGGGTGTCAACCAACCGCTCAACCTCTACCTGTGTTTAGAGAAATGGTAGTTATTGTCTGTTGGCTGCTCAAGAAAAGTGATAAAAATGTAAGGCATAAATTGTTATACTTCTGTCAAATCTTACTGAAGACATGTCAATAGACAATAGGTGCAAGAGGAGGCCATTCGGCCCTTCGAGCCAGCACCGCCATTCAATGTGATCATGGCTGATCATTCTCAATCAGTACCCCGTTCCAGCCTTCTCCCCATACCCCCTGACTCCGCTATCCTTAAGAGCTCTATCTAGCTCTCTCTTGAATGCATTCAGAGAATTGGCCTCCACTGCCTTCTGAGGCAGAGAATTCCACAGATTCACAACTCTCTGACTGAAAACGTTTTTCCTCATCTCAGTTCTAAATGGCCTACCCCTTATTCTTAAACTGTGGCCCCTTGTTCTGGACTCCCCTAACAATGGGAACATGTTTCCTGTCTCTAACGTGTCCAACCGCTTAATAATCTTATACGTTTCGATAAGATCTCCTCTCATCCTTCTAAATTCCAGTGTATACAAGCCTAGTCGCTCCAGTCTTTCAACATATGACAGTCCCGCCATTCCGGGAATTAACCTAGTAAACCTACGCTGCACGCCCTCAATAGCAAGAATATCCTTCCTCAAATTTGGAGACCAAAACCGCACACAGTACTCCAGGTGCAGTCTCACTAGGGCCCTGTAAAACTGCAGAAGGACCTCTTTGCTCCTATACTCAACTCCTCTTGTTATGAAGGCCAACATTCCATTGGCTTTCTTCACTGCCTGCTGTACCTGCATGCTTCCTTTCAGTGACTGATGCACTAGGACACCCAGATCTCGTTGTACATCACCTTTTCCTAACTTGACACCATTCAGATAATACTCTGCCTTCCTATTCTTACCACCAAAGTGGATAACCTCATTAACTTATCCACATTAAACTGCATCTGCCATGCATCCGCCCACTCACACAACCTGTCCAAGTCACCTTGTAACCTCAAAGCATCTTCCTCACAGTTCACACTACCACCCAGCTTTGTATCATCTGCAAATTTGCTAATGGTACTTTTAATCCCTTCATCCAAGTCACTAATGTATATTGTAAATAGCTGCGGTCCTAGCACCGAGCCTTGCGGTACCCCACTAGTTACTGCCTGCCATTCTGAAAGGGACCCATTTATCCCCACTCTTTGCTTTCTGTCTGTCAACCAATTTTCTATCCATGTCAGTACCCTACCTCCAATACCATGTGCTCTAATTTTGCCCACTAATCTCCTATGTGGAACCTTGTCAAAGGCTTTCTGAAAGTCAAGGTACACCACATCCACCGGCTCTCCCCTGTCAATTTTCCTAGTTACATCCTCAAAGAATTCCAGAGATTAGTCAAGCATGATTTCCCCTTCGTAAATCCATGCTGACTCGGAACAATCCTGTTACTACTATCCAAATGCTCCGCAATTTCGTCTTTTTGTCCCTCAGAGACAAGGAAGGATTCTGCAGCTTGTATTGCCACTTAATTTTAAGGTAGGTGTAAATTTGAAGTTTAAACATTTAAACAAGGAGTCACAATACTGAAGTGTTGGGTCAAAGTCATGGGAGAAGGAATAACCACCAAATGATAAGGGACTTTCCACTTTTGGTGGATGAAGCAGGCAGAATTTCCTCCCATCGAGAGATGAAATGAAACAGTATTTTGATATTAAAAATAAGTCAACAATCTGATATTGTCAATATCACATCATCCGAGCTTTTCTCTCTAGATTTCTTAAATTAAAATTCAATAGATAAAGTAGAAAATTCAAATCTTGTAGCTCTTCAGTCCCAACAATTCAAGTGTCTGTGTATAGTTTGATAATTAAGATAATGTGAAACTCAAGTGTGAAGAATAGGCCATTTTCCTTTTAAAATTTGTTTTTTTCATTCAAAAATGGTTAGCCAATACTGCCTGGCTCCATATTCCTAATATATAATTCGCTGGCAAATCCCTCACACTTTGTTAGAAAATTAATTAAGCAAACATTCACTATTTCCTGTGTGAAAGAGTTCCACATTTATAACCCTGAAACATTTTCTGAAAAACCAAATTTACATTTTTTAAATGTAGACACCAGCTGTTTTTGCTAAATACTACAGTAGCATTCACCAATTGGCAGCTAGTAATTATTAAAAAAACTTCCTTTCCGATTGAAGTATAGCTGACAATTTGATTACAACCCATTTTGTATATCAGTTACCAAATGAAAGGTGGTGGATTTATGGTATCATCTGGGTACATAAATGGACAAATATTAAAAGTGGACATTGTGGCAACATCTTGCAGCAAACAGAGTAAATTATTACATAATTAATAAACTGCTTTAAAAGATTTTAGTCTGCAAATAAGCAAGCAAGGCTCAAAAAGAGATGGACGAAAAAAGAAAAAGATGGTACATTGACAGGAACTGCACACACTTCCCGGATCAGTGATTTTTTTTTCTCTGTACTGTGGGACATGCAGAACCTAGACCCTTTAATTGTAATATAATGCACTTGTTCCAGGTTGCCACCATGTGTGCCACGTTAATATGTATGCTTTGGATTGAAACTGCAATTAGAATCATAGCAATTACAGCATGGAAACAGCCCCATCAGCTCTATTTGTCCATATTGGCCAACTGAGCAGTCTGACAAATCCCATTACTTGCATTTGATCCATGTCTCTCCAAACTCTTCCTATTGATACATCTGCCCAAACGTCATTTGAAAGTTGTAATTGTAACCACTTCTATAGGTTCCTCTGGCATTTAGGTGGGAAAATAACAACATTGATGGCCATGCTGTTATTCCTCCCTGCAAACTTCTTCCCTTTGAAGAAATAACAAAACCATTTAACACTTCAATAGATTCTTTAAAAATAAATGCATCTAAATGTCAGGGAGCTGGGGTAGATATTTAAATTCAATACAATAATTTCTACCGGAATTGTTCATGGTCTTCTACCCTCTAATTACATTAACCGGATTCCAATGCCCCAGAATCCACAGAAAATAGCAGTCAACTATCTTAGAACTTAAAGATTAATAGGAGAATGGCGCTTCCATACATCGGTTTATTGGCCACTGGGGACAGCATTGTCAGCATTTCATGAATAAAAGGCTTGATATGTAGGAATGGTTTCATGGAATGCTTGTGAACAATTAATTTTATGTCGTCATGGTCCCAAGCCTCTAATAACATACATTTCAATTTGTAAGAACATGGGTACAGAAAGTCATTAAGCCCCTCAGGCCTCCTATGCCATTCAATTTGACCATGGTTGATCAACTACATTTTCTCACCTTTGCTCCAAGGCCCTTGATGCTTTTATCTAACAAAGATCCATCAAATGCGCAAAAAAATATATTTAATTGCCACATTTAAAAGCATTTGTGTCAGAATATTAGCATTAAAATTGAAAACTATACATTAGTATATTTGCTTTAATAGTAGCCAATACACTAACATATATTGTGAAGCTATACTAGGTTTCTGTTTCAACTCTACTTTGAACAAAAAACAAGACATGTGCGGCGCTGCCATAGCAGCTGCGGCTTACCTGCGGTCCATTTGTCTTTGTGTTTTTGTTGTTTTTTTGTCTTAATTGTAGTTGCGATGTGGTGTTTTTGTGTTTGTGTACTATGTGTGTATGTGGGGGGGAGGGGGGGAACTGTAAAATTGTAAATAGGTGTCCCTTCCGAACATAGACCCGACCTTTGTTTTCTGGGCCGTGTCTCCGTTCCTGCTGCGGCCTACCATCGGCCCAACTCCTGGAGCTGGCGGCCTCCAGGGCTCTGGTTCGCAGAGCCCGCGGATCGGACTTACCATCACCGGCCGTCCTCGGAGGCTGCGGGAGCGGCTGCGACTTGCCTTAAGCTCGGGCCGCGTGGATGCCGACATCGGGAGCTCCGGTAGCGGCAGCGTGTTCGCCCGCCCCGGGTTGCGGGGCTTGGGCCGCGGACATTTCACCGTCCGGCGCGGCCTAAAATATGCCGCGGGATATTTCTCTGCTGGGCGGGGGCTTCAATGTCGGGAGCCACGACCACCCCGACGTACAACAACAGCGGCAGCGTGTTCGCCCGCCCCGGATCGGACTTATCATCGGCGGAGCCGGCCGTCTTCCGAGGCTGCGGGAGCGGCTGCGACTCGCCTTGGGCCGGCCCGCTGCGGACCGTCCGGCGCGGCCTGCAACCACAACAACCTGACTGCGGGAGAGGACGGCAGGAGAAGGGAAAAGACATTGTGGCCTTCCATCACAGTGAGGAGAGGACTGGAGGAGACTCACTGTGATGTATGTTTCTTTGATGGATGTTTCTTTTTTTGTGTGTTTTTGGGGTTGTGTAATTTTAATGCCTATTTAATGCTTTTATTGTTGGACTGTGGGTGACTGAATTTCGTCCAATATTGGATGACAAATAAAGCTATCTTGAATCTCTTGAATCTTTAGAGGGATTAAAAGGAAACTTTTTCCACTGTTTCAAATAACTTGCACGCACAAAAAGGCTCATCAAATTGAAAGCAATGAGATAACTGATGAAAGGAATAATTGATAACATCAAAAACTAAATTAGTTTCAATAAACCACAGCAGAACACCTAAAACTTTATGCCATTGTTCAATTATTCTAATTGGCTTCCCAAGCTGAAGCCCACATAAATTTATCGTAGATTCATCATTTATTCAAAAACCTTCGACTGGATCTCATACCCACATTGTTTCAGCTTCATTCTTGGCTATATATTTCACATGGTTTCTTTGAGCTCTCCATCTTACCTTGTACCTCTTACTTTTGACTCTAATTTTCTGTGCAATTCCTTTCCATTAAAACAATCATTACATGAATCATGATACAAAGGAATTAAAAAATTATCTTTCCAAATCTCTCCAGGTGCATGGACCTGTTGTCCTGATTTTTTTTACCACCTTCGCTCTCTTCTTTGCAGCTATCTTTCAGATGCCATACAGTGCCCTCCATAACATTTGGGACAAAGGCCCATCATTTATTTATTTGCCTCTGTACTCCACAATTTGAGATTTGTAATTTGAGAAAAAAAACCCACATGCGGTTAAAGTGCATATTGTCAGATTTTAATACAATTTGGTTTCACCATGTAGAAATTACAGCAGTGTTTGTACATAGTCCCCCCATTTCAGGGCACCATAATGTTTGGGACACAGCAATGTCATGTAAATAATAGTAGTCATGTTTAGTATTTTGTTGCATATCTTTTGCATGCAATGACTGCTTGAAGTCTGTGATTCATGGACATCACCAGTTGCTGGGCGTCTTCTCTGGTGATGCTCTGCCAGGCCTGTATTGCAGCCATCTTTAGCTTATGCTTGTTTTGGGAGCTAGTCCCCTTCAGTTTTCTCTGCAGCATATAAAAAGCATGCTCAATTGGGTTCATTTATTCACAAAATGCTGAAGTAACTCAGCAGGTCAGGCAGCATCTCAGGAAAGAGTCTGAAGAAGGGTCTCAACCCAAAACGTCACCCATTCCTTCTCTCCTGAGATACTGCCTGACCTGCTGAGTTACTCCAGCATTTTGTGAATAAATACCTTCGATTTGTACCAGCATCTGCAGTGATTTTCCCACACTACTAAATTGGGTTCAGATCGGGTGATTGACTTGGTCACTCAAGAATTGAACAATTCTTTAGCTTTGAAAAACTCCTTTGTTGCTTTAGCAGTATGTTTGGGATCATTGTCTTGCTGTAGAATGAACCGTCGGCCAATGCGTTTTGAGGCATTTGTTTGAACTTGTGCAGATAGGATGTGTCTATACACTTCAGAATTTATTATGCTAATACCATCAGCCGTTATATCATCAATGAAGGTAAATGAGCCAGTACCTTCAGCAGCCATACATGTCCACCCCCATCACTGTGTTTAACAGATGAGGTGGTGTGCTTTGGATCTTGGGCAGTTCCTTCTCTCCTCCGTACTTTGCTCTTGCCATCACTCTGATACAATTTAATCTTCATCTCATCAGTCCACAAGACCTTTTTCCAGAACTGTGGTTGCTCTTTTAAGTACAACTTGGCAAACTGTAACCTGGCCATCCTATTTTTGCAGCTAACCAGTGGTTTGCATCTTGCAGTATAACCTCTGTATTTCTGGTCATGAAGTCTTCTGCGGACAGTGGTCATTGACAAATCCACACCTGACTCCTGAAGAGTGTTTCTGATCTGTCGGACATGTGTTTGGGGATTTTTCTTTATTATAGAGATTATTCTTCTGTCATCAGCTGTGGAGGTCATCCTTGGCCTGCCAGTTGCTTTGTGATTGTGAACACCAGTGCTCTTTTTCTTCTTAATGATGTCCCAAACAGTTGATTTTGGTAAGCCTAAGGTTTGGCTGATGTCTCTAACAGTTTTATTCTTGTTTCTCAGTCTCATAATGGCTTCTTTGACTTTCATTGGCAGAACTTTGGTCCTCATGTTGATAAACAGCAATAAGTTTCCAAAGGTGATGGAAAGATTGGAGGAAAGACTGGGTGCTGAGAGCTCTCTTATACCTGCATTAAAGAGGCAATTAAACACACCTGAGCAATTACAAACACCTATGAAGCCATGCGTCTCAAACATTATGGTGCCCTGAAATGGGGGTACTATGTATAAACACTGCTGTAATTTCTACATGGTGAAACCAAAATGTATAAAAATGGCCTTTATTAAAATCTGACAATGTGCACTTTAACCACATGTGATTTTTTTCTATTACAAATCGCAAATTGTGGAGTACAGAGGCAATTTTTTGTCTTTGTCCCAAAAAATTATGGAGGGCACTGTAGATTACTGAGAGGCTATTTTATCACAGGGTAGGATAAAACAGTTATTTTCTGTACTGTACACTCAATACATCCATGATACAATTATCAAAATCATTACAGTTCAGTAACTCTGCAATTGTACTCGTCCCCCATAAACCTGCAAAATATTTTTACCAACTGATGGAAAATGTGTTTCCAAGAGAAAAACAGAACTTAACTGTTTTAATTCCAGATGATCTCCGTGTTCGAGCATTTAATCCATTTCTTGGACTTGTACATGTACCAGACGGGAGAGTTGAAGTATGTTGTGATGGAGTACTTGAGCAGTACTTCGAAGTCATGAAAGGGGATTTTGAGTAGCCCAATATATTTAGCTCAGAGTTAGAATGATTCTTATTATTGTTTCCATTTGGAGTTTGTTCACTTGTTGCATTACCAATGCCTATATCAATTGTTTCTCCACTTGCTATTCGTTTCAGATAATCTTTCAGCATGGACTGTGTAGTTGTCTCGCTCAACCAGTGCAGAAAGAGCTCATCAACTTTCATCTTAAGAACAGGTTGCAAAATCGGGGCAGCAGGCATTGTTAATCTCCAGATGAGTCAAAAACCAAGATATTGTTCAACGTTTGTTTTAACCAACCCTGTTATTTCTTCAACTTTATGCAGTCATACTTCCTAAGGAAAGGAAAGAAAAAAGTTATTAAACATGCTATGTTTATTTTTGCTGCTCATTTCTTCCTCCTGACATTTGTGCAGATGAACAATCTGCTTTTCATCAGTATCACGTACTGCATTCATATCAGTCAGCAAGAGAAGACACAAACTTTAAGTTAATTCATCTCATGATTTTTCTTTCCTTCTGCAGATTTGCGAATCATGACCAATTACAGACAGATTAATCGTGGTAGCCAAAATTGAGAATATTGCAAAAATGTTAAGGCCACTCTAGATTTACCTACAATGATCAATTAGGCACCAAAATGGTTGTCTATGCAACCATGGCAACAGGTGAAATAGAAATTTAGCAAATCTTGTAAACTGGCATCAAAATTAAGCTTGAAATGGATTATCATATAAACCAACATTGATATTTAGTGAACACTGTTGGCCAGGCTGTCAAACAATCATAATCAAGAAAAGAATACAGAAAATGAAAACTTAAATAAAAATAGAAAACATTAGAGATACTCAGCAAGGCTACAATTGTGGAGAGAGAAAAACAGCTAAATGTTTCAGACTATGTCTTTTCATAAGAACTCCTGAAACAGTAACCCCACTTCATTCTCTACAGATGCTGTTTGACCTGCTGAGCATCTCCAGTATTTTCCAATTTTAAGCCTGCATGCAACCTAATACCACACTCCACAAAAAACTTGCTTGCGGTCCGCAAACAAAAAAGGATAACTGACTTGCTACTATTTCGCACGAACAAAACCCAGATAGGAAAACTATTATGACGGTACCTTGCTTGGTCAAAACCTAGCCACGAAATGCCCCACAGAGGCCACCTATGAGATAGACACAAAAAGCTGGAGTAACTCAGTGGGACAGGCAACATCTCTGGAGAGAAGGAATGGGTGATGTTTCGGGTCGAGACCCTTCTTCAGATGGTTATGGCCACCTATGAGAGCAAGTGTTCAATTGTTCTGGACTACAGCCAGAGAACTGAGTTGTGAGACTCAGGGTTGCAACCTGGCCCACCTAGCGAGGACTGTCAGAGCTTATCCATGAGTTAACAGACCTCTCAGATCCTACCGTCTCCCATCACCATCTCCTCATATCTGTTTGGTTGCACAGCTCTCAAACCTGGAGATTTTGCTTTGATACCAAGCTCAACAAAAGGTTGCTGGCCATTTAATTTGTTGCCAAATAAATATATGTCAAAGGGAGCAGGAGAGAACAACTTCCACTACATTCAATAGAAGGCGAAGACCACAAGATCTGGAACAGATTCCAATTGATATTAAGCAACAAAGACAGCCAGCATTATGAAAATGCAAGAAGGTAAATAACGTGAATTATCTAATTAACTGAACTGTTGTTGCCTGTATGTTTTTTTTAAAATAAGGCTTTCATATCGAATACTTAAATTGATTAAATCCTTGATGATATATCGGACATAATATTTTATAGGTTAATTAGCATATTTGAATCCAAACAGGAATGCAAGAAGACATCAACAAAAGACTACTGGAGAAAAATGAAAATACTATGTTATACATAACTTTGCAAGCAGCTGTGACAAAATAACACTATTCCTTCTCTCCTGAGATGCTGCCTGACCTGCTGAGTTACTCCAGCATTTTGTGAATAAATACCTTCGATTTGTACCAGCATCTGCAGTTATTTTCTTATACTATTCCATATTTATCTCAGTTCACACCCAGTGTTCCTTTCCCACTCCTACTAGCCCACCCAGATGGTTTCCCCTTTGTTTAGATCCTTCACCCTTCCTCAGCTGGTTCCATCTGCCCTTCACCCACACATCTATCTACCAGAGTTTCTTCTCCCTTGCAGCTAGGATCAAGTGTACCCCTGGAGGAGTTTTGGGAAGCTAAAAGAAATCAGGAGGACACAAAGGGAACAGGAGGTAGCTCTGGTAGATAATATCAAGGATAATCCCTAGAGATTTTGAGTGCATAGAGGGGGAAAAAGGTAACCAGAGGATGGGACCCCTCAGGAATCAAAGTGGAGCTATAAGAGATGGGCAAGGTTCTCAATGAGTATTTCTCTTCTGTTTTTACTGTGGAGAAAGACACGAGGAGCAGGGAATTTGGGGCAGTCAATGGTAGTGTCGGGAGCAGTCTGGTGGAGGAGGTGCTGAAGATCGATGAATCTCGCAGGACAACAATTATATCCGAGGATACTGTGGGACTAGAAAGGAAATTGCAAGAGCCCTGGCTGAGATTTATGAGTTGTCATTATATACAGGTAAGATCCAGAAGCCTGGAGGGTGGCAAATGTTTAAGATGGGCTACAGGGAAAAGCCTGGGAACTGCAGGCCAGTGTGCCTATCATCTGCGCTCAGAAAGTTACTCGAGAGTATTCTGAGGGCTAAGATTTCTATGCATTTAGACGGACAAAGGCTGATTAGGGATAGTAAGCACGGTTTTATATGTGGGAGATCACATCTCACGAATTTGATTGAGTTTTTTGAAGATGTGACCAAAAAGGTTGATGAGGATAGAGCTGTATATATGGATTTCGGCAAGGTATTTGACAAAGTTCTGCATGGTAGACTGCTGTGGAAGGTTAGATTGCATGGGATCCAAGGAGAGACAGCTGACTGGATAGAAAGTTGGCTTCATGGAAGGAAGCCGAGGGTGATGGTGGAAGGTCGTTTCTCAGACTGGAGGCCTGTGACTAGTGGTGTACCTCGGGTTCGGTGCTGGGCCATTGCTGTTTTTGTCATCTATATTAAATATTTGGATGGGAACATACAAGGTATAATTAGCAAGTTTGCAGATGACATTAAAGTGGTTGGTATTGTAGATAGTGAAGATGGTTGTCAAAAATTGCAGCAGGATCTTGATCGGTTGGGCAGGTGGGCTGAAGAATGGTTTGGGAATTTAATACAGAGAAATGTGAGCTGTTCAATTTTGGGAAGACTAACATGGGCAGGACATACACTGTGAATGGCAGGCTCTGGGAGGTGTTGTAGAGCAGTGGGATCTAGGAATGCAGGTGCATTGTCCCTTGAAAGTGGTGTCACAAGTAGATAGGTCTGTTAAAAAGGAGTTCAGCACATTAGCCTTTATCAGAGTATTGAATATAGAAGTTGAGAGATCACCCAACTTCTGTTCACTTCTGTATTGTGTTCAGTTTTGGTCACCATGTTATGGGAACGACGTTGTCAAGCTGGAAAGGGTAGAGAAGATTTAAGAGGTTAAGCCGGCTAGGACTTTATTCCTTAGAACGCAGGAGGATGGGTGATCTTCTAGAGGTGTTCAAAATCATGAGGAACAGATCGAGTAAATGCACAGAGCTGCAGCTTGCAGCCCAGCGGTATGAACATTGACTTCTCCAACTTTAGATAGTTCCTCTGTCCCTCTCTTCTTCCCCCCCTTCCCAGTTCTCCCTCTAACTTCCTGTCTCCGGGGCGGGGGGGGGGGGGGGAGGGAAGTGTGCAATGGGCTGGAATGAAGTAAGCTGGGGGGATGCAACAGGCAGCGATGAAATTGCTGAGGGGAAACAGGCTGGAATGAAGTCTGCTGGGGTGGGAGGGTGCAACAGGCTGTAATGGTGAGATGGGGGAAGAGGGACGAGGCTGGGAAGCAGACAGCTTGGGGGGGGGAGAGGTATAAAGGGGTTAGGCAGCAGGCAGCATATGGGGTGCAAGGGACATTGCCAGCTTGGGGGGTGGGAGCAGGGGCACCATGCAAGCTGCTGGGACTTTGATAGCTGGTGGTGTAACAGAGTGGGATGGTGAGCTGGGGGGGGGGGGGCAGCTGCAATGAAGTTTGTCGGGGGGGGGGGGTAAACAGGTTGGAATGAAGCAAGGTACCACAGGCTGCGATGAAATCTGTTGGGGGGGGGGGGGTAAAGAGGCTGCAATGAGACGTGCTGGGGGGGGGGGGGGGAGCATGTAATAGGTTTGAATGAAGTCTGCCGGCGGGGCAAGGTGTAACAGGCTACAAATGTCTACTGGGGGGCGTGTAACTGGCTGCAACGGCCCACAATGGTGAGCTGAGGGTGGTGGGGGAACGGACGGATGAAGTCTGCTGGGGTGGGAGGGTGCAACAGGCTGGAATGAAGTCTACTGGGGGGGGGGGGGGGTGTAACAGGCTGGAATGGTGAGCTGAGGGTACAGACAAATTAAGTCTGCTGGGTGGGGGGGATGCAACAGGCTGGAATGAAATCTGCTGGGGAAGCAGGTGTAACAGGCTGGAACGGTGAGCTGGGGAATAGACAAATGACGTCTGCTGGGGGAGGGGAAGAGAGTGCAACAGGCTGGAATTGTCTGCGGGGGGGAGTGTAACAGGCTGGAATGAAGTCTGCTGGAGGGGGAATGTGCAACAGTTTGCAATAGTGAGCTGGGGTGCAACAGGCTGCGATCAAGCCTGCTGTGTGTGTAATAGGCTGGAATGAAGTCTGCCAGAGGGGGAAGGTGTAACAAGTTGTAATGGTAAACTGGGGGTGGTAGGGGTACAGACGAATTAAGTCTGCTGGCTGGAGGGGGGGGGGGTGCAACAGGCTGGAACGAAGTCTGCTGGGGGGGGGGGGGGGAAGGAGGTGTGCAACAGGCTGGAATGAAGTCTGCTGGGGGGGGGGGGGAGTGCAACAGGTTGCTACTGGGGGTGCAACAAGCTGGAATGAAATCTGCTGGGGGGGGGGGGGGGGGGGGGGGTGTAACGGGCTGGGTTGATGACCCGTGGAAGGGAGGGCGGGAGTGTTGAGGAGGAACGGCCTAGGCACAGGCGTCCGGTTTCCATGCCATCCACCACTGACAGCTGGGCTCACGAACAGCAGTGGCGGCGGGGAAGAGGGCCACATACATATATACATACCTACTTACAGCAGCTGCGGCAATTGCTGCTGCTGGTACTACCACTAATGCCACCTCTTCTTCTTGCCCGCAGGTACCGGACGACAACAACAACAACCGGCCCGCGCTTTAACTCCACGCCGCATCTCGCGAGGGCGGCCGTTGGCGCGCGCGCGCGCGCTGCTAGTTGCTGGCCGGTTGCCGGGGCGACGGGGGCCACGCGGGGACCCGCGGCCGTGACGCGGCGCGCGCTGGTGGCCGGTTGCCGGGCGACGGCGACCCGCGGCCGTTGGCGCGGCGCGCGCTGGTGTCCTGTTGCCGGGGCGACGGGGGCCGCGCGGGGACCCGCGGCGCGGAGGTCCCAGGCAGGGACAAGTGTTGCATCTCCTGCTGCGGGTTGCAGGTGAAAGGTACCTGCCTGGGGAAGGGGTGGGAAGGGACGAGTTGACCAGGCAGGACTTGCGGAGGGAACCGCCTCTGGCTCTGCGGGAAGGGGTGGAGATGGGGAAGATGTGGCCAGCGAGCGGTGGGATCCCGTTGGAGGTGGCGAAGATGTCAGAGGATTGGATAGAGTGGATTTAGAGAGGATCTTTCCATTAGTGGGAGAGTCTGGGACTAGAGTAGAATTAAGCCATCGAGTCCACTCCGCCATTCAATCATGGCTGATCTCTGCCTCCTAATCCCATTTTCCTGCATTCTCCCCACAACCCTTGACACCTGTTCTAATCAAGACACCCTTTTGGGACGGAGACGAGGAGGAATTTCTTTCATCAGAAGGTGGTGAACCTGTGGAATTCTTTCCCACAGAAGGCTGTGGAGGTAAAGTCAGTGGATATGTTTAAGGCAGAGATAGATAGATTTGTGATTAGTACTGGTGTCAGAGGTTATGGGGAGAAGGCGGGAGAATGGAGTTAGGAGGGAGAGATAGATCAGCCATGATTGAATAGCGGAGTAGACTTGATGGACCGAATGGTCCCATCACTTATGATCTTATGATGATTATATGCGACGGCTGATGGGTGAAAGGTGAGGACTAGGGGGACTCTGTCCCTGTTGCGACTGGGGGGAAGGGGAGCAAGAAGGGAGTTGCGGGGTACCAAGGACACACATGTGAGGGCTTCCTCTATGATGGAATAGGGGAACCCCTGTTTCCTTAAAGAATGAGGACATCTCGGATATCCTGGCATGGAACACCTCATTTTGGGCGCAGATGTGGCGTAGACGGAGGAATTGGGTGTAGGGGATGGAGTAATTGCAGGAAGCAGGGTGGGAAGAAGTTTTGTCTTGTTAGTTGTGGGAGTCAGTGGGTTTATAATAGAGGTCAGTCGATAGTCTCCTGCGATGAAGACGGTAAGATCAAGAAAGGGGAAGGAGGTATCGGAGATGGTCCAAGTGAATTTGAGCGCAGGATGGAAATTGGTGGTGAAGTTAATGACGTCCATGAGTTCTGCATGGGTGCAGGCAGTAACACCGATGCAGTCATCAAAGCAGACAATGATAAGGAAATGTAGAATGGTTCATTGTTAGCTGAAGGTGACAGGGAGGCATACAATCAGTAAAATTAATCAGGAGGACAGTGAAACTAGTCAGAGAACTAGGGTGAGGGAGGGATGGAGAGAGAGGGAAAGCAAGGGTTACTAAAAGGTAGAGAAATCAATATCAATACCGCTGCGTTGAAAGCTGCCCAAGTGGAATATGAGGTGCTGTTCATCCAATTTACGTTGGGCCTCTCTGACAGTGGAGGAAACCAAGGACAGAAAGGTCAGTGTGGGAATGGGAGGGGGAGTTAAGTATTTAGCAACTAAGAGATCGCATAGGCCCAGGTGGACTGAGCAAAATGATCGCTGAGCCTACGCTTGGTCTCGCCAATATATAGTTCACACCTGGAACAACGGATATAGTAGATGAGATTGGAGGAGGTGCAAGTGAACCTCTGCCTCATCTAAAAGGACTGTCAGGGCCCTGGGACGGAATAGAGGTAGGAGGCATAGGGACAGGGGTTGCATCTCCTGCGGTTGCAAGGGTACCTGAACATCTGCACCACGCGGGGACCTGCGGCAACTGCCAACAGAGCCGCAGCCCGAGTGTAAACACGTCGTCAAAAGGTATTGTCGTCTTTTCCCGGTTCCTTTCACTTATATTGTTATAATTTCTAGCTGGTATTACTGTTGGGGGCGATTGCAGGAGTAACTCATCGGGTCAGGCGGCATCTGTGGAGAAAAGAAATAGGTGGCATTTCGGGTCAAGGGGTTGGGAAGCAGCTAGCTGGGGAGTGATAAGGGGTTGGGAGACAGCCAGCTTGGGAGGGTGGGGTAAGGGGCTGGGAGGTTCTCAGCTTGGGAGGGGGGCGGAGTACGGGGCCGGGAGGCAGCTAACTCGGGGATGGGGTAATGAGCTAGGAAACAGCCAGGTTGGAGGGGGTTGACAATAAGGGGCTGGGAGGCAGCCAGCTTGTGTGGTGGGGGTAAAGGGCTGGCCACAGGTCAAGTTGCTTTTAAGCGCAGCTGGCCACAGAGGCCGGTTGTCCTGGTGGTGTTGCATGAGGCTGAGTATTTATTACCTTTAATTAACAACTCTTGAGAAGGTGGTGGTGACGCACAATCATAAATCACTGCAGCTCATTCATTTGATGATATCCACGTAGTGTTATTTGGCCATCGACCAAGATTTAAAACCAATGATGAATAAATTGTAATATATTTCCAAGTTAGGATAAGATTCAAGATTCAAGATATCTTTATTTGTCATCCAAAAAACAAGTTTTTTGGACGAAATTTCGTCACCCACAGTCCAACAATAAGAGCAATAAAATAAGCAAATTACACAACCCCAACCAACACAAAACCCCCCAAAAAGAAACATCCATCACAGTGAGTCTCCTCCAGTCCCCTCCTCACTGTGATGGAAGGCCAGAAAGGCATGAATGGAATGAAATGCTGTGTACTGATCAACAATATCACCACTGTTGAACATATAGTCATACAGCACAGAAAAAGGGCCTTTGGGCCAACTCATCAAATCTGACCAAGATGCCCCATCTTAGCTACCCCTGGTTGCCCGTGTTTGTTCATATTCCTCTAAAGCCTTTCTTTTCATGTACCTATACAACTGTCTTTTAAATGCTGTTATAGTACCTTCCTAATTACCTCCTTTGATGGGTTGCTCCATATACCTCCATCCTCAGGTTTGTTTTAAATCTTGCCGCTCTCATCTTAAACATATGTCCTCTTGTTTTCATTCCCTTACCCTAGGTAAAAGACTCAGCATCTATTCACTTTTTGATTTTATACTGTCATGTAATTTGTTTATACTGTTTTTACAATCTCCCAAGCTCCAAAGAATAAAATTCTTGCCTGCCTAACTTCTCCCAATAGCTTAGCTCCATCACATCCTGGCAACATCCTAGTAAAAAAAATTTGCACTCTTTCTGCTGAACATGTGGTGGAAGGAAGCCCATTAATGAAGCAGCAGAAGAAGGCTACACCTCAGACACCGAAGGAACTCCTGTGGTGATAAACCTCCAACATCCACAACCATTTTCCTTTGTGCATGCATTATAATCGCTGCAGTGTTTTCACTACGAAGCTCATTGACTGCAGTTTTATCTGAGCTCCTCAGTGCCATGTTTAGTCCCTCTCATTTTCTTGACATCAAGGCAGCATTTCTCATTCAGAGTCTTGAGTGTTTAGAACTCTTCCTCAAAGTGGTGGAAACAGAGACACTGAATATTTTAAGAGTCGTGAAATAATTAGCAGGGAAACATGCCTTTCTAACCATTTTGTCAATGCAGTATCAAGTACCCGTCTACAGTAATCCCCGTTTTCAGCACCTGGCCTGAGGGCCGTCTATGCCTGGGTGATTAAGTGCTTATTTGAAATCATTCTTAAATGTGTGGGAATGCCTGCCTTCACAAATCCCTCAGACAGTGCATTTCAGATTACAACAACGTACTGGAGGAAAAAGTTCTTCCTCAGAATCTCCTAGCATTTACCTTAATGCGAGCCCCTCTGATTATAAGCACCGTTGCTGATGGGAAAGGTTTTTCATAATCTACCGTTCATTTTCCCCTCATAATTTTTATACCTCTTTCGGGTCCCCTTTCAGTCTTCTCTGTGCCAAGGAAAATAAACCTAGCCTATCAAAATTCTCATATGTGAAATGCTCAATCTCTGACAAAATCCTGGTGAATCTTCTCTGTGCCCTTTCCAGTGAAGTCACCTCCTTCCTGTGGTGTGGTGATCGGAATGCACTAACATGCGGATCGGATGTGCATCAGCACAAAGTGGCAATGGAGGACACCAACAGCATTGCCAGGCCAGGCCGATCCCTGCAACAATGCAGTGCAGCTGCCAGGATAACAAGTCCTTAAGGTGAAAATAAGACTCTATACTGTTAAGAACTTGAAACTTAAAGAGCACAAGAAACAGCCGGAATGTGGTTACTCCTTGAGTACTGCCTCGGGTAGTCTGTCTACTATTCTAACACTACAATTGTTAGGCTTTTGTACTTATTTATGATTGTGCATATGTATACTGTGATTTTACTGAATTGTTTCCAAAACAAAGAATTTCACTGTATCCAGGTTCATGTGAAAATAAAGTATCATTGAAACATTGAACCATTGTCCTCAGCTTTGGCCTATCATCATCAATTTTTGCATGACAATCTCCCTGCCCTGGCTTGTGAAGGCATGTATCCTACAGTATGTGCCTTTTTAATCATGGGCCATTTCACTGCCCACCTTACTAACCCATCAATAATGTTCTTTAGCCAAAGTTATTATTAGCCTCCTCATTGGCAGCAACATCACCAATTTTTGCCATCTGCAAACTAACTAATCATACCTTTTACTCTTGCATCCAGATTGCTCATTTATATACAACACACAGTAAGGGCCTCAGCTTTGACCCTTGTACACAAATGATCGCAGGCTACCAATTGCAAAAATAATCCTTGACTATCACTCTCTACCACCTTTCACCAAACCAGTTTCAGATCCATGCTTCTAAATTGCACTGAATCTCATGAGCTCTTTCCTTGTGGACCAGTATCCCATTCTTGACAGTTAAAAGCTTTACTGAAGTCCACTTAGACTTCATCAGTCATACTATCCTCACTGATACACTGATCTGTATTTACCCAACATGTCCCTGCTTCTCTTCTTACATAAAGGTACCTAATTCATCGTCTTCTGTCTTACGGTTATCTGACACCTATTGTGTGGCTAAAGAATATTTGAAACTTTCTATCAGAGCCCAAGTAACCTCCCTTACTTCCCATAACAGTCTTGGATACATCGCAGCAGGTGTTTTCCAAGTTATGTACTTTGAGAGCACAAGGACATCTAAACTCCTCATCCTTTTCGATGGTAATTTGTTCCAAAGTTCCCCCATGCTTGTCCTTGAATATTTCAACTGCAATATCCTTCGCGACAGTGAAATCAAGTACAAAATAAATCTTTTAAACTTCACTTGTGTCCTCTGGATCCATACACAGATTGCCAACTCCTGCTCTAACTCCAGATGCAAGTTTGCAGATGACACCACCGTAGTGGATCGCAAACCATAATGAGATGGAGTACAGCAATGAGCTAGAGATTTTAGTAGCATGGTGTCAAGGCATCAACCTCTACCTGAATGTCAGCAAAACAAAGGAGCTGGTCATCCACCTCAGGAGGCAGGGTGGTGTACATGCCCCAGTCTGCATCAATGATGGAAATGGTCGAGAACTTCAAGTACCGAGATGTAAATATCATCAACAGTTTGTTCCGGTCAATCCATATTGACACTATGGCCAAGAAAGAACACCGATGCCCCTATTTCCTCCGAAAGGCTAAGACAATTCAGCGTGTCTCCAACGACTCAACATTTTCTACAATTGCACCATTGAAAGCATTCTATGTGGATGCTGTCCCACTGAGTTATTCCAGCATTTTGTGTCTATCATCTATGTAGAAGCATCACAGCTTGATATGGCAACTGCTCTGCCCAAGACCACAAGAAATTACAGAGTTGTGAACACAGCCTAGTTTATCACACAAACCAAACTCCTTCTCTCCCCCCCCCCCCCACCAGCCAAAGCCCCAGCGACACCATCGGTGCTTCATGCTACATTGTGAAAGCAGCCAACAGAATCAAGGACCATTTTGGTCATTCTCTCTTCTTTCGTCTCCCATCGGGCTGAAGATACAAGAACTTTGAAAACACCAGAGTCAAAAACAGCTTCTTCCCCGCTGTTATCAGACTCATGAATGGACCTCTTATTTAGAAGGGATAAATTTGTTTATTTTCTCTTCTGTGTGATATAATTTGGCTGCATTTTACTCAAAATGAAACTTTTCACTGTAACTCAGTACTCATGACAGTAATAAATCAATACCAACACTGCTTTGGTCCCCAAAGGACCCTATTACCCCCATGCCCTTTCTACACTTTTAAGGCAGAAACAAATGGATGAATCTGCCATGATATTCATTGATAGAGGAGGCATGAGGGGCCACATGGCCCTTTACAGTTCCTAATTAGTATGTTTGTAGGAGTGTTTCAGACAAACTCAGATGGAGCATAAAGGATCAGGCTGTTGGCGAGTAAGGGCAGTACTATTGATAATACTTTCCATTATTTTGTTGATGATTGAAAGTAAACTGAATGGGCAGTTAAGTGGCTGGTTTGAATTTGTTCTGCTTTTTGTGAACAGGATACGCCTGGGAATTTCTCTGTTGTAGATGCCAGTGTTGGCTAAAGGCACAGCTATTTCCTGTGCTCGTCTTTAGACAAAACAGCTGGGATGTTGAGTGGTCCCAGAGCCTTACTGTATCCAATGCTCTTAGCTATTTTTTGATCTCATGTGGAATAAATCAAATTTCTCAAGATGGACTTTTGAGTTTTTGGGGATCTCAGGAGGAAGCAAAGATCAATCAACCATACAGCAATTCAAGCAGAATACAGTTGAGAAAGCTCCATTCTTGTCTTCACGCTCACATGCTGGGCCTTGCTAATATTGAGGATGGGATATTCTTGAAGCCTCATTAGCTGTTTAACTGTTGACCACCATTCAGGAATTGATGTAACCAAGCTATGATTTGATCCATGTAGTGTAGTTTAGTTTAGAGATACATCGTGGAAACAAGCAGTTCAGCCCGAGGCCACGCTGACCAACAATCACCCATGCACTAGCTCTATCCTATCCCGCTTAGCAAGAGCACAGAGAAGATTTACGAGTATGTTACATGAGGACTTGAGCTATAGGGAAACGTTGGGCAGTCTAGGACTTTAATCCTTGGAGTGCAGGAGTGGTGATGTTATAGAGAGGTATATAAAGTCATGAGGGAAATAGATAGGGTGCTAGAATCAAGAACCGGGGGATATAAGTTTAAAGGGAGAGGGGAAAGATTTAATAGGAACCTGTTAAACTCTTTTACTCAGAGGGTGGTGGATATATGGAACAAGCTGCCAGAGCATGTAGCTGTGGCAGGTTCAATAGCAGCGTTTAAAAGTAACTTGGACAGGTACATGGATAGGAAATAATTAGAGGAATGTGAGCCAAACACAGGCAATGTCTCACTAGCTTAGTCTTTAGTTTATCGTCGCGTGTACTGAGGTACAGTGAAAAGCTATTGTTTTGTGCTAACCAGTCAGCTGAAAGACAATACATGATTATGGAGCATCTTGGTCGGCATGGACAATTTGAATGCGTTGTGCCAAAGGGCCTGTTTCAGTGCTGTATAACTTGGATTCAATGATTATAGTGTTACTTTACACAATTATTGTGAAGACTTCTTTTTTCTCTATTAGGGCTGTGGACTGCTTTCCTTCAGGCAGTGACTGATCATGTACATATGCTTCTGCCACATGTAGATGACTGAGGGAAGAACAAATATGTCTTTCCCTTGTGTTAGTTCAGTTATTCCCTGTGGGTACCCAATCTGGTAGCGGTGTCCTTTAGGTTTTGGCCAGCTTGGTCATTGGTGGTGTTTCCCAGCCACTTTTTGTGAAGGATATTAAAGTCCCTCACCCAGAGTACTTACCATATCCTTGATTATTGAGAAGCCCATTTGCTTAAAACTAAAGTATAACAGGCCAAATATAAAGAAAACACATTGTGAATTATCATTCTGTGCATTGTCATCTGTAGATATGAGGCATTACTTGCAACGGATGAAAAACGGATTCCATTTTTCTCGAGTTAAATTTATTGTTCCAAACCTTAAATAGTTAGGTTCTTATTTATTGTTATTTCATCTGCACGTTATAAACTCTGTGTAAGGTCATTTAAAATCTCTCTCTCTCTTTAAAACCAAACTGTATGTTCAGATCAAAGTAGATACCAGCTGTTTAAAAATATCAAATTGCCACTGATATTTAACATTTCTGAATTATTAGAGGACTCTGCATTCTGACCGAACAGCTGATGTACCATCGAGTTAAATACCACAACGATATTTTTAGATCGCTGTGGATTATGTGATGCATTTTAACTAATTACTAAGATTAAATCTTCCGTGCGTTTATGCGTGTATAATAAACGGTCTTTTTGAAGGGCCTTGAAAGAGCGGTGTTGTAGGAATATAATGCTGTTCAATTAAACAATTTGCAGATCTGACTTATTTACTGCCACCTTGGCTGTGACCAAAATAAGACATGGTTATTAAGCAGCAAGGATGACGCGCTGTAAATGTGAATCAAAAGGAATTTCTTGCTTCAAAGGAAGAATTTGATGAGAATCCAAAGACTCCAACATATGGTCCATGCAGCACATTCCAGAAATGTGCTTGGAGGCTTTTCCAAAAGTACCACAGATTAAATAGGAATTGTACTTGTAAAGTTTTGCTGTGGGCTTTGAAAAAACATGTTAGAATCTTTTATGGATCTATGGAATATTTGAAGTAACATTTGTAATTACACCGTGAAAAATAGAAAGGATATAATCAATTAATATTTCCCAGACTTTTTTTAGCCAGAGAAACAATGAATTTGAAAAAGTTGTTGCCATTTTTGATTGAATTGGTATATAACTCAACTCAATTGGTATTTAACTCAATATAACTCAATATTTGTAAAAGCGCCATCTGGTATGCAATTGAACTGTTAAGATTACAAGAATTCCAGATTGAATTCCTGGTATTTGCTGATTTTGCTGATCTCTATTGAGGCAGATTTGATGGAGGTTGAGATAAAATCTGCTACACAGATTGACTGAAGCAAACGGAAGATGTAACTGATACTTTAGAAATGGAAAATGATGCAGTCTTTAAAATGGAGTGGGTATTCATAAAATCTTGTTAACTGACAACCTACTGACACTAATTACTTAAAACATTTCTCAAAATGTATGAATTCTGCCACCAATCCAGAGATAGGCACACAAACTAAAAATCCCCAAATTAGTAATAAGCAACCTATTAAATCAACTGGAAAGAGGTCAGACATATTGCACTTTTTCAGTATTTTTCATCATAAATTAGGTCAGTAGATGTAGATTAAATTTGTTATTTAAAGAGTATATTAAAACACAGAAAATTATAGGTATATTAAGAAGCAAGACAGCATTTAGGGAAAGAAGAAGTTACAATTTAATCCTGATAATCTTTAATCTGAACCAATGTTAGGTCCAATATGTGGACACAATGTTCATACTATAATATTCTACCAGTGGTGCAGCTGGTAGAGTTGCTGCCACACAGCGCCAGAGGCCTGGTTTCAATCCTGACCTCTTGTGCTGTCTGGGTGGAATTTGTACGTTCTCCCTGTGGTCACGTGAGTTTCTCCAGGTGCTCCAGTTTCCACCGACATCCCCAAGATGTGCCAATTTGTAGGTTAATTAGCCTGTGTAAATAGCCCTAATGTGTAGGAGTAGATGAGAAAGTAGGCTAACAAAGAACTAGTGTAAATGGATGATCAATGGCCAGTGTGGACTCAGTGGGCCGAAGTGTCTGTTTCCATGCACTGTCTCGAAATGGAAATAAACAAAGCTAAATTTTACATTGAATTTTTCAATTTCAGATAACCCATCCCTCCCTCTCCTTCCAATCCATTTCAGGTCCTCACATTTTTGTTCTCATTCCCATATTCCCTTCCAATTGCCCTTCATCCATTTTCGTCTTCCTCCCCTCCTCGTTCCATCCACTGACGGCCCACGCACTTCCTCAATTTGGTTTCATCTGTTCTTCATCTTTCCTTTAATGGTTCCTGTTATCACCATCCATATTTATCAGATTCTAGAATTTGTAGTCTTTGCGTTTCTGCTTATCACCTGACTGCTTTTGCCTCCACCTTCACCTCCTCTCCTCTCATCTGATTACATTTACCTTTGTTTTCCTTGTTTGCTTCTAACTCCCAACTAGACCCTCTCCCTTCCCCTTCCCCACCAGGCCCCTTCTGCCTATCATCTATCACCATCGGGGTCCCGACCCGAAACGTCACCTATCCATGTTCTCCAGGGATGCTGCATGATCTGCTTGGTTACTCCAGGACATTGTGTCTTTATATTTTTTTGTAAACCAGCATCTGCCGTTCCTTGTTTCCACATCTCTCCACCTATCAACCACAGGCCTGTGTCTTCCCCTCCCACTCTCTTTGTACTGGTTATCTTCCCACTCCACTTTTAGTCAGGGGCATGGTCTTGATCTGAAATGTCAGCATTTCCCTCATAAATGCTGCTCGACACATTGATTTCCTCCAGCAATTTGATTTTTGACCTGAATCCAAATGTTTGACCAATAAATCAATGCAGTAATGAAGCAATGCTCAACTAGTGGAGAAGCTGTCTTTTGGATCAAATATTAATTCGAAGTCCTATCTGCAGACATAAATGAGACTATTCCACTATTTTAAAGATGAGCAGGAGAATTCTCTCCAATCTCCTCAGTCAAAAATTATCTCTCAACTCAAGGAAACATCACCAAAATACAGACTATCTGGTTATTATCACGATGCTAATTGTGGAACCTTGCTGTGTACAAACTGGCTTCTATTCCTCATTATTATGAAAGCAACTATATTTCAAGGAAGTTCTTTGTAAAGTTTGCAATATCCCAAGGCCATGAATAATGAGTTATAAATGAAAGCTGTTTTTTTCTATATTTCTGCTTGGCACTTGTAAGCCAAGCCTTGAAGATTATTTTAATCCCATGTTTGAAAGTTTGGATTATATAGGTGTATTAGAAGATTTGGAGAAACACTTAAGGATAGTAGAATAATTTCAGGGCATATGTATTGGGTGACTGAAGAACGGTGGGGTGAATAGTCAGTAATCTAGAGGAAATCAATGGAAAGGGGACAGATATTTTGATTGGGTTCAGTGTAGTTGGGTTGATGGATGTGGCTCTAGGTAGAGATTAAATTTGGATGAATCTAGAAAGGTTTGGGGAGAAAATAAGGTCAGAAAGCCCCCTCTGGCCAATGGATTCATTGGTGAGGGAATGTAATTTTTCATTGGAGCCAGTAGTGGTGGTTTTCCTTATTGTTAGTTGGAGCAAATTACAGATGAGGTGTAATAAGCGAACTGGAGTAGCAGAGTTGCCAAGAGAGACAATGGGGAGTCAGCAACGTACTCACTGAAAGCTGTGGCCAAAGTTACCAAGGCCCAAAGTACGATTGTCAATGTGACTGGACTAGCTTTAGATAAGGGAATTATGAGAATTGGATAAAGGTCACTACTAGAAATACTCTGGTTATAATTGTAAATGTAAGAGTGGAACCAAGTACAGACAATCCCTTTGAAGAGAGGTGGGAATGAATGGAACAGTTGATTGTATTTGAAGGGGTCAAGCATGTCACCTGTGACAATGAGTCGGACCTTCTCGGTCCAATTGGAAGAGTAGAAGTATGAGTGGAAGAGCTGAGTACAGATCTGGGTGGGACATAACATTCAAAGAAAAACACAGCTGACAGTTCTGTTTAGGTTGAAAAGTCTCATAATATTCTGTCGCATTTTGCTTCTTGAATTATTTACGGCAATTAATATATTTACGATTTAACTTTCCCAAATTCCTACCTAGGGTTGTGTGTATGGAAGAACAAAATGATAGATCCACAGTAATGAAATACATACTGAGATACACAAGGATTTGCAGATACTGGTTTACCAAAAAAACAAAATAAATCCAGGAGTGACTCAGCGGAACAAGTAGATTCTCTGGAAAACATGGATGGGTGTTGTTTTGGGTCGGGTCCCTTCTTCAGACTGAAGATTTATTTTCTCTAGCATAAGGGCATTCCTGTTAACAATGGTAATTATGAGCCTTGAACTGAATACTATCCTATTTCAGAGTCAATCACATGATGTGGGGCTGGGGTCACATAAGGACTGGATAAGCACAGTAGGTTTCTTCCCCTGAAGGGTATTAGGGAATTAGGCAGCTGTATAAGGCACCAATCTAGTAGTCATGTAGGAAAAAAACAAACTGCAGATGCTGGTTCAAATCGAAGGTAGACATAAAATGCTGGAGTAACTCAGCGGGTCAGGCAGCATCTCAGGAGAGAAGGAATGGGTGATGTTTCGGGTCGAGACCCTTCCTCAGACTGATGTCAGGGGACATTGGCAATAGGTAAGCCCCCCCCCCCCGTCAATCCCCCCAGAACGTTCTAGGTCAGGCATTGTCTCAGAAGAGAGAAACAGAATTAACTCAGTTCCAATCAGCTAATGGTTGAGACAACTTGATGGTCAAAAAAATTCTCTTTGACTACAAAATCTACTTCATAAGTTCTAGATGCATAATAAAGCCATTCGGCCCATCAAGTCTATACAATTATGGCTGATCTATCTTTCCCTCTCAACCCTATTCTGCCTTCACCCCATAACTCCTAACACCCTTACTAATCAAGAATCTGTCAATCTCCGCCTTAAAAATATTGATTGATATGGGCTCCATAGCCATGTGTGGCAATGAATTCCACAGATTCACCACCTTCTGAATAAAGAAATTCATTTTCATCCTTTCTAAAAATACGTCTTTTTATTCCGTGGCTATGGCCTTTGGTCTGAGACTCTCCCACTATTGGAAACATCTCCACATTCACTCTATGCAGGCCTTTCATTATTTGGTAAGCTTCAATGAGGTCCCCCCACCTCATCCTTCTAAACTCCAGCGAGTACAGGCCCAGTGCCTTGAAAGGCTCTCAATAATTCATGGGATAATTCTCGTAAACATCATCTGGTCCCTCTAAAATGCCTGCGCATCCATCCTCTGATATGGGGCCCAAAACAGCTCATAATACTCCACATGTGGCCTCACCAGTGCTTTCAGCAACACTTTCCGGAACCGGAAGTGGCGTGAGAGGACGCTGGCATTGTTTGTTCGCCGCTTCTCACCGCTTCTCTGTTTGGATTAATCTTTCTGTTTTTGGATTAATCTTCTCTGTTTGGATTAATCCTTCTGCTTGGATTAATCCTTCTGCTTGATCCTCCTGGCTTCATCTGCCCAGCTCTTCCACCGCTGCCTCCAAACCCACTCCCGGACATCTCACTCCTGTCTTTGCTGGCTTGGACTGCTCTCCTGTGGGTTACCTGGACAGCTAGCTAGCTCCCTGCTAGCCGTCGCTGCAGTCATCGAGCTGCAGGACACTCGCTAGCTGCTAAAGCTAGCAGTTGCCCGGCTGCCTCCTCTGCCTGCACGTCCTCAGCTCCCTATTAATCCTCAGGCTGCTCAGCTTCATCGGTCCTCCTCATAGGCCATGCTCTGGATCAGCCTGTTGTGCCCGACACTTTGGTCAGCTAGCTCGCGGTTGCCGGCTAACTTCTCTGGGCTCTGCGCTCCTTCGCTCCTGCCTGGCATGGCACTGAGGTACTTCGCCGCGAGGCTGCTCCAACTCAACAACCACTCCACTCCGCCATGCATCTCTGCCATCAAAAACCACGGACTTCTTCGCCGACCCGGATACATCCACAGAGGCTCCGGTCGCAAGTTTGTTTACTCCCAGACCAGTCACTCCATCCCCGCACTCTGGTCATCTCAGCGGACTCCCACTCGTCAATTACGGCATCACAACAACGCCCACGAGCACGCCCCCTGTCTGCAAGCCCTGGCAAAATCACCCGTGTCCATCCACACCATACATAGCAATATGAAGCTCACTCTGTTCAATACCCGGTCCCTCAACAATAAAAGCCACATTCTGAATGACTTCATCCTGGACAATAAACTGGACTTTCTCTGTCTGACTGAAACCTGGCAACAACCTCTGGACTACCTCTCACTCAACCTCACTACACCCAACGGATACTCCTACATCAATAAACCACGCTCGGAGGGCCGAGGTGGTGGGATTGCCGTAATACACCGACAGGACTTCAAGATCAGCCTCATCTCCATCTCATCTGCCCCTTCATTTGAACACCTGGCTTTTAAACTCTGGTCACACACAATTAGTCATGGCAGTCGTCTACCGCCCTCCCAAACCACACCCATCATTCCTTTCTGACTTCTCCGACTTTCTGACCCAGTTCTGTTCTCTCTCCCCCTCAATCCTCCTCCTCGGTGATTTCAACATCCACATGGACTCCACCGACTCCACAATAACCGCTGACTTCACTGAAATACTCAACTGCTTTAACCTCACTCAACATGTCAATTTTCCCACCCATAACCGTGGGCACATTCTGGACCTTGTCTGCTCCACTGGACTAAATCTACATCACCTCTCTGGCTCCGACCCCACCCTCTCCGATCACTTAGCTATCACCATGTCCGTCAACATTCCCACCCCAGCTCCAAGGCAAAAACGCAAATTCAACTTCTGTAAGCTGAACTCTGTTTCACCTACCTCGCTCTCATCCTCCCTCTCTGAAAAAATGTCCGCCTCTCCCTTCGTTGACCTCCACAGCCCCTCTGACCTCACTGACTACTACAACCACACTCTCTCCTCCTGCCTCGACCAGCTTGCACCTATAAAAACCAAAACAGTTTCCTTCACCCACTCTGCTCCCTGGTTTACCCCCGAACTCCGCATGATGAAAACCCATGCCCGCAACAAAACAGGTCTCACAATTCACTCCCAAGCCTACAAAGACCACCTGCAGCACTACAAAGATGCCCTCTCCCGCACCCACTCCACCTACTACTCTCAAATAATTCACTCTGGCTCCGGAAACCCAAAAGCACTCTTCTCTACAATAAACAAACTCCTCAGCCCCCTGGACACCATCTCCCAGTCATTCACAGTCGACAAATGCACCTCTTTCCTTTCATTCTTCCAAAACAAAATAGACAACATCTACAGCACCTTAACCACCAACGCACCTGCTCCCCCTCAAACCACCTGCTCCCCCTTATCCTGTCAACCCCTGTCTCAGTTCTCCCCAGTCTCCACCACCGACCTCTCTGACCTCTTCACAGGAATGAAAACTGCCACCTGCTCTCTGGACCCCATCCCCTCCAGCTTTGTCAAGGCCTGCCTTCCTGCTCTCTCTCCACTTATCACTGCAACAATAAACTCCTCCCTGTCCACTGGCATCGTCCCACCATCTCTCAAAATCGCTGCTGTCACCCCTATTCTGAAAAAACCTGGACTCAACCCTGACACCCCAAACAACTTCAGACCAATCTCCAACCTACCCTTTCTGTCCAAAGTTTTGGATCGCGCTGTAGCTTCTCAACTCAAACATCACCTCTCTACCAATAACCTGTATGAAACATTCCAATCCGGATTCCGCTCCAACCACAGTACTGAAACTTCACTCCTCAAAATCACCAACGACCTTTTCCTCTCCTCTGACGCTGGCAACCTCAACATTCTCATCCTACTCGACCTCAGCGCCGCCTTTGACACCATAAATCACTCCATCCTCCTCACCCGACTTGAAACCACCTTTAACATCACCGGCACTGCCCTATCCTGGATCAAATCATACCTCTCCGACAGGCACCAGTTCATCTCCATTAATAATAATAATAATAATAATGCATTACATTTATATAGCGCTTTTCATATACTCAAAGACGCTTTACAGGGATTTAGAGAACATAGGGAAATGAATAAATAGATAAATAAGTAGATAAGTAAACGAACAGAGAAAGGAGACAGAAGGTGAGGTGACCTTCAGTGGTTGAAGGCAGTCCTGGACAGGTGAGACTTCAGTGATGTTTTGAATGTGGTGAGTGTGGAGGAGTCTCTAACGGTTTGGGGTAGTGAGTTCCATAGGGTGGGAGCAGCGATGGAGAAAACCCTGTCCCCCCAGGATCTGAGTTTGGTCCGGATGTGGGGGGATAGGAGATTGGCAGCAGCAGAGCGGAGGGTACAGGTGTGAGTGTGCCTGTGGAGGAGGTCGGTCAGGTAGGATGGGGCCAGGTTATGGAGGGCTTTGTAGGTTATGAGGAGGATTTTGTACTGGATTCTCTGGGGGATGGGGAGCCAGTGGAGTTTGTAAAGGATGGGGGTGATATGGTCACGGATCGGGGTGTGGGTGAGTATACGGGCAGCGGAGTTTTGAATGTATTGAAGTTTACTGATGATTTTTGAGGGTGCGCCATAGAGGAGGCTGTTGCAGTAGTCCAGACGGGAGGTGATGAAGGCGTGGATGAAGGTTTCTGCAGCTGTGGAGGAGAGGGATGGACGGAGACGGGCAATGTTTTTGAGGTGGAAGAAGGCTGTCGTTGTGATGTGTTTGATGTGTTTGTCGAAGGAGAGGGTTTGATCAAAGATGATTCCAAGATTCTGGATGTGAGGGGAGGTGGATACTGGGAGACCATCAATATTGAGGATGAAGTTTTGGGTGGATTTGGTGAGCGTTTTTGGACCAATGATGATGATTTCAGATTTGTTGCAATTGAGTTTGAGGAAATTTGATTGAAGCCAAGATTTTATTTCAGTGATGCAGTTTGTCAGTGTAGAGTGTGTGCTGCAAATCCCCCACCGCTCCCCTCCCCCAAGGTGTCCCCCAAGGTTCAGTTCTCGGCCCCCTCCTCTTCATCCTGTACCTGTTCCCCCTTGGTCAATTAATCCGCCGTCATGGTCTCAAGTTCCACTGCTTCGCCGATGATATCTAGCTCCTCATCTCCACCAAGTCAATATCCACCACCACACACTCTACCCTGACAAACTGCATCACTGAAATAAAATTTTGGCTTCAATTCAATTTCCTCAAACTCAACTGCGACAAATCTGAAATCATCATCATTGGATCAAAAACGCTCACCAAATCCACCCACAACTTCACCGTCAATTTTGATGGTTTCCCAGTATCCACCTCCCCTCACACCCGGAATCTTGGAATCATCTTTGATCAAACCCTCTCCTTCGACAAACACATCAAACACATCACCAAGACAGCCTTCTTCCACCTCAAAAACATCGCCCGTCTCCGTCCGTCCCTCTCCTCCACAGCTGCAGAAACCCTCATCCACGCCTTCATCACCTCCCGTCTGGACTACTGCAACAGCCTCCTCTATGGTTCACCCTCAAAAATCATCAATAAACTCCAATACATCCAGAACTCCGCTGCCCGTCTACTCACCCACTCCCCGATTCGTGACCATATCACCCCCGTCCTTTACAAGCTCCACTGGCTCCCCATCCCCCAGAGAATCCCGTACAAAATCCTCATGACCTACAAAGCCCTCCATAACCTGGCCCATGGCCATCTTTACAGCATTATGGGCCCCGGGCAAAGCAGTATACTGGGGCCCCTACGACAACTACTCACAGGAATAAAAATGTAAATGGTCGATAAAATTAAACATATATTTATTTTATTTTATTGGCACTTCCAACAAAATCGGTGTTGAAACATTAAAAACATGCTGTACAGCAACAGCTAATCAACATGATAAACATTTGCCGGCGAAAAGCACTTACCGAAAAGCACTTAGCGATGGACTTAGGGTGCTACATTGTAGCGAAAAGCACTTACAGATCGCTGTGAGAAGCACTTAGGGACCGAAAATGTTGTGAAAAAAGCACTTATTGAACCTACATTTTTAAAGTAGTATTTATTTATTGCAAGTCACTTAACATACACAGATCAGCATGGGGCCCCTATGCTCGTGGGGCCCCGGGCAAGTGCCCATCAGGCCCATGCGTTAAGACGGCCCTGACCTGGCCCCATCCTACCTGACTGACCTCCTCCACAGACACACTCCCACCGTACCCTCCGCTCTGCTGCTGCTAACCTCCTGTCCCCCCCATCCGGACCAAACTCAGATCCTGGGGGGCAGGGCTTTCTCCATCGCTGCTCCCACACTCTGGAACTCACTACCTCAGACCATCAGAGACTCCTCCTCACTCACCACATTCAAAACATCACTGAAGTCCCACCTGTTCAGCACTGCCTTCAACCACTGACCGTCACCTCACCTTATTTTTCCTTTTCTGTTCGTTTACTTATTTATCTTTTTTTTTCCCCTATGTTTTAGTAAACCCTGTAAAGCGTCTTTGAGTGTTTAGAAAAGCGCTATACAAATGTAATGCATTATTATTATTATTATTATTATTTCCTGAATCTTCTCCATATCCCTTGATTCCCTCATATTTATAACTGAGAATGATAATATGGATCATAAATTGGAGTGTCAATTTACAAAATGAGAAATCTTGTATTATTTTGCTTTCCTCTTTTTATCATTTAACAGTTAGATTCTATATCTAACTGTTTTTTTGTCAACTTCTGCTCACTCATGCCATCAGGTTGATGGATGTGTTGGGAAAAGTTGAGTTTCGAGAAAAATAAATTTCCCATTTTGGGGCTTGAGCTTAAGTTGCTTTAATTGGAACGGATCTAAAAATGGACTAAATCTCAGAAAAATTTGTGAATATATCCAATTTATGAATATACTCTGTATATTCTCTCTATATTTTAAATACAATTGAGGTGGTAAGCTGTCTATCCAGTATATAAAATGAGGAGTCACTCTCTTGTGGGAGTGGTAATGTATATAAACAGTGACAAGTTCAGTTGAAAAAGTGGGAGCATCATCTTACACATTATTAAATCTCATTCCTAATATCACATAGCACTTAAATTGTTTTCATGTGTCTCTTAGACCACTTAAAGCGCAATTCGCTGCTTTAAATGCATGTTGAAGCTTAAACGTATTCCCTTAGGCCACAATGAAGAATGTTTGCCAAACAAATCAGTCTGTTGTGCAAACAATGATGTGAGATTTGCCAAAGAAAGCAGCCACTTCTCTTTTCTGGAGAAGGGAGACACCAACTGGAGAGTGCACAAATATTTTACAAGCTTCAATGCTTCTCCAAAGTCCTGCAAATTACCTATACAATTGATGTGGTCATCTGAGCCTCACGCATTAAACACATAAAGTTGTCGAGTCAATACACAATAGACAATAGACAATAGGTGCAGGAGGAGGCCATTCGGCCCTTCGAGCCAGCACCGCCATTCAATGTGATCATGGCTGATCATTCTCAATCAGTACCCCGTTCCTGCCTTCTCCCCATACCCCCTGTCTCCGCTATCCTTAAGAGCTCTATCTAGCTCTCTCTTGAATGCATTCAGAGAATTGGCCTCCACTGTCTTCTGAGGCAGAGAATTCCACAGATTCACAACTCTCTGACTGAAAAGGTTTTTCCTCATCTCAGTTCTAAATGGCCTACCCCTTATTCTTAAACTGTGGCCCCTGGTTCTGGACTCCCCCAACATTGGGAACATGTTTCCTGCCTCCAACGTGTCCAACCCCTTAATGATCTTATATGTTTCGATAAGACATCCTCTCATCCTTCTAAATTCCAGTGTATACAAGCCTAGTCACTCCAGTCTTTCAACATACGACAGTCCCGCCATTCCGGGAATTAACCTAGTAAACCTACGCTGCACCCCCTCAATAGCAAAAATATCCTTCCTCAAATTTGGAGACCAAAATTGCACACAGTACTCCAGGTGAGGTCTCACTAGGGCCCTGTACAACTGCAGAAGGACCTCTTTGCTCCTATACTCAACTCCCCTTGTTATGAAGGCCAACATTCCATTGGCTTTCTTCACTGCCTGCTTTACCTGCATGCTTCCTTTCAGTGACTGATGCACTAGGACACCCAGATCTCGTTGTACTCGTGACATACAGCACAGAAAAAAGCCATTCAGCCCTTCATGTTCCACCTCATTCATCCATCTACTCTGATCCTATTTATCTGCTCTTTATCGATAGATTTCTGTGCATTGGAACATCGTGTTCAGATAAATACGTATTAAATAACATGAGTACCTGCTTCCACCACTCATTCAGGCAGTGTATTTTAGAAACATAGAAACATAGAAAATAGGTGCAGGAGGAGGCCATTCGGCCCTTTGAGCCAGCACCGCCATTCATTGTGATCATGGCTGATCGTCCACAATCAATAACCCGTGCCTGCCTTCTCCCCATATCCCTTGATTCCACTAGTCCCTAGAGCTCTATCTAACTCCCTCTTAAATCCATCCAGTGATTTGGCTTCCACTGCCCTCTGTGGCAGAGAATTCCACAAATTCACAACTCTCTGGGTGAAAAAGTTTCTTCTCACCTCAGTTTTAAAGTGCCTCCCCTTTATTCTAAGACTGTGGCCCCTGGTAATGGACTCACCCAACATTGGGAACATTTTTCCTGCATCTAGCTTATCCAGTCCTTTTATAATTTTAGATGTTTCTATAAGATCCCCTCTCATCCTTCTAAACTCCAGTGAATACAAGCCTAGTCTTTTCAATCTTTCCTCATATGACAGTCCCGCCATCCCAGGGATCAATCTCGTGAACCTACGCTGCACTGCCTCAATTACAAGGATGTATTTCCTTAAATTAGGAGACCAAAACTGTACACAATACTCCCGATGTGGTCTTACCAGGGCCCTATACAAATGCAGAAGAACCTCTTTACTCCTATACTGAAATCCTCTTGTTATGAAGGCCAACATGCCATTAGCTCTCTTCACTGCCTGCTATACCTGCACGCCAACTTTCAGTGACTGGTGTATAAGGACACCCAGATCTCGCTGCACCTCCCCCTTACCTATCCTAACACCATTGTGATAATATTCTGCCTCCGTGTTTTTGCAGCCAAAGTGGATAACCTCACATTTATATTATACTGCATCTGCCCACTCACTCAACCTGTCCAGGTCACCCTGCAACCTCCTAACATCCTCTTCAGTTTACACTGCCACCCAGCTTTGTGTCATCCGCAAACTTGCTAGTGTTGCTTCTAATTCCCTCTTCTAAATCATTAATATATATGGTAAACAGTTGCGGCCCCAACACCGAGCCTTGCGGCACTCCACTCGCCACTGCCTGCCATTCTGAAATGGCAGGACGTTTACTCCGTTTACTCCTACTCTTTGCTTCCTGTCTGCCAACCAATTTTCTATCCATGTCAACACCCTACCCCCAATACCATGTGCCCTAATTTTAATCACCATTCTCCCGTGCAGGACCTTATCAAAGGCTTTCTGAAAGTCTATACACTACATCCACTGGCTCCCCTTCATCCATTTTACTTGTCACATCCTCAAAAAATTCCAGAAGATTAGTCAAGCATGATTTCTCTTTCATAAATCCATGCTGACTTGAACTTATCCTTTTACTGCTATCCAAGTGCACGGTTATTATCTCTTTAATAATTGACTCCAGCATCTTTCCCACCACCGAAGTCAGGCTAACTGGTCTGTAATTCCCCGTTTTCTCTCTCGCTCCTTTCTTGAAAAGTGGGATAACATTAGCTATCCTCCAATCCACAGGAACTGATCCTGAATCTATTGAACATTGGGAAATGATCACCAATGCGTCCACTATTTCTAGAGCCACCTCCCTGAGGACCCTGGGATGCAGACCATCAGGCCCAGGGGATTTATCATCCTTCAGTCCCATTAGTCTACCCAATACTATTTCTCGCCTAATGAAAATTTCTTTCAGTTCCTCTACCCCCCTAGATCCTCTGTCCTCTAGTACATCTGGGAGATTGTTTGTGTCTTCCTTAGTGAAGACAGATCCGAAGTACCTGTTCAACTCTTCTGCCATTTCCTTGTTACCCATAATAATTTCACCCGTGTCTGCCTTCAAGAATAATTTCACCCGTGTCTGCCTTCAAGTTCTATTTTAGTTCTAACCATCCTTTGGGTGAAAAAAAATCTTCCTTCTATCCCCTCCAAAGCACATGAAACCAATGTCCTCCAATGTCTGATCCCTCTGTTATGGTGAAAGGTTTCCCACTATCTACTCTAAACTTAATCTATTTAAACCTAAATCAGGTTCCCCCCTTAATCACCTGAGAAGGAAAACAAACTCTACCTCTCCAGTCACTTCTGAGTGGGGAACACTCCAGCCAGGTAGTAGACAGACAACTAACAATGGCCTGTTTCCTTCATCATCATTACTTTTTTGCATATCTTTCATTCATTGTTCTTTATAACTCTACATCATTGTCTATATCTTTTGTTTCCCTTTCCCGTGGCTTTCAGTCTGAAGAAGGGTCTCGATCCGAAACGTCACCCATTCCTTCTCTCCGGAGATGCTGCCTGTCCCGCTGAGTTACTCCAGCTTTTTGTGTCTATCTTGATCATTTCCTTTCCAAAATGGCACCGGAAACATGGTGATTCTTGTGTACTGTCTCAGTGTAATCTACTATTCTTACTCTCTTGTTCAAGTATGATTGTGCCTATGTAGATTTTTACTTAACTATATTCTAAAAATGAAATACACTGAAGTGGCACAGTGGTGCAGAGATGAGAAGATTTTATTTTCATCTAGGAGCTAATAAATCTTCGGAATTGTCTATCCAAAAGGGCTGTGGAGGCTTAAGTAAATATATTAAAGATAGATTGATCCAATTTGTTTTAGATATTAAAGAAATTAATGGCGTGGGGCTAGCGCTGGGAAGTGGTAAACTATCAGACATAATCTTATTACAGGATGGGGCAGATACAAGCACCAAATGTCCTACTCCTGCTTCCTGTTTATTATCTTATCTGAATCTTATGCTCTTCTTGGGGTTTCTGACCTAAGGTGTAGGAGAGAGGAAGAAAATACTGCAAAAAGGAGTCACTTGCCAACTATGTCCAAACAAATGAATTTCAATCGAATTCTTCACAAATTATAGGAGTAGAATTAGGCCATTCGGCCCATCGAGTCCATGTCGCCATTCAATCATGGCTGACCTTTGCCTCCTAATCCCATTTTTCTGCCTTTTCCCCATAACCTTTGACGCCCATTCTAATCAAGAATTTGTCTATCGCTGCCTTAAAAATATCCACTGACATGGCTTCCACAGTCCTCTGTGGCAATGAGTTCCACAGATTAACTACCCTCGGACTAAAGAAGTTCCTCCTCACCTTCTTTCTAAAAGAGCGCCCTTTAATTCTGCGGCTATGACCTCTGGTCCTAGATTCTCCCACCAGTGGAAACATCCTTTCCACATCCACTCTATGCCTTTCATTATTCTTTAAGTTTCAATGAGATCCCCCCTCAACCTTCTGAACTCCAGTGAGGGGAGGCCCAGTGCTGTCAAGCGCTCATCATATGCTAATTCTTGCTATGCATCGTTCTTGTTATGCCTTTTAAGACTAAAGAAGACACTTTCAGAATAAATTGTAGCACTTTATTGTGCTGAGGTTTTATAAGTGTCAGGAAACTATTTACTAAAAGTTAAAGGTTAAAAGCATCTTTGCGGAACTGCCCATGAGAAAATAGAGTAAGAAATAGCACTCGTCTCCAGGAAAACAAAACCTTCAAGGATATTCATTATTTATCAGCCAATTTTAAGAAAATATTCACAGATGTGATTTAAATGTAGATATAGTCCTCGATGACCATCACTGTAATCTATGTTTGTGCACTGAATGGAGAATATCTCAAGCCTGAAGAAGGCTCCCGACCCAAAATATTGCCCATCCTTTCTCTCCAGAGATGCTGCCTGACCCGCTGAGTTACTCCAGCACTTTGTGTCTATCTAAAGATAGTATGTCTTTAAACAGATCACAAAATTCCTATGTGACCACTCCACTTGAGGTAATAAAGTAACATTGGATGTAATCTGCATGGACTTCTGTAAGGCCTTCGACAAGGTGCTAGGATGGTGCTTTCATACAGAAAGTGGTTTGATCAGCCACTGTCTTATTGACTGATGGACAGGCACAAGAGGTCCCGTCCCACACCGGGGAAATTTACAGTGTTACAACAGCAAAGTGGATAGCATGGGGTGGGAGTCGTTGTCCAGCAGCGATGTTAGCTTTGCCATCATCTTTGCACATGGTATTGGGGGTAGGGTACTGACATGGATAGAAAATTGGTTGGCAGACAGAAAGCAGAGTGGGGATAAATGGGTCCCTTTCAGAATAGCAGGCAGTGACTAGTGGGGTACCGCAAGGCTCGGTGCTGGGACCGCAGCTATTTACAATATACATTAATGTCTTGGATGAAGGGATTAAAAGTAACATTAGCAAATTTGCAGATGACACAAAGCTGGGGGGCAGTGTGAACTGTGAGGAAGACGCTATGAGGTTGCAGGGTGACTTGGACAGGCTGTGAGTGGGCGGATGCATGGCAGATGCAGTTTCATGTGGATAAGTGTGAGGTTATCCACTTTGGTGGTAAGAATAGGAAGGCAGATTATTATCTGAATGGTGTCAAGTTAGGAAAAGGGGATGTACAACGAGATCTGGGTGTCCCAGTGCATCAGTCACTGACAGGAAGCATGCAGGTACAGCAAGCAGTGAAGAAAGCCAATGGAATGTTGGCCTTCATAACAAGAGGAGTTGAGTATAGGAGCAAAGAGGTCCTTCTGCAGTTGTACAGGGCCCTAGTGAGACCGCACCTGGAGTAGTATGTGCAGTTCTGGTCTCCAAATTTGAGGAAGGATATTCTTGCTATTGAGGGCGTGCAGCGTAGGTTTACTAGGTTAATTCCCGGAATGGCGGGACTGTCGTATGTTGAAAGACTGGAGCGACTAGGCTTGTATACACTGGAATTTAGAAGGATGAGAGGGGATCTTATTGAAACATATAAGATTATTAAGGGGTTGGACACGTTAGAGGCAGGAAACATGTTCCCATTCAAGAGAGAGCTAGATAGAGCTCTTAAGGATAGCGGAGTCAGGGGGTATGGGGAGAAGGCAGGAACGGGGTACTGATTGAGAATGATCTCATTGAATGGTGGTGCTGGCTCGAAGGGCCAAATGGCCTACTCCTGCACCTATTGTCTATTGTCTATTAACGGGTCTTTTTCAGAATGGCGGGCAGTGACTAGTGGGGTGCTGCAAGGCTCTGTGTTGGTACCCCAGTTATTCACAGTATATATTAACGATTTAGACGAGGGAATCAAATGTGGCATCTCCAAGTTTGCGGATGACACAAAGCTAGGTGGCGGTGTGAGCTGCGAGGACGATACTATGAGGCTGCAGGGTGACTTGGATAGGTTGGGTGAGTGGGCAGATGCATGGCAGATGCAGTATAACGTGGATAAATGTGAGGTTATCCACTTTGGTGGCAAGAACAAGAAGGCAGATTATTATAAGAATGGTTTCAGATTAGGAGAAGGGGAGGTGCAACGAGACTGTGTGTCCCTGTACATCAGTCATTGAAAGTAAGCATGCAGGTACAGCATGTAGTGAAGAAAGCAAATTGCCTGTTGGCGTTCATAGCAGGTGGATTTGATAGCAGGAGCAAAGAGGTCCTACTGCAGTTGTACAGGGCCCTGGTGAGACCGCACCTGTAGTACTGTGTGCAATTTTGTCCCCGAATTTGAGGAAGGACATTCATGCTATAGAGTGAGTGCAGCGTAGTGCAGGTTAATTCCCTGGATAGCAGGACTGACATATAAAAGAATGATAAATTCACTGGAATTTAGAAGGATGAGAGAGGATCTTATCGAAACGTAAAATTCTTAAGGGATTGGACAGGCTAGATGCAGGAAAAATGTTCCCGATGTTGCAGGAGTCCAGAACCAGGGCTCACAGTTTAAGAATAAGAGGGAGGCCATTTAGGACTAAGATGAGGATAAACGTTTTCACCCAGAGAGTTGTGAATCTGTGGAATTCTCTGCCACAGAAGGCAGTGGAGGCCAATTCACTGGATGTTTTCAAGAGAGAGTTAAATTTAACTCTAAGGGCGAATGGAATCAAGGGATAGGGGAAAAAGCGAGAATGGGGTACTAATTTTGGACGATCACCCATGATCATATTGAATGGCAGTGCTGGCTCAAAGGACCGAATGGCCTACTCCTGCACCTATTTGCTATTTTTCTATGTTTCTAATAAGGATCCTGGTTACAATGAAATCAATAGGCATCCAGTAGACAACACTCCAATGTTTGGATCCAAACCTTGCACAAAGAAAGATCATTGCAGGTATAGGACATCAATGCAAGAGTTCCACTGAGCATTGTCTTGGTCCCATCCATTTTCAGCTGCTTCATCAATGACATTCCTACCATCTTGAGGGAAGATATGCAAATGTTCGCTGATGATTGCACAATCTTTAATTCTACACACAACTCCTCAGCTAATGAAACGGTCCACACTTGCCTGCAGCAAGACCTAGCATTCAGGCATGGACTGATCAGTGGCAGTCTAAAGAAGGATACTTACTCGAAGTATCCTATCCATGTTCTCCAGGGATGCTGCCTGACCTGCTGAGTTACTCCAGAACTTTGGGTCTTTTTTTCCCCAAACCTATGATCTTGACCACTGAGGACATATGAAATGTTGTCAATGCAGAAGCCACAGGATTGCAGTGGAAGCATTATTAGGAATTATAACATGTGGTAATCTCTCTGAATTGTGTGCTTCCACCAATGATTTAATCGTGCATTCAGTTGGACGGACATTCAAAGCATTAATACAGTTTACTGCAAATACTTGGTAGTGAGTTTGGTTCATGAGCTTCATTTAAACCTAGGCTGCACTACTAGAGGTCCTCATACTCTATTTATGCCAAATCGTCCTGGTTAGATCCTCACTTTCTGCCAATCACCCATCAAGCAGATTGTTGACACTGGCAGATAACTATTTTAGGGTAGGAAGAAGGAACTGCAGATACTGGTTTTACCGGGGCTGGTCAGGCAGCATCTTGGGAGAAGTATGTGGGAGCTTCCTCCAGAGATGCTGCCTGACCCGCTGAGTTACTCGAGCATTTTGTGTCACCTATTTCTTTTCTCCAGCGATGCTGCCTGACCCTCTGAGTGACTCTATCATTTTGTGTCTATTTTAATGTAGGGACTGGATTTCTCACCTAAGAGCATACCCATACCACTCAACGTTTCATGGTAGTAGAGGGGTCAAAATTGGGGGGCATAGATTTAAAATGGAGACACAGGGAACTGCCGATGTAGGAATCTTGAGTAAACCACAAAGTGCAACATTAGGTCACAGAAGTGGCAAGGCTGTTTTGTTTAAAGATAGGTGTGAATACTGCTGAGTATGACACTATCAAATGTATGGACATTGGGACTGTAAGAAGCGTTATTGCAGTTTTTGTTTTGTATACATTTTTTATTGTGAAATAAGCTTATTTTTGAAATAAAAACACATACACAAAGTGCTGGAGTATATAAGTGGGTCAGGTTGCATCTGTAGAGGATGTGGATAGGCAACGTTTCATGTTGGTATCATTCTTTAGAGTTTTTGAATCAAGACCCTTTTCCAGATTTTAGATTTAAAGTGATCGGTAGAAAGGTTAGAGGGGTGTTGAGGAAAGGCTTAGAAAGTGCCTGGATTTGCTTGAAGTCCTAATTCCTACAGGACCTCAGACCAAGGGCTGGGAGATGGGATTAGGTTGGGATAACTTTCTTGGGGATGATGGGTTGAATGTCCTCCTTTCTCTAATTCTGTGTCTCTATCAACTAGATGCATTGTTGTCCTTGGGACTCAATGTGGAGTTCCCTGATTTAGGATGATGGTTCTTATTTCCCACCAATGGTTAGGATAGGGGAAGAAGGGGACTACTCAAAGAGAAGACACAAGTGTAGTGGACCGAATGAACTCTATGCCTGCCATTATCCCATCTCATAAGATAATAGCAGCAGGAGTAAATAGGTTGAGGGGTAGAAGTAGATTTGCAATAGCTAGGGTGAATGCACACTTTTACCCAGAGTAGAGGAATCAAGAACCAGAGGACATAGGTTTAAGGTGAGAGGGGCAAGATTTAATAGGAACCAGAGGGGCAGCTTTTTTGCCCCGAAGACAATGGGTTTAGGGAATGAGCTTCCAGAGGAGGTAGTTGAGGAAGGTACTATAATGACATTTAAAGGACACTTGGACAGGGACATGGATAGGAAAGGTTTAGAGGAATATCAGCCAAATGCAGACTAGCTTAGTTGGAAATGTTGGTCAGCATGGGCCAACGGGTCTGTTCCCATGATGTATGAATCTCTAACTCTGTTGACAATAGACAATAGACAATAGACAATAGGTGCAGGAGTAGGCCATTCAGCCCTTCGAGCCAGCACCGCCATTCAATGCGATCATGGCTGATCACTCTCAATCAGTACCCCGTTCCTGCCTTCTCCCCATACCCCCTCACTCCGCTATCCTTAAGAGCTCTATCCAGCTCTCTCTTGAAAGCATCCAACGAACTGGCCTCCACTGCCTTCTGAGGCAGAGAATTCCACACCTTCACCACCCTCTGACTGAAAAAGTTCTTCCTCATCTCCGTTCTAAATGGCCTACCCCTTATTCTCAAACTGTGGCCCCTTGTTCTGGACTCCCCCAACATTGGGAACATGTTCTCTGCCTCTAATGTGTCCAATCCCCTAATTATCTTATATGTTTCAATAAGATCCCCCCTCATCCTTCTAAATTCCAGTGTATACAAGCCCAATCGCTCCAGCCTTTCAACATACGACAGTCCCGCCATTCCGGGAATTAACCTAGTGAACCTACGCTGCACGCCCTCCATAGCAAGAATATCCTTCCTCAAATTTGGAGACCAAAACTGCACACAGTACTCCAGGTGCGGTCTCACCAGGGCCCGGTACAACTGTAGAAGGACCTCTTTGCTCCTATACTCAACTCCTCTTGTTACGAAGGCCAACATTCCATTGGCTTTCTTCACTGCCTGCTGAACCTGCATGCTTCCTTTCATTGACTGATGCACTAGGACACCCAGATCTCGTTGAACTCCCCCTCCTCCTAACTTGACACCATTCAGATAATAATCTGCCTTTCTATTCTTACTTCCAAAGTGAATAACCTCACATTTATCTACATTAAACTGCATCTGCCATGTATCCGCCCACTCACACAACCTGTCCAAGTCACCCTGCAGCCTTATTGCATCTTCCTCACAATTCACACTACCCCCCAACTTAGTATCATCTGCAAATTTGCTAATGGTACTTTTAATCCCTTCGTCTAAGTCATTAATGTATATCGTGAATAGCTGGGGTCCCAGCACCGAACCTTGCGGTACCCCACTGGTCACTGCCTGCCATTCCGAAAGGGACCCATTTATCCCCACTCTTTGCTTTCTGTCTGTCAACCAATTTTCTATCCATGTCAGTACCCTACCCCCAATACCATGTGCCCTAATTTTGCCCACTAATCTCCTATGTGGGACCTTGTCGAAGGCTTTCTGAAAGTCGAGGTACACCACATCCACTGACTCTCCCTTGTCAATTTTCCTAGTTACATCCTCAAAAAATTCCAGTAGATTTGTCAAGCATGATTTCCCCTTCGTAAATCCATGCTGACTCGGAATGATCCCGTTACTGCTATCCAAATGCTCAGCAATTTCGTCTTTTATAATTGACTCCAGCATCTTCCCCACCACTGATGTCAGACTAACTGGTCTATAATTACCCGTTTTCTCTCTCCCTCCTTTCTTAAAAAGTGGGATAACATTTGCTATCCTCCAATCCACAGGAACTGATCCTGAATCTATAGAACATTGAAAAATGATCTCCAATGCTTCCACTATTTCTAGAGCCACCTCCTTAAGTACTCTGGGATGCAGACCATCAGGCCCTGGGGATTTATCAGCCTTCAGTCCCATCAGTCTACCCAAAACCATTTCCTGCCTAATGTGGATTTCCTTCAGTTCCTCCATCACCCTAGGTTCTCCGGCCCCTAGAACATTTGGGAGATTGTGTGTATCTTCCTCAGTGAAGACAGATCCAAAGTAACGGTTTAACTCGTCTGCCATTTCTTTGTTCCCCATAATAAATTCCCCTGCTTCTGTCTTCAAGGGACCCACATTTGCCTTGACTATTTTTTTCCTCTTCACGTACCTAAAAAAACTTTTGCTATCCTCCTTTATATTATTGGCTAGTTTACCCTCGTACCTCATCTTTTCTCCCCGTATTGCCTTTTTAGTTAGCTTTTGTTGCTCTTTAAAAGAGTCCCAATCCTCTGTCTTCCCACTCTTCTTTGCTATGTTATACTTCCTCTCCTTAATTTTTATGCTGTCCCTGACTTCCCTTGTCAGCCACAGGTGTCTCTTACTCCCCTTAGAGTCTTTCCACCTCTTTGGAATAAATTGATCCTGCAACCTCTGCATTATTCCCAGGAATACCTGCCATTGCTGTTCTACCGTCTTCCCTGCTAGGGCCTCCTTCCAATCAATTTTGGCCAGCTCCTGCCTCATGCCTCTGTAATCCCCTTTGCTATACTGTAATACCGACACTTCCGATTTTCCCTTCTGCCTTTCCATTTGCAGAGTAAAACTTATCATGTTGTGATCACTGCCTCCTAATGGTTCTTTTACCTCTAGTCCCCTTATCAGATCAGGATCATTACACAACACTAAATCCAGAATTGCCTTCTCCCTGGTAGGCTCCAGTACAAGCTGTTCTAAGAATCCATCTCGAAGGCACTCTACAAACTCTCTTTCCTGGGGTCCATTTCCAACCTGATTTTCCCAGTCTACCTGCATGTTGAAATCTCCCATAACCACCGTAGCATTTGAAAAGTCCGGGAGCAGAGCAAGGACGCCCGTTGGCTGAGCAGTAAAGTAAGTGCTAATCACAGTTGAGCAGGCAGTTTAAAAAGAGCGCCAAAAGGAAGCTAGTAGGCAATTTGAAAAGTCCGGGAGCAGAGCAAGGACGCCCGTTGGCTGAGCAGTAAAGTAAGTGCTAGTTTAAGTGAGAAGTCAGGTAAATTGGACAATCAGGCAATTTAATTGGTGATATAAGTAATACTTGCAAAAGGGTGCAGCCCTGTTCAGGTGCAGCCCAGTGAGAAAAGTGCGAGTCTTTGGCTGCGAGTCTTCGGCGAGGAGGCTGAGGTGAGGAGGATACGATTGTTTTAAGCCAGAGCTGGTTATAGGCACAAGGTGATGGCGGAAAAGTTGGTGCGGTGTGTTTCCTGCAGGATGTGGGAAGACAGGGACGTCGCTGGAGCTTCTGGGAGCTACACCTGCAAGAACTGTGTCCAGGTGCAGCTCCTGAAGGGACGTGTGGTGGAGTTGGAGAGGCAGTTGGATGACCTCAGGGCCATCCGAGAATGCGAGAGTTTCCTCGACAGGACCTATTGTGAGGCTGTCACGCCAAGGGTCCAGGTCGAGCGAAGGTGGGAGACTGTTTCAGGGGGGAGTGGACGTGGACGTGGACTACAGGAGACCCCAGTGGCTGTGCCTATTGCAAATAGGTATACCCTCTTGGGAACTGTCGGGGCAGAAGACGTTTCCAGTCCGAGTGGCGGACCTGTTGGCAAGGATACTCGACAGGGGAGACCGAAGTCTGGAAGAGCCGTAGTGGTCGGTGACTCCATAGTCCGAGGGACGGACAGAAGATTTTGTGGCAGCAGGAGGGACTTGAGGATGGTCTGTTGCCTCCCTGGTGCCAGGGTTCAACACATCACAGACCGGCTTCAGAAAATCCTAGTGAGGGAAGGCGATCAACCTGAAGTCGTTGTGCACGTGGGCACGAATGACGTCGGGCGGAAGAGGAAGGAGGTGCTACAGCGGGAGTTTAGAGAGTTGGGGAAAGCACTGAGAAGTAGGACGTCGAAGGTAGTTATCTCTGGACTGCTACCGGTACCTCGTGCTGGTGAGGCCAGGAACAGAGAGATAGAGGGTATGAATTTATGGCTGAGGGGCTGGTGCAGAGAGCAGGGATTTAGATTTCTGGACCACTGGGATCTCTTCTGGGCTAGGGGTGACTTGTACAAAAGGGACGGGTTGCATCTTAACAGCAGGGGGACAAACATTCTGGCAGGCAGGTTTGCTAGTGTGACACCTGTGGCTTTAAACTAAGTAGTGGGGGGGAGGGGTTAACAAATTGTGAATATGAAGATGAGGTAAAAGGGAATACAGGAGATATTGCAAAAGACTCTCGGAAGAATGGGAACAGAAGTTCTAGAGGGGAAAAGAAATTAAGGGCAGGGCCAATTGTGAACGATGTGAGAGGCGAGGTAAATACAGAAGTTAAAGTGTTGTACTTAAATGCGCGTAGTATAAAAAATAAAGTGGATGAGCTTGAGGCTCAGTTAGTCATGGGCAAGTATGATGTTGTAGGGATCACTGAGACATGGCTACAAGAGGACCAGGGCTGGGAACTGAATATTCAGGGGTATACAACGTATAGAAAAGACAGACAGGTGGGCAGAGGGGGTGGGGTTGCTCTGATGGTAAGGAATGATATTCATTCCCTTGCAAGGGGTGACATAGAATCAGGAGATGTTGAATCAGTATGGATAGAAATGAGAAATTGTAAGGGTAAAAAGACCCTAATGGGAGTTATCTATAGGCCCCCAAACAGTAGCCTCGACATAGGGTGCAAGTTGAATCAGGAGATAAAATTGGCGTGTCAAAAATGTAATGCTACGGTGGTTATGGGAGATTTCAACATGCAGGTAGACTGGGAAAATCAGGTTGGAAATGGACCCCAGGAAAGAGAGTTTGTAGAGTGCCTTCGAGATGGATTCTTAGAACAGCTTGTACTGGAGCCTACCAGGGAGAAGGCAATTCTGGATTTAGTGTTGTGTAATGATCCTGATCTGATAAGGGGACTTGGCTTCTATGTCCCTTAGGCCGGCCGCCATAATTCAATAAGATCATAGTTGGTCTAACCTAGGCTTCATCTCTTCCATGCCAGTTTCCCAGAGCCCTCAATTTCCTTGATCTTTGAAAAAAAGAGTATGTTACCTCTTTACATCACTCAGTGATCTTCCCTCCATGACCCTTGGAGGTAGAGATGTTCAAAGATTCAATGCTCTGTGTCCAATCCACGCACCCAGGTGTTAAGTACCCATCCCCTCTTCATTGTCCACTCGTTCACGATTCGTCCACCAGTGGAAACATCCCAACATCCAAAATAAGATGTATATTCCTGGAGTAACACAGCAGGTCAGGCAGCGTCTCTGGAGGACACGGATAGGCGATGTTTCAGGTCAGGACCCTTATTCAGACTGATTATAGTAGGTGGAAGAAAGGTAGAAGATAAGTGGATATAGTTGAGGGGAGAGGGGAGGGGGAGTGGTTGATTGGCAGGTGGATGAACAATGGCCAGGGATGAAAAGAAGACAAAGACTGTGAGAAAGGGTGTGAAATATGAAGCCAGAGGAAAGGATATAGATGGAAGGGACCACGAAGGGGGCAGGATAGTGATAGAAATACATGTGCATCTAGATGGAACACAGGGAAGCACTGGGAAAAAAAGTGGGAGGCTATTAGGGACTGTCGTATGTTGAAAGGCTGGAGCAATTAGGCTTGTATACAATGGAATTTAGAAGGATGAGGAGGATCTTATTGAAACATATAAGATAATTAGGGGATTGGACACATTAGAGGCAGGAAACATGTTCCCAATGTTGGGGGAGTCCAGAACAAGGGGCCACAGTTTAAGAATAAGGGGTAGGCCATTTAGAACAGAGATGAGGAAGAACTTTTTCAGTCAGAGAGTGGTGAAGGTGTGGAATTCTCTGCCTCAGAAGGCAGTGGAGGCCAGTTCGTTGGATGCTTTCAAGAGAGAGCTGGATAGAGCTCTTAAGGATAGCGGAGTGAGGGGGTATGGGGAGAAGGCAGGAACGGGGTACTGATTGAGAGTGATCAGCCATGATCGCATTGAATGGCGGTGCTGGCTCGAAGGGCTGAATGGCCTACTCCTGCACCTATTGTCTATTGTCTATTGTACCTAAAATTGGAGAATTCAACGTGCTATGTTTAAATTTAACTATCATGATCCTCAGGATCTGCTAAGTTCATAAGTTATAGGAGCAGAATTAGGCCCTTCGACCCATCAAGTCCGCTCCGCCTTCGTTTGTGGCTGGTCTATCTTTCCCTCTCAATCCCATTCTCTTACCTTCATCCCAAAACCCCTGACAGTCTTAGTATTCAAGAATCTGTCAATCTCTGCCTTAAAATAACCCATTGAGGTTTCAGCAAGTGCAACTTCTGCAAAAGTCTATTCTTTCGCACACCCAACAATAAGCTTCAACAAATACGAAATTGGACACAAGTTCTCAGCTTTTGCTGTATTTCCTGTATCACCGTAAAATCCTCGGATGTTTGAACTTGATTGTGAGAAGATAAACATGTTTATCTTGAAGCAGACACCGAATGGGACATGCATCTATCAGCGTTCTCAACCATCAATGCTATCACTCAGGAAGTCAGGCGGTGATCGCGCTGAACCCACACAGTTGTTGTAAACCAGAGACGCGGCCGAGAGAGAGGGGGGGGGGGGGGGGGGGGTGAAAGAGAGAGAGAGAGAGAGCCCATGCCATTCAGTCACCTTTTTGGAAACATGAGGTTGCCCGTCTATCACGCACGCATCACCCGCGCAGAGACTGAAGATCGCTTGGCATCGATGGGGAAAGACGGGAGTTACCTGATCCGAGATAGCGAGACCGTGCCAGGAGCATATTGTCTGTGCGTGCTGTAAGTACGGGAGCGTGTGGGCTTTAGATCTATTTAACCAGCCGAGCCCAACACAAAGTAGCGTGGATGAGATGAATAGAAACGCTGTTAATTCATGGCATTGGGTTTTGACTCCGAGTTGGGGAGAGGGGATGGTTGTTCCTTGACCGGAGGGAACATATCGCTTGACCTTAATTCCCGAGTAATAAACAGATGCATCGTTAATTCTACACGCGAGTAATCGAGTGCGATTCTAACGGCCTTTGTACACTCCGGTCTATCCTGTTCACAGGTATCAACACCGCATGCTAGGAATTAATTCCCTCTTGTTAACCTGTGTGGGTATCAAGGATCCGTTTAACATCTTGCACGGCTCCCCAATATTGCCAGGTCTAACTCTGTCTGGACACTTGACTCTGAAGGAGTTCAATCGACGTTCAAATAAATCTCCGACGGTTGCTGAGGGAATCTCAGGAATGAGAATTGGTTTGGTTTCGAGCGTCGAGGAGCCGCAGTAATGAAGAAACAAGGAAACGCGGATGCCAGTTAATAAACAAAACGACAGAAAGTGCTGGAGTAACTCAGCAGGTCAAGCAGCATCCCCGGAGAACACTGTTAGGTCTCGAAACGTCGCCTATCAATGTTCTCCAAAAAAACATTGCTGTCTGACCTGCCGAGTTACTCTAGCACTTTGAGCCGCAGTAATGCGACGGGCTTGCTCGCTAGGACAACATTTCTGGATAATATCTTTATCCAGTCGGGAAGCTGCTAGGCTCTGCTAGTTTTGTGATAGAGATTTTGCAATATCTAATACTTACAGGTCTGCAAATCTGTAACTGGAAGATTGCCCAGGAATCTATCCCAGACATAAAACGCCCCAAGCCTGTTTATTCATAACGATTTCAAACATTCACAAACACATTAAATAAACACAAACTGCTGAAGTAACTCTGCGGGTCGGGCAGCATTTCTGGAGAACATGGATAGTGACGTTTCGGCTCGGAACCCTTCTTCAGACAGAATTACTGCAACACGTTGTGCCTTTTTCTTTGTTGTAAATCAGCATCTGCGGTTCTTTGCTTCTACATTCTGTGCTCGATGGGTCGATTGTAATCATGTATTGTCTTTTCGCTGACTGGTTAGCGGGTAACACAAACTTTTCACTGTACACGTTACAATAAACTAAACTGAACATTCCCAAACACTTGACATTTAGTATTAGAACATTGATACGAAACGCAAATACCACAATAATTACAAAGCCGAATTTGCATTTTTGAAACAGTGACTAAATTGACATGTGGCTTGGCTTTAAATAAACTACGAATAGGTGTTTTCGTAAAATAGTTTTGACGTAGAATTCTGTACAAGGTGCTGGCTGTAACATTTATAACAGCAAATATTCAACACCTTTCGTCAACCTTGCCCCACGCTTCAACCGACGGCGTTGCTTAGCCCGCTGTGAGGGATTGTGACTGCTAGATTTAGATGGCGTACAATGTGTTATCATTTACTGCGCTTCGAGGGACGGAGTGAACCGCGGAGAAAATGCATTACTGAGAATAACGATATTTAACACCTCGCCTCCGGGGCATAGGTTATGGGGGGGGGACGGAAGAAAACTTGATACAAAATGAAAATTAAAACCCCCTATACTTTCACAACCCGCCTCCTATTTGACCAAACGGGAACAAAAAGCAATGTTGCAGTTTAAAAATAATCCCGATATGATGGTCAGTTAATGAAAACAAAAAGGCAACGGAAGGCGCCCAGAAACTTTAAGACGGTTGGCTGAACATTTCCAGTAAAAAATACAAAACAAACTGATGGAAGAACTCTGGAGGAAGGAACTGCAGACGCTGGTTTACACCGAAGATAGACATAAAAACTGGAGTAACTCAGCGGGACAGGCAGCGTCTCGATAGAAGGAATGGGTGACGTTTCTGTTCGAGACCCTTCTTCAGAACGCTGGAAGGGTCAGATAGGACGGATGGAGGAAAATGGACAGAAAAAGTGGGAAATGGAAGAAGGGTCTCGACCCATCTTTTTTCCCCCCAGAGATGCTGCCTGGCCCGCTGAGTTACTCCAGCGCTTTGTGTCTGTCTTCGGCATAAACCAGTATCTGCAGTTTCTTTCTACAGAAAAAGTTTCAGGTCGGGACCCTTCTTCAGCCTGATCTCCCTCCACGAATGCTGCCTGACCCTCTGAGTTCCTCCAAGAGTCTGTTTCTCCCCCCCCCCCCTTCGCTCATTATTCCAGCATCTGCACCCATTCCTTCTCTCCCGAGATGCTGCCTGACCTGCTGAGTTACTCCAGCATTTTGTGAATAAATACCTTCGATTTGTACCAGCATCTGCAGTTATTTTCTTATATTCCAGCATCTGCAGTCGCTTGTGTTGACTCAAGGAACTGCAGATGCTGGTTTACAAAATAAGACCCAAAGTGCTGGACTAACTCAGCGGGTCAGGCAGCATCTCGCTTGTGACCCCTTGTGAACATTCCACCGCATTTTAATTTCCTTCTGATGAAAAGTATCAGGAAAGCTGCGGGGATTCCGCTGAGATACTTCACTAGTCGTATTGAAAATGAAACTCGTTAGTGATTTCTTCTGTAAATTCTTCTTTCATCGTTTGGTCCTGTCCTTCGGGATATGTTAACAGATTTTGATCTAAAATCTTGGAAAACACATACACACATGTATACATTTAGGTTGGTTTGGAGATACCGCATGTAAACAGGCCATTTGGCCCACCGTGTCCACGCCGATAATACCCACTTAAACCGCCTCCCCCCCGCCCCCCACTTCCTGGACACGCACTCCCCTGGACACTATCCGTGGCCACACTGCCTGGATACCACTCACTCTCTGCGAGCACATTCCCTTGTATATGTAGCCAGTCAACCACGCAGACCAGACTTCCCACCATTGACTCCATCCACACTTCACGCTGCCTTGGAAAACCAGCCAACATAATCAAGTACTTGTCCCATCCCGGTCATTCCTTCTTCTCCCTGCTCCCGTCAGGCAGAAGGTAAGAAGTTTGAAAGCACGCACGCACCAGACTCAGGGACAGCTTCTTCCCCTTTGTTATCAGATTTCTGGACCATCCTTCTCTTAGCTAGAATATTTTCCGATTCACTGCTACACCATTGCAGACATTGGACTTTGGCTGTATTTACGCAGAGGGCTAACTGCTGAAACGCGTAAATGTTTCAATGTCAGGAGCAACAGGCGGTGTCTGGAAGTCGCCTCTGGCGGAGCGACGGTTTAGTTTTTAACAGCTTTCACGGTTTTTAATCTTCCACAATTTCCCATCCATTCCACTCATAATCCTGCAAATCGGCCTTTTAGTGAGGCTGTGTGCAGATGGGTGGGGAGAGGAGACTGCAGAGTTGCCGTGGATGTTAATCTGACAGTCTGAAGTAGGGTCTCGACCCGAAAAGTCACCTATTCCTTCCCTCTAGAGATGCTGTCCGACCCGCTGAGTTACTCCAGCATTTTGTGTCTATCTTGTTTAAAATAGCATCTTCAGTTCCTTCCTACACATTTAATCTGACTATCCACAAAATGTTGGAGTAACTCAGCAGGTCAGGCAGCATTTCGGGAGAGAAGGAATGGGTGACGTTTCGGGTCTAAACGTCACCCATTCCTTCTCTCCCGAGATGCTGCCTGACCTGCTGAGTTACTCCAGCATTTTGTGAATAAAAACCTTCGATTTGTACCAGCATCTGCAGCTATCTTCTTATATTAATCTGACTATCCGTCGAGTTAATAAAAATGAGCCTCTCGGGTGGGTTAAACGGAAACCAGACTCAACAAGGACACAGAAAGGTGTGAACCGTCTTCATGTATATAACACCTTTAGCAAAGGGGGGTCGTGTTTTGCAGTTTGTAAATAAACTGTTGCAGAGTCTTTCCATTACAAAATCATATTAGTTTATTGCAGTGTTGCAGTGCTAATGTTTTTGGTGCCGGAGCTGTCACTGGTGCCGGAGCGACCGCTGTTAAATTCCCCGCCAGTTAAAATTCCCCGCTAGTTATTTTGGCTTTTTGTTTACAGAGGTGCCTGAGCGGCGCTCCGGTAAGTCCGGCAGCACTGCACCCCTGGTTTATTGTTATATACGCCAGGGTATAATGAAATTCCTTGCTGGCATGAAGCAAGGACAAGTGTAAGATAACAGAATTAAGGCAGAACATAGAACAGTACAACACAAGAACAGGCCCTTCGGCCCATGACGTCTGTGTCACACATGATGCCAAGACCAACTCTTATCTGAAGATAGACACAAAAAGCTGGAGTAACTCAGCGGGTCAGACAGCATCTCTGGAGAAAAGGAACAGGTGCTGGTTCCGGGTTGAGACCCTTCTTCTGCCTGCAAATAACTCACATCCCGCTATTCCCTGCACGTCCATGTGCCCATTCCAAAAGTCTCCCAAATGCCACCATCATATCTGCCGCAACAACCACTCCCGCAACAACCACTCCCCGGCAGCGCCTTCCAGGCAATCACCACCCTCTATGTAAAAAACTTGCCCCGCACATCGTTAAACTTTGACCCTCTCAACTTAAAGCTACACCCTTGAGTATTTGAATTTCTATCCTGGGAAAAAAATCAGACTGTCTACCCTATCTAAGTCTCTCATAATGTTATATATTTCTATCAGGTGTCCCCCACAACCTCTGGCATTCCAGAGAAAACAATCCAGGTCTGTCCAACCTCTCTCTCCCTGTGGCTAATATCCCCTAATCCAGGCATCATTCTGGTAAACCTCCTCTGCACCCTTTCCAAAGCTTCTCTCTCTCTCTCTCTCTCTCTCTCTCTCTCTCTCTCTCTCTCTCTCTCTCTCTGTTTACATTACAAAATGTTCCATAAAAATGGTATATAATCTCAATTTTTTTCTGTCACCTTCTCTTTCTTTCTGCATGCCGTTTCTTCAGCACGCCTTCTGCCACTAAGAAGCCATGTCCTCACATATTCTTCGGGGTTGAATTTTGACAGAGGAGGTCCCACCAACTTAATAAATAGAAGAGTTGAGAGATGATCAGTTTGAAGTCTTGCACGTTGTGGTGACATGCAGAAATTCATGCCACTGAAGCTTCTTTCACAGTCTGCTGTTGATACCGGAATTGTATTTACAGCCGTTACCAGCTGCTGAAAATCTGCAGAAACTATCTTCCCTTTAGATTCCTTGAATTCTCTGAAGGCTCTGACAGAAAGCCGACCATTTAAGCCAAATTGTTCTGCCATTTCTTCTATATCATTATCCCTAAAGGTAAAAAGTGAATCTTCTGGAATATTGTTAATAATCTAAATATTTTGACTCATTAATTAACTTTTTACATTTATCATTGGAAGCTGTTGTAGATTCAAGCAGCCTGGATTTCATATTATTGATTAAACTCCTCAAAAACTGTTGCCTATGTATAGTAGGTACTTTACAGCTCTCAAATTTATTCCATTAAATATCATCTGGCTTGTTGCTTTCTCCACTTGAGTATAAAATTTTCCTGGCTCCTCTATTTGACATTCAAGAACCTTGATAGTTCGTTTAATTTCCTCATGTGCTTTCTAAGTGTACAATTTCGGTTCTGCAGTTCAAGTGACAGTTCAGACAACTCTAGCAAACTGTCCATCAACAAGCCCAAATTATTTACGAAAGCTGATGGCTCTAATACTTTTTTCAGCCCCTCGTACTTTGCTCTCTCTGCACTAGATCTTGAAGCATCACAGTGTGGTTTTCCAAAATGCTCCCAAAAAGCTTTATAAGACTGCCACATTGCCTTTACAGTTCGGTAAGATGAAGCAACCCATCTCACACTGAAAACACGACCAATTTTCAACAGTTGACAGTGAAGAGCCTCAGCACATGCAGTTAACTCATCCTGATTCTTAGGAGACCTATGATATAAGGAATACAATTTATCACAAAATATCTGAAAATGATTCAAACCTGCAACTTCATTTATAGCATCACCTACACTGAGTTCAAGCCTGTGATTGGCACAGTGCCAAACAGTTGCATTAGGGAAATCATCAAGAAATAGTTTTGCAACCCCTGCATTTCGTCCTAACATTACTGATGCACCATTAGTTACAAGTGATATCACATTTTCTTTTAGGTACTGTATTGAAAAAACACCTCTTTGTAAGCAACTTAGAAGCCCATCATATATAGATTTTGCATTTGCACCAAGTTTCATATGCTCTAAGTCAAAATAGAATGATATAGGTTGGGAAGATTCACCAACTGGTGCTCTCAAGCAGACTACGAGAACTGTTTTCCCATTAATAGTAGTAGATTCATCAATCATAATAGACATTTTAGATTGTTTTGAAATTATATTTTCCACCACTGTCTTTCGCATCTGGTTCCCTATGTGGTGAGAAACATCTGCATATGACTTACGAGAGTGTAGAACCGTTTAGTCGATGCCGTTTCTTTCTTGCAGTTCAATATCAGAAGACATATCTGTGTAGGGCCTACCTTTGTGTACAATATTAGATACAGTTCTAAAAACTCGACCTGTTTTTGCTTCGTCCTTTATCAGTGACATATACACTACATTTTCGATTGCTTTTTTTTCAGCTGTTTCATTGATTTTTTGGCATCTGATATGAGCTTCGTTATTTTTGTGCTTAAAAATCTTTTTTCTTAAACTTATTAACTGTTTTGCTTTGTTATCACTCACGCCTACTACATTAACACTGCACCACTCACGAGACAAATGAATTCCTTGTGTTCGTTCAAGTCCAAGATGACACTTGTTGCATACACTACATCCTAGTTTTCTGTTTTTAACAATTAGCCAGGGATATTCTTTCTTTTTGTTTAAGTACATTTCTTGTGGCCAACAGTCTGGAAGATCACATTTTTCAATATCTTTTGAAATGTCTTCACATGCAGCATCAGGCGAAACAGCTGCATCAGTTACATTATCATTTTCAAGTAATTTTGCCTTCTTTTCTGGCTGAGTGTTTTCATTATCATTTATTTCTTCATCGATCTGAAGACGCTGTCTTTCAAAATATCTCAGTATGCTCATTTTCACAGAGGTACACAAATTTGAAATTTATAGATATTTGATAGTGATTTGATAGTGATAATAAAATTTGATAGTGATATATAATAAAATATTTCCGCTTGCACTATTGTTTTGCTAAATAAAACCACCCACAATAAAATATTCACCACTCACGATTTAGGCTAGAAAAAACTATTGGTAATACTTATTTAATTTTCTCCCCATCCATTCTAATTTAACTGAACCAACTGAGACACAGCGGCAGAGGGGCACAGCGGCAAATAAAATAACGTGGAATAATAAAATAACGTGACTTTACCTCAGCCCATGCTCGCGGTCCGGTAGCCCTGACAGTGAGTTTAAGAAATTCTCCCTTGAATTTTATTCAAAGGAACGCGGTGTCATTAATGCATGGTCAAAACACAATTACATTTACTGAAGAATGTGGACCGATGTATTGATGACACATTGTATAACTACTACCTGTTAACTACTGGCTGTTAACAAGTGCTAACAGTGACAGTTAACAAATCGTTTTCGTCTGAGTTGAATAAAGTGATAAATGACTCGAATCTTTCTGCAGTGCTCATTAAAGCCGAGCTGGAAATTGAAAACTAGGGAAACACCGTCCCCCTGCGTACCCCTCATTTCCATCACTGCTGAGAACTATAACATAATCAACATAATTGCCCCACTCTAATCATTCTTTCTCCTGGCATCTGTCGAGCAGAAGATACATAAGCTTGAAAGTGCACACCACCATTCTCAGGAACAGCTTCTTCCCCCCTGCTATCAGGTTTCTGAACCGTCCTTCCATAAGCTTGGACACTGTCCAATTCATCTCTACACCATTGCAGACACTGGATTTTGCCTCTGAAGGTGGTGCACTACAATGTTGAACACTATATCATGCACTCTCTATCTTTTCCTTTGCTCTACCTATTGTATTTGTGTCTAGCTTGATACTGTTTATCGACAGCATTATCTGATTAGATCAGATTGCACGCAGAACAAAGCTTTTAAGGGTATCTTGGTGCACATGACAATAATAAATCTAAACCTAAACCTAAAACCTTCGTCTCTACGTGCAGCACCTCAGGATCAATGATGACTTGTTGTTTCTACTTGGGCTGTATTAGAATCAGAATCAGAATTACCTTTATTGTCATCCAAAAAAAACAAGTCTTTTGCACGAGATTTCGTCACCCACAGTCCAACAATAAGAGCAATAAGATAAGCAATTACACACACAACCACAAACCAACACAAAACAAAAAAGGTGAGGTTAATAAATGAGCTGCAGCCCCACCACAGCTGGGGGAAGAGATAGCTGACAGTGTAGGTAGGAGAATAGGTTGTGACGTGAAGTATTCTTTCCAGTACTAAATACAGCTTTTGAAGATAGACATAAAAGGTTAGAGTAACTCAGCGGGTCAGGCAGCATCTCTGGAGAAAAGGAATAGGTGGTGTTTTAGGCTGAGACCCTTCTTGGCCTATTCCTTTTCTCCTGACCCGCTAAGTTACTCCAGCTTTTTTTGTCTGTCTTCGGTGCTAACTAGCATTTGCATTTCCTTCCTACACACTAATACAGCCCCTGAAAGCTCTTGGCGAATTAGCTGAAACTTCTCAATCCCATCCTGAATGTTCCTTTCCACTTTGAGTGATCAAGAGTTAAAGATTCCCAGGAATTAATGGGGAGACCACAACAGTGGCTCAATTCAAATGTGCTTGATGGGCTGCAAAGCCTGTTGGAACATTCTGAGACTCGTGAATGGTGTCATGGAAATGCAAGCCAGTCCCTCTAATCACGAGCAGCTGAAAAGGAGGGGAAAGTAGCCATTTTACAGGTTTCACTTTCACTCCTTGGAGGATTGGCAGCATGTAAAACCATTTAACTTTGCACGAATACTCACATCAATTTATTACATCAATGGTTTTCAATTACCAGATATTTCATTAACACACAATGAGTTGTACATGTGTACCACAGTTTAACAATAAGGGGTAGGCCATTTAGAACGGAGATGAGGAAAATCTTTTTCAGTCAGAGAGTTGTGAATCTGTGAAATTCTCAGCCTCAGAAGGCAGTGGAGGCCATTTCTCTGAATGCATTCAAGAGAGAGCTAGATAGAGCTCTTAAGGATAGCAGAGTCAGGGGGTACGGGGAGAAGGCAGGAATGGGGTACTGATTGAGAATGATCAGCCATGATCACATTGAATGGCGGTGCCGGCTCGGAGGGCCGAATGGCCTACTCCTGCACCTATTGTCTATTGTCCTGCAATCTCAGTTCCAACACAAAGCACAGTTCCCAAATCTTACCTCAGTTTTAAAATCTTACCAGATAGTTCTTTAAAAACGTGTCCTCTCTCTCTCCCTCTCTATCTAGGAATCAGACTTTTGTTCATACTTATCGGGTTTCCGAAACTTCTGGGAACTGGGCTGTTCAGGTAAGGAAATGAAACTTACTTAATCCATTTGCAACACACTGAATCCTATGTCTTAATTCTGCAGCCCAAACATACAGTAAAATAGGGCAATTGTGACATGGAAAAGTAAGTACGTAAAGAGTGGTCTGTCAAATAGGATAGCTTTGAGTTCCTAGCATAGAAAAATATGTGGTGATTAAACTATCTAAATACTAACTCCTCAAAACCACAGTAGACTTTAGGTTTCACAGATACAGGCCTTTCGCCCCACTGAGTCCACGCCGACCAGCAATCACACTACAGAACTAGTATATCGATACACTAGTTTTATTCTACACACTAGGGACAATTTACAGAAGCCAAATTCTGGAGTGTGGGAGCCTGAGCACCCAGAGAAAACCCTCATGGTCACTGGGTGAACATACAAACATCCATATAGACAGCACCCGTAGTCAGAATTAAACCCGAGTCACTGGCGCTGCAAGGCAGCACTGCGCAATTGTGCTGCCCGTAGAAGCTTATTATAACAACAAGAGGTAACACCACTCTATGCTTCAAGAAAAACATTATTAAATTATATATTACAGGAAAGGAGAGTGGAAATGTCTTTCAATAAAAGGGAGTAAAGTTTCTTATTGAAAAGCTGAAGGAAAACAAAGCATTAAAATATGGGCTAGATTACAATCTGGCACATTGCCTGCTCACACAACAACACCCCCCTCTCCACCCCCATCCCCTTCCCATGCATTCCTCCCCTCAACTCCTTGAATGCTTTTGCTGATGAAAAATTCACCTTCCATGGTTCATAGAGAGGGGAAATAGGAACCCAAGGACCACACAGGGTGGTACGTACTATATATAAAACGAGCTGCCAGATGAAGTGGTTGAGGCAGGTACAATTTAAAAGACATTTAGACAGGTACTTGGATAGGAAAGGTTGAGAAGTATGGGCCAAGCACAGGCAAATTGGACTAGCTTAGACGGGCATCTTGGTTGGCATGGACAAGTGATCCGAAGGGCCTGTTTCCATGCTGCATATCTATGCCATAAGATGGGGAGGAATTTCATTAGTCAGAGGATGGTGAACCTGCGGAATTCATTTACACAGACGGCTGTGGGGGCCATCAATGGATATTTTTAAAGCGGAGATTGACAAATTCCTGATTAGTACGGGTGTCGGGGGTTATGGGGAGAAGGCAGGAGGATGGGGTTGCGAGGGAAAGATAGATCAGCCATGATTGAATGGCAGAGTAGACTTGGTGGGCCGAATAGCCTATAACTTATGAACTATGACTGATGATCCTGAAGGTCTCTGCTCCTGGTCCGCTCTGTGAAGTGGAGGCGGCTGGTGAACAGTGACTGGACCTCAGGTAGTGTTCCATGGGACCTGCATCGGAAAGCCCAGATCACTCTTGGACACCTTTTAACTTAATAATGTAGTTATTAATTAATTTAATTATATTAATAATGCTAATGATATAATGAATAATCAGTAGAAACAATGAACTGCAGATACTGTTTTACCAAGAAAAGACGCAAAATGCCAGAGTAGCTCAGCAGGCCAGGCAGCATCCCTCGAGAATCTGGATAGGTGATGCTTCGGGTCAGGACCCTTTCTTCAGTCTGAATGTCTCAAGTAGGGTCCCGACCCGAAACGTCACCTATCCATGTTCTCCAAGGCTGCTGCCTACACATTGAGCTAATCCAGCATTTTGTATCTTTCCATAATTAATAGTCATATTAATTATGTTATATTTATCACATAACAGATTAATATAATTGTTTTTTCTTCCTCTTGTTATGGATTAATCATATTAATCTGTAACACCAGATTCATCAAAATTATTTTAATTAATTTTAACAGTATTAACGTAATATCTCTGAGATATATTGCAGATGTAGGTTAATTGGCTGGGTAAATGTGAAAATTGTCCCTAGTGGGTGTAGGATAGTGTTAATGTGCGGGGATCACTGGGCGGCACGGACTTGGAGGGCCGAAAAGGCCTGTTTCCGGCTGTATATATATGATATGATATGATATGCTATATTAATCATATAACAGATTGATATGATTAATATGTTATATGTATGATGAATCTGTTACATGTTTTGATATGTTACATTAATTGATATGATTAATTTGTTATATGTATGAGTGATCAGTTATGTGATTAATATAACATATCTGTAATATGTCTCAGAGACATTACGTTAATACTGTTAAAAATTGATGTAAGTTCATAAGTTCTAGGAGCAGAATTAGGCCATTCGGCCCATCAAGTTTACGCCGTCATTCAATCATGGCTGATCTATCTTTCCCTCTCAACCGCAGTTTCCTGTCTTCTCCCTGTTTTGTTATTGTGTTTCCTTTCTGTAACCTGCTCCATTACAGCTACACAACTAATTAACAGAGGCTTTACACTCGAGTCTTGAGTTCAGCCATTTTATTTCAGGATCCCCTTGGCTACTGCCTCATGGGTATTATATCCTCGGTACTGCACCACAGAGCGTGCTATTACCACAACATCCCCCTTTATTTACAAAACAGATATGTACAGGAACTTTACATGTATGACAATAAATTAAATTCTTCCATGGCATCTTATTTCCCTGTCCAACATGTCTCCAACAGTCCATTTTCCAACATGCCTTTGACAATCCATTTCCGTGGTAGCTTCCAAATTCTCCTCTCTTGGATCTGCGACAGTTCAGTGCTCGGAATTATCTAAACTTTGAACAACACATGTCTGGTTCCTCATTCCCTTTCCCCTTTTTATTTATTAATTTGTTTCTTTATTTATTTATTTAGTTTCTTAAAATGGCCATTACCACTACTTCTACATAAAACTACGCATATCAAACTATAACCGAAAATGTTCCATTAACTTTTTAAACATAACCTAATAGCCTTTACATCCATACTCAACTGCATGTACAGGCCCTATCCTTATTTGGGCACATAATCCTGCAGATAGCGTGGTTTTCGAACGCATCTACCAGATCCTGTTATCAGGGTTTGATGCTCCCTGGGGGACCGGTGGTCGGCTTATAGGTCGATTTTCTCGCTCCAGTTCAGGCAACGTCACCAGGTCATCCAGGTCAACATCAATGCGATGAAATGGCTTGTTGGTCTTCATCAGATGGCGCCGATTCCGACAATAGATGACGCCGTCCTCGGTTCTGACTTCATAAGATCTGGGTTGCGCAACACGGCCTACAACCACAGTCTTCCTCCAGGGCTGATGTCGATCATCGGTCGGCTTCACTCGAGCTGGATCGCCAGCTTTCAGGGTTATCAGATCTTGAGATCCTCTGTTGTAGTAGTCTGCTTGTCTGTCTCTAGCTGCTCTCAACTCATCTCCTACCTTTTCCTGAATTTCAGGTTTGAGCAGCCTCTGAGTAGTCGGTAGAATGGTCCTGGTACGTCTGTTCATCAATCTTTGAACTGGACTGCTACTCATGCCAGGTGTTGGTGTGTTGCGAAAAGCTAGTACGCTCAGATAAGGGTCTGCTCAGGCAGCCTTAGCCTTCCTCAGCAATGACTTTGCATCTTTCACACTGCTCTCCGCCTTTCCATTATTCTGTGGATAATAGGGTGATGCGCTCGTATGTTCAAACTGCCACTTCTTGGTAAATCTCTTGAACTCCTCAGCTGTGAACTGTGGCCCATTATCTGTGATGAGCTGATCTGGTATTCCATATCTTGCGAACTGGCCTTTGATTTTAAAGATGACATTCACTGCCAGTGATTTTTCTAGATAGTCTATTTTCCAATATCCTGAGAAATAGTCCACAGTGACCAAATAGTTCCTTCCATCCAAGTGGAACAACTCTGCACCCACCTTTGCCCATGGCCTCTCTGGAATTTCATGGGAATGTAGTGTTTCTTTTGGTTGCTCTTTCCCTTGAGCTTGACATGTCTCACATTTCTGGTACGAAGTCCTTGATTCCGGGCCAGTGCAGACATTCTCTTGCCCTTCTTAGACAGCCATTCACACCAATGTGAGAATCATGTACTCGTGTGAGCATGTTGCGTCTCCTGGATTTAGGGATGATTACTCTCTCCCCTAAATAGGAGGCCATCTCCAACACTCAGTTCGTCCCTCACATGGAAATAGGAGATAAGTTCTGGGTCAATCTCCTTCTTGTTCTCTGGCCAACCTCGTTTGATCACCTCTTGCAGTTTCTGCATAGTCTCATCTTTTTCTGTTGCCATTTAGCAGAGGCTGTGCTATTGGGATGTGCCTTGCCAGGTTTACAGTCTCCAGTTCTCTCATGGTCTTGTCAGTCTTGCCAATTTGAATATATGCTCTGCTCAGCGTGTCTGCAAGCTGCATCTCCTTCCCTGGTCTGTATCTTATTGTCACACCATAGGTCTGCATCCTCACCAGCATCCTTTGCAATCTCTTTGGTGCACGATGAAGTGGTTTTGTGGTGATTATCTCCAGTGTACACATGGAACCTCTCTAGACCAAACATCACTGCCAGCAATTCTTTTTCTATTTGTGCATACCTGGTCTCCGCATGCGTCAGGGCCCTGCTGGCATAGGCAACTGGATGGCCCTCCTACATCAGCACCGCACCAAGTCCAGTTTCTGACGCGTCGGCCTGCACTGTCAGCTCCTTGGATGGATCATAGTATCCGAGTACTGGCTCGGCAGTTACTAGCTTCTTTATGTCCATCACCGCCCTGTCATGCACCTGTGCCCACCACCAAACTACATCCTTCTGTGTCAGCTTGCGTAGCGGTTCACATAGGTCGCTTAATCCAGGAAGGAAATTGCTCAAGTAGTCAACAAAGCCAATAAATCGCTGAACTCCTTGGACATCCGTTGGGTTAGACAACTGTAGCACTGCTTCTACCTTCCCTGGATCTGGTTTCAGTCCTGCAGCAGAGACTCTATGTCCTATGAAAGTGACTTCCTTCACCTTCAGCTTTGCCTTCTCTATGTTCAGCTTCAGGTGTCGGTCACGACATCTCTCCATCAGAGCTTTAACCTTCCTGTCATGGTCTCTATCTGCTTCCTCTGCTGTTTTTCCTTTCCCAAACACTAGGATGTCATCAGCAACAGACCTCACTCCTTCCAGGCCCTCCAGCACTTGGTTCTGTCGTCGCTGGAACTCCTCAGGGGCCGTGGACAGACCAGACGGCATGCGTCTCCACCTATATCTACCATATGGTGTGTTAAATGTCGTAAGCTGAGAACTCTCCTCATCCAGTTCCACATGCCAAAACCCATTCTTGGCATCAAACGTGCTAAAGACCTTGGCATCATTCAGGTCGGTGAGGACATCTTCAATCATCGTCATTGGGTAATGACTTCTTTAAAGCCCCTTGTTCAGATTCCTCGGATCTAAACACACTCCCAACTTCCCATTGGGCTTTTCTACACACACAAGGCTCGATACCCATGGTGTGTGGGTCTCTACTGGGGCAATTATTTCCGCTTCTGTTAGTCTGCCTAACTCTTTCAGCTTACTCCGTAAGGCTACAGGGACTCTTCGTGGTGGATGGATCACCAGCGTTATGCTGTCAGCTACCAGCAGGGTACTTGCCCTCAGATTTACCTGTCCCTTCAAACACATCAGCATACTCCGCTATCAATCTTTCCTTGCTCCGAGGGATTTCACTGTCATTCAATGTCATTATGTTCTCTTTACACACTGAGATGAGCCCCATCTGCTGGGCTGCCCTGCTTTCCAGGATTGGAATGCAGTCTTCCTCCAGGACTACAAACTCTACTTTGTATTTCCTTCCATTCTTTGGGTTCACCAGTCTCACCTTGCTTTTCCCAAGAGGCACCACTGTCGTATTGTTGTACATGGACAATTCTTGCTCGGTTTCATCCACACCCTTTGCATACATCTTGGGAATGATGTTACATGTGGCTCCACCGTCCACCTGGAATGTTACTTCCTTCCCTTTCATGCTCAAATCAACATAGAGCTCAAACTCCTCCCTCCATTGTCTCCACTCCACTGGCAGGTCCCTTGCCTCAAAATTCATTTGCCTAGGGGGCTTTAGCTGCTCCATGCTCCTGATAAATCCGCCCCTCTATCGATGGAAACAATGTAGGCCACACAATACTCCGCATAACCCCTGACACCCTTATAGATCATTTAAATGATTTTTAAAAAGATTTTAAAATTGAAAAATCATTACACATATTTAAAATACCTAAACTAGAAATTAATTAAAAATGTAAATAAAATAAATAAGACTGGGCACATATTTAGCTAGACAAATTTTACTGGAGGTTGGTGAACCCATTCCGATGAATGAGGTCAAGTTATTCACAACACTAATGGTTGCCTTAAAACGCAGGCACTGATGTACATCAGCGCTCCACCATTGGCATGTGATGTCCAACTCATCTCTGGTTTCCACCCTGCAAGGTGCAGTCATGGATATAGGAGACAAACGGCCCAAGGAGAAGGTATCGCCCGTGGTTTTCCACAGAACTGCTGGGGCGACGCTAACTACTTTTCGTCCATTGATTTACACGAATGATAAATTGAGTCTGGCAGTCAGTTCAGACTTAATATGTTGTTCACATTTGGTGCGATGTTAAAATATATGAGCAAAGGCACAAAGCATATGCTTCTTATGTTCAGCAACTCCTTATAGTGCTGACTTCTTGTAATGCTGTATTTCATAAAAGTTGTAAGTGTTTCACAGCACGTGGCCTAAATAAAAAATATACGGGAAAATGTGCTTATTGGGCCATGTATTCAACACCAGATTGAATGTATGTTTCTTTTCTGCCTAATTATGAATGACAAATTTCTGTTGTGAGATTATCCAGATCAAAGTACTTCTGGAAAGAATTTACCTGTCTATTTTTGTCGTGCGTACATTGTTTCTGGGAGTTTGTTATGCACACAGACTGAACTCACAACTACTTTTAATATTATTATTTATTTATTGATAAAACAAATTGATTGCAAGTAATTAAAACAGAAAATACTGAGCAGGTCAGACAGCATCTTGGAGAGAAACCAAAGTTAATGCTTTAGGTTGATGACCTAGGTTCATTAGAACTAGGAAACGTTAGAAATCAAGCATGTTTAATTCCAGAGAAGGGGGTGGAGTGAACAGAAGATGAGAAGGAATTTCTTTAGTCAGAGGATGGTGAATCTGTGGAATTCATTGCCACAGACTGTGGAGGTCATCAATGGTCATTTTTAAGGCAGAGATGGATAGATTCTTGATTATACAGGTATCAGGGGGGGTTATGGGGAGAAGGCAGGAGAATGGGGTTGAGAGGGAAAGATAGATCAGCCATGATTGAACGGCGGCGTAGAATTGATGGGCTGAACGCCTTAATAATGCTCCTATAACTTACTAACTTAAGAAAGGAAATGCATGTGATAAAATGGAAACCAAGAGTAATTGTATGAATAACTTTCGGTCAACAACCTTATTAAAAGTAAGAAATGACACAGAAATTGTTGTGGGTGAACAAGGTGAATGACACAAACGGCAGAAGGAGTACATCGCCTCAGAAACAACCACCCACCCTTCCAATCAGACAACTCCCACCCCATATGCAGGGCCCATGTTGGCCTTATCACTCACTCCAATGCATAGAACAGCAGTCCAAACTAATCACTCAATCCCGAGGGACTGTATAAGAAGAAAAAAATATTTCCACCCATTCTCTTTGCTCTCTCCAACTTTCTCCTTTCTCTGCAACTTCAAACATATTTGACTCCTGACTTTTGCTGGTTCCATGGCAAATTGATAGTCAGCAGCTTAAAATTATCAGTCAACTGAACCGTCCTATCACCAACTGGAGTGCGGTCCTGACCTACCGTCTACCTCACTGGAGACGCTTGGATTATCTTTAATCGGACTTTATTGGACTTTATCTTGCATTAAACATTATTCCCCTTATCCTGTATCTGTACACACCCTGATTGTGGACAGATTGATTGTAATCATGCATAGTCTTTCCGCTGGCTGGATAGTGCACAACATGAAGCTTTTCACTGTACCTCAGTACATGTGAGAATAAACTAAGCTAATCTAATAAATGTTAACTCTGTTCAAGAGAATCAAGTCAAGAGTCAAAAGTGATTCATTATCATACAGTATGTGCCGAAAATGGAACAATTACATTCTTACTTGCAGCCGGATAACAGGTCCGTGAACACAGCACACATGGATAACATAATAAACAAAACAAAATCAATACATTTTAAAACTCAATATTAGTGCACAAAAGCGCAAAGTGCCTAGTGCAGCCAAGACAATTCAAAGTTTAGTTGGTGTTTGTGGTGTTCAAGAGGCTGATGATTGTTGGGAAGAAGCTGTTCTTGAACCTGGAGGTCACGGTTTTCTGAATCCTGTACCTTCCTTCCGATGGCAGGAGTGAAATGAGAGCGTGGCCAGGGTGGTGTGGGTCCTTGATGATGCTGGCTGCCTTTTTGTGGTAGTGGCTCCTATAGACCTCTTCAATGGTGGGATCTGTATCTCTGAAGGCAGATGTCCTGACCTGTTGAGTGCTCCCAGCATTTTCTATTTCTAGCTATCACCTGTAAATTTTTCACTGTTTGATCAGACAGTAACCATAGCAAGGTTTTAACTCTGCTGGAGGCTGTTTGGGTTAGTCTCTGAACTTAGTTGATGATTGACAAGTACGAAGGCTCTTATGTGGAGCAGTTGGCACCCACTCAGCCATTCAAGAAGCTTCAATATCTTATGTACTTTTGAAGTTCAATCCTTGGTATGCAAAACAAGATGGAACAGATAGACACAAAATGCAGGAGTAACTCAGCAGGACAGGTAGCATCTGTGGAGAGAAGGAATGGGTCGAAACCCTTCCTCAGACTGACCCGAAATGTCACCCATTCCTTCTCTCCAGAGATGCTGCCTGGCCTGCTAAGTTACTCCAGCATTTTGTGTCTATCTTCGATTTAAACCAGCATCTGCAGTTCTTTCCTGCACAAGATGGGACAGAACATTTCACAATTAGATCCCACACTAATATGGGCAGCTAGAATCATGCGGGAAAGCCAGTCTAATATAAGCTCGATGCACATGGGAACCTAGATGCTGGAATCTTGAGCAAAACACAAAGTGCTGGACGAACTCAGTGGGTCAGGCAGCATCTTTGGAGGGAATGGTTGGCTGGTTGGAGCATCTTCAGTCTGAAGAAGGGGCCCGACCCAAAACGTCATCTGTCCATTCTCTCACCAGATGTTGCTTGGTCCCCTGAGTTCCTCTAACACTTTGTGTTTTGCCTGAGAAAACTCTAGCGCTTTTCATTTTTTTTGTGATGTTTGTAAACAATGCACCAAAAAAATCCATATGAAACCCATCATTGGAAAAATATGCATCAAAGTGGCTTGTAATATTCAGGCCCATATTGCAGTGCATAAAGATACTGTAGAGATTTTCTGCACTTTTTTGAGGGCTGCTATTGCATAGGCTTTCAAAACAATTCCAACTGTCTAAATGTCAACATGTGAAGGAAAGGTTGTAGATGACTTTTGTGTTCTGTTTAAATGACCGTGCATTAATAGTCTTTACTTGAGACTTTAGAGATCAGGCCCTTCAGCCCACAAAGTTCCTGCCGACCAGCGATCTCCCCGTACACTAGCACTATCCTACACAGTGGGGACAATTTACAATTTTACTGAAGCCAATTAACCTAGAAACCTGCACATCTTTGGAAGGTGGGAGGAAACTGAAGCGCCCGAGGAAAACCCACGTGGTCACAGGGAGAACGTACAAACTCCGTACCAACAGCACCCATCGTCAGCAGCGACCCTGGGTCTCTGGTGCTGTAAATGCAGCAACCCCTCCACTGCGCCACTGTGCTGCCTCTGTAAAATAGCCTTGTAACATTTAGTATTAGGAGAAATGCCAATTGCATTTTGAACAAGGAAACCATCTAAATCTATTGCTGAAGGGGACATTTATGTTTCTCCTCTCCCATCAGGCAAAAGAATGGTCTTGGTGGGTAACTCAGCAGGTTAGGCAGCATCTATGGAGGGAAATCGGGGGACAGATGGTCAAGTTGCGACTCTTCTTTAGGCGCAAAATGTCATTTGTCAATACCCTCCTCTACCTGACCCACTGAGTTACTCTAGCACTTTGTGTTTTGCTCAAAATTCCAGCATCTGCAGTTCCTTTTGTCTCCATGGTCTAGTTGAGTACTTTGTGGGTCATACACCCACAACTCTCTGTAATTTCTTGTGGTCTTGGGCAGAATAGTTGCCATACCAAGGTGCAATGTGTTAGAGATGGGTTTAATTGGAATTATGGTGTTGAAGGTGGGTCTACAGTCAATAAATGGGAGTCTGGTGTATGTGTCGTGTTATTCAGATGTTCTGGGAGTCAGTGTAGGGCCGAGAGATGACATCTGCGGTGGGGCTGTTGTGAACGGAGGCAAACTGCAATGGATCAAGGCTGTCTTGAAGGCTGGAGTTAATGTGTGTCATGACCAGTGTCCCAAAGCACTTCATGACAGTGGATGTCAGAGCCACTGGATGGTAGTCAATCAGGCATGCTACCTTGATCTTCCTTGGCACCAGGATGATAGTGGACTTCTTAAAGCAAGTGTGTACCTCAGAATGGAGTAGGGAGAGGTTAAAGATGTCTTCTGCCAGATGGTCAGTGCAGGTTCAGAGGATGCGGCTCTGATCTCCATCTGAGCCAGTAGCTTTCCACGGATCCACTTTAAGGAAGGCTGATCTGACAACTGCAACAGACGGGTCTCGACCCGAAACATCACCCATTCTTTCTCTCCAGACATGCTGCCGGTCCTGCTGAGTTACTCCAGCATTTTGTGTCTACCTGACAACTGCAACACTGACTTTGGGTTCAGGTGCATGTGAAGGTGTCGGGATGGGTGCTGTTCCTCCACTGACCTTCTGCTCAAGGAAAGCATAGAGTGCATTGAGCTCATCGGGGACATGTTGTTGCCAGAAATACAGCACTACTTCACGTTGTAGCTCGTTATAGCTTGCAAGGCTTGCCACAATCGACAAATGTTCATATCATCATCATATCATATATATACAGCCGGAAACAGGCCTTTTCGGCCCACCAAGTCCGTGCCGCCCAGTGATCCCCGTACATTAACACTATCCTACACCCACTAGGGACAATTTTTACATTTACCCAGCCAATTAACCTACATACCCGTACGTCTTTGGAGTGTGGGAGGAAACCGAAGATCTCGGAGAAAACCCACGCAGGTCACGGGGAGAACGTACAAACTCCTTACAGTGCAGCACCCGTAGTCAGGATCGAACCTGAGTCTCCGGCGCTGCATTCGCTGTAAAGCAGCAACTCTACCGCTGCGCTACCGTGCCGCCCATTGTGGCTATCCTGGGACTAGCTTGGTCCAAACTTCCCTCTTAGCATCCTTGATCGCTTTATGATGGTTGTAAATAGATTTCTTGTACCTCTCGGGATTGTTTGACATGAACGCCACAGACTTGGATTTCTCTTGGGAATGGACCTCATGGTTTCCAGTTAGGGAACACTCATTTTGTCTTCTTTGGCATGTATTCCTTGACACGTTTTTAGACCTTAGACTTTAGAGATACAGTGTGGAAGCAGGCCCATCGGCCCACCGTGTCCGTGCCAACCAGGTTTTGATGAAGTCTGTGACAGTCAAGCGCAGCACGGTGGCGCAGCGGTAGATTTGCTGCCTTACAGCGCCAGAGACCTGGGTTTGATCCTGACCACAGGTGCTGTCTGTAAGGAGATCGTACTTTCTCCCTGTGACCTGCAGGGGTTTTTTCCGGGTGTTCCGGTTTTCCCCCACATTCCAAAGACGTGCAGGTTTGTAGGTTAATTGGCTTTGTTAAAAAAAATTGTAAATTGTTCCTGGTGTGTAGGATAGTGTTAGTGTATGGGGATTGCTGGTCGGCGCGGACCCGGCGGGCCGAAGGGCCTGTTTCTGCGCTGTATCTCTAAATTAAACTAAACTGTGATGGCAGTGGCGTACCCATCTAAGTTTGGCACAGAGTCCTTGAATATGGATTGACCCACTGAAAGCAGTCATCTAGGAACGTGTGTTTTCTCAGATTAACACCTCACGACTTTCTGTACCGGAACCTTACACTTCAGTGTTTGCTTGTAAGCATGATGATCAGCAGAATAGTCAGATCTTGCACAATGCAAGCGGGGCTGGAGTATAAGATGTCTTTGATGGTTGTGTAGCATTGGACAAGCGTGTTAGGGACCCTGGTGGGACAGGAGATGTGTTGAGAGTATTTTGGTAGCGCACACTTGAGGTTGGCCTGGTTGAAATCCCTGGTCACAATGAACAAGGCCTCGGTGTAACTCATTTCAAGGCTATTAGTGGTGTAGGGAAAGATTCAGGCACAAGGCAGTGAAAAGAAAAACACAGTACAAAATAAGACATGAATACATAAACACACTAGAAACAAGTCCGTGTTAGTGCAAGCGGTGGTCTGTACTCATCTGTCACTGAGGTAAGATTAGGGATGCGCAGGTCACTTCAAAGTGAGACTTCAGGCCTCTGTACCTCCTGCCCAAAGGTAGAAACGAAAAGAGGGCAGACCCTTGAGAGTGGGCATCCTTGGTGATAGATGCCGCCTTCTTGGGGCAGTATCTATGTAGATGCTGTCATCGAGTCTTACTGGAGAAATAGGCCCGTGGGGCCCAACCTGCCCACACCGGCCAACATGTCCCATCGACACTAGTCCCAGCTGCCTGCATTTGGCCCATATCTCTCTAAACCTGTCCCATCCATGTACCCGTCTAAATGTTCACAGTACCCGCCTCAGCTACCTCCTCTGGCAGCTTATTCCTTACACCCACCACCCTTTACATAAAAACCTTACCCCTCAGATTCCTATTAAATCTTTCCCTCCTCACCTGAAACCTATGTCCTCTGGTTCTCGATTCCCCTACTCTGGGCAAGAGGCTCTGTGTGTCTACCCGATCTATTCTCATGATTTTGTACACTAATGGTGGGATAGGTTTCAATGATGGGATGAGCTGTGCCTGTGATGGACCTGGCTGAGTCTACTACTGTCTTAAACCTCTTGCATTGAGATTATCGTGAAACAAGAGTTAATGTTCAGGTTGAAGATCCTTTCTCAGAGGACTCCAATTTTTTGTGAGATTACTGCTAAGTTTAGACCAAGTTAATTGCATTGGAGAAGTTGCGGACATGTAAAGCTATGTGGTTGCAAGAATCTCATAGGTGTGGTTAGTTTCATATAGTTGATTTTTCATTTATTATCACAGAAGCCGGATCATAGTTTTGAACACCCAAGGATAAATTCGATGCAATGATAAATCCCAAGCTGTTCTAATGTTGTACGATTGTGAACAATTTTACACAATCGTACATTTGCAGCGAGACACAAAGTGCTGGAGTAACTCAGTGGGTCAGGCAGCATCTCTGGAGAAAAAGAGCAGGTGACGTTTCGGGTCAGAACTCTTCTTCAGATTGAAAGTAGAGGTGGGGCGGAGGATGGGAGAGGTGGGGGAAGGGGGGGAAATTGAATCTTTTCCACAATGTTTCCACGAGATTGCATTGAATATGTATCTCTACGTGAATACATCCAACCTCTCGAAGTTTTGCCTCAGATGAGCGGCTGGCAAATACGCCCATGTAAATATGGCCAGGGGCTTCACACCTTATATAGTGTGATCTGTGTCCCCTATATTAAAGCAGTTACTAGTCTTCAAAAGTACTGAGGTTAAAAAAGTGGCGGGTCATTTAAAACTGAGGTGGATCGTTTTTTCTTTTTGCAAAGAGTGGTTTCCAAAGAAGTAGATCAATAAAAGCATTTAAGGTGGAGGTAGATATATTTTTGATTGTATGGGGAGTTGAGGGCTATAGGGGAGCTCACTCATAAGCAGTGGAGGCCTGGGGTAGATCAGCCATGATCCTATTCAATGGTGGGCCAGGTTTGAATGGCTCGGTGACCTACCCGTGTGCTATTTCCTTCTGTTCTTTGGCTATAGAGCACTATTTGGGACACTGTGAAGCTGTGAAAGGCACTAAAGAAATGCAAGTCTTTCTTTAAAACAAATGCGACATATTGGCACAGTCAGTAAAGTTGCTGCCTTGCTGCCCCAGAGACCCGGGCTCGATCCTGACCTCAGGTGCTGTCTTTGTGGAGTTTGCATGCTCTTCCTGTGACTGCATGGGTTTCCTCCGGGTGCTCCGGCTTTGTCCCACACCCCAAAGATGTGCGGTGTTTGTAGATTAATTTTGCACCCCAATTACCCCAATTTTGTAGGGAGTGGATGTGAAAGTGGGATAACGTAGAACTCGTGAATAGGTGATGGTCGGCAGGGACTTGGTGGGCTGAAGGGCCTGCTTCCATGCTGTATCTTTCAATCAATCAATCAGTGTGGAGGTTGAGTCTTGACGCCACAGAGACTTTCAAAACAGAATTGATTTTAGAGACACATCATGGAAACAGATCCTTCAGCCCACCGAGTCCATGTTGACCATCGATCACCCACCCAAATGTTATCCCACTTTCTCATCCACTTCCTACATGCAAATGGCAATTTTATAGAGGCTGATTAACCTACAAGCCTACATGGTTTTGGGATGTTGGAGGAAACCGGAGCACCCGGAGGAAACCCATGCGGTCACAGGGAGAACGTGAAAACTCCACACAGACAGCACCCGAGGTCAGGATCGAACCCAGGTCTGCACTGCTGAGAGGCAGCGGCTCTACCGGCTACAATACTGTGCTGCCCTTTGAATCAATCTTTACAATATCTAGCCGTCATTTGTTACTGGATTAGGAGTCCAGGCTGAAATCCCACCAGCCATCTCTCCCAACCCCTGGCCAGAAGCTGTGGAGTTGGCGGGTGTCCAGCGGCTTTGCCTTTGGGAGCACGGGCTGGCAGTGGAGCATCTGTACATCAATGCAGGCGAGGTCAGGAGAGGGGGCTTACTGCTCCCGCACACTGAGCACACATTCTAAGCAGCTGCTTCAGAAAATCAAGAGTCTTTGACCCAGATGACTGAGCTATCACTCTTTGAGGCACATAATATGTGTATTGCACCTGTTTTTCATCAACTATGCACTTGCAATATTGCACAGATGACAGCACTCATTACCATGCATGAGAAAGAGCTGATGCTTTCTCCAATCATAACACAAGTTTATACCCCAGTTGTGACATGGTGAGTAATGGTTTATTTACAAAGATTTATTAATATCACGGGGCTACTTTCATGTGTATATTGCAGTCCCGTCCCCAATGTCCCCTCTCCCATCAGGCAAGAAGTACAGAAGTGTGGAAACTCACAGTTACAGATCCAGGGACAGTTTCTTCCCAGCTGTTATCAGGCAACTGACCCATCCTATCACCAACTAGAGAGTAGTCCTGACTTACCAACTACCTCATGGTAGACCCTCGGACTATCTTTAATCAGACTTTACTGGACTTTATCTTGCACCAAACGTTATTCCCTATCTGTAGACTGTGGATGGCTCGATTGTAATTTGATTAGCACGCCACAAAAAAAGCTTATCACTGTAGCTCATGACAATAAAAAGCTAAACTGAACTAAACAATGTCCAATCGTCGTGCGTTTTCTCAGCTTGTGCCACTTTAGACATCCTTCCTTAACCCTTACTGCCTTTAGAGGTCGGGAAAAAATGATTTCTGAGGGCATTCTGTTCTTCTTTGTCAGTACTCAATGGCATTGCATTTTTCTTTTGTCAGCTGTGTTTACTTTTAAGGCACGCAAGCTGTGTGATTAATGTCTTGTACAAAGCAGTACATGAGCTCCTGCATCTGCTTCTTGCATTAAGTTTAACAAACAAATCCTCTCAATAGTGAAGCATTCCCATTGGATTGAGCAACTCCCTCTGCCCCTTCACCACAGCGACTAATAGGGAACAGTTTTTAGCGAATTGGCAAAAGAACCGAAGGCGAGGCAACAAAGTGCTTTTGTTTGTGGCTTGAATGCATCAGACGTTTCGAAAGCAAGGGGCCACACTGTACTGATGATGAGGCATCTATTGGACGTAGCCCAGTCCATCCCACACACCAGACTCCCCACCGTTGACTCCGGCTACACGTCATGCTGCCCCATAAAAGTAGCTAACATAATCAAAGACGTCTCAGCCCAGCCATTCCTTCTTTTCCCCGTCCATTGGGAAGAAGATACAGAAGTTTGAAAGTGTGAACCACCAGACTCAGGAACAGCTTCTTCCTGTCTGTTATCAGGCTTCTCAATGGTCTTTCCATAAGCAAAGCGATTGGACTATTCACCTGCACCTCACTGCGGACATTTGCCTTTGGGTGTGGAACTAGTGTACAACAATGCTGAGAGCTATATTCTGCACTTTTTATCTTTCCCTTTGCTCTACCAATTATACTTGAATTTGACTTGAGTGTATTCATATATAGTATTTTCTCATTTGATTGCAGAGCATGCAATAAACCTAAAGCTAAACCTAAACCCGTTGTCTAAGGCTTGAATGGGTGGTTTAGAGAAAGAGCAAAGTCCTTCAGCAGCACAAGCTGTCAGAAGATCATCTAGTTCAACATCTCCAAGTTTGCGGATGCCACAAAACATCTCCAAGTTTGCAGTCGACACAAAGCTGGGTGGCAGTGTGAGCTGCAAGGAGGGTGCTATGTGTCTGCAGGGTGACTTGAATAGGTTGGGTGACTGGGCAGATGCATGACAGATGCAGTATAATGTGGATAAATGTGAGGTTATCCACTTTGATGGCAAGAACAAGACAGATTATTATCTGAATGGTGACAGATTAGGAAAAGGGGAGGTGCAACGAGACCTGGGTGTCCTTGTACTTCAGTCACTGAAAGTAAGCATGTAGGTGGAGCAGGCAGTGAAGAAAGCATGTTAGCGTACATAGCGAGAGGATTTGAGCAAGGAGGTCCCTACTGCAGTTGTACAGGGCCCTAGTGAGACCACACCTGGAGTATTGTGTGCAGTTTTGGTCTCCTAATTTGAGGGAGAACATTCTTGCTATTGAGGAAGTGCAGCGTAGGTTCACCAGGTTAATTCCCGGGATGACGGGACTGACATATGATGAAAGAATGGATTGACTGGGCTTATATTCACTGGAATCTAGAAGGATGAGAGGGGATCTTATAGAAACATATAAAATTCTTAAGGGATTGGACAGGCTAGATGCAGGAAAAATGTCCCTGATGTTGGGGGAGTCCAGAACTAGGGGTCACAGTTTAAGAATAAGGGGTAGGCCATTTAGGACTGAGATGAGGAAAAACGTTTTCACCCAGAGAGTCGTGAATCTGTGGAATTCTCTGCCACAGAAGGCATTGGAGGCTAATTCACTGGATATTTTCACGAGAGAGTTAGATATAGGGCTAATGGAATCAAGGGATATGGGGAAAAAGCAGGAATGGGTTACTGATTTTGGATGATCAGCCATGATCATATTGAATGGCGGTGCTGGCTTGAATGGGCCAAATGGCCTGCTCCTGCACCTATTTTTCAATGTTTCTATATTCTATGTTTCTAACAGCCCTAGGGGCTAGTTGCAACTTGTGGACCACTCTGTACTGCTGGATGGTCACAAAGCAAGACCTAGGAGATGTTGGGAACCCTGTGGCTATCAAAGATTAAAATGGTAGTTAATTGTGATCTGTAGCCACTGTAAACTATCCCAAGTGTTGGTGAGTGATAAGATAATTGGTAGAGGGGTGGGGGGAGGGGGGTAGATGAAGGGCAAGACAGGGGTGGAATAGGCTAGAGGGAAATAAGTGAGGCAATGGGATTGATAGTGTTGCTATGAGAGCTAGCATGGGCTTGATGGGCTGAATGGCCTCCTTCTGTGAAAGTATGAAGTTTTAAATATGATTTAGGCCATTCAAAATTAAGAGTAATTGAAGACTTCTAAACTGTTTTAAGATATCTCTAAAATTCAAAACAAAACACGAAGTGCCGGAGGTTCTCAGTGAGTCAGGATTGGACAAGTGACAATTCAGGTCGGACCCCTTCTTCAGACTAATTGTAGTGGGGGAAAGAAATCTGGAAAGAGATGTGCTTCCAAAGATGCTGCATGACCGGCTGAATTACCTCGCGTTTTGTGTTTTGCTTAAGATTCCAGAATCTGTAGTTCCTTACGTTTCCATTTAAAACTCAGAAAACTGAAAGATGGGGTCATAGAGTCAAATAGTCATACAGAGTGGAAACAGGCCCTTTGGCCCTACTTGCCCACACTGACCAACATGTCCCATCTAGTCAAAGAGTCATACAGAGTGGAAACAGGCCCTTCGGCCCAACATGTCCCATCTGCACTAGTCCTACATGCCTGCGTTTGGCCCATATCCCTCTAAACCTGCGTAAATATTTCTTAAATGTTGCGCTAATAGCTTTTATATTGAAAGACTTTTAAAAATCTTAACTAATAACTATCGATTGGCCTTGCAGCCAGTTCCCTCCTCTGAATTGATAGGAAAGCACTCTCTTGTCAAAAACAAATGTGTTTCAGAATACAAGCGGGTGGGATGATATTTCATATTCTATGCTCGGATGAATTTCCAGGCAAAGTTCTTTATTGGCCACTTCTCACAAACACTGTCAAAGTTAATTCACTGTAGCACAAGTGTTTTGTGAACATAAGCCCATAAGGAATTTAATTCGTTCAAGACCACAAAATGCCAATTTTTTTTTTTTGGTTTTAGCTCTATTGCCTCAGCTCTTTTCACAAGACTGTCTTGGCTTGTTTCACAATGTGGCGTTGAAAACAAGTCGAGAGAAGCTAATCTTAAAACATCTTGTAGTCTCAGAGAACAGTTACACAATGTCAGCTAAATGGCGCCCTGATGAGTCAAAGACTGATGCAACCCAGGAATAAAACAATTTTAATTGCTTCATTGTTTTTAGATTCAGTACAAAACCACAAGCTCTCTACAAGTAAAAAGGAAATGAATGCTTTAATCACACAATGAAACCAAATTCCCGATTTCAGTATCTAATGTGACAGTGCTAATGAGTGAGGTCTGTTTTGTTGATCTACAGACATCAGCATGAATCCCACCATTGACAAGTAGGAAATTTAAATTCAGTTAATTAACTAAAGTGGAGCTGAAAAGAAAAGCTAGTGATAATGATTACTATTGTAAAACCTATCTGGCTCATTTGATTGATGGAAAGATTCAGCATGGAAACAGGCCCTTCGGCCCACTGAGTCCATGCTAACCATTTATCAGCAGCCCACCCATTCACACCAGTTCTATGTTAACCCACTTTCTCATCCTCTCCCTCGACAGTAGGGGCAATTTACAGAGGCCAATTAACCTACAAAACCTACACGCCTTTGGGATGTGGGAGGAACTGGGGCACCCGGAGGAAACCCGTGCGGTCACAGGTAGAACGTGCAAGCACCGCACAGACAGCACCTGTGATCAGGATCTCTGGTGCTGCGAGACTGCAGCTCTACCAGTTGTCCCATTGTGCCGCCAAATTTGGGGCACCTTTCTCTAGACTGACCTACATTCCAACAGAGTGGTTGGCTGTTAACTGCCTCTGAAATGGACAAACATGTTGTTCAGAGGGATTTAGGCATAGGTGATAAAAAGCTGGCCTAGCCATCAATGCTTGCATCTTGCAGTTAAATTAATGTTCATAAGTTCATAATTTATAAGAGCAGAATTAGGCCATTTGGCCCATCAAGTCTACTCCGCCATTCAATCATGGCTGATCTATCTTTCCCTCTCAACCCCATTCTCCTGCCTTTGCCCCATAACCCCTGATAACTGTACTAATCAAGAATCCGTTAATGCACACCTTAAAAATATCTATTGACGGCCTCCACAGCCATCTGTGGGAATGAATTCCACAAATTCACCACCTTCTGATTAAAGAACTTCCTCCTCATCTCCTTTCTAAAGGTACATCCTTTTATTCTGAGGCGATGGCCTCTGGTCCTAGATTCTCCCACTAGTGGAAACATCCTCTCCACTATAAAATAAAATAAAAGCCTCCATGCACGACCCAAGCAGGGGCGGCACATTGGCGCAGCGGTAGAGTTACTGCCTTACAGCGCTAGAAACCCGGGTTCGATTCTAACTTCGGGTGCTGTCTGTACGTACTGCATTCTCCCCGTGACTGCATCCTTTCACACGTCAAAGATTTACATATTTGTAGGTTAATTTGGCTTCAGTAAAATGAATTGTAAATTGTCCCTCGTGTGTGGGGTAAGGGTGCCCCGACAAAAATTGCTAGTAGAAACATAGAAACGTAGAAAAATAGGTGCAGGAGTAGGCCCTCTGGCCCTTCGAGCCAGCAACACCATTCAATATGATCATGGCTGATCATCTAAAATCAATACCCCGTTCCTCCTTTTCCCCCATATCCCTTGATTCCTTTAGCCCTAAGAGCTAAATTTAACTCTCTCTTGAAAACATCCAGTGAATTGGCCTCCACTGCCTTCTGTGGCAGAGAATTCCACAGATTCACAACTCTCTGGGTGAAAAAGTTTTCCTCATGTCAGTGGATGGGGAACACTGGTCAGTGTAGTCTCAGTGGGCTGAAGTGCCTGTTTTCAGGCTGTATCTCTAAACTAAATTAAACTAAACTAAACTAAACTAAACTAAACTAAACTAAACTAAACTAAACTAAACTAATCTAAACTAAACTAAACGAAATTAAACTAAACTTCTTCCTCATTTCCCTTCTTAAGGTATGTCCTTTTATTCTAAGGCTGTGGCCTCTGGTCCTAGACTCTGCCACTAGTGGAAACGTCCTCTTCACTATAAAATAAAAGAAAAGAAAAGTCCCTATGCACGACCCCATAAGCAGCTGAGGTACTTTAAGTTGGGTACTTCAATTCACGTAAGGAGAACACAATGAGACAAGGTGTTTGTTCAACAGCAGGAGTGGTCTTCCTCCTTGAGCATTGGAAGAAAATAGTTGCTTGAATCCCACAGCTCACACCAGGCACACTGATCTGTCTTTCAGTCTCCTTCTAACAGGTTGTTGACTCAGAACAGGAATCTGATGCAACATAGAAGGAGGGAGTTCTGACGGGTCTGGTGAAATATGAATTCCTGCTGCCATTCTCGTTGCTTTAATGAAGTTGCTCCGGTTATGTGTCAAGAACCTATCTGATCGGATGGGGTGTCAGTCAAATGATTGGGTGAAGTTCACAAGAGTGCTGAGTGTTTGGACAATCTGACAATCAAAATGCACGGAAGAAGAAATACGCCGAGGGAACTGCACTGATTTGATTTGAGTAACAGCTGTTGGTGCAGCAAACCTGATCTCCCTTATTCATTCTTATAACCTGCAACAGTGTAATGGTGTAACTGGACGCACAGTGGCGCAGCTGGTAGAGCTGCTGCATCACAGCGCCAGAGACCCGAGTTCGATCCTGACCTCGGTTGCTGCTTGTGTGGAGTTTGCACGTTCTCCCTGTGACCGCCTGGTGCTCCGGTCTCCTCCCATATCCTAAAGACATGCAGGTTTCCAGGTTGTGAGCACCACGTCTATGCTTGGCCAGGCCGACCCTGCAAGCCTGGCAGGACAATGGACCTTCATGGTCAGATCATGATCCCTGCACTTACAGTGCCCTCCATAATGTTTGGGACAAAGACACACCATTTATTTATTTGCCTCTGTACTCCACAATTTGATATTTGTAATAGAAAAAATCACATGTGGTTAAAGTGCGCATTGTCATATTTTAATAAAGGGTATTTTTATACATTTTGGTTTCACCATGTAGAAATTACAGCAGTGTTTATACACAGTCCCCCCATTTCAGGGCACCATAATGTTTGGGACACAGCAATGTCATGTAAATGAAAGTCGTCATGTTTAGTATTTTGTTGCATATCCTTTGCATGCAATGACTGCTTGAAGTTTGCGATTCATGAACATCACCAGTTGCTGGGTGTCTTTTCTGGTGATGCTCTGCCAGGCAGGTATTGCAGCCATCTTCAGCTTAGGCTTGTTTTGGGGGCTAGTCCCATTCAGTTTTCTCCTCAGCATATAAAAGCCATGCTCAATTGGGTTCAGATCGGGTGATTGACTTGGCCACTCAAGAATTGACCATTTTTTAGCTTTGTTAAAAACTCCTTTATTGCTTTAGCAGTATGTTTGGGATCATTGTCTTATTGTAGAATGAACCGCCGGCCAATGAGTTTTGAGGCATTTGTTTGAACTTGAGCAGATAGGATGTGTCTATACACTTGAGAATTCATTATTCTACTACCATCAGCAGTTGTATCATCAATGAAGATAAGTGAGCCAGGAGCTTCAGCAGCCATACATGCCCAGGCCATAACACCCCCATCACTGTGTTTCACAGATGAGGTGGTATGCTTTCGATCTTGGGCAGTTCCTTATCTCCTCCATACTTTGCTCTTGCCATCACTCTGATATAAGTTAATCTTCATCTCATCTGTCCACAAGACCTTTTTCCAGAACTGTGGTTGCTCTTTTAACTACTTCTTGACAAACTGTAACCTGGCCATCCTATTTTTGCGGCTCACCAGCATCTTGCAGTGTAGCCTCTGTATTTCTGTTCGTGTAGTCTTCTGCGGACAGTGGTCTTTGACAAATCCACACCTGACTCCTGAAGAGTGTTTCTGATCTGTCGGACAGGTGTTTGGGGATTTTTCTTTATTATAGAGAGAATTCTTCTGTCATCAGCTGTGGAGGTCATCCTTGGCCTGCCAGTCACTTTGCAATTAGTAAGCTCACCAGTGCTCTCTTTCTTCTTAATGATATTCCAAACTGTTGATTTTGGTTTGGATGATATCTCTAACAGTTTTATTCTTATTTCTCAGTCTCATAACCGCTTCTTTGACTTTCATTGGCACAACTTTGGTCCTCATGTTGATAAACAGCAATAAAAGTTCCAAAGGTGATGGAAAGACTGGAGGAAAGATTAGATGCTGAGAGTTCTCTTGTACCTGCATTCAGGAGGCAATTAAACACAACTGAGCAATTACAAACACCTGTGAAGCCATGTGTCCCAAACATTATGGTGCCCTGAAATGGGGGGACTATGTATAAACACAGCTGTAATTTCTACATTGTGAAACCAAAATGTATAAAAATACCATATAATTAAATCTAACATTGTGCACTTTAACCAAATGTGGAGTACAGAGGCAGATAAATAAATGATGGGTCTTTATCCCAAACATTATGGAGGGCACTGTACAACCACTGGGACTTGAACATGGTGTCAAACTGGTGACTCTGTATACTGTCTCAGTGTACTACTGCTATACACTTGTACTGCATCTGAGATGCATATCTAATATGTATCTAAGTGCTTATGTATAGAGATACTTGTTCGGAACATTATACCAAAAATAATTTCACTGTACCTCAGTACATGTGACAAATAAAGTGCCATACCTTATCATACCTTAATTAGCCTCTGTAAAATTGCCCTTAGTGTGTAGGGAGTGGATGAAAATGGGGGGATACATAAAATGTGATCGAAGGTTGGTGCAGACTCGATGGGCTGATGGGCCCATTTGCATTTTGCATCTCTAAACTAAACTAAACTATCTACCTGTGTAGGAAAGAAGGGTCTTGACCCGAAACATCACCCATTTCATCTCTCCAGACATGCTGCCTGTCCTGCTGAGTTACTCCAGCATTTTGTGTCTACCTTAAACAATCTACCTCATTGGAGACCCTCGGACTATCTTTTATTGGACTTTACTGGACTTTATCTTGCACTAAACGTTATTCCCTTTATCCTGTATCTGAACACTATGGACGGCTTGATTGTAATCGTGTATTGTCTTTTTGCTGACTGGTTAACGCGTAACAAAAAAACTTTTCAGTGTACCTCGTTACATGTGACAAGAACATGTCACGTGACTTGCCGCTCCGGTTTCCTCCCACATTCAAAGATCTAGAGTGTTTTATTGTCATATGTCCCGAAGCGGAACAACGAAATTCTTACCTGCAGCAGCAGAACATATTACGCTGTAAAACCCATAATAAACAACAAAAAAAAATCAGTTTATAGAAATTAAATGGACAAATAAATAGACAATAGTCATGCTAATTCAAAAATAATGTCCCCAAGTCTTTGTAGTTTAGAGCTTATTTGAGGTTGTAGTGTTCAATAGCCTGATGGGAAGAAGCTGCTCCTGAACCTGGACTTTACAGTATTCAGGCTCCTTCTTCTCGATGGCAGGTGTGAAATGAGAACATGGCCAGGGTGGTGTTGGCCTCTGATGATGCTGGCTGCCTTTCTGAGTCAGCGACTCTTGTAAATCCCTTCGACGGGTGGGTAGACTGGATAATTAGCCACTGTCAATGTTCCTTTGTGGGTGTGTGGGTGTGTGGGTGTGTGGGCGAGTGGTAAAATCTGGGGGAGTTGATGGGAATCAGAGGAGAATAAAAATGGGACCTGTGTAAATGGGTGTTTGATGGTCAGTTTGGACCATGGGGGCTGAAGAGCCTCTTTCCTGTGTAACTGATTTATAAAGGTAGAAACCAATTAACATGGTAAACAAAAAAGATGGGGTGTGGGGGTGGGGAGTGAGTAAGTAGGAGAGAGAGGATGCTATTGATGGTTGATTTAGGGCGTATCATGCTTTGTGTGGTTAACAGCCCACGTGATGAACATAACCACTCTGACTGTCTCATCTTGAATAATCAGATGTCTGAACCTAACTTCTTTTCATTTTGTTCTTTCATGTAACAGACATTGAAAGGAGTTCCACCTTGTTATTTCAACAGCATTGAAAAGCTCCTGCTAACATATGAGAAACCAGACCAAGGCTTAGTTATAACTTTGCTGCATCCAGTGGAACATGAAACATATAAAATCCAAAACCACAATGAAGGTGAGATCCATACACATTTGTCTTTGGATCACATGAACCTGCTTAATATACTGTATATATAACGGTGGCACAAGGAACTGCAGATGCTGGAATCTTGCATGGAACACAAAGTGCTGGAGTAACTCAGTGGGCCAGGCAGCATCTGTGGAGTTCATGGATCGGTGATATTTCATGTGAAGACGGGTCCTGACCTGAACCGTCGCCTGTCCATGTTCTCCAGAGATGCTGCCTGGTCCATCGAGTTACTACAGCACTTTGTGTTCTAAATATAATATTAGTTTGTTTTCATCTGCTGAATTTGCCCAAATTTAAGAATATCACCGAAAAACTCGTATTATGTTGTGCTGATGTAGTAATGGGATTTTTCATCTTTTTACCCACGGAGGAAACCATTTACCTGTCAAGACATGTGTAGGAAGGGACTGCAGATGCTGGTTTACACCAAAGACAGACACAAAATGCTGGAGTAACTCAGCGGGCCATGCAGCATCGCTGGAGAGAAGGCATGGGTAACGTTTCGGGTCAAGACCTTTCTTCAGACTGGTTAGGGATAAGGGAAGCGAGAGATTTTGACGGTGATGTGGAGAGATAAAGAACAATGAATGAAAGATATGCAAAAAGTAACGATGATAAGGGAAACAGGCCATTGCTAGCCGTTTGTGGGGTGAAAATGAGAAGCTAGTGAGACTTGGGTGGCGGTGGGATAGAGAGAAAGGGAATTTGATTTAAACCAGTGTTTGCAGTTCCTTCTTTGGTTTAAGCCAGCATTTGCAGTTCCTTCTTTGGTTTAAACCAGCGTTTGCAGTTCCTTCTTTGGTTTAAACCAGCATTTGCAGTTCCTTCTTACCCACAACTCGAAAGCAATGAAAACTGTTTTGGATGTACATAAAGAACATTGGAATGATGAAAGATTGTATCATATAATTTGCAAGACATAATTTCCCAATATTAATGGAAAAGCCAAGTTCATAGGAAATCGTCCTTGATTTTTTTTTTTTACCCCTTCTACACTTTTTACACCCTGATGGTGTTTGGTCTAATTGCTCTTGATTCTCTGGCTGGATATTGAAAATGAGATAAGAAGTTTACTCTGATCATGGATATTTTACACTTTGATGAACACAAGAATAAAATGTTCAAAAGGGAGCATAAGCAAAATAATGGCCATAAAAGAAATCAAATGTCAGACTTTGTAATGACACATTGTATTTCCCTTTCATTTGATATGAGCCTTTAAGATATAAAATGAGGCTGTAATGTTGTGATGGAGCAGTTGAAAGTTGCTCACTCTCTTTGCCACATGCTCATTAATGTAATTGTACAATTTATTTCCGTGACTTTTGACCATATTAATATCACAAAGGAGTGCAGAAAGACCTCAATATTCATATGCACCAATTATTGAATACAACAGACAAGTAGAAGAAAACTAGTTTTTAAGAAATAAATCTGGTACTTATTACGATATTGGCCTTCAGGCCATGCTTGTCTCTACTTGAGCTCAATAAATAAATCCTGACATTAATAAATAAATAGGTGAGTACAATAATTAACGAAGTTACATTGACTGTTAAAAACAGAATGGTTATCGAGGCAAGGAGTCATACAGTGTGGAAACGGGCCCTTTGGCCCAACTTGCCCAGGCCGACCAACGTGTCCCATCTACACTAGTTCCACCTGCCTGTGCTTGGCCCATATCCCTCAAAACCTGTCCTAATCATGTACCTGTCTAATTGTTTCTTAAACATTGTAATAGCCCCTGTCACAACTTCCTCCTCTGGCAGCTCATTTCAGACACCCACTACCTTTTGTTTGAAAGCTACCCCTCAGATTCCTGTTGAATCTTTCCCCTGTCACCTTAAACCTATGTCCTCTAGTCCTTAATGCCCCTACTCTGGGCAAGAGATTTGGTGCATCTACTCGATCTATTTCTCTCATGATTTTATACACCTCTATAAGATCACCCCTCATCCTCCTGCGCACCAAGCAATACAGTCCCAGCCTGCTCAACCTCTCCCTATAGCTCAGATCCTCGAGTCCAGGCAACATCCTCGTAATATTCATACCAGTGGTACGAATATTGATTTATCTAACTTCAGGTAGCCCCGGCATTCCCACTCTCTCTTTCCCTCCCCCACCCAAGTTGCACGTGCTTCTCATTTTCACTCAACAAACAGCTAACAATGGCCTGTTTCCTATATCATCGTTACTTTTTTGCATATCTTTCATTCATTGTTCTTTATCTCTCCACATCATCGTCTATATCTCTCGTTTCCCTTATCCCTAACCAGTCTGAAGAAAGGTCTCCACCTGAAATTTCACCCATTCCTTCTCTCCAGAGATGCTGCCTATCCCGCTGAGGTACTCCAGGTTTTTGTGTCTATCCTCGAAAATCTTTTCTGCACCCATTCCAGCTTGACAACAGAGAGTCCAGCAGCAGAAAAGATAGTCCGGTGAACTGGAATGTGACTTTCAGGTTTCCATTTCGCAACATGGCAAAAACAAGGAGGCAGATTATTATCTCAATGGTGTCAGATTAGGTAACGGGGTAGTGCAACGAGACCTGGGTGTTCTTGTACACCAGTCACTGAAAATAAGCATGCAGGTACAGCAGGCAGTGAAGAAAGGTAATGGCATGTTGGTCTTCATAGTGAGAGGATATGAGTATAGGAGTAAAGAGGTTCTTCTGCAGTTGTAAAGGGCCCTGGTGAGACCACATCTGGAGTATTGTGTACAATTTGGTCTCCTAATTTGAGGAAGGACATCCTTGCTATTGAGGCAGAGCAGCTTAGGTTCATGAGGTTAATCCCCGGGATGGCGGGACTGTCATATGAGGACAGATTGGAAAGACTGGGCTTGTATTCAATGGAGTTTAGAAGGATGAGATGGGATCTTATAGAGACATATAAAATTATAAAGGGACTGGACAAGCGAGATGCAGGAAAAATGTTTCCAATGTTGGAGGAGTCCAGAACCAGGGGCCACAGTCTAAGAATAAAGGGGAGGCTATTTAAAACTGAGGTGAGAAGAAACTTTTTCACCCAGAGAGTTGTGTATTTGTGGAATTCTCTGCGTCAGAGGGCAGTGGAAGCCAATTCACTTGATGAATTTAAAAGAGAGTTAGATAGAGCTCTAGGGGCTAGTGGAATCAAGGAATATGGGGAGAAGGCAGGCACAGTTTACTGATTGTGGATGATCAGCCATGATCACAATGAATGGCGGTGCTAGCTCGAAGGGCCAAATGTCCTCCTCCTGCATCTATTTTCTATGTTTCTATGTTTAACACAAGCATGGACGTCAGCGATGATCTGACCCGTCCCTGTGCTGCAGAGAGGTTTCAAATTATAAGGAAGCTCGCAATAGAAATTTAATTTGAGCATTTCTGATATTGCTCGTTTTGTTTTGAATTTGTGAGGAGCTGTCCTGGAGATTTCTTGAATTGATGGTGAAATGTTAAGATCACATTATTGCCTCACGATTCTTTAGTCTGTGGACTGTGGGTTATAGCTGGAGTGCACTTCACTTTGTGGAAATTTGTGCTGAGTGCAACATTGTGGCAAACCATTTCCATTGAGCCCTTGCCGATTATGAAAAATACAACTCAAATGGAAAAGATCTTTTGAAATGACTTCCTTAAAACTGTTTTGCTCATATCTTGGAGTGAAGAAACTATTCAGCTGCTTGTTGGACGTGTTGCTTTTTAATGGGTCATCTTTTGTACCCTCCTGGTGTTCAAAGGTGTAATGAATGAAGTGAGAAGTGTCCTACGTCAGACGTTGAATGGAAGAACAGGCTTGAGAGGCTATATGGTTTACATGGGTTCCTGTGTTGGTTTAGTTTAGTTTACTTCAGAGATACAGCATGGAAACAGCCCCACCAAGCTGACCATCGAGTTCACACTCATTCTGCGTTCACACTCATTCTGTTATTCCACTGCTTCCATTCCCTGCATGCGAGGAGAAATTTTACAGAGACCAATTACCTACAAACCTGCAGGTCTTTGGGATGTGGGAGGACCCAGAGGAAACCCCATGCAGTGACAGGAAAAACATGTAAACTCCACACAGACAGCATCCGCGGTCAGGATTGAGCCTGGTTCTCTGACGCTGTGAGGCAGCAGCTCTACCAGCTGTGTCACTGTGCTGCCCCTGTGCAACTGTGTTTTTCAAACTCAGCTCTGTGGTTTAGAACAGGAATAAAAGCAGCCAGTGGCTGTTAACTGCTAAGCCACAGGCACCAAGGTGTCTTGGTGAAGTTCATAAGTTCATAAGTTCTACGAGCAGAATTAGGTCTTTCGGCCCATCAGGTCCACTCCACCATTCAATCATGACTGATCTATCTTTTTCTCTCAACCCCATTCTCCTGCCTTCTCCCCATAACCCCTGACACCCTTACAAATCAAGAACCTATCAATTGGCTTAAAAATATCCATTGACTTGACCTTCGCTGCCATATGTGGCAATGAATTCCACAGACTCACCACCCTGTAACTAAAGACATTTCTGCTCATCTCCATTCTAAAGGTATGCTCTCTTATTCTGAGGCTATGGCCTCTGGTCCTAGACTCTCCCAATAGTGGAAACATTCTCTCCACATCCACTCTATCCAGGCCTTTCACTATTCAGTAAGTTTCAATGAGGTATCTCCCCCCCCTCGTCCTTTTAAACTCCAGCGAGTACAGGCCCAGTGGTTCTTGAGTTTGAAGCATTGGCAAGCTCTGCAGGACGTGTCTATGGTGACTCCCACTTGCAAAGGAAGAAAGGCAAATGTGCTGAGTGCATTCAGTTTGGTGACAACAGCGCATGTCTGCAGTAGCTAGGGTGAGCCACAGTGGTGCAAGTGAAGGAGCATTGAATGTGCTTCATTTACTGCAGATTCTGACGGCTTTGTTAACGTGTGAACAGTAAGATCTTATTCTAGGCCAAAGACAAGATGGTTGGGTAACTCTGCCACCCATTGTGCTTAGAGACTGGTGTACTGTAGGTGACTGAGATCCATTTATCCAAAAGTAAAGGGTCATCATACAGACACAAAATGCTGGAGTAATTCTATACGGACCTTATAGAGATGCTGCCAAACCCGTCAAGTTACTCCAGCACTGTGTTTATCTCAGGATTCCAGCACCTGCAGTTCCTTCTCTCCATTTACAAGATGTTTGGCTGCAATAATGCATGAAATGTACAAGCATTCTTCTGCAGTTTATTAAGGAGTTTATTTTGTGTGTGTGTGTGTGTGTGCGTGTTAACTGTTTCAACGTTATATCTAACTAGACCAAGTGGACCTGTTGGGCCCAAACCTCTCCTGCATTGGTGCAGCACCCTCTCCTCCCCCACTCCCCCCTCCCCCCTTCCCCCTCCCCCCCTCCCTTCCCCTTCCCCGCTCCCTTCCTCCCCCTCCCTCCCCCTCCCTCCCTCCTCCCCTTCCTCCTCCCTCCCTCCCCTTCCCCTCCCCCTCCCCTCCCCCTCTTCCCCTCCACCCTCCCTCCCTCCCCCTCCCTCTCCCCTCCCGTCCTCTTCCCCCCTCCCTCCCTCCCCCCTAGATTTCAACATTATATCTTGCATTAAATGTCGCACTTTTATTCGTGCACTGTGGAGGGCTTGATTCTATTGATATATATAGTCTTTCTTGGATTGGATAGCACGCAAACAAAAGCTTTTCACTGTACCTTGGTACACATGACAATAATAAACTAATCTAACTAATCTAACTCAGCATCTCTGGAGAAAAAGAATGGATGATGGAACCCTTTTGGTTCGGAACCCTTCTTCAGACTGAAAGTTGGGAGGGGAGGGGGGGGAACTGGAGATAGGGCCATCAGCTTTAACAGCATCTCATATTCTATTTGGGTAGGTTAAACCCAACAATATGCATATGAAATTCTCCAACCTTTAGCTAATATCCCCCCCCTCCACCCAGGTTTGAAGTACCCTTTCCTGTGTACCCTCTACTCCAGTGCACACTCATTTATCTTAATGTTCTACAACCCTTTCCCCCTCCATCCCTGTCCACTTCCACTTCTACCCCTCCCTCTGGCTTTACATTTTGCTCATTTCGCTCTCTTCTCTCCCTATCTGACATTCTTTTGTCTCTTTTTTGTCTTCTTCTGAAACCCTTCTGTCTTCTTTTCATCTCTAGCCTCTGTCCACCCATTTACCAATCAACTCCCCCAACCCCCCCCCTCACCTTTATCTGCCTATCACTTGCCAGGCTACGCATCTCTTCTCCTGCCTTACTCCCCCCACCTTGTCACTGTGAAAAAAATCCTTTGTAGTGTTTTTGAGATTTACCAGCAGGAGAAGAGTGCAAATCTAGTGACGTTACGCATTTGGACATCTAGGGAGCATTGCAAATTGTGGTGGAAAATGCTGTTACTCTTATTGGAGAGCATTTTCCTTCAGGAGTGTTTATTGTAAGTCACAATTCTTGTAGCAGCACCATGGTGCAGCGGTAGAGTTGCTGCCTTATAGCACAGGACACCCGGGTTCGAACCTGACGATGGTTAGTGTCTGTACGGAGCTTGTACGTTCTCCCCGTGACCACGTGGGTTTTCTCTGGGTGGTCCGGTTTCGTCCCACGCTCCAAAGACTTACAGGTTTGAAGGTTAGTTGGCTTCTGTAAATTGTAAATTGTCCCCAGTGTGTAGGTTAGTGATTGTGTACGGGGTGATCGCTGGTCGGCGTGGTCCCGGTGGGCCGATGGGCCTGTTTCCACGCTGTTTCTCTAAAGTCTAAAGTCTAATGCTTCAGCCATGGCAGTCATTTTGAGATCTGTTTGTTATGTAACTGGGCCAGGATTACCGCCGAAGCGTATTGCAAGAGTGAAAGATAAAAATGTGCCCGACTGATCTTTAAAAAGTACTAGACCAAGTGGACCCATTGGGCCGCAACCTCTACTACATTGGTGCAGCACCCTCTCCCCTCCCCTCCTCCCCTCCTCTCCTCCTCCCCTCTCCCCTCTCCCCTCTCCCTACTCCTCCCTCCCCCTCCCTCCTCCCTCTATCCCCCTCAACGCCCCCTTATCCTCCCTCCTCCCCCTCCCTCCCCCCCTCTCCACCCCCCTCCCTCCCTTCCTAGGAGATAGATTTAAACTTTAAAATATTAATAACTTTAAAAATACAACACCGATTTCAATGAAACATCTTCCATTAGCACCAAAGGGACGACGGTGAGTAAGTTGGGCCTAAAATTGTCGCGCTATCGTGTAACGTTTTGGCTGTAGTTCAGGAACAAACAACTAAACAAATGAGAGTTTTAGTATGTAGATTTCTCTGCTGCATATACTGTATATGTCAATGAGTCAGAAAGGATTAGAAGTAAATACTGATGGGGTGAGAAATAAAAGTTTCTGTGCAGCATTAAACACATGTGTGGATTAGTTAGCTTGTTATTGTGGTGTAAATTAAATGTGATTCTTTGGGGGAAGCTCCTCGGGGGAAGCTGTTCCCTGATGTTGTCTAATATTTAAAGATATTCCCTTAATTACATGGGGTGCTGGCTTCATGGAAACAGATTTCTGGTAACTATGTATTTGAGTAGAGAAGTAAAAGCGTTGGAAGAATTGAAAGTGACTGTTTCCAAAGATGTCACTGTCAAGTGTGGTTGTGTGGTAGAAGTCACATCACGTTCGCCAGCTGAATTGCTTGTACACAATATTTTATGTGGTTCACACATGATATAAATTGGTCTAAGTACATATTATACATTTATACATTTGTACATATTATTCGCCATTATACATATGGTATAAGTCTTGGTCTAAAGGCTTGGATAGAGTAGATGTGGAGAGGATGTTTCCACTTGTAGGAGAGTCTAGGACTAGAGGTCATAGCCTGAGAATTAAAGGACGTTCTTTTAAGAAGGAGATGAGGAGAAATTTATTTAGTCAGAAGGTGGTGAATCTGTGGAATTCCTTCCTTGTGGAGGCCAAGTCAATGAATATATTTAAGGCAGAGATAGATAGATTATTGATCAGTACGGGTGTCAGAGGTTATGGGGAGAAGGCAGGAGAATGCGGTTCGGAGGGGCAGATGGATCAGCTATGATTGAATGGCGGAGTAGACTTGATGGGCCAAATTGCCGCATCCTAGTCCTATCACTTATGATCTTATGAAGTCAACTGACTAGGTGGGTTTTGTTGGGGCTAAAAGTGTGTATGATGGGATGGCAGAGTTACCAGGAGTGATATGTAGTTTAGTTTAGTTTACTTTACTTTAGAAATACAGCACGGAAACAGTCCCTTCGGCCCACCGAGTCCGCGCTGACCAGCGATCCCCGCACACTGTCACTATCCCACACATTAGGGACAATTTACAATTTTACCGAAACCAATTAGCCTACAAACCTGTATGTCTTTCGAGTGTGCGAGGAGACCGGAGCTCTGAGAGAAAACCCATGCATTTCATGGGGAGAACGTACAAATTCCGTACAGACAGCACCCATAGTCAGGATGGAACGCGGGTCTCTGGCGTTGTAAGGCAACAACTCTACCACTGTGCCACCCTTGCTGCCATGTACTCCAGTCTGTTTGTCTGATGAGACATTTGCTGCGGTTATCAGGTTTCCTGTCAATGTCAGTTTTCATAACGGCACCAGACAACAGGAAGTTTGTGCCGAATGAGACTTTTGTCCTTGTTATTTTTTTTTTTTCTTTGTTAATTATATTGCTTGTATGTCAAGTAGGTTTCAGTATTGGGCCACACAGTGCCATCATCATGTGTTTTGCTCACACTTTTGCTAATGGAACGAGCTGCCGGAAGAGGTAGTTGAGGCAAGTACTTTCGCAACGTTTAAGAAACATTGAGGCAGGTACATGGATAGGACAGGTTTAGAGGGATATGGGCCAAACGCGGGCAGGTGGGACTAGTGTAGCTGGGACATGTGGGCCGTTGTGGACCAAACGGCCTGTTTCCACACCATCACTCTATGACTCTATGACACACATGCATTGAAGCCTCTTGAAGAGACAAGAATCAAGTCAAAAGTTATATGTACCGACAACGAAATATTCTTCTGAGATTATGTGAGTCTACCTGTTTCATGCCACAGGGTTAAACTGACGGATTTGGTTAAAATGAGGTTTGCACTAAATGTTTTATGTGACTTAAATATGTTTAGGAAATGAAAGAAAAATGTAATATACTAAAATCTGAGATATTTCTCGGTCTCATGTGTGTGGATTAAGATGCGGTGGATTTTGGCAATTAACCGGTTAAAACACATAAAGAGAAAAAATATTTTTATGTGGGGTTTGCTTCTAATCTGGAACTGGGCTAAGGGTATTGGAAGTGGAATCGTTCAAGGCTTTCAGAAAGCAATTGGACGGGCACTTGGTAGAAAATAATTTGCAGGGTTTATGGGGAAAGAGCAGGAAAGTGGATTGATGAGATTGTTCTTTTAGGAGCTGGCCATTTAATTATCTGTCGTGCCTTTAGTGTTGTTACTGGATTTATAACGCACCTTTCAAAATATTCCACAGCTTTAGAGCACTGTTGTAAGGTAGGAAACACACAGAAAACTCGGTGGGTGGCGCAGCGGTAGAGTTGCTGCCTTACAGCGCCAGATACCCAGGTTCAATCCTGGCTAATGGTGCTGTCTCGATGGAGTTTGTACGTTCTCGTTGTGACTGCATGGGTTTTCTCCAGGTGCTTCGGTTTCCTCTCACGTTCCAAAGACGTGCAGATTTGTAGGTTAATTGGCTTCTGTAAATTGTCCCTGGTGTGTAGAGTAAATCTCTGGATGGATGAATGCTGGCAGGCATGGGCTTGGTGGGTTGAATGGCCTGTTTTCACACTGTATCTCTAAACTAAACTGAACTGAACTCTCTCAAATATCACAGCAATATTAATATATAATCTATTTTCATAATGCTATAATGCTGAGCACAGGATTAAAACTGGGCTTAAATTCAGGGAATAAATGTCCATCTTTTCGTTGAAATAATGGTTTGGGTCTTTTCCACGGTAGGGTATTTTGGGCCACAGATTAGCATCTTATCCGGAGGACAGCACTCCCTGGAAATGCATTGAACTGCCAGCATGGATATCCCTGGATTGGAACTTGAACCCATAAATCTACTGGATCGGAACCTCTTCCTTGAAATAGACTTTAGACTTTAGAGATACGGTGGGAAAATAGGCCCTTCAGTCCAGCGAGTCTGTGCCGACCAGCAATCCCCGTACCCTAGCACTATCCTACACACTAGGGACAATTTACAATTTTACTGAAGCCAATTAACCTACAAACCTGCACGTCTTTGGAATGTTTGGGAGGAAACCGGAGCACCCAGAGAAAACCCACGTGGTCACCGGGGGAACGTACAAACTCCGTACAAACATCACCTGTAGTCAAGATCGAACATAGAAACATAGAAAATAGGTGCAGGAGGAGGCCATTCAGCCCTTCGAGCCAGCACCGCCATTCAATGTGATCATGGCTGATCGTCCACAATCAATAACCCGTGCCTGCCTTCTCCCCATATCCCTTGATTCCACTAGCCCCCAGAGCTCTATCTAAGTCTCTCTTAAATCCATCCAGTGATTTGGCTTCCACTGCCCTCTGTGGCAGAGAATTCTGGGTCTCTGGCGCTGTAAGGCAGCAACTCTACCACTATGCTACTGTGCCGCCACTGGTAAATACTTCAATGGGTTTTTTTTTTTTCACGCTACCAAGGTACAGAAAGGGCCTTCACTTAATCGAAATGATCATTCACAGAACACGCACTCTATCCTGAGCTCTATTGGGGGAAGAGATTATCAGACAGATAGGAAAGGTTTCAAGGAGATGCTCAGAGTAGGGAAGGAGCATTTGAGATGGCGTCGGGAACCTTTGGGCCATGGTGTTGGAACTTTGAAGCCCGTGTGTAAATGGTAGAAAGAGTGGATCACCTAACAGTTTTCTTGCTTGCCCTTTTTAGTTTAGTTTAGTTTAGCGATACGGCACAGAAACAAGCCCTTCGGCCACCGAGTCTGCACCCACCAGAGATCGCCACAAATTAACACTATCCTACACGCTAGGGACAATTTACACTTATATCAAGCCAATTTACCTACATACCTGTATCATCTCGGAGAAAGCCCACGTGGTCAAGGGGAGAACGTACAAACTCCGTACAGACAGCACCCATAGCCGGGATCGAACCCGGGTCTCCAGTGCTGTAAGGCAACAACTCTGCCTCAGCGCCTCCGTGCCGCCCGACCATGCCCTATTAGCCATCGCCTTCCCCATCCATGGAAGAGTCTACAGATCTCATGTCAGCCTCATCACCCGCTCCAGATCCATCAAAATCAGAATGGGAGCCAATTATCCTCAGGGACTCTCTCAGAAAAGTTACATTTTAGCTGAGGAAGTAAGAAATTTCAAATCTTCCCAGGACATTCTTTCGATTGCCAGGGCTAGTGAAGGAAGCAGATTCATTAATCAAAAGCATGCTGAAATGGGGATCAGCACAGCAGCAAGCTTGTCATCTATGCCTCAACATAGCAAAGAGTTGCCTGAAATTGGTGTACACATAAAAGTAAAGCATCCTGTTTTCTTACGACCTAAAATGAAACCACACTCTTTGCATCGTTTGAATAACAATCTTAATTTGCAGCTTGTGTAGGAAGGAACAGCGAATGCTGGTTCAAACCGAAGATAGACACTGAAGAAGAGTCTCGACCCGAAACGTCACCTATTCCTTTTCTCCAGAGATGCTGTCCGACCCACTGAGTTACTCCAGCTTTTGGTGTCTATCTTAATTTGCAGCTTGTTCAGAAGACAGTGAAGCCCATCTCATATACACTCATTGCATGGAAACAGATTGATTTCAGAGACCACTATGACAATAAACTTCATTAAAAAAAATAAAAGGTCTATCCTCAGATGATATAATTACAAATTGGCAAACTCCAGAATGAAACCACAAAGCCAAAATCCTTGAGTACTCAACCAAAACAGAGAAAAGGAATACAATGTCCTTCCTGAAAGATGTGGCATCCTCACTGTAATTAGTTGGTTGGTACTTTTATTTTAGATTTTTTTTAGATTTAGAGATACAGCACAGAAACAGGCCCTTCGGCCCACTGGGTCCGCGCCGCCCAGCGGTCCCCGCACACACTATCACTATCCTACACCCATTAGGGACAATTTTTACATTTCCCCTGCCAATTAACCTACAAACCTGTACGTCTTTGGAGTGTGGGAGGAAACCGAAGATCTCGGAGAAAATCCACGCAGGTCACGGGGAGAACGTACAAACTCCGTACAGACAGCACCCGTAGTCAGGATCGAACCTGGGTCTCCGGCGCTGCATTCGCTGTAAAGCAGCAACTCTACCGCTGCGCCTATACAGAAGATAGGACTGTACAGAACAGAACCAGGCCCTTCGGCCCACAATGTCTGTGCCAAACATGATGTTAAATTAAGCTGATCTCCTCTGCCTGGTCCATATCCCTCTGTTGATCCATGGATTATATCCCCTCCCACCCAGTCCCCGCTTATCCATGTACCTATCTCAAAGCCTTTTAAACACCACTATCACATCTGCTTCCACCACCACCCCTGGCAGCACATTGCAGGCACTCAGCACTCTGTATAAAAAAACTTGCCTCACACATGCCTCCGAAGATGTGCAGGTTTGTAGGCTGATTGGCTTGGTAAAATTGTAAAAACTGTCCCCTCGTGTGTGTAGGATAGTGTTAATGTGCAGCGATCGCTGGTCGCCGAGGACACGGTGGGCCGAAGGGCCTGTTTCCGTGCTGTATCACTAAACAAAACTAAATTTTGATGCACAGCCTCGCTTGCCCAGAGTAAGTGAATCAAGGACATGAGGACATAGGTTTAAGGTGAAGGGGGAAAGATTTAATATTAATCTGTGGGGTAACTTTTTCACAAAAAGGGTGGTGGGCGTATGGAACAAGCTGCCAGAGGAGGTAGTTGAGGCAGGGATTATCCCAACGTTTAGGAACCAGTTAGACAGGTACATGGCTAGGACAGGTTTAGAGGGATCTGGGCCAAACCCGGGCAGGTGGGACTAGTGTAGTTGGGACATGTTGGCCGGTGTGGGCAAGTTGGGCTGAAGGACCAGTTTCCACGCTGTATCACTCTATGATTATATGACTCTAAATTAAACAAATCTCCTTGAAGCTTTCTCTCTATGCCCTCTAGTTTTTGCCATTTCCACCCTAGGAAAAGGTTCTGACCATCTACCTCAAAGCAACCACATAGTTTGCCTCTATACTACCTGAGACTGCACTTTTCTTGTTGAAATTGTTACACTTTCCCTACATGAGGTTAGTGCTACCATATGGTTTTCAGCATGACCATTCATCTCATAGTAATGCTGCTGGTTGGTCTTAGTATTGGTTTATTATTGTCGCGTGTACTGAGTGAAAATCTTTGTTTTGCATGCTATCTCGTCAAATCATACCTTAAATGAGTATAGCCAAGCATACACAAGTATAACAGGTATTATAAAGAGGAAAGTGAAAGAGTACAGAATGTAGACTTCAGCGTTTCAGCATTACAGTTATAGAGAAAGTGGAGATTTAAAAAAAAGTGCAAGGGCTGCAATGAAGTAGGTCGGGAGATCGAAGCTACAGCCTCAGCCATGAGAGGTTCTTTCAATAGTCTCATAGTGTGGAGGAAGCTGTTTTGTGTATTGCTGTTATTGGTCACTTTACAAGTTCAACACCTAATATCCTTATATATGTTTGCAATGCGATTGACGTCTGAATCTGTCAATTAGCAACCTGTTAGATGTTAATCATTTTTGTACGTTCCATGGGTTTCCTTCCAAGTTAACATGCTTACGCAGTGGAAACACTCTATATCAACAAGCTTGCGTAAAAACTCATTCCTCAGTGCAATAGTTTCCAAAGTTTTCATTCAGTGTGCAGAAGATAGAATTATTTTGCAATCCTCTGCATTTGCCATCAGCTAACGATGGCCTGTTTCCTGTATCATCATTACTTTAATGCATATCTTTCATTCATTTGTCCTATATCTCTCTATATCACCGTCTATATATCTCGTTTCCCTTTCCCCCGACTCAGTCTGAAGAAGGGTCTCGACCCGAATCGTCACTTGTTCCTTTTCGCCAGAGATGCTATCTGACCCGCTGAGTTACTCCGGCTTTTTGTGTCTATCAACAGCTATTACTACCTATGTCTATGAGCTGAATGGGATTCAACACCATCACTGTCTGGGAATGGGTAATGGAAGTGCTACAAATGAGGCAGCATCTTGTAACATTGTGAGATCATTTCGTTGAAAGAAGAAGTGATTTTCTCAAAGATGATTAGGAATGGGTGATGGGCCAGTGAACCCCTCATTCTGCGTATGAATGATGCAAAGCAGATAAAATCACACATTTTCCGATCATAAATGATGGGGCAGCCAATGATGGGCCACGCGGCGGTAGAGTTGCTGCCTGACAGCGCCAGGTTCAATCCTGACTACGGATGCTGTCGGTACGGAGTTTGTACGTTCTCCCTGTGATCTGCGTGGGTGTTCTCCGGGTGCTCCGGTTTCCTCCCACACTCCAAGGACGTACAGGTTTGTAGGTTAATTGGCTTCTGCAAAAATGGTAAATTGCCCCTAGTGTGCAGGATCATGTTAATGTGCGGGGATCGCTGTTCGGTGCGGACCCGGTGGGCCGAAGGGCCTGTTCCCCTGCTGTTTCTCTAAAAATAAAAAATAAAGGTTTTTTTTGGACTGAAGTGATTTTAGCCTCTAATTTCCCAGTCTATAATGTTCTTTGCAATCAGTCATTAACCGTTACGCATTGGATCTCTTGTCAAACAGGTGCAGACTGCTCCTCATTGATCTGGCCTTTTGCAGAAAAAAACACCTTCAGTTTATTCCTCAAATCTTGTCAACTCTGACTATTCATTTAGCTCAGAAACTATTCTCTTTATTACTCCAAGATTCAAGCCCTGGCTCTTAAAAATTAAATAAAACAAATTCAATTGTGTTTCAATTTAAGTTCACATATCAAGACACATTGCAGTCGTGTCGTTTGCTTGCCTTGTTTTTTAAAAAATAATTGGCAGATAACTTACAAATTTCATGTTTTCATACAGCGTATCAATTAGATTATATTTAATTTGTGTCTGTTAGGATGCCTGCACTGTGCACCATTCACTGTCGGTCAGATGAATTTAATTTGTCAATATTTTTCTATTTCATTGATTTTCATTTTTTATTATCAATTATATGTATGAAAACTCCCAGCAGTGGGGACCTGTGATCTGAGTGCTACGTCCATCTTCCAACCCCCCCTTTCTACACATAATATTTCTGTAATATACGTCTTACAGGAAAGGATAATATTCCTTGCAGAAAATAAATCTGAAAACTCAGCAGGTCAAACAAAAATCAAACGGGTAAAAGTGGCCAACTTAAAAAAATTAGTTCCTTCACCAGCCTCCTTTGAGGTGGCACTGTGGCGTAGCGGTAGTGTTGTTGCCTTACAGCGCCAGAGACCCGGGTTCAATCCTGACTACGGGTGCTATCTGTACGGATTTTGTACGTTCTCCCTGTGACCGCGTGGGTTTTCTCCGGGAGCTCTGGTTTCCTTCCACATTCCAAAGAAGTGGCAGGTTTGTAGGTTAATTGCCTTCTATAAATTGCCCCTAGTGTGTAGGACAGAAGTAGTTTAGTTTAGTTTATTGTCACATGTGCCGAGGTACAGTGGAAAGCTTTTGTGGCATGCTAGCCAGTCAGTGGAAAGACTATACATGATTACAATCGAGCCATCCACAGTGTATGGTTGATCGCTGGTCGTTGGGCCGAAGGATCTGTTTCCATGCTGTTTCTATCTCTAAAACTAAAAACTGAAACTAAAATAGACGAGGCATTGTTAGCAAGACCACCATTTATTGCTCATTGTTCATTGCCCTCTAGAAAGTGATGGTGAGTGACATTCTGGAACTGCTGGCAACCCATGGTGTGAATACTTTCTCAGTGCAGTTTGGCATTTTGCTGCAAGACACCAGTAGTTACATAGGACCAACGGGGGGTGAATCGATGGGATTCATTGCCACAGAAGGCTGTGGAGGCTAAGTCAATGGATACATTTTTAAGGCAGAGAAAGATAGATTCTTGATGAGCACAACTTTCAGGGGTTTTGGGGAGAAGGCAGGAGGATGGGGTGAAGAGGGGAAGATAGATCAGCCATGATTGAATGGTAGAAGAAATGGCCTAATTATTTTCCTAACACCTATGAACATAGGAACAGCACAGTAATAGGCCCTTCGGCCCACAATATCTCCCCATGATAGGAAGATAAGCTAATCTTATCTGCATACTCTGTTCTGAAGATAATGTTCCCATTTTTTCTGCCCTATCTGCCTCGCCGTATGTCAAACTGACTCCCAGGAAGGAAAGGGAATCACTATTTTGCTCCTTTTTAATTGTAAGCTTGCCTTCAGAGGTATCTGGGTAGAAGCAGGTGATCACACCTTCCCTTGCCGCCAATGGACCGACCGCCCTGCCTGAGGTCATTTGTGGCCGGCCCTGATTGTTCCTGGTCTTTTCTCGCCTCCAGCTCTTCACCACCTCCCACACTCTACTTTCCCGACCCAAAACGTCATCCATCCTTTTTTCTCCAGAGATGCTGTCCGACCCGCTGAGTTACTCCAGCACTGTGTGTCTATCTTCATATGTGAAAGGCTCCTTTTCCAGGACTTGTAGTTAGAGGAGACCATGTTTCTCCTCTTTATGTTGTGCCTCTTTTGAAGAAGGGCTGCAAGAAAAAGCCAGGGAACTAACTGTAGCCTAACTCACTGGTAGGCAAGCTGCTGTAGAGGATTCTGATGGATAAGATATATACGCATTTAGATAGGAAAGTGCTGATTGGGGATAGAAAGCACGACATAGATAGAGTGGATGTGGAAAGGATGTTTCCACTGGTGGGAGAGTCTAGGACCAGAGGTCAAAGTCTCAGAATTAAAGGGCACTCTTTTAGAAAAGAGGTGAGGAGGAACTTCTTTAGTCAGAGGGTAGTTAATCTGTGGAACTCATTGCCACAGAGGACTGTGGAGGCTGTTAGTGGATATTTTTGAGGCAGAGATAGACAAATTCTTGATTAGAACGGGTGTCAAGGGTTATGGGAGAATGCAGGAAAATGGGATTAGGAGGCTGCGATCAGCCATGATTGAATGGCGGAGTAGACTCGATGAGCCGAATGGCCTAATTCATCTCCTATAACTTGTGAACTTATATTTTGTATGTTGGAGACTGTGCCTTACGAATCTGTTTTCTGAAGAAGTAACCATAAAGGTTAAGGGCAAAACTCTAGACGTTGTCTATATGGACTTCAGCAAGGCCTTTGATAAGATTCCGCATGATTTTTTAAAAAAATCAAAAATATTTATTCAAATATTAAAATAATATATACAATACAATAAAACCAAAACAGAACCCACCACCAGAATACTATACAAACAAATATACCAATTGAAACTATTATACAATTATATTACAATCCCCATCCAGGATACATCCAATCCCCCGCGGTGCCCAGCGGTCCCGGAAATCCTCCAGGGTGCCCGTGGACAGCGCGTAGCCCCTCTCCAACACCACCCGGGCGTGGATGTAACCCCGGAAAAGGGGTAGGCAGCTGGCTCGGGCAGAGCCCTTTTCCTGCCTGGCGCCGTGAGTCGCGGATGGCCAGTTTGGCCAGGCCCAGGAGCAACCCAACAAGGACATCTTCGGCCCTACACTCTCCCCTAAAGGTTCTGCATGGTAGGCTGCTCTGGAAGGTTAGATCGCATGACATCCAGAGTTTGCTAACTGGATAGAGAATTGGCTTAAGATGAAGCAGTGGCAGAGTGTTTGTGAGACAGAATAGAAAGCAACTTGGAGGGGAGAGAGGAGGAGATGAAATTTCCTTCTCGGCCTTCTTGTTTGGCAAACTTTAGTGGAATCTTGCTTTGAGGAATGACATTTATGCCTTTACAGAGTCTTTGATAAATGATAGCAAGCAAAAGTTTATTCTTAGTGGAGGAACAAGATGTTGCTGGCAAATTTGTTAGAGAAGAAAATAATATTTCACCGTAGTGTATCTTGTGCTCAATATTCATTACAAAGGGATGTGACGAAATGTGAAAAACGGTTCTTCCTGTACCGTAGTTTGTATATCAAAAACTCCCCCACCCCCTCAAAAACCAGCAGATTAATTTCACACTACACTTGGGATCGATTCCCAGTCAAAGGCAATGGGAGTCATTTTTACCCTCAATACATGTGCTTTAAACCTAGTCTAACGGTACTCCATCCTAGCTTTTATTTTAATTCTAGGAAATAAAGTCTATCAAATGAAGACATAAAACTGAAAGGGTTTTCTCAGTTGGCCATTAACTGAATCTTCAAGGTCTACATGCCTTGCCTTCTTAACGGTCTGCTCTGTAAAAGTACTTGCAATTTGTAGAACATGTTAAAGTTAAATTGAATGACTTTAGTTTTTCACCCAAATAAATAGGTTTAGTTTAGTTTAGAGATACATCGCGGAAACAGGCCCACCGATTCCGCACCGACCAGCAATGCCCGCACATTAACACTATCCTACTCACACACGGACAATTTACATTTATACCAAGCCAATTAACCTACAAACCTGTACATCTTTGAAGTGTGGGGGGAAACGGAAGATCTCAAAAAAACCCACATGCGGTCACGGGGAGAATTAGCAAACTCCGTACAGATAGCACCCATTGTCTGAATCGAACCCGGGTCTCCGGCGCTGCAAGCACTGTAAGGCAGCAACTCTACTGCTGCACCACTGTGCCACCCTAAGGAAGTAGGATTAGTAATGGATAGGAAAGGTTTACAGGGATATGGGCCAAATGCGGGCAGGTAAGATTAACATCGACAGGGCATCACAATGTAAGAAGGAAAATTGTAGTTGTAATAATAATAATATTCATTTATTGTCATTGCAACGAGTACAACGAAATTAAAAAATAGCCAATCCTGACGGTGCGTACAAACATATATGCAATAAATGCAAAAACAAATAAATACATAAATACAATTAAATACAATTATGTTAAGTACAAAGATTTTTTAGTGTTGCCTAGTGCAAAGGTAGTGTTCAGTTCTCGTATGGCCCTGGGGTAAAAACTGTTCTTAAGTCTGTTTGTTCGGGATTTTATCGACCTGAAACGTCGACCAGAGGGCAGATGAACAAACAGACGGTGGCCGGGGTGGGATGGATCTTTTATTATTTTGCCTGCTCTACTGAGGCAGCGTAGGCTGAACAGGTGCTCCAGGGAGGGCAGTGAGCAGCCGATGATTTTCTGGGCCGTCGTGATGACCCTCTGAAGGGCCTTCCTGTCCTTTTCTGAGCAGCTGGCATACCATGTGGTTATACAGTATGCCAGCACACTCTCGATGGAGCAGCGATAGAAGGACAACATGAGCTTCTCCTGCAGGTTGGTTTTCCTGAGGATCCTCAGGAAGTGGAGTCTCTGCTGTGCCTTCTTTACTGTGGTGATGGTGTTGGTAGACCAGGTGAGATCCTCTGCGATGTGCGTACCCAGGAACCTGAAAGCTGGTACCCTTTCCACACAGACCCCATTGATGTAGAGTGGGTCGTAATCTCCACTGGTTTTCCTAAAGTCAATTATAAGTTCCTTTGTTTTGGAGGAGTTCAGGACCAGATTGTTCACTGAACACCATGCTGCCAGCCTTTGGATTTCATCCCTATAGGCTGTCTCATCTCCTTCTGAGATGAGTCCAACCACAGTCGTGTCATCCGCGAACTTGATGATGGTGTTGGTGGGATGGGTGGGGGCGCAGTCGTGAGTGTAGAGGGAGTAAAGGATGGGGCTCAACACACAGCCCTGTGGTGAGCCGGTGCTCAGTGTAATGGTGGAGGAGAGGTGAGGGCCTATTTTGACTGTCTGGGGGCGGTTGGTCAGAAAGTCCTTGATCCATTTGCAGATGGTTTGGGAAAATCCAAGGTCGGAAAGTTTGGTGACCAGTCTGCTCGGGATGACCGTGTTAAAGGCAGAGCTGAAGTCGAGGAAGAGCATCCTCACATAGCTCCCCTGGTGTTCAAGGTGGGTCAGTGCAGTGTGAAGAGCAGTGTCGATGGGAAAGAGTCCAAAGAAACTGTATTCCATGAAGCATTGAGGCGGCACGGTGGCGCAGCGGTAGAGTTGCTGCCTTACAGCGAATGCAGCGCCGGAGACTCAGGTTCGATCCTGACTACGGGCGCTGTCTGTACGGAGTTTGTACGTTCTCCCCGCTAGGCGGCGCGGACTCGGTGGGCCGAAGGGCCTGTTTCCGCGCTGTATCTCTAAATCTAAAAATAAAATAAAAATAGGAAGCTGAGAGGTGATCTAAAAGAGGTGGATAAGATCATGAAGGGAATAGAAAGGATGGAGGCACAGAGCCTTTTACTCAGAGTCGGGGAATCAAGAACCAGAGGACATAGGTTAAAGGTGAGAGGGGAAAGATTTAATGGGAATCTGAGGGGCACATTTTTCACACAGAGGGTGGTGGCCATATGGAATGGGCTGCCAGAGGAGGGAATTGAGGCAGAAATTATAATAACATTTAAAAGACATTTGGACAGGTACATGGATAGGAAATGTTTAGAGAGATATCATATCATATCATATATATACAGCCGGAAACAGGCCTTTTCGGCCCTCCAAGTCCGTGCCGCCCAGTGATCCCCGTACATTAACACTATCCTACACCCACTAGGGACAATTTTTACATTTACCCAGCCAATTAACCTACATACCTGTACGTCTTTGGAGTGTGGGAGGAAACCGAAGATCTCGGAGAAAACCCACGCAGGTCACGGGGAGAACGTACAAACTCCTTACAGTGCAGCACCTGGGCCAAACGTGGGCAGGTGGGACTAGTGTAGAAGGGCATGTTGGTCAGCATGGGCGTTTGGCGTGGGCGTTTGGCCAAAGGGCCTGTTTCCGTGCTGTGTGACTGTATGTGTGGGGTTTTTGGGGTTGGGTAATTTGGGTGCCTGTTTAGTGCTTTTATTGTTGGACTGTGGGTGATTGAATTAACATTTTGTTCAAGATGGCCGCGCCGTTGTGTTTGGCTGCCTGCCACTGTATGTTTCTTTTTTTCCTAGTCAGATGTGCAGCACTTTGGTCAACGTGGGTTGTTTTTAAATGTGCTATACAAATAAATTGACTTGACTTGACCCTTACTCATCCTCAATGAGTCATAGTCATACAGCATGGAAACAGGGCCTTTGGCTCAACTTATTCATCACAGACCAATATGCTCCATCTAAGCTCGTCCCAGTTACATGCATTTGGCCCATATCCATCTGGTAAAAGTACCTGTCCAAATATCTATTGAATGTTGTTACTGTACCTACCTCAACTACCTCCTCATGCTGCTCATTCCGTATGCCCACCACCGTCTGTGTGAGAAATTTACCCTTGAGGTTCCTGTTAAATCTGTCCCCCTCTCATCTTAAATCTATGCCCTATAATTCTCGATTCGCCTACCCTGGATAAAAGACTGTGTATTCACCCTATCTGTTCCCCTCATTATTTAGTATACCTCTATAATATCACCCCTTAGTCTCCTGCTCTCCAAGCAATAAAGTCCTATCCTGCCTAATCCTTCTCTATAGCAGAAGATTAGAGAATGCACATTTTTCACAGAGGGTGGTGGCCATATGGAATGGGCTGCCAGAGGAGGGAATGGAGGCAGAAATTATAATAACATTTAAAAGACATTTGGACAGGTACATGGATAGGAAATGTTTATCCCTGGGCAGCCTCATAGCTTCCTCCTCGCAGCTCACACTACCACCCAGCTTTGTGTCATCTGCAAACTTGGAGATATTACATTTAACTCCCTCGTCCAAATCGTTAATATATATTGTAAATAACTAGGGTCCCAGCACTGAGCCTTGTGGCAACCCACTAGTCACTGGCTGCCATTCTGAAAAGGACCCTTTAATTCCTACTCATTGCTTCCTGAGTGCCAACCAGTTCTCTATCCATATCAATACCCTACTCCCAATACCATGTGCTCTAATTTTGCACACTAATCTCTTGTGTGGGGCCTTGCCAAAGGCTTTTTGAAAGTCCAGATACACCATATCCACTGGCTCTCCCTTATCCATTCTACTTGTTACATCCTCAAAAAAATCTAGAATATTAGTCAAGCATGATTTCCCCTTCATAAATCCATGCTGACTTTGACCGATCCCGTCACTGCTTTCCAAATCCGCTGCTACATCTTTAATAATCATCTCAAGCATCTTCCCCACTACTGATGTAAGGCTAGCTGGTCTATAATTCCCTGTTTTCTCTCTCCTTCCTTTCTTAAAAGGTGGGATTACATTAGCTACCCTCCAGTCCACAGGAACTGATCCGGAATCTATAAAACATTGGAAAATGATCACCAATGCATCCATGATTTCTAGGGCCACCTCCTTGAGTACTCTGGGATGCAGACCATCAGGCCCTGTGGATTTATCTGCCTTCAGTCCCAACAGTTTACCTAACACCATTTCCTGACTAATGTGGATCCCCTTCAGTTCCTCCCTCCCACTAGATCCTCAGTCCCCTGGTATTCCTGGGAGATTGTTTGTGTCTTCCTTAGTGAAGACAGAACCAAAGTACTTGTTTAACTGGCCTGCCATTTCCTTGTTTCCCATTATAAATTCACCTGTCTCTGACTGTAAGGGATCTACATTTGGCTTCACCAATCTTTTCCTCTTCACATATCGAAAGAAGCTTTTACAGTCCGTTTTTATATTCCCGCAAGGTTTCTTTCATGCTCTTTTTCCCCCTTCTTACCAATTTGGTTGGCCCAATCTATATGTAGATTAAAGTCACCCATGATAACTGCTGTACCTTTGCTACACGCATCCCTAATTTTCTGTTTGATGCTATCCCCAACCTCCCATAGTCAGGATCGAACCCGGGTCTCTGGCACAGTAACGCAGCAACTCTACTGCTACGCCACCGTGCCTCCCCTCTAGGCTATTTTTTGGCAATTAACTTGGATCTAAATTCTCAGAATACCGATTCCTACCAGTGGAAACACTTTCTCCCTTTCAATCCAAGTTGGTCATGTTTAAATGTTTAAACATTGCAGCCACCTTAGACAGCTGAGGAAATTCAGAGTGTCTCTGAGGATCCTTCAATGCTTCTACTCTGGGGCTGTAGAGAGCATCCTGTCCGGTAACATTACAGTCTGGTTTGGGAACAGCTCTGCCCAGGACAGGAAGGCCCTGCAGAGAGTAGTGCATTCGGCAGAACGCACCATGGGAACTACACTCGCCCCCCTGCAGGACCTATACATCAGGAGGTGCAGATCGAGAGCAAGCAAGATTATGAGGGACCCCTGCCACCCCAGCAACGGACTGTTCCAGATGCTACGGTCAGGCAAACGCCTCCGCTGTCACGCTGTGAAAACGGAGAGGATGAGACGGAGTTTCTTCCCACAGGCCATCAGGACCTGATGGGGACTGTTAACTTTTATAACTCCAGGGACTAAATTTTGTCTTCTCTGTATTAACTTTTATTTATATGCTGTAACTGTAATTCTTTTTTTTTGCACAATCCGCAGGCATTGTCACTTTCATTTCACTGCACATCGTGTATGTGTATGTGACAAATAAACTTGACTTGACTTGATGTAATTCTAATGTTCTCCTTTTCTTGTAGACTTGCAGGAAGAACGAGAGTACATGGAAATGCTCGGCATATGACAAGACCAAGTACAAGAGAAGAGTCTCCAGAGCCTCACGAAGGGTTATCTTGGAAATAAATATATTATTCTGCTCGAATGCTGTATTTCTAGATTAGTCATTCCTTTAAACATTCTGCATCCATGAAAATGTGAAAATCCATTTGGTCTAAATAATATGATATCTTGATTTTTTCCAAGCTGTAGAATTCACTCATGTAAACTACTCTATTGCAATCTTATCTTGCCTACTTTATGTATAATGTAGCTTACATGGAGACCATTTGGCCCATTTTACAGTGCACGCTCTTTGATAGTGCCATTTATTTGGTTCAAGGGGGCTGGCTGGTTCTTGCTAAACTGAATAAAATCTACATACTAAAACTCTCGTTTGTTTGTTTGTTTGTTCCTGAACTACAGCCAAAGCGCGACAATTTTAGGCCCACCTTACTCACTGTTGTCCCTTTGGTGCTAATGGAAGAAGTTTCATTGAAATCGGCGTAATATTTTTTAAGTTATTCACATTTTAAAGTTTAAATCTATCTCCTAGGGAGGGTGGGGGTGGAGGGAGGGAGGGAGGGAGGGGGTGGTGGGAGGGAGGAGGGAGGGAGGGGGTGGAGGGAGGATAAGGGGGGTTGAGGGGGATGAAGTGGGGGGAGGGGGAAGGAAGGAGGTAGGGGGAGGGGGACTGGAGGGAGGGGGGGAGGGAGGATGAGGGGGGTTGAGGGGGATAGAGTGGGGGGTAGGGGGGGATGGGAGAGGGTGTTGCACCAATGCAGGAGAGGTTTGGGCCCAACGGGTCCACTTGGTCTAGTAATTTATAAAGCAGAAGCCTATCTTCCAGAGATTTGGTCTCAAAATTGAAAAAAAAAGTATTTGTTTAGTTTATTGCATGCTAACCAGTCAGCGGAAAGACAATGGGTTATAATCGAGCCATTTACTGTGTATAGATACAAGGGAATAATGTTTAGTGCAAGGTAAAGACAGTAAAGTCTGATCAAAGATAATCTGATGGTCACCAATGAGGTAGATAGTAGTTCAGGACTGCTCTCTGGTTGTGGTAGGATGATTCAGTTGCCTGATAACAGCTGGGAAGAAACTGTCCCTGAATCTGGAGGTGTGCTTTTTCACACATCTGTACACTTTGAGTAAGATTTGAATAAAACATTGAATATTTACTGGCTCTCTCTGTATCGGGTGAAGGGGGAATTCATAAGTTAGGGGAGGCTGATGTGTCAGGTTGAACCTACAGCATATTTTTGAAATGTTTCTTGTTCATAAACATCAGGTGGCTAGGCACAGAATCATTGAGTCAGAAAGTTAAATAGCTAAGGAACAGGCCATTCATCCCAACTTGTCCATGCTAACCTAGTTCTCCTGTTATGATTGTTAATAATCATGGTGGCAGAGCGGCACGGTGGCGCAGCAGTAGAGTTGCTGCCTTACAGCACCTACAGCGCTGGAGATCCAGGTTCGATCCTGACTACGGGTGCTGCCTATACGTAGTTTGTACGTTCTCCCCGTGACCTTGTGGGCTTTCTCCGTGATCTTCGGTTTCCTCCCACACTCCAAAGACGTACAAGTTTGTAGGTTAATTGGATTGGTATAATTGTAAATTATACAATAATTGTAAATTATACTTTGTAGCTAGTATGGTGGAGAGAGAGAGGGGATGCAGGGGTTACTTGTAGCTAATTGGCTTGGTAAATAGTAAATTGTCACTATTGTGTGCAGGGTAGTGTTAGGGTGCGGGGAGCGCTGGTCGGTGCGGACTTGGTGGGCCAAAGGGCCTGCTTCCGCGCTGTATCTCTAAACTAAACTAAACTCAGTACATTGGTGGAGGAGATGGCGCCATGAGTAGTTTGAGGAGATGTCTACTAATTCTACTTGAAAGGAAAAGAGAATCTTACCCAGTAGTAAATGAGACAATTAAGGTCAATATAATTAGCTGTAACTGACTGGCCAAACCTCATATGGTTTATCAGATTAGAAAAGGCACTACATTTTACAACCAAAATGCTTACACATGTCCACTTGTTTTTGCATATTGATTTAATCACAGCATTGTTTTGACTGCATGCATGTTTTTTAAAAAGTAGTAGCATAGCTGATTAAATAGGGATGATGATCCATTTAGACTTTGTACTTAGCTTTAAGACTTCCTTCTGTTTGAGATGTGAATTTATGCAGTAGTTTATCTCTCAGGAAATTCTGCAAACACATCTTGGACAAATGAACGATTGTAAAATGCAGTGATTATTGCTTTGTGATTCATTGACAGAGCACAATATTCCACCACCAGACAAAAGTACAGGGAAATATTCATTTATTATTGTAGTTTATCATCCACTAACAAAATTGGGAGAGTTTGAAAGCATGAAATTGCTGACAATGTGATCTTATTACAAGTAATAAAAACTATACGGCCATAATGTATCTGAAACAATCATCTCTTGAAATAGAACAAGCAGCCAGTGAGTCATTTAACCTGTAATTTCAGTACTTTGAAGTTAAAGTTGATCTCTTTTCTTCTTATGAGATAGAATGAGGCCAGTTGCTGCACTGGGTTAAAGCCAGCTCTCAGAACCAATCCCTTCCCCACCACTTATTTCCCTGCAATCTATTAGTTTAGCTTACTTTAGGGAGACAGCGGGGAAACAGGCCCTTCGGCCCACCAAGTCTGCACCGGCCAGCGATCCCCACACACCAACACTACACACACGAGGGACAATTTACAATTTTACCAAACCAATTAGCCTACAAACCTGTCGTCTTTGCAGTGCGGAATGAAACCGGAGCACCCGGAGAAAACCCACGCAGGTCATGGGGAGAACATACAAACTCTGTACTAACAACACCTGTAATCAGGATTGAACCAGGGTCTCTGGCGCTGTAAGACAGCAGCTCTACTGTGCACCACCCTATCTTTGTTAATACTTTCTTCAATTATGGAGGGATAAGCATCATGTGCAGACAGATGAGATTAGTTTATTTTGCCACCATGGCCAGCAGAGACATTGTGGGCCAAAGGGCCTGCTCCTGTGCTGTTCTGGGTTCTATGTTCTATAATGATTCTCCTGTCAGTCATCTGCATTTAGGAAAAACATGAGGAAAAACTTTTTCAGTCAGAGAGTATGAGGAAAAACTTTTTCAGTCAGAGAGTTGTGAATCTGTGGAATTCTCTGCCTCAGAAGGCAGTGGAGGCCAATTCTCTGAATGCATTCAAGAGAGAGCTGGATAGAGTTCTTAAGGATAGCGGAGTCAGGGGGTATGGGGAGAAGGCAGGAACGGGGTACTGATTGAGAATGATCAGCCATGATCACATTGAATGGCGGTGCTGGCTCGAAGGGCCGAATGGCCTCCTCCTGCACCTATTGTCTATTGTCTATTAGGCCAAATTACGATACAATACGATGCGATAGTACTTTATTTATCCCAGAAGGGAAATTGATCTGTCGACAGTCATAAAATACAAGATACATAAAACATGTCATTAAAGTGATGAGTGGAAAGGATTGGGGATGTGCAAAGAGTTGGGGGGGGGGGGGGGGGGGTGACCGGAGCCAGTCTACCCCACGATAGTTTGGTAGCCAGAGGGAAGAAGGATCTCCTGTGGCGTTCTGTACTGCATCTTGGAGGAACCAGTCTGTTGCTGAAGGTTATTCCTCAGGATGATCAGTGTGTCATGGAGGGGGTGAGCCATATTGCCCAGGATGCTCCGCAGTTTGAGGAGCATCCTCCCCTCCAAGACCACCTCCCATGAATACAGGGGCCAATTCACTTACTACCAGCAGGTCTATGGGAGAAACCAGAGCACAGACAGAAACATAGGTTATAATCAGACCAGGATCATTGGAGCTATGAGACACCTGCGCTGACTGCTTTTTGGATCATTCATAACATTTTTGATGAAAAGGCTTTATATTCTCATCAGGCAGATAGTATCCTCATATATTTGCTCTAATACTGAATCCTTCTGATTCAATCTTCGTATCCCTGCCACTGTTACAGGAAAATCATTCTCTTTAGCTTGCAGGGTCCATATTGAACTTCATATATTTTTATCAGCACTTTTGTCCAGTAATCTCGATGATGCATTTTGATGGAAAATGAGGGTTTAATCAGAAAAAAAGAAAGGAAAGTATGTCAGGTATAGGAAATTATTATCAAATGTGTCCTCTATGGTTTTTCGAGAATATTGGTGTTGGTTTATTATTGTCACGTGTACTGTAATACAGTGAAAAGCTTTAGCGTGCTATCCAGTCAAATTATACTATACACGAGTACTATCAAGTACAACAGATAATGCAAAGAAAAAAATACTAGAGGGTTGAATATAGTGTTAGGGCATTATATTGCTACAGCTCCAGAGAAAGTGCGGATATTAAAAAAAGTGCAAGGATCACAGCCGGGTAGGTTGGGAGATTATGACTGACCCTTTAGCTTATGAGAAAATATAGGAGAGACCTTAAGAAAGATGTTGGCAGGGCAAAATGGGGCATGAAATGGGGCCCATGGCCAACAAAATTAAGGAGAATTTCAGAGCCTTTTAAAAAACTATTAAAAGTAAAAGAATAGCCAGGAGCGACATAAAGCCCATCAGTGACCTAAAAGAGAGTCTTTATGTGGAGCCAGGGCATGTGTGGCATCTTGAATGAATACTTTGCATTTGTATTCTACATGGTGCAGGATGGGGAGGATAGAGAGTTTGCAGAGGCGTTATAAGGTCATAAGGAATATGAGTAGATTTAGCTCATTCGGCCCATCATGTCTGCGCCGCCATTCAATCATGGCTGATCTATCTCTCCCTCCTAACCCCATTCTCCTGCCTTCTCCCCATAACCCCTGACACTTGTTTGCGTTCCTTGAGGAGGAGAGGAAGATGATCGATGAGGGCCAGGGCATTGGATGTTGTCGAACGAAGGGCCGAATGTCTGTTTCGAAGGGCCGAATGGCCTACTCCTGCACCTATTGTCTATTGTCTACATTGATTGTCGTAAGGCATTTGATAAAGTCCCTCATGGTAAGCTCAAGAGTGTTCAAGAATGCTTTCATTGTCATATTTACCAAAACGGAACAGTGAAGTTAATTCTAATATGCAACAGCATAGCAGGTTTGTAGATACAGTCCTCAATAGGTAACATACTAAAACAAACTTCTGAAAAGAAAGCTCTCCTGGTCCCAGCACTGGGTCCTGTTGGACGGTGACATTACCCGAGGGAGACCAGAGGACTGTGCAAATCACTGGTCACCCCATTTGAGGGTTGGACCGATCACCTCCCAATTTGCTCTGAAAATATCACGTTCACAAGTTATAGGAGTAGAATTAGGCCATTTGGCCCATCGAGTCTACTCCGCCATTCAAGCATGGCTGATCTCTGCCTTCTAATTCCCATTATCCTGCATTCTCTCCAGAACCCTTGACACCCGTTCTAATCAAGAATTTGTCCATCTCTGCCTTAAAAAATATCCACTGACCTCCTCTTGACCCTCTCCACAGCCCTCTGTGGCATTGAGTTCCACAGTTTAACTAGCCGCTGATGAAAGATGTTCCTCCTCACCTTTTTTCTAAAAGAGGTACCTTGAATTCTGTACGCCGGGATAGGACACTCCCAGAAGGGGAAGTGAACTTTCAAGGCCATAATTCAGTCAGCTTTTCGTAAACCAGAACAGCTCCATCCAAGACCACAAGAAATTGCAGAGAGTTGTGGGCATAGTCCAAACCATCATGCAAATCATCCTCCCATTTTCACACCTGAAAGTGTCTTTACGCCCACAGAACAATAGAACTGCCAACATGACAAGAGGTGCACCTTCTCATGGTTTTATCTGTAACCATCTCATAATCTAACTGATGGCATTTTAGATATCAACCCCAAACCCACTAACACAATTTTGAGACATTCAGTCATAAAGTCATGGAGCTAGACTACAGAAATGGGTCCATTTGACCCCAATTGTCCATATTGTTTATTTGTTTATCTATATACATTCCATTTTCCTGCATTAGGACATTATCCTGCTACTCTTTTCCAATCTAAATACCTGTTAAGCCTCATAAATATTGTAATTGTATTTGCCTCTGCCACCGTCTCTGGCAGCTCGTTCTGAATAATCACCACTGTTTATGTAAAAAACCTGTCCCCAGATCTCCTGTCAGTTTCTCCTTATGCACCTTAAATACATGCCCTCTAGGTTTAGACCCTTCTGCCCTGGGGAAAAAAGACTGATAATCTGCCCCACCTGTGTCCCTTAAAATCTTATAAACTTGATAGTTGATAGAACTCACAGTGCCAAAGACCCAGGTTCGACCTTGACTTTGGGTGCTGTCTGTGTGGAGTTTGCACGTTCTCCCTGCGTGTGACCTCTATCTAGGTGCCCCAGTTTCCTTTTGCTTCCCAAAGATGTGCGGTTTTGTAGGTTAATTTGCCACTGTCAAATTGCCCCTGGTGTGTAGGTAGTGGATGCGAAATCGGGATAATATAGACCTAGTGCGTACAGGTGATCGACAGCCGGCATGGACTCAGTGGGCTGAAGTGCCTGTTTGCATGCTCCATCTTTCAATCAGTCAATCCATAAGGTCACCCCTCAACCTCTTATGGTTCGGTAAGTACAATTAACCACTGCCTATCCACTCGGGCCACGACCGCCCCGACGTGCAGCAGCAGCGTCTTCGCCCGCACCGGATCGCGGGGCTTGGGTCGGCCCGCTGCGGACCTTTCACCGTCCGGCGCGGCCTGGAGCGTGGCAAGTTCAACAGCCTGACCGCGGGAGAAGACGGCAGGGGAAGAGAAATGACATTCTGGCCTTCCATCACAGTGAGGAGGGGACTGGAGGAGTCTCACTGTGATGGATGTTTCTTTTTGTTTTGTGTTTTGTGTTGGTTGGGGTTGTGTAATTTGCATATTTTATTGTTCTTATTGTTGGATTGTGGGTAACGAAATCTCGTCCAAAAGACCTGTTTTTTGGATGACAACAAATAAAGGTAATTCTGATTCTGATTCTGATTCTGAATTCTGATTCTGGATTCTATTCCGGGCAACAACCTGGTGAATCTCTTCTGCATTACATCCTTTTTAATGCTATTACGTCCTTTCCTGCATTATGATGACTGGGCAGTACTCCAAGCATGGCCCAGTTAAGCTTTTTACAGCTATATCGTGTTGTTCCAGCTCTCACACTCAATGCCTCAGTCGATGGAAGCAAATATGTTAAATACCTTCTTCGTTACCGTATCCCCCTGTCTCGCCATTTTCAAGAAGCTTGCGTTTGAGTTAAATTACAATTAAAACACAAAGTACTTGTGCCATAACACAACATAAGTGCTCAACCAAGAAAACCAAAGCCAAAGTACTATCTAAACTGAATATACCAACTTATGCCAAGGACAATAACTGTATCTCCATAAGCAATCATCAGCTGCCGACATGTTAACAAGCACATAAAAAAAACTGATGGTGTAGATGCAAGTATATAATTGGGGTTGTCAAGAGGGCACCTCCCTTCACTGGTGTTTCACTGTGTTAGGCCCACGACACCTGGCGAAGGCTCAACAGATGGTTCTGATGTACCAGACCTACCCCCCTCAATACCTGCTCTCACCACCAGTATCTACGATATGAAGGAAACTACAGACGATTAACTCCCTCTAACAGATGCTAAACACTCGCATCCTGTCCTACACTTGTCCTAACCCGTCATTAAACTCATAACACCACAAATACTAACCTTGCATAAAACCAGGATACATTTGCCCAGAATACACTTCCAATAAAAATACACATACGACATGTTATACATTTCCTTTCTGCCCCCAACTGACACTATTTCTTCTCATGTACCGATGCACAGTAAAAAGCTTTATAGTACTTCCCCAGTGGGGAATTAAACCCAGGTCTCCTGCATGACGGTCGGTGGTATACTAACCACTACACTACAGAGGACTGAGGACTTTGAGGTGGCACCAACACTCCTACGATCCCTGCCATTTTACTGGAACTGCCATAGTGTTAAGGGCACAGAGAGGGTGGAATTTGTCAACTGAGACTTTTACATATACTGTATGATAAACTACAGAGGTCTCAGTAGCAACCCCTGCAGCACTTCACTGGTTACGGACTTTAGTTTAGTTTAGTTTAGAGATACAGCGCAGAAACATGCCCTTCGGGCCACCGAGTTCGCACCAACCAACGATCCCCGCACACTAACACTATCCAACACACACGAGGGACAATTTACACTTATACCAAGCTAATTAACTTGCAAACCTGTACGTCTTTGGAGTGTGGGAGGAAACTGAAGATCTCGGAGCGAACCCAAGCAGTCACGCGAGAACGTACAAACTCCGTACAGACAGCACCCGTAGTCGGGATCGAACCCAGGTCTTCGGCGCTGCAAGTGCTGTAAGGCAGCAACTCTACCACTGTGCCACTGTGCCACTAGTCAACAAAAAAAAACTATGCTCTGCCTCCTATCACCAAAACAATTTTGGACCCATTTTGTCAACACTTGATTAGTACAGGTGTCAGGGGTTATGGGGAGAAGGCAGGAGAATGGGGTTGAGAGGGAAAGATAGATCAGCCATGAATGAATGGTGGAGTAGACTTGATAGGCCAAATGGCTTAATTCTGCTCCTATCACTAATGAACTTACGAACATCTTCTGGACTACCCTGCCATAAGATCATAATGATAGGAGTAAAATTAGGCCATTTGGCCCATCAAGTCTACTCCCCCATTCAATCATAGCTGATCTATCGCTCCCACCTAACCCCATTCTCCTGCCCTCTCCTCATAACCCCTGACACCCGTACTAATCAAGAATCTATCTGCTTAAAAATATCCACTGACTTGGCCTCCTCATTCTTCTAAACTCCAGCGAGTACAGGTCCAGTGCCGACAAACGTTCATCATATGTTAACCCACTCGTTCCTGGGATCATTCTTGTAAACCTCCTCAGGACCCTCTTCAGAGCCAGCACATCCTTCCTCAGATAAGGTGCCCAAATGGTAGACCTTATCAAAATCCCTCGCGAAAATCCACGCGCACAATTGCTTTATCAATTTTACATATACTGAGTCCCACCGAGTCCGCACCGACCAGCGATCCCCGCACATTAACACTATCCAACACACACTGGGGACAATTTACACTCATGCCAAGCCAATTAACCTACAAACCTGTACTTCTTTGGAGTGTGGGAGGAAACCGAAAGTCTCGGGGAAAACCCACGCAGGTCACGGGGCGAACGTACAAACTCCGTACAGACAGTATGCGCTGTCGGGAGCGATCCCAGATTCCCGGCGCTGTAAGCACTGTAAGACAGGAATTCTACCGCTGCACCACCGTGCTACCCCCCCCGTACCTCGTCAAAGAACTCCATGAAATTTGTGAGACAGGATCTCCCCAGCACAAAACCATGCTGGTTCCACCTTTGACATAAAACGATGCAGGAAAATAAAAAGTATGATCTGATTTTACCAAACAAGAAGATCAGTCTGAAGAAGGGTCTCGACCCGAAACGTCACCCATTCCTTCTCTCCCGAGATGCTGCCTGACCTGCTGAGTTACTCCAGCATTTTGTGAATAAATCGATTTGTACCAGCATCTGCAGTTATTTTCTTGTAAAAAGACCTGCCTTTTTGTTTTCAGTTGAAAGCAATTGATATTCCTCGTTACAAAGCAAACAGTGCTGTAATGTGAACAGCATATGTTCCTTACTTCTAGCATTATATTGGCTCGACACCAATGACCACTAGATGGAGATGCTATCTACATACTAACACCATTCTTTTGTTGAACATACTGAAGAATCTGCAGCTAACACAACCTTACCTGTGCTTGAAAGACCATTACTTGCAGCAAAGATTTGAAAGTTATTCATGTTCGGAGGGTAGAAACCTAAAAACATAGAAACATTGAAAAAAGGTGCAGGAGTAGGCCAGTTGGTAAACTGGTATCTGCAGTTCCAGTATTTTAGTTGTTTATCTTTTTTAAAATATTTTACCTTGTATGTATCGTTAGCTTTTAGAAATGTTTGAATGGTGCACTGACTGGCTGACATTTTACAATTTCGTTGTACATGGCTCATGTTACAATGACAATAAAGGAACTATTCTATTCTATTCTTGTGTATCCGACGTTGCTGATGTTGCTACATATGTCAATACGGCTCCATGGACATTAATTGATCCTTAAGTGCTTTCACCCCATTATGGGTTGTGATATGTGAGTAACTGCTCTCCCTTGGCAGTGTTAAGTAAAGGAAATTTCAGTTTGTTTTGTACAGTAGGAATCCCTGCTGACATTATAAGCAATTCCAGTAATAAAGTGTTTTTTGATCATTTATGTTCATGACTATTTCTACTAGATCAAAGGGTCAATAAGGAAGAGGTTCATGTTCCCTTTAGTTTATTGTCACGTGTACCAAGGTAGCTTTTGTTGCACGCTAGCTAACCAGTCAGCGGAAAGACAATGCATGATTCCAATAGAGTCATTTACAGTGTATAGATACATGAGAAGGGAATAATGTTTAGTTTTGTTTAGTTTTGTTTTAGTTTAGTTTAGAGATGCAGCGTGGAAACAGGCCCTTCGTCCCACCGAATCCACACCGACCAACGATCCCCGCACATTAACACTATCCTACCCACACTAGGAACAATTTACATTTATACCAAGCCAATTAACCTACAAACCTGTGCATCTTTGGAGTGTGGGAGGAAAACGCAGATCTCGGAGAAAGCCCACGCAGGTCACGGGGAGAACGTACAAACTCTGTACAGACAAGCACCCATTGTCAGGATCGAACCCAGGTCTCTGGCGCTGTAAGGCAGCAGCATTACTGCTGCGCCACCGTGCCACCCATTAAGTAAAGAAAATTTCAGTTTGTTTTGTACAGTAGAAATGCCTGCTGGCATTGTATAAACAATTTCAGTATTAAATTTTGATCATTTATGTTCATGACTGTTTCTACGAGGTCAAAGAGTCAATACGGAAGAGATTCAGGTTCAGTAGATTCAGCACGCGTGTTTTGTTGCGTGCTAACCAGTTTGTGGAAAGACAATACACGATTACAATCGTGCCATTTACAGTGTGTAGATACATGATAACGGAATAACGTTTAGTGCAAGGTAAAGCCAGCAAAGTCTGATCAAAGAGGCAGAGACATTATTGTCTGGATCTACCGCATAGAAATAGCAGCTTAGCAAAAAGAATGACTCTCTCTCCCTCTTTCTCTTTCCAATCTTTCTGATTGAGCTTTCTACAGCCGACAAACACAGCGAAAATTTGCATGAAACTGTGAATGTTACAACCATTTCCATGCCCGTCAGCCGAGTGTGGTTGTGAGGGTTGACCCAGTTTGCTCACCAGTAACAGTAGAGTCACCGAGCTCCTGAAATATGCGAAATCAGACTGTCTATGATTGAATGGGGGAGTAGACTTAATAATGCATTACATTTATATAGCGCTTTTCTAGAAACCCAAAGACGCTTTACATATTAGATATAACATAAAGATAAATAAATAAACGAACAGAAAAGGAAGAATAAGGTGGAGCGACGGTCAATGATTGAAGGCAGTGTTGAACAAGTGAGACTTCAGTGATGTTTTGAATGTGGTGAGTGAGGAGGAGTCTCTGACGGTTTGGGGTAGTGAGTTCCAGAGTGTGGGAGCAGCGATGGAGAAAGCCCTGTCCCCCCAGGATCTGAGTTTGGTCCGGATGGGGGGGGGACAGGAGGTTAGCAGCAGCAGAGCGGAGGGTACGGGTGGGAGTGTGTCTGTGGAGGAGGTCGGTCAGGTAGGATGGGGCCAGGTTATGGAGGGCTTTGTAGGTCATGAGGAGGATTTTGTACTGGATTCTCTGGGGGATGGGGAGCCAGTGGAGCTTGTAGAGGACGGGGGTGATGTGGTCACGGGTCGGGGAGTGGGTGAGTAGACGGGCAGCGGAGTTCTGGATGTATTGGAGTTTATTGATGATTTTTGAGGGTGAACCATAGAGGAGGCTGTTGCAGTAGGGCCGAACTTGATGGGCCGAAAGGCCTAATTCTGCTCCTGTCACTTATGAAAGATTGGAGATTGCCGCGTGGCAGGAACGGAAGTGGATGAATCTCGGCGGCAAGAAAAATTGCTGAAAAAAAAAGAATAAAAAGAAAAGACAAAAAATGGTCTATGGTAAAGATGGAAGAAACTATATTTTCCACGTTTCCTCTTGTTTGACGATGATCATCGAAATTCCTGACTATTTTAATGGCAGAATCAGCTTGCTTTATATAAAAGATAACATGAATATTTCAAAAATGGCTTAATATTTTTATTGTACATAATCAATAATAATACATCTCCGCTCAGTCCGTCTTAACCTACTTGATCTCCCGGTGGCTCAGCACCTCAACTCCCTCTCCCATTCCCAATCTGACCTTTCTGTCCTGGGCCTCCTCCATTGTCAGAGTGAGGCCCAGCGCAAATTGGAGGAACAACACCTCATATTGCGCTTGGGTAGTTTGCACCCCAGCGGTATGAACATTGACTTCTCTAACTTCAGATAGTCCCTGCTTTCCCTCTCTATCCCCTCCCCCTTCCCAGTTCTCCCACCAGTCTTCCTGTCTCCGTCTACATTCTACCTTTGTCCCGCCCCCCCCCCTGACATCAGTCTGAAGAAGGGTCTCGACCCGAAACGTCACCCATTCCTTCTCTCCCGAGATGCTGCCTGACCCGCTGAGTTACTCCAGCATTTTGTGTCTACCATCAATAATAATACACTGCCTGTGATGGGGGGGGGGGGGGGGGGGGGGGGGAGTTTATGTTAAAACATAACATTGAGCATTGGACATAGAGTAGTGTATGCATGGGAATAGGGCCTTTGGTCCACCATGTTTGTGTCATCCATGATGTCAAGTTAAACTAATTTCCTTTGTCTCCATGTAATCAATACCCCTCCATTCCCTGCAGAGACATGTACTTTCCACATGAGTTTGTACATCCTCCCAGTGATCGTGTGGGTTTTCTCCGGGTGCTCTGGCTTCCTCCCACACTCCAGCGATGTACAGGTTTGTCGGTTCATTGGCTTCTGTAAATTGACCTGAGTGTGTGGGATAGTGCTAGTGTACGGTGTGATCGCCGTTGGTGCTGACCCGGTGGGCCGAAGGGCCTGTTTCCATGCTGTATTTCTAAAGTTTAAAGTCTAACCAGACCAAGTTGGGCCCAAACCTGTTCTGCATTGGTGCAGCACCCTCTCCTCCCCCCCTCCCCTCCCCCTCCCCTCCCCCTCCCCTCCCCCTCCCCTCCCCCTCCCCTCCACTCCCCCTCCCTTCCCCTCCCCTCCTTCCTTATTGACTATTTGACCTAGTAGATGTAACTAGGAATGGAGGGGAGTCAGAGGCACCCGTGGCTGACAAGTGAAGTCAAGAACAACATAAAAATAAAAGAGAAGAAGTATAACATAGCAAAGAAGAGTGGGAAGCCAGAGGATTGGGACTCTTTTAAAGAGCAACAGAAGATAACTAAAAAGGCAATACGGGGAGAAAAGATGAGGTACGAGGGTAAACTAGCCAATAATATAAAGGAGGATAGTAAAAGCTTTTATAGGTATGTGAAGAGGAAAAAAATAGTCAAGGCAAATGTGGGTCCCTTGAAGACAGAAGCAGGGGAATTTATTATGGGGAACAAGGAAATGGCAGACGAGTTGAACCGGTACTTTGGATCTGTCTTCACTGAGGAGGATACAAACAATCTCCCAGATGTTCTAGTGGCCAGAGATCCTAGGGTGACAGAGGAACTGGAGGAAATCCACATTAGGCAGGAAAAAGTTTTGGGTAGACTAATGGGACTCAAGGCTGATAAATCCCCAGGGCCTGATGGTCTGCACCCCGGGGGGGTTAAGGAGGTGGCTCTGGAAATTGTGGACGCATTAGTGATTATTTTCCAATGTTCTATAGATTCCGGGTCAGTTCCTGTGGATTGGAGGGTAGCTAATGTTATCCCACTTTTCAAGAAAGGAGGGAGAGAGAAAACGGGAAATTATAGACCAGTTAGTCTGACATCAGTGGTGGGGAAGATGCTGGAGTCAATTATAAAAGATGAAATTGCGGAGCATTTGGATCGTAGTAACAGGATCGTTCCGAGTCAGCATGGATTTACGAAGGGGAAATCGTGCTTGACTAATCTACTGGAATTTTTTGAGGATGTAACTAGGAAAATTGACAGGGGAGAGCCGGTGGATGTGGTGTACCTCGACTTTCAGAAAGCCTTCGACAAGGTCCCACATAGGAGATTGGTGGGCAAAATTAGAACACATGGTATTGGAGGTAGGGTACTGACATGGATAGAAAGTTGGTTGACAGACAGAAAGCAAAGAGTGGGGATAAATGGGTCCCTTTCAGAATGGCAGGCAGTGACTAGTGGGGTACCGCAAGGCTCGGTGTTGGGACCGCAGCTATTTACAATATACATCAATGACTGGGATGAAGGGATTAAAAGTACCATTAGCAAATTTGCCGATGATACAAAGCTAGGTGGCAGTATGAACTGTGAGGAAGATGCTATGAGGTTGCAGGGTGACTTGGACAGGTTGTGTGAGTGGGCGGATGCATGGCAGATGCAGTTTAATGTGGATAAGTGTGAGGTTATCCACTTTGGTGGTAAGAATAGGAAGGCAGATTATTATTTGAATGGTGTCAAGTTAGGAAAAGGGGATGTACAACGTGATCTGGGTGTCTTAGTGTATCAGTCCCTGAAAGGAAGCATGCAGGTACAGCGGGCAGTGAAGAAAGCCAATGGAATGTTGGCCTTCATAACAAGAGGAGTTGAGTATAGGAGCAAAGAGGTCCTTCTGCAGTTGTACAAGGCCCTAGTGAGACCGCACCTGGAGTACTGTGTGCAGTTTTGGTCTCCAAATTTGAGGAAGGATATTCTTGCTATTGAGGGCGTGCAGCGTAAGTTTACTAGGTTAATTCCCGGAATGGCGGGACTGTCATATGTTGAAAGACTGGAGCGACGAGGTTTGTATACACTGGAATTTAGAAGGATGAGAGGGGATCTTATCGAAACGTATAAGATTATTAAGGGGTTGGACATGTTAGAGGCAGGAAACATGTTCCCTGTGTTGGGGGAGTCCAGAACCAGGGGCAACAGTTTAAGAATAAGGGGTAGGCCATTTAGAACAGAGATGAGGAAAAACTTTTTTAGTCAGAGAGTTGTGAATCTGTGGAATTCTCTGCCTCAGAGGGCAGTGGAGGCCAATTCTCTGAATACATTCAAGAGAGAGCTAGATAGAGCTCTTAAGGATAGCGGAGTCAGGGGGTATGGGGAGAAAGCAGGAACGGGGTATTGATTGAGAATGATCAGCCATGATCACATTGAATGGCGGTGCTGACTCGAAGGGCCGAATGGCCTACTCCTGCACCTATTGTCTATTGTCTATTGTCTATTGTCTCCCTCCCTCCCTCCCTGCTTCCCTCCTCTCTCCCTCCTCCCCTCCCCTCCCCTCCCCATTCCCCTCCCTCCACCCCCTCCCACCTCCCTCCACCCCTTCCCTTCCCTCTCCCCTCCCCCTCCTCCCATTCCCCTCCCCCTCCCCCTCCCCCTCCCCTTCCCCTCCGCCCATTCCATCTCCCTCAACCCCCTTATCCATCCTCCTCCCCCCCCTCCCTCCCTCCCACCCTCCCTCGCTCCCTAGGAGATAGATTTAAACGTTAAAATGTGAATAACTTTAAAAATATAACACCGATTTCAAGAAACTTCTTCCATTAGCACCAAAGGGACGACGGTGCGTAAGATGGGCTCAAAGTTGTTGCGCTATCGTGTACCGTCTTGGCTGTAGTTCAGGAACAAACAAACAAACAAACTAGAGTTTTAGTATATAGATGTCAATGTATGCTGTACAATCTTAGTTGCACAAAGTGCACAGAGGTCTGGTGTTGAGGTAGGATGGGTGGTTAGAGTTGTGCAAGGTGGTTCAGGAGTTTGATGATCGATGGGAAGAAGCCTTTCTTGAACCTGGAGGTAAGGGTTCTCAGGCTCCTGAACCTTCGTGATGGTAACAGAAAGATGATAGTGTAGCCAGGGCGTTGTAGATTTCGATGACATCGGCTGCCTTCTTGAGGCATTGTCGGTTCCTGTTGATCCCTTCAACAGCGGTCTTTGTTTCTCCATCACCCCATGGTGGAGAAACGAAGAACTGCAGATGCTGGCTTATACCAAAGATAGACACAAAGTGTCTATGGACAGCATAGATGGGTCACCGTCCAGGGGCGGCATGCACGGTGGAGCAGCGGTAGAGCTACTGCCTTACAGCGCCTGAGACCCGGGTTCGATCCTGACTAAGGGTGCTTGTCTGTATGGAGTTTGTACGCCCTCCCCGTGTTCAGAGTGGGTTTTCTCCGGGATCTTCTGTTTCCCCCCACATTCCAAAGACAGACAGAATTGTAGGTTAATTGGCTTGGTATAAATGCATAAATGTACAATTGTCCCTAGCGTGTGTGGTGTAGCATTAATGTATGGGGAACGCTGGTCGGTGCAGACCCGGCGGGCCAAAGGGCCTGCTTCTGCACTGTATCTCTAAACTAAACTAAACTAAACTAAACTAAACTAAACTAAACTAAACTAAACTAAACTAAAGTAAACAAACATAGAAACATAGAAAATAGGTGCAGCAGGAGGCCATTCGGCCCTTCGAGCCAGCACCGCCATTCATTGTGATCATGGCTGATCGTCCCCAATCAATAACCCGTGCCTGCCTTCTCCCCATATCCCTTGATTCCACTACTAGCCCCTAGATCTCTATCTAACTCTCTCTTAAATCCATCCAGTGATTTGGCTTCCACTGCCCTCTGCGGCAGAGAATTCCACGAATTCACAACTCTCTGATTGAAATAGTTTTTTCCTCACCTCAGTTTTAAATGGCCTCCCCTTTATTCTTAGACTGTGGCCCGCTGTGGTTCTGGACTCGCCCAACATTGGGAACATTTTTCCTGCATCTAGATTGTCCAGTCCTTTTATAATTGTATATGTTTCTATAAGATCCCCTCTCATCCTTCTAAACTCCAGTGAATACAAGCTTAGTCTTTTCAATCTTTCCTCGTATGACAGTCCCGCCATCCCAGGGATCAATCTCGTGAACCTCCACTGCACTGCCTCAATTACAAGGATGTCCTTCCTCAAATTAGGAGACCAAAACTGTACATAATACTCCAGATGTGATCTTACCAGGGCCCTGTACAACTGCAGAAGAACCTCTTTACTCCTATACTGGTTTACCCCAAAGTGCTGGAGTAAACCAGCGTGTCAGGCAGCATCTCTGGAGAAAAGGGACAGGTGATGATTTGGGTTGGGACCCCTCTTCAGGCTGAAAGTAGGGGGTGGTGGGGTGGGGGGAGGAGCTGGATAAACCACAGCTGGCAACAGATGACCTCAGGCAGGGTGGTGCTCTGGTAGGCCAGTTGTTGGACCAGTGAAGGTGTGATATGGAGTGGCTATGGTAAACCACTTTCTGCAGTCTCCTTGCTTCTTGGCTATTTGAGGTATCGGACCAGGCTGTGGTCCACTTGCTGGCCTGCAGCTAAGTTTAGCTTCCTTTGTGTTTAACACATTGAAATGCGTCAATGTAGAGCAGTGGCACCACTCCTTTTAAACCTGCGCCGCCTGTCAGTTCCTGGATTCTAGTCTCAGATAAATGGACTGAACTTCACCTGCAGCCCCCATCCTGTTTCCACACCATCCCTGTTTATTTTCACCCAGAATCATAGAGTCACAGAGTCACACAGCGTGGAAACAGGCCCTTCAGCTCAACTTGCCTACATTGACCAACATGTCCCACCAGCCTGTGTTTACCCATATCAGTCTAAACCTGCCCTATCCATGTATCTGTCTAAATGTTTCTTAAATTTAACGATGGTCCCTGCCTCAACTACTTCCTCTGGCTGCTCGTTCCATACACCCACCACCATTTGCGTGAAAAAGTTACCCCTTAGATTCTTATGATTTTTTTGTCCCCTTAACCCTAAATCTATGTTCTCTGGTTCTTGATTCCCCTACTTTGGGCAAGAGACTCTGTGCCTACCCGATCTATTCCTCTCATGATTTTACACACCTCCATAAGATCACCCCTCATCCTCCTGCGCTCCAAGGAACAGAGTCCCAGTCTGTTCAACCTCTCCCTGTATCTCCACAGATTCCTGTTAAATCATTTCCCCTTCACCATAAACCTGTGTCCTCCGGTTCTTGATTCCGATTCACCTTGCGAGCATGCTGAAGAGGTACCAACTGCTACAAATCTGAGGGCAGTCTTTCGAGCTCTGAACTCACATCCACAGGGAACCGATTTGCGAACGTCGAAATTTATTTCACTTAGGTCCACTAACAGCTGCCAGAGTGAAGAGACTGGGTTTCAACCCAATTCCCAGTGGGAACAGGGATAGCACTCTAAAACATCTCACCAGAAAACCCCCATCACTCTGTACGTACACCATATAAAAATATTATTCATTTTTATCGCCCCCCACCTCCGCACATAGTTTTATTAATAACAGGCGTCGCTACAGGACCCACGGCCCAAAAGTAAAATACTGTGTGGGCAGATTGATGGGGTGAAAATACCTTCTTCCCTTAATAGTGATATCCATTTTAGACATAATTTGGAGCGTTTCATTAGTGGCCCAGTTTGCTCCCTGTGGACTTATTTATATCATTAGGCCACATGTGACACAAGGGAAGGACAAGGCACTTCAGGCAGTCTAAGCAAGAGCTGGTGGAAATTAACCCTTCAGGCACCAGTCACACTATTATTCATGTTTGCGTGACAGGGGAGAGATCTTTACTCGTTAACGAGGAGCTTGCAAGCACAGGTCCGCCACCGATTTTCTGGCATCCTACCCTTGGTTCCAGAGCCTTGCTGGATTATCCGTTTTGCCGGTCGGCCTCCGAGAGGGGTCCAAAAGATATCGGCCCACAAATTTGGCTATGGGGACTGATATGCTGGCTTCGGCCGGGCCGGAGGTCGGGGAAGTTCCAATCGCCAGAAGGAGTCAAATTTGATCGTACGTGCTAAAGTATCCCCGTTGCAATAGTCCGGGGACACTGCAAGCTGAAGATAAGGCCGCGGGGGATCAGACTCAAGACGACCAAATTGATGAGCCAAGGGCGCACGAATCTGAGGAGTGGACGATGCGAAAACAGAATCGAGATGATGAACTGGTGGAACTGGACACGTGCTAGATCAGAGTCCAGCACCAGTACAGACTGAGGCAGTGGACAGACTAAAACATCAGGGAAGACCACCAGAGAGATACAAGGTCTATCAGATAGAAACATAGAAAATAGGTGCAGGAGTAGGCCATTCGGCCCTTCGAGCCTGCACCGCCATTCAATATGATCATGGCTGATCATCCAGCTCAGTAACCTGTACCTGCCTTCTCTCCATATCCCCTGATCCCTTTAACCACAAGGGCCACATCTAACTCCCTCTTAAATATAGCCAATGAACTGGCCTCAACTACCTTCTGTGGCAGAGAATTCCACAGACTCACCACTCTCTGTGTGAAGAAATGTTTTCTCATCTCGGTCCTAAAAGACTTCCCCCTTATCCTTAAGCTGTGACCCCTGGTTCTGGACTTCCCCAACATCGGGAACAATCTTCCCGCATCTAGCCTCTCCAACCCCTTAAGAATTTTATATGTTTCAATAAGATCCCCCCTTAGTCTTCTAAATTCCAGCGAGTATAAGCCTAGTCTATCCAGTCTTTCTTCATATGAAAGTCCTGCCATCCCAGGGATGTATTGACATGTGAAAATGATGCGTTATCGCTGTAACAAATGCCCTATCATAAATAGTGTTCATAAGGCCATAAGGAATAGGAGTAGAATTAGGCCATTCGGCCCACAACATGTCTACTCTGCCATTCAATCATGGCTGATCTAACTCTCTTTCCTCACCCCATTCTCCTGCCTTCTCCCCATGACCTCTGACACCCGTACTAATCAAAAATCTATCTATATCTGCCTTAAAAATATCCACTGATTTGGCCTCCACAGCCTTCTGTGGCAAAGAATTCCACAGATTCACCACCCTTTGACTAAAGAAAATTCTCCTCATCACCTTCCTAAAAGAACGGCCTTTAATTCTAAGGTTATGACCTCGATTCGGAATGTTCAGTGGAAATGTGATGATGCAGATATCCTTTTTTGTTTGATAAGGGAGGGACGTCATGGTAACTGACGCCATGTTTAAACTTATCACATGTTGCTATGAGCCGGAAAGGTCAGAGGACACATGTTGCCAGGATGTAAAGGAATAGCGGACACACTAACCAAAGCGTTTATGTTCAGTGTCCTTACCACATTCGGATCCAGGCGAGGATCTGACATTAGGGGGCAAATTCAATCCGCCGATCGGCCACGGAAGTCCAGACGAGGTCAACATAACCCATATAAAATTCTTAAGGGATTGGACAGTCTAGATGCAGGAAAAATGTTCCTGATGCTGGGGAAGTCCAGGACCAGGGGGTCGCAGTTTAAGAATAAGGGGTAGGCCATTTAGAACTGAGATGAGGAAAATCTTTTTCAGTCAGAGAGTTGTGAATCTGTGGCATTCTCTTCAGAAGGCAGTGGAGGCCAATTCTCCGAATGCATTCAAGAGAGAGCTAGATAGAGCTCTTAAGGATAGCGGAGTCAGGGGGTATGGGGAGAAGGCAGGACCGGGGTACTGACTGAGAATGATCAGCCATGATCACATTGAATGGCGGTGCTGGCTCGAAGGGTTATGAGTGGCGCCTGTTCCAGCCGAGCCCCAGGCTGCTGCGGGGCCTCCAGCCATCGCCTTCCCGTGGATGCGCGGATAGACCTGCGAAGCTATTGAGGGCGTGCAGCGTAGGTTTACTCGGTTAATTCCCGGAATGGCGGGACTGTCGTATGTTGAAAGACTGGAGCGACGAGGCTTGTATACACTGGAATTTAGAAGGATGAGAGGAGATCTTATCGGAACTTATAAGATTATTAAGGGGTTGGACACGTTAGAGGCAGGAAACATGTTCCCAATGTTGGGGGAGTCCAGAACAAGGGGCCAGAGTTTAAGAATAAGGGGTAGGCCATTTAGAACTGAGATGAGGAAAAACCTTTTCAGTCAGAGAGTTGTGAATCTGTGGAATTCTCTGCCTCAGAAGGCAGTGGAAGCCAATTCTCTGAATGCATTCAAGAGAGAGCTGGATAGAGCTCTTAAGGATATGGGAGTCAGGGGGTGTGGGGAGAAGGCAGGAACGGGGTACTGATTGAGAATGATCAGCCATGATCACATTGAATGGCGGTGCTGACTCGAAGGGCCGAGTGGCCTCCTCCTGCACCTATTGTCTATTGTCTATTGTCTATTGAGTTACTCCAGCTTTTTGTGTCTATCTTTGGTTTAAACCAGCATCTACAGTTCCTTCCTACACATCGGACCTAAATGGTCTGTCACTTCTCCTAAGACTTTGCCTCCCAGTTCTAGACTCTCGTTAGTCACTTAACCTTGGCTGTATCAATTCCTCTCAAAATGATGCAGAATCTCCAAAAGCTGGCACAATGTTTCAGAACCATGAGGAACAAGTCTGGATTCTAGCAGGACAACTATCAGTACTATTAAGAAGGACAGCGTTTTGTGTTATTGTTCTCCCTCGTTGACGTTATCTCTTTGAGTTGCAAATAGAACAGCGTTTTGGCAAGTGAAAATGGAAAGTGATGGAAATACTCAGAAGGTCAGGCAATTGTATGCAGAGGGAAACAATTAATATTTCAGATTGAAGAACTTTCATCACTCATTACTGCAGACAGAAGCTGATTCTGCCCTCTGACTTCTCTCCTCTCCTTTGCGCTCGGTCAAAAACAGGGCATAGAAGAGTAGGGGCAGCACGGTGGTGCAGCGCGAGTGGTCTCGGTGGGCCGAAGGGCCTCTTTCCACATTGTATCTCTAAACTAAAGAGTACGCACAGGAACAGGCCAATCAGCGCACAATTATTTACTTAAGTTTACAGATACAGAGTGGTAACAGGCCCTTCGGCCCACCAAGTCCCTGCTGATCAACGAGCAACCCGTACACTAGTTACATGCTACACACCAGTGACAATTTACAGACGCCAATTAACCTACAAACCTGCACGTCTTTGGAACGTGCAAGGAAACCGGAGCACCCGGAGAAAACCCACGCGGTCGGAAAGAGAAGGTAAAACTCCGTACAGACAGCACCCGTAGTCAGGATCAAACGTGGGCATCTGACACAGTAAGGTAGCAACTCTACCCACTTAGCTCAATCCCCACAGGTGTTGAGGTGTGGCATTGACACAAAGAAGATTGAAGAGGTACTGGTACATCTGAGCGGCCTCATTTGACACGGAGCTTGACTGAGATTGCCTCTGTTGTGGATTCTCTGTTGAGATCATGGCTTCAATGTCAAGATGAAGCCAAACTAAGATGGATGCAAATTTCTATCGCCACCCAAATGTAAGTAGCATGCCCCATAGTTCTTCCCAGGTGAAGATGTCAAAGACTTTTATGAGGTTTAAGAAACATTCGGATAGGTACATGGATAGGACAGGTTGAGAGGGATATGGGCCAAATGCAGGCAGGTGGGACTAGTGTAAATGGAACATGTGTAGGAAGGAACTGCAGATGCTGGTTTACACCGGAAGATAGACACAAAATGCTGGAGTAACTCAGCAAGACAGGTAGCATCTCTGGAGAGGAGTGGGTGACGTTTCAGGTCGAGACCCTTCTTCAGACATGTTGGCCGGTGTGGGCAAGTTGGGCCGAAGGGCCTGTTTCCACACTAAGACTGTGACTCTATCTAAGAAGCCAAGGTTGCTAGTTGGTGCTATCTGTGCATTTCTATTGAAGATGTCACATAATTAAGGTCACGTCTCCTGTGCCTCTTAAGATGGATAGAATTCTTATTGGGATTCTGCGGTTGATCAAGGAAGCACTAGTCCCACTGGCCAGTAAAACACAGTGCAAAACTTTCTTAAATGAAAGAAAACTACATGTATGTAAACCTTCGGAGCAGTTGGTACCATTCCTTGCCACTGACGGTATCATTCTGTGTGGATAAACATCCTTAATCAATAACTAAAGTTTCAAATGTGTTCACAATCTTAGCTTATGCATTACTTAGCATTCAATATACAAGAGTAAAATGCATATGGTTCGACAGAACACTAAGGAATTAAATTAGCCTTTAAGGGCAGAGAAATTGAACACTTCCCAACACTGAGCTCAACTACGAATTATGGACAGCTCTAAGAACTTCAGGGTTTTTTGCACTAATATTGGTAATTTAATCAATTGAATTTCTGGTTATTATATATTATCTCTGTTCATTAGTTCATAAGTGACAAGAGCAGAATAAGGCCATTTGGCCCATCGTCCACTCTGCCGTTCAATAATTGGCTGATCTATCTCTAACTCTCAACGCCATTCTCCTGCCCTCTCCCCATAACCCCTGATACCCGTACTAATCAAGAATCTATCTATATCTGCCTTAAAAATACCCATTGACGGCCTCCACAGCCTTCTGCAGCAGTGAATTCCACAGACTCACCGCCCATTTTGCAGACCTGTTCTGTTTCTGCAAGTAAGGATCTTATCGCTTCATTTTCGGTACATATAACAATTAAACTCTTGACTCTTAAAATTGGGCTGCGGCTGTTTTGAGGCACAATCCAGGTTTAGTGTTCAGCTAAGGAGCTATGACCTTGGGAATCATAAGATCATAAGGCATAAGAGCAGAATTAGGCCATTCAGCCCATCGAGTCTGCTGCGCCATTCGATCATGGCTGATCTACTTTTCCCTCTCAACCCCATTCTCCTGCCTTCCCCTCGTAACCTCTGACACCCTTAACAATCAAACACCTATCAATCTCCGCTTTAAAAATACCCAATGATTTGGCTTCCACAGCCATCTGTGGCAATGAATTCCATAGATTCACCATCCTCTGGCTAATGAATTTTCTCCACATCCTCATCGTCATGTTGTCTCTTTTTATTGTGAGGCTGTGCCCTTGGGGCCTAGACTAGTCCATGGGGGTGGCACAGTGGAGCAGTGGTGGAGCTACTGCCTCACGCCCCCATAACCCGGCTTCGATTCTGACCTTGGGTGATGCCCGTGCGGAGTTTGTACGTTCTCCCTGTGACCGCGTGGGTTTCCTCCGGGTGCTCTGGTTTCCTCCTGCATTCCAAGACACGTAGGCTTGTAGGTTCATTGGCTTCTGTAAGTTGCCCCTAGTGTGTCGGATACAAAAGTGGAATGACCTGCAACTAGCTTGCGGGTGGTCAATGGCCAGAGATAGACACAAAATGCTGTAGTAACTCAGGCAGCATCTCTGGAGACAAAGGATGGGTGACCTTTTGGGTCCAGACGCTTTTTGGACTCGGTGGGCCGAAGAGCCTGTTTTTGCACTGTGTCTCTAAACTAAACTAAAAACTCGCCCACTACCGGGAACATCCTCTCAACATCCACTCTATCTCAGCCTTTCATTGAATGCTATTGAGGGCGTGCAGCGTATGTTTACTAGGTTAATTCCCAGAATGGCGGGACTATCATATGTTGAAAGACTGGAGCGACTAGGCTTGTATACACTGGAATTTAGAAGGATGAGAGGGGATCTTATCGAAACGTATAAGACTATTAAGGGGTTGGACACGTTAGAGGCAGGAAACATGTTCCCAATGTTGGGGGAGTCCAGAACCAGGGGCCACAGTTTAAGAATAAGGGGTAGCCCATTTAGAACGGAGATGAGGAAAAATGTTTTCAGTCAGAGAGTTGTGAATCTGTGGAATTCTCTGCCTCAGAAGGCAGTGGAGGCCAATTCTCTAAATGCATTCAAGAGAGAGAGCTAGGTAGAGCTTTTAAGGATAGCGGAGTCAGGGGGTATGGGGTGAAGGCAGGAACGGGGTACTGATTGAGAATGATCAGCCATGATCACATTGAATGGCGGTGCTGGCTCGCAGGGCCGAATGGCCTACTCCTGCACCTATTGTCTATTGTCTATTGCTGCTTCATTTTCCTCATACCACCAGTGGTGCCTATTGCCAATGCCCATTTTGCAGCCAAACCCCATATCTGAGGAAGGATGTGCTGGCACCGGAGAGGATCCTGAGGAGGTTTACGACAATGATCCCAGAAATGAGTGGGTTGAATTACGATGAGCGTTTGACTGCACTGGGCCTGTACCCGCTGGAGTTTAGAAGGATGAGGGGGGGACATCTTTGAAACTTACCCAACAGTGAATGGCCTGGATCGAGTGGATGTGGAGAGGATGTTTCCACTAGTGGGAGAGTCTAGGACCAGAGGCCACAGCCTCAGAATTAAAGGACGTCCTTTTGGGAAGGAGATGAGGAGGAATTTCTTTTGTCAGAGGGTGGTGAATCTGTGGAATTAATTGCCACAGAAGGCTGTGGAGGCCAAGTCAATGGATATTTTTAAGGGAGGGATTGATGGATTCTTGATTAGCACGGGTGTCGGGGGTTATGAGGAGAAGGCAGGAGAATGGGGTTAGGAAGGAGAGATAGATCAACCATGTGGTATAAGAAAATAACTGCAGATGCTGGTACAAATCGATTTATTCACAAAATGCTGGAGTAACTCAGCAGGTCTGAAGAAGGGTCTCGACCCGAAACGTCACCCATTCCTTCTCTCCCGAGATGCTGCCTGACCTGCTGAGTTACTCCAGCATTTTGTGAATAAATCGGTAGATCAACCATGATTGAATGGCGGAGTAGACGATGGGCCGAATGGCCTTATTCTGCTCCGAGTACTTATGAACTTATGAGCTTATGAGAACTTCTGCAGGCAGGTTGTTCCCCAAGCGACCTTGAGGTCACCGAACATGGATGATTGCTTTCCTGCCTCACTCAACGGGCCAATGAAAGACTTTATTCTACGTATTCAATGCTCTCCCAGCGAGGTGAATCCCCGGTTTTTGCATGCCCCTGCATTTCTCTGTTTAAGTTCCAGGTAACTGACACTTTGTACCTATTCCTTTCATTTCTCCCGAGTGTCAAACAAGCTGAGATGCAAAGAGCTCTCAGTCCACATCTCTGAGGAGTGCCCAGGTAAAGGATTGGATTTAACAATGTGCCGGGACTACAAGATCCAATAGCCATTCTCCTCATGAAAATATATATATTATTCATACACTTGAGTATTTTATGCAAATGCCTCGTAATTGCTTTCATGAACTAAAGACAACCAACCTGATGCCACAACAGGGGGTTGAGGGACAGTTACCTCAGAGGCCTGAATTATAGTTAGAATGGATCAATTATTCCAAGAAAATTCCTTTTATGTTATCCTCAATTAAGTTTGCTCTGAAATTCTTCCTCTCTGCTACTTTAAATTGTGTAGATGTCAGTAATGCAGATCAAAGAAAATATGCTGCATTCGGCAAATGATAGATAACAGCATTTTAAATAATAAATTGTCACTATGAAGATAATCTGAGAGTCTGCAATCAAGATTTATCAGTGGAGTTCAGTAACACTATAAAGTTATGTGTCAATGGGGAGAGGAAGATGAAATCCTATAATGTATATTTTAAAGAGTTTACTGAAACTTTAAAGCGTGCAAAATAAATATGCAAATTAAAATGTTACTCTAGGTAGCATATACAGTTTACAATTTCTGTCTAAAGTAAAGTTTCTCAGAAACGCTCTGCTTATATATTGAGTACATTACTCTCACTGGCTAAGATTGAGATGAGCAAGTAATTTGTTTTTAAATGGGCTTGGTCTTTTGTCAAAGTAATAGAGTTAGGGATTTCACAAAAGACACGGGCACATTGGTTTCTAATACAACCACAGTGCAAACAGAGCTGGGAAACATCCAAAGACAGGTCTAAGCAAAGGGCCCGAATGCATCTTGTATTGTTGATCAACTTCCGACTCTGTCCAGCGATCCAAATGTCCATAACTCAACTTGAACCCTGTCACTTCTGACAGGTACCAATGAGAAACCAATCCCGATATAGGTTAACAATGAGATTCCGGGCGAACCAGTCTTGGAAACAAAAATTCTATCTCGCAACAAGAAAATTGAAAGCTTAATGATAAAACGAGAGTGTTATTGAAGGAGAACAGGCCTGGAAACAAAGACATGCCGACTGAAAATGTTTTAACTGCAAGTTTGTCGGCAATGTCAAAAAGTAAAGGAAAATGCAGATGCTGGGCGGCAGAAAGGCGACGAGTCTACATCGTGGCTGGCCCAGAACTCATTGAGGTGGAGGCGGAGGGATACAAAGGTAAGGCCCCTGTTGAGGAGCGGCTCTGAAGAAGAGTCTCGACCCGAAATGTCGCCCAGTCTGAAGAAGGGCCTCGACCCGAAACATCATCGGTCTACGTTCTCCAGAGATTTTGCTTGACCTGCTGCCTGACCATTGAAAGTGTAGGCCGAGACATCACACCTGATGCAAAAGTTATGGTCTACTAGTCAGCAGGGATCGCTTCCCTCCTAGTTACTGCGAACTGAACTACCTACACCAGACTCCTTTAGTTTAGTTTAATTTAGTTTAGAGGTACAGCGTGGAAACAGGCCCTTCGGCCACCAAGTCCACGCCGAACATGATCACCCGTATACTAGTTCTATCCTACACACTATTTACAGAAGTCAATTAACCTACAAACCTACTGGACTTTGGAGTGTGGTAGGAAACCGGAGCACCCAGAAAAACCCCCATGTGGTCACAGGGAGAATGTGCAAACTCTGCGCAGACAGAACTCATAGTCAGGATTGAACTTGGGTGTCTGTCAAGTCAAGTCAATTTTATTTGTATAGCACATTTAAAAACAACCCACGTTGACCAAAGTGCTGTACATCAGTTCAGGTACTAAGAAACGAACATACAATGGCACACAAACATAACAGCACATACATAAACAGTTCACAGCGCCCCCTCAGAGGGCCTCAAACGCTAGGGAGTAGAAATAGGTTTTGAGCCTGGACTTAAAGGAGTCGATGGAGGGGGCAGTTCTGATGGGGAGAGGGATGCTGTTCCACAGTCTAGGACCTGCAACCGCAAAAGCGCGGTCACCCCTGAGCTTAAGCCTAGACCGTGATGATAGTCAGTAGCCCCAAGTCGGCCGACCTGAGGGGCCTGGAGATAGAGTAGTGGGTTAGAAGATTTTTGATATGGGGGGTGGGGGCAAGCCCGTTTAGGGCTTTGTATGTGGATAGGAGGAGCTTGAAGTTGATTCTGTACCGTACAGGGAGCCAGTGGAGAGAGGCCAGAATCGGGGTGATGTGGTCCCTTTTACGGGTACCCGTCAGGAGTCTCGCTGCGGCGTTTTGGACCAATTGCAGGCGGGACAGGGATGATTGGCTGATCCCAGTGTATAGTGAGTTGCACTTGTCCAGGCGGGGAGGAAATGAATGCGTGAATGATTTTTTCAATGTCGTCAAATTGGAGGAATGGTTTGATTTTAGCTATGGTACGAAGCTGGCTTTTACCACAGCGTTGACTTGCTTGTCAAATTTTAATGCAGAGTCAAATATCACGCCAAGGTTTTTGACATGCGGTTTGACTAGGGAGGATAGGCTTCCAAGGCTGCCTGTTATCGTTTTGATGGAGTCGGGGGTGCTGAATAGGACTGTAAGGCAGCAACTCTACCGCTGCGCCACAGTGCTGCACCTCAGTACACCGAAAATGTACCACTCAAGCTGTATCTGCAAAATCACCTAACTTCATTGGATGGAACCGAGACCCAGTCTCAGCATCCTCTCTCAGGCCTAAGTTCACAGGATGAAGGCACTTCATGTTGAAGCATCCAACCTAGGCTGCTCTTTGTGTGGTAGTCTCAGAAGTGGATCTGTAATCACGTATTACAATCACTCCACTGGCTTAACTGTACTCTGTAAATGGCTCGATTATAATCACGTATTGTCTTTCCGCTGACTGGTCGACACGCAACAAAAGCTTTTCACTGTACCTCGGTACACGTGACAATAAACTAGACTCGAACTCAAACTCATTGCTGAGTTGAAGGTATTTGCAACACCTAATATGAGCTTCCCAAAACAGACACCTTATTTGGAGCAGACGAGAAAGGTCCCAACCCGAAACATCGCCTATTTACGTTCTCCAAGGACGCTGCCTGACCCGCTGAGTTATTCCAGCACTTTGTGTCGGTTATTTTTTCCTTACTTGGAGTAGAGTTCTGGGAAGATGTTACTTGGCTGATGGAGGACTAAGTTCATAAATTCATAAGTTCATGAGTTCTAGGAGTAGAATTAGCCCAATTGGCCCATCAAGTCTACTCCGCCATTCAATCATGTTTGACCTATAAATGCAAGAAAGTGATCACTGTCTGCTTGAAAATATGCAACATCCTCACTGATTCTTAGGAATAAGGGTTCCTGCCCAAAACGTCGCCTATCCATGTCCTCCAAAGATATTGCCTGACCCGCTGAATACCTCCAGCACTTTGTGTTTTTTTTTCTCTTGGTAAAGCAGCATCTGCAGTTCATTATATCTCCTTGGGAATATCTAATCCATGGTCACTCGAAGTGAAGAGGCAACTTTGAGGTTCGTACTATATCCTGAAGTCCACGTGTCAGGAGTACAGGGAAAGAAAATGGGCCTGTACTCGCTGGAGTTTAGAAGGATGAAGGGGGAACCGCATTGAAACTTACCGAATAGTGAAAGGCTTGGACAGAATGGATATGGAGAGGATTTTTCCACTCGTGGGAGAGTCTAGAACCAGAGGTTATAGCCTCAGAATGAAAGGACGTTCCAATAGACAATAGACAATAGACAATAGGTGCAGGAGTAGGCCATTTGGCCCTTCGAGCCAGCACCACTATTCAATGTGTTCATGGCTGATCATTCTCAATCAGTACCCTGTTCTTGCCTTCTCCCCATACCCCCTGACTCCACTATCCTTAAGAGCTCTATCTAGTTCTCTCTTGAATACATTCAGAGACTTGGCCTCCACTGCCTGTGAATTCCACAGATTTACAACTCTCTGACTGAAAAGGTTTTTCCTCATCTCCGTTCTAAATGGCCTACCCCTTATTCTTAAACTGTGGCCCCTGGTTCTGGACTCCCCCAACATTGGGAACAGGTTTCCTGCCTCTAACATGTCCAACCCCTTAATAATCTTATATGTTTCGATAAGATCCCCTCTCATCCTTCTAAATTCCAGTGTATACAAGCCTAGCCGCTCCAGTCTTTCAACATCTGACAGTCCCGCTATTCCGGGAATTAACTTAGTAAACCTATGCTGCATGCCCTCAATAGCACGAATATCCTTCCTCAAATTTGGAGACCAAAACTGCACACATTACTCCAGGTGCGGTCTCACTAGGGCCCTATACAACTGCAGAAGGACCTCTTTGCTCCTATACTCAACTCCTCTTGTTATGAAGGCCAACATTCCATTGGCTTTCTTCACTGCCTGCTGCATGCTTCGTTTCAGTGACTGATGCACTAGGACACCAAGATCTCGTTGTACGTCCCCTTTTCCTAACTTGACACCATTCAGATAATAATCTGCCTTCTTATTCTTACCACCAAAGTGGATAACCTCACACTTATCCACATTAAACTGCATCTGCAGTTCCTTTAGGAAGATGAGGAGAATTTCTTTAGTCAGAGGGCAGTGAATCTGTGGAATTCATTGGCACACAGGCTCAATATCTTAGGTTCATAAATGATGGGAGTAGAATCTATAGGGGCTAGTCTATCTTCCCCTCTCAATCCCATTCTCCTGCCTTCTCTAAATGACCCCTGCAACCTGTACTAATCTATCTCAATACCCATTGACTTGGCCTCCACAGCCTCCAAGTTAGAATATTTATTTCAAAGCCACAGCGTGTGCTGAAAATAAACTAAAGAGTGAAAGGTATAATGTATAATGAGAAAGAGATGAAAGAGGCAGCAGGAAAAGTTTGAAAATGTCTTGATAGTTTAAAATCCCTGGCAATAATTTAAATAAATATTTAAAATAAATAATTATATTTGGGGCGGTTCAGGATACAGTAGCTGCCTTACAGCGCCAGAGCCCAGGCTTCGATCCTGACTACTGGTGCTGCCTGTACGGAGTTTGTACGTTCTCCCCGGGACCAAGTGGGCTTCCTCCGGGTGCTCAGGTTTCTTCCCACACTCCAAAGGCGTACAGGTTTGTTGGCCGATTGGATTCGGTAGAAATTGTAAATTGTACCCAGTGTGTGGGATAGTACAAGTGTACGGGGAGATCGCCGGTCGGCGCGGACTTGCTGGGCTGAGGGGCCTGTTTCCACGCTGTGTCTCTAAACTAAAACTAAGATAAGGAAGGAATGAGACTCCACAGCTGCAACAGTAAAGTATCCGTGCCAGCAATGCTGCTTGTCTATGATAAAGATATTTGTAAATTGATTAAAATTATTACTTACAAAGTACTAAATTGATTATAATTATTACTTACAAAGCAAGTGATTATTTAAAAATTTAGTTCATAAGTTCATAATTGATAGGAGCATAATTAGGCCAGTCGGCCCACCAAGTCTACTCTGCCATTCGATCATGACTGATCTAACTTTCCCTCTTAACCACATCCTCCTGCATTCTCCCCATAAACCCTGACACCCCTACCAATCAAGAATCTATCTCTGCCTTAAAAAATATCCATTCACTTCGCTTCCAGAGCCTGTGGGAATGAATTCCACCGATTCACCACCTTTTCATATTCATGATTGAATTCATATCCAATGCAAGATCTTCAGTGAGATACCTCTGAATACTAGGTATCACAAAATGCTGGAGTAACTCAGCGGGTCAGGCAGCATCTCAGGAGAGAAGGAATGGGTAACGTTTCGGGTCGAGACCCTTCTTCGGATCTAGGGTCTCGACCCGAAACGTTACCCATTCCTTCTCTCCTGAGATGCTGCCTGACCCGCTGAGTTACTCCAGCATTTTGCGATACCTTCGGTTTGTACCAGCATCTGCAGTTATTTTCCTACCTCTGAATACTTGTTGATTTTCATGCTTAATGTTGTCCATATGCCGATGGATAGTGTAGTCTGCCTCGCAGGTTAGCAACAGAGAATGGGGAGCAATTGAGACCCTGAGATGAATGCTCTGCTGCAATTGCTATTCTCTGTCCTGCTCTACATTTGCTATTTTCTTGAGATGAAAAGCAACTGGGCTGAAAGGTGAACTCCATTCCCAGATGCTACCTGAGCTGCCGAGCACTTCCAGCATTGTCAGTCTTTATTTCAGATTCCCAGCTTCTGCGGGTTTTCCCTTTCAACTTGACGTGATTGATGAGCGAAGCGTGAACTTTGTCCATTGCAAGTCGAGAGCCAGATGCATTTGATTCTTTCTGTTTTGCTGGGAGGCATTGTGCATTCATTAAGGTGAGGAATGTCAGTGCCGAGGAATAAATCTGGTCTCTACCTTTTCTCGCGATCAGGTTGAGATTCATTTTTTTAAAGATTTTTTTTTATTTGAGAGATACAGCGCGGAAACAGGCCCTTCGGCCCACCGAGTCCGCGCCGCCCAGCGATCCCCGCACACTAACACTATCCTACACACACTAGGGACAATTTTTACATTTGCCCAGTACCTGTACGTCTTTGGAGTGTGGGAGGAAACCGAAGATCTCGGAGAAAACCCACGCGGGTCACGGGGAGAACGTACAAACTCCGTACAGTACAGCACCCGTAGTCAGGATCGAACCTGAGTCTCCGGCGCTGCATTCGCTGTAAGGCAGCAACTCTACAGCTGCGCCACCGTGCCGCCTGTATTCATGATACAGCTCGTTCCACAGTGACTTGGTGAAAAGCCTCCAATCCTACCTCGGAAGGACAATGGTTGCACTATCAGTACAGGTCTTTGCCTTCCAAAGCTAGTTATAGCTATGGTTTCTAGGTTGATTTACTGCTAGTCAATAGCCCCAGCAAGAACCTGCTTCACAAAAGATTCATGTGAACGTTTAGGGTTCAGGGAATGCAGACAGGTCATAGTCATAGAGTCGTAGAGTTATACAACATGGAAACAGGGCCATCGGCCTAACTTACCCAAACCGACCAACAGGTCCCACCTACACTACTCCCACCTGCCTGCGTTTGGCCCATATCCCTCTAAACCTGTCTTATCCACGTACCGGTCTAACTGTATTCTTAACTGTTGTGATAGTACCAGCCTCAACTACCTCCTCTGGCAGCTCGTTCCACATAGCCACCACCATTTGTGCAAAAAATGTTACCCCTCGAGCTCCTATGAAATCTTTCCTCCCTCACCTTAAACCTATTGCTCATGATTCCACCTACTCTGGGCAAAAGGTGAAAAGGTCTTTTGTTGCATGCCATCCAGTCAGCAAAAAGACTGTACATGATTACAATTACAGTCGTCCACAGTGTACAGTTACAGGATAAAGGGAATAACGTTTAGCGCAAGGTAAAATCCAGTAAAGTCCGACAAAAAATAGTTGGAAGGTCTTCAATGAGGTGTTTGGCCTGTCATCAAACCTCGATTGCTAGTTCCCGTCTGATAGACACAAAATGCTGGAGTAACTCAGCGAGACTGGCAGCATCTCTGGATAGAAGGAATGGGTGACTATTGGGGTCGTGACCCTTCTTCAGACTGAGAGTTAGGGGAGAGGGAGACACAGAGATACGGAGGTGCTGGTTCCACGATGTCTCGTTTTCACACCTTACACTTCCTTATCTCTGTGTCTTCCTCTCCCCTGACTCTCAGTCTGAAGAAGGGTCTCGACCCGAAACGTCACCCATTTCTTCCAACCAGAGATGTCGCCTGTCCCGCTGAGCCACTCCAGCATGTTGTGGTCCATCTTCGGTGTAAACCGGCATCTGCAGTTCCTTCCGACACAGTTCTCCTGTGAAGTGACCACGTTGAAGGCGCCACATCAATGCAGAGTGTTGTTGTTGTGATGTTGGATCATTAGGATCGCGTGGACCATTGGCACAGTGCTGTCTCGGAGCACTCAGCTAACATCCTCTCAATTACCTGCTACAAGCTCACATAACTGCCACCATGATTTGCCATCAATCCGGGAGAATCAGCGAAATGTTCCCAGAAACTGCACCAATATTTGAGACAACATCTAATTAAAAACACCTTCATGCGCTCGCACCAAGTGCCTTGAGCTATGTGAGGCAGCTCGGTTGTGCGGAGGAGATCACATGCTACTTTCAGCAGCTACATCAAATGCAGCCTCGCATGTTTTTTGATCGGATGCACACTATTCAGCGGTCTTTAAGGATTGTCTGAAAACATTTGCTTTGTCTTGCAGTTATACCCGCTCGTGTTTCTGTATTAAAAAAGGCACTCTGACAAATGCTGCTCGTGCAGTTGCAGGCACTGACGCCTTTGAAGAACTGTCTCAACCCAGATGCAGTGGAAAATCATTTGTAGCAGAGAGGATTACACGGGTTCCCTGATTAAAACAGTCACATTCATGAGATGTGATCTCTCTCTTTGGAGTGCAGCGTTCACACCTTCACAGGCATTCACTTTTTTTTTTCCCCATGGGTTTTTGGTGTCCCCGTTAACGGCAACATTTACTGTCCAACCCTCATTCCCTGTGAGGAGGTGGTGGTGAACGAACTGGATGGAAAGCAAGTACTCTTTTTGATCAAGGTCCTTAGATCACGAGATCCAGGTCTTCGACCTACTGGTGGTAAAGAGCCAGCAATGTACGCTCAAGTGAAAAGAGAAGGGATTCTGTAATGCCTGCTATATGTCAGATAGATAGATAGATAGATAGATAGATAGATAGATAGATAGATAGATAGATAGATAGATAGATAGATAGATAGATAGATGAATAGATAGATAGATAGATAGATAGATAGATAGATAGATAGATAGATAGATAGATAGATAGATATAGATAGATATAGACAGACAGACAGACAGATAGACAGACAGATAGATAGACAGATAGATAGATAGATAGATAGATAGATAGATAGATAGATAGATAGATAGATAGATAGATAGATAGATAGATAGATAGATAGATAGATAGATAGATAGATAGATAGATAGATAGATAGATAGATAGATAGATAGATAGATAGATAGATAGATAGATAGATAGATAGATAGATAGATAGATCATGGAAACAGGACCTTTGACCCACTGACCTAGGCTGACCATCAACCACCCATTTACACTAATCCTACACCGATCTAATCCAACTTTATTCACTCCAAATTGTTCTCAATTCCACCCGGATTCAACCAATCACCTACACACAACAGGCAATTTCCAGTGGTCAATTAACCTACATTTGTCCTTAGCAAAACACAGACAGTTTTCGCAGTGGGTCAGATTGAATCTAGGCAGGGAATGAACAGGTGACGTATCGGGTCATGGCGAAGAAGGGTCCTGATCTGAAATATCGCCTCTCCAGTAAAGGACACAAAGTGCAGGGGTAACTCAATGGGTCAGTCCGCATCCTTCGAGAAGAGTCCCGACCCGAAACAGCACCTATTCTTTTACTTCAGAGATGCTGCCTAACCCGCAAAGTTACTCCAGCACTCTGTATCTATCTCTGGAGAACATGGTTATGTAATGGTTCTCATTGGGACACTTCTGGTCACCAGTCCATTCTCACCCCAGAAGCTGCCTGACCTGCTGAGATCCTCCATCACTTTGTATTTTGCTCGCGATTCCAGCACCTGCAGTCTCTTGTTATTCCATGTCACCTCTCTTTTCCTTACCTTAGCTGGTTGACACAATGTACGTTCTTCAGACCTCGAGTTCCAAAATATTATCCACATTCTGTTTCATCGTCAGAGAGTAAACTCTGCTCTCTCTAATTTGGGATGGCACGGTGGCGCAGCGGTAGAGTTGCTGCCTGACAGCGCCAGAGACCCAGGTTCGATCCTGGCTGCAGGTGCTTGTCAGTACGGAGTTTGTACGTTCTCCACATGACCTGTGTGACCTTTCGCTGAGAACTTTGGTTTCCTCCCACACTCCAAAGACGTACAGGTTTGTCAGTTAATTGGCTTGGTATAAATGTAAAAAAATTGTCCCGAGTGTAGGATAGTGTTAATGCGCGGTGAAACGTAAAAGATTTGTCCCGAGTGTAGGATAGTGTTAATGCGCGGTGATCAGACTCGGTAGGCTGAAGGGCCTGTTTCCGCGCTGTCTCACTAAACTAAACTAAACTAAACTAAACTAAACTAAACTAAACTAAACTATAAGCCCTCCCGAGATGCTGCCTGACCCGCTGAGTTACTCCAGCATTTTGTGTCTACCTTCGATTTAAACCAGCATCTGCAGTTTTTTTTCCTAAACTAAACTATATTGGTTTTACCAAACCGTGAGGTGCTAGCAATGATTTGGACTATGAATGAGAACAATGTTGGATTAAGTGTCAAATAGTAGCAGAGTATTCAATTCAATGGTGCTTTATTTGTCACCTATGCAACTGCGCAGTGAAATTCTTTTTGCATTTCTTATACATGTGGGAGCCGCCATTATTGGCACCATTATTCAAAGTCCGGTCAGCTCGATGTACTGGAGCAGTTCCCGCAAACTGTCGCCCCTCCCCTCTCCTCTCCTCGCCCGGCCATCTGTGTGTCCCGGGCGCGCCTCCTGCAGCCGACCTTGAAAGCGCTGGAGGCATTACCCCGGTTCACCGTCCTACTGGCCCACTCCTGGCACCCGGCATCTCCAGCTCCCTCCCGGTTACTCCGGCCGACGAATCTTCTAGGCGGGCCCCACTGCCATCAGATACTGGTAAATGATCCAAGGACCATGAAGTCTAGGAGATGCAACTTTCATTGATTAACTTACCAATAGATAAAATATGGTCTTTGATTATTATCAATATTGGTGACCATAAAACTACAGGAGATGCCCAGTTCTTCAGTTTCCACCTCTGGGTCCCCAAAGGGCGAGATAACCACTTATTAGGTGTTTGCGCAGTAATGGATAGCGGAGTCAGGGGGTATGGGGAGAAGGCAGGAACGGGGTACTGATTGGGAATGATCAGCCATGATCACATTGAATGGTGGTGCTGGCTCGAAGGGCCAAATGGCCTACTCCTGCACCTATTGTCAATTGTCTACTGTCTAATCAACCAGAACCAGAATCAGAACCATAAGGGGCCATGCTCACTGTGATAGGTCCCGGCGAGGGTCGAGGTGGCGGTAGAGGGTGGAGAGGGGGGAGCGGGTGGGGGGTTGGAGGGAGAGAGAGGGCGGAGGGAGAGAGGGCGGAGAAAGAGAGAGGGGGAGAGGGGGGGGGGAGAGGTGGAGAAAGAGAGAGAGAGAGAGAGAGAGAGAGAGAGAGAGAGAGAGAGAGAGAGAGAGAGAGAGAGAGAGAGAGAGAGAGAGAGAGAGAGAGAGAGAGAGAGAGAAAGAGAGAGAGAGAGACTGACCATCGGTCACTCGTTCAGATTCGTTCTATGTCGAAACAAAGAACTGCAGATGCTGGTTAAAACCCAAAAGGACACAAAGTGCTGGAGTAACTCAACGGTTCAGGCAGAATCTCTGGAGAACATGGATAGGTGACGTCTAAGAAGGGTCTCTACCTGAAGCATTACCTATCCATGCTCTCCAGAGGTGCAGAGCGAACTGCTGAGTTACTCCAGCATTTTGCGTCCTTTTACACACAACTTCTGTGTTATTCCACTTTCTCATCTTCGTCCTACACATTTCAGAGGCCAATTGACAACCCCGCAGGTTTATGGGATGTTCATAAGTCCATGTTCTGTGAGCAGAATTAGGCCATTCGGCCCATCAAGTCTACTCCGCCATTCAATCATGGTTGATCTATCTTTCCCTCTCAACCCCATTCTCCGGCCTTCTCCCCATAACCCCTGATACCCGTACTAATCTAGAATCTAACACTCTCTGCCTTAAACATATCCACTGACAGCCTCCACAGCTGTCTGCGGCAATGAATTCCACAGATTCGCCACCCTCTGACTAAACTCTCTGACCAGAGGAAACTATGCGGTCACGGGGAGAACATGCAAACTCCACACAGACAGCACCCGAAGTCAGGATCGAACCTGGGTCTCTGGCGCAGTGAAGGAGCAGCTTTATCAGGCGTGTCACGGTGCTGCCCTGTGTTACGTGTTCACTGGACGTTGATGCTGGAAGAATTCTGCTGAAAAAAAGCCTTTCCCATTTCAGTTTAGTTTAGTTTAGAGATATATAGCGCGGAAACAGGCCCTTCGGCCCACTGAGTCCGCGCTGATCAGCGATCCCCGTACTCTAACACTACCCTACGCACACCAGGGACGATTTACAATTATACCAAGCCAATTAGCCCATAAACCTGTACGTCTTTGGAGTGTCGGAGATCTCGGAGAAAACCCACGCAGGTCACGGGGAAAACGTACAAACCCCCGTAGTTGGGATCGAACCCGGATTTCTGTCGCTGTAAGGATGCAGCTCTCCCTCCGCGCCGCGTGCAGCCCAATTTCCGAGCAAGTGGCGTGGAGAGGAAACTGCTGCACAAAGATAGCAGAAAGGAAAGGAATTATTTTGCAGCAGATGCGGCAAAAGAAATACGATCTGGCTAATATCCTCACACTTCATTACGGCAAACTAACGAGGGAGAGTCACTTTAGCATCAGGATTTCTTCTTATTAGGTGTGCGATCCTGACGCGATGACACTGAGATATCCTAGGGGGCTGGCGAAATGGTCCTTTGTAAGGCCCATTCCCCTTCAGTTGCTGTCGTTCAGAGGCCTTGCTTTTACACGTCCAAACCCGTTTAACTTTTTGAACAAAAAAACCAACTTTCATTGCGCGAAACACTTCCAAATATGATTGCAGAGGGAAGGGAATCTAGATACTGTACAGTCTGCCGTCCAACCTGTTTGGTGACCCGCTCATCAATGTTTAAAATGTGAAGAAAAAAAACTATGTCTATAACTTGAGGGCAGACAGAGAATCTTTAATTTAAATGGGACCCCGGATAATTAGTATTGTGGGAGTAGTTGTCAGTTTTGGATCTCCTTCCTCAGCCAGAGAATCAATTGAAAACCCAGCCGTGATGAGTTCTTCCCAACCTGATGACTGAAGGCTAAGATGCTCGTTCATTAAGTTCACATCTCGCCTAATGTTTCAGACAAGTGACATATATAGATCTGATTGCACTCCCTACAGGGGAATCTTTTATTTAACAGAATTGCTGTAATTATTAATTTCAATAAGATTTAAGTTTACAGCGGAAGTGATAGGCAAAAGCCCTTAAAATTCCACGTTTGCCTCACAGGTCGCACTTCCTTCCAGCTCTGCAAATCCTCCCCGCACTTACAGCAGTCCGTCTCATCTGTGCAGAAGGCAGGTTTTATCACAATGTTCTTTCTTTTTGTCCCAAACTTCGTTAACTGCGTTCGACCTTCATTCTTTTTAGTTTAGTTTAGTTTGGCGGAAACAGGCCCTTCGGCCCACCGAGTCCGCACTGACCAGCGATCCCCACAAATTAACACTTACCCATCACACACTAGGGAAAATTTACATTTACACCAAGCCAATTAACCTACAAACCTCTACGTCTCTTTGGAATGTGGAAGGAAACCAGAGCACCCGGAGAAAACCCACGCAGGTCACGGGGAGAACGTACAAATGCCGTACAGGCAGCACTCTAACACTACCCTACGCACACCAGGGACGATTTACAATTATACCAAGCCAATTAGGCCATAAATCTGTACGTCTTTGGAGTGTCGGAGATCTCGGAGAAAACCCACGCAGGTCACGGGGGAAACGTACAAACTCCCGTAGTTGGGATTGAACCCGGGTCTCTGGCGCTGTATGGCAGCAACTCTACCGCTGCGCCAACATGCCGCCCGATAAGATTTTAGATAAGCGTTTCACTGTACCTTGGCTTAGTACACACGACAATAAACCAAACTGAAGGGTCCCGACCCAAAACGTCACCCATAAACGTGAAATTGTACATTGTCCCTAGTGTGTGTAGGATAGTGCGGGGATCGCAGGTCGGCACGGACTCGGTTGGCCGAAGGTCCTGTTGCCGCACGGTATATTTAAAATTAACTAAAAGAAAGTGCTCTGTTTCAAAATGCGGTTAATAGTAAGCTTGAGTTCGGCAAGTCCTGTCGGCTGAAAACCCTGCATTGTAAACACTTTGCAATGTCTTCCTCTCCTGAGTTTGCTGAATTAAGTGACCCCTTGAAAAAACTTCCAAGCAAGGAACTCTGTGGGGCTCAGGTGCACCAACGTCTGGCTTATACTGTGGGATCAGACCAGACCAGAGCAGGTTGCTGGTCCCAAAGCTCAATTCCTCTGAGCCTGGGTCCAAATGGACTTCCAGCCATGGGCATGGAATGGAAGACTGACATGGCTATCTTCCTAATTCCCAAGATAGACACAAAAAGATGGAAAAACTCAGCGACATTTCGGGTCGAGGCCGTTCTTCAATCTATTCCTTCTCTCCAGAGATGCTGTCTGGCCCACTGAGTTACTCCAGCTTTTTGTGTCTATCTTCGGTTTAAACCAGCACCGGCAGTTCCTTCCTACTCCTAATTCCCAACCTTGCATTCAGTTTCGCTTACCCTGATCTGAAACCAACCCTCCCCTAACCCCTAGGATAATGGAGATGGGCAACCTTTTTCACATAAAGGCTGGTGGGTGTATGGAACGAGCTGCCGGAGGAGGTAGTTGATTTAGGGGCGTTCAAGAAGCAACGTTTAAGAAGCAATTAGATAGGTATGTAGATAGGACAGGTTTAGAGGGATATGGGCCAAAAGCGGGCAAGTGTGACTGGTGTAGATGGGACATGTTGATCGGCGTGGGCAAGTTGGGCCGAAGGGCCTGTTTCCATGCTGTATGACTCTGTGACTATGGAGACTGAATTGGTGCTCTCCTTCCTTTTGAAATGTCCAATTAAGTTGGAGAGAGTCCCCAAGTCAAATAATTCACCAAACACTTGGTGTGAGTGCAGCGTTGATCCATCTCAGAAATATTGGTCATCTTAATTGCATAGGTATAACTGTGTTCAGAGGAGGTTTATGAGAAGGCTGTTCAGTAGTCTGTTAACAGGAGTCTCTCGATGGTATCTACACTTGAATGCTCAGAAAAGCTCAAAATGTCAGTTGTGGGGACCACACCGCCAACGCCCAGCTCTATGGGGAGCCACGACCGCCCCGACGTGCAGCGGTAGCTGCAGCGTCTTCGCCCGCCCCGGACCGCTGGGGTCGGCCCGCTGCGGACCTTTCACCGTCCGGCGCGGCCTGGAACGTGGCAGGTACAACAGCCTGACCGCGGGAGAAGACGGCAGGGGAAGAGAAAAGACATTCTGGCCTTCCATCACAGTGAGGAGGGGACTGGAGGAGACTCACTGTGATCATATCATATCATATATATACAGCCGGAAATAGGCCTTTTCGGCCCACCAAGTCCGTGCCGCCCAGCGATCCCCGCACATTAACACTATCCTACACCCACTAGGGACAATTTTTACATTTACCCAGCCAATTAACCTACATACCTGTACGTCTTTGGAGTGTGGGAGGAAACCGAAGATCTCGGAGAAAACCCACGCAGGTCACGGGGAGAACGTACAAACTCCATACAGTGCAGCACCCGTAGTCAGGATCGAACCTGAGTCTCCGGCGCTGCATTCGCTGTAAAGCAGCAACTCTACCGCTGCGCTACCGTGTGTTTCCTTGTGTTTTGTGTTGGTTGGGGTTATGTAATTTGCTTATTTTATTGCTCTTATTGTTGGACTGTGGGTGACGAAATCTCGTCCAAAAGACTTGTTTTTTGGATGACAAATAAAGGAATCCTGAGAAGGATCAACAAGGCTCACCGGTCATTGCCACCGCCGTCCAGAAATACCAGCAAGCAAGGTTGTGCTGTGGGAACCCACCCATGGAAGACGGAACCCGGGACGACCAAACAAGACCATGCAGAAGACATTGATGGAGGACGCATATGTAGAGACGAAAGAGGAGCTTTCCAGCTGTACGGGGGACAGAGATGTGTGGGGCGTCCGTCACCGTGCCTGTCGGAAACCAGCACCACTGCGTCGGTAATGTTTTCAACGATTTTAATTAATTAATTAAAATTAACAGGAGGGATGAAGTTATTCCCGATTCTAGTGGCATTTTAGATTTTTTTGGACTTTTTTAGATTTAGAGATACAGCTCAGAAACAGGCCCTTCGGCCCACCGGGTCCGCGCCGCCCAGCGATCCCCGCACATTAACACGATCCTACTAGGGACAATTTTACATCTGCCCAGCCAATTAACCTACAAACCTGTACGTCTTTGGAGTGTTTTTGTTTTGGAGAAAAGGAACATTCCCTCATCATGCGTACAACCCAGTGGCATGATCGCTGAATTCTCTAATTTTAGGTAACTTCTACAAACACTCCCCCCCCCTACCTCCATTAAAAATTCGTTAACCAATTCCACAGTTCGTAATGATGTATCCCTCGGGATCACACTGTCCCCAGCGAACATCATCCTGTCCTGTCCCCAGCCGTCTCGACTATGTCTTGCTGCTGGAACCCCATGGGCCAGGACGAGAGAGGGAGGCAAATAGCCATGGACAGCCTAACTCAGGATCGTTAAGTGGCAAAAGGTTGATTCTTTGTAGAATTTAAGAAACAAGAGCACAGATCAGTAGCTGGCAAATATAAGTTCATAAGTTCTAGGAGCAGAATTAGGCCATTCGACCCATCCGTTCAATCATGGCTGATCTATCTCTCCCTCTCAACTCCATTCTCCTGCCTTCTCCCCACCACCCCTGACACCCGTACTAATCAAAAATCTGTCAATCTCCACCTTAAAATTTTCTATTGATTTGGCCCCCCACCACCGTCTGTGGCAATGAATTCCACAGATTCACCACCCTTTGACTAAAGAAATTCATCCTCATCTCCTTTCGAAAGGTACGTCCTTTTCTTCTGAAGCTATGACCTCTGGTCCTAGACTCTCCCACTGGTGGAAACATCCTCTCCACATCCACTCTATCCAGGCCTTTCACTATTCGTTAAGTTTCAATGAGGGTGGCACGGTGGCGTAGCGGTAAAGTTGCTGCCTCACAGCCCCAGAGACCCGGATCCGATCCGATCCGGTGCTGTCTATGTGGAGTTTGTACGTTCTCCCCGTGACCTGCGTGGGTTTTCTCCGACATCTCTGGTCTCCTCCCAAACTCCAAAGACTTATTGGCTTGGTACAATTGTAAATCGTCCCTCGTGTGTGCAGGACAGTGCAAGTGTGCGGGGATCGCTGGTCGGCGCGGACCTGGTGGACCGAAGGGCCTGTTTCACATCGCGGTATCTCCAAACTAAACTGAACCAAACTCCCTCCCCCTCCCCCTCCCTCCCTCCCCTCATCCTAAAACTCCAGTGTTGTGCGCGCCAGAACATTATCCAGGAACCTTTTGTGTCTGATCCTGCAAAGCGCAGTAATAAAAACACATGTACACCTAACAGGGGCACAACATGTCACTTCTGAAAGAAATATTTGCAAGTCTGTGTAGCAAATGTGACAAGAGGAATCTGCTTGCCGCTCACTTGGCACACTACCAAAGAATTATCATGAACCGTACAAATTCCGACTCCCTCAGTGCAACTCCCTGTACTACTGAGTCACACTGATTAGGAACTTGTCCATTCTGGGAGAATATGAAATAATTACTCAATTAGTAACTCGGTTTCTTGTTGGAGAGAAACATCCATACCTTTGGTCACTTACGTTTAATTTTCAGTGTGACACCTTCCCATTTTCTCTGCTCTGCGCTAAAGCATGCTGCAATCAAAATCCCCCCCACCAAAAGCCGTATTAGCATATTTCCCTTCGCCAGGGTCTCTGTACCCTCGGCTCCCGTAATTATTATTCATTATTATTCATTAGGACTGGCTTTAGCCTGGTGCAGAACTCACGTTGAATCAACGGAACTGTAAGGTTTTTTGAGAAGGGAAGGATGCAGTGCTCAGGCCTGGTGCCTGTAATTAGGGCTTGCTTAGCCAGATGCCATTTCTGCTCATCTGTAAACAGGGATCTGAGGAGAAAATACATATCACTCCTTCCAGTAATGAAGCACAAAAAAAACCAGAGAAAAAACAGGACAAAAAGGGGAGCTAAAGAACTTTTAGTGAACAATCACAAAAGGCCACCCATATTATAAGGTGCCACTCCATCAAAAAAATTAACACAAAAAAACCTCTTAAATGGTAAAAGCACATTTACACACGCAACGCATAAAGACATTGGAAGAGAAAAATTCCCGCTTATAAAGGATTATCATCAATTAAAATATTTATAACGCTTGCAAAGGCGTACGAGTGCCTTTTGGCTTCTGCTTTTGAGAGAATTTTACTTGAGGAAAAGTCTCAAAATACAACAAGAATCTGTTCGACGTTTTGATGTCTCCAGCGTGAGCATTTTAACTGTGATTTATGACATAACTCTATATGTACGCTTGACAGCTTTCAGCTTTCTCCAAAGGCGGGCGGAACTTTTAAGTGAGCTGGGCTATCTGGGAAAATCTATCAAGGGTCTACCCTGGGAGAACAAGGGAGATAGACTTGGCATGGAACCGCTGTGCGGCAAGGCCCTCATGCTGAGCACATTCTCCATTTGCTGACAGTTGCTTTCAGACTTCACTGTATTACCGAATAACAAGGAGCTCCCTGCAGATTACACATCTACCATGTTTTGACATTGACCTTAATACATAATTTAACCACAAAGCCTGAGAAGTGTGTAACAAGATGAGAAGCGACCTCAGAACCTGCAAACAGAGTGATGTTTAATCAGAAATCATATTTGTTCATGACTGTGGTGATATGGGCAGGAAAGAAAGGGGTTGAAGGACTCCAGACTGTTCTTTTTTCCTTATCCTCACACACACACACACACACACACACACACACACACACACACACACACACACACACACACACACACACACACACACACACACACACACACACACACATATATATAATATATATACATTGTAAAGTGTTGCGGGGTCTGCATGTCAGGTTCAAATCTCGGCGCTAATACGTGCCGAAGGAGTTCAAGTCATCCAGACACAAGATCTGCCAACACCACAATACAGCTGATTGTCACAGTGCATTAAAGGGAGTAACAAGACTATCAGCCTCTTCCCTAGCCCGCTGCGTGCTATGCTGTAATTCTGATATGATACGTAATCTGGGAATTAAGTTCCTTTGAGTATCTGTCATTCCGAAATAAAGTTCATCTTGGAGCTCGCTTCTTCCAGCTTAAGTGAGCTGTCATTGAGACCTGAAGCAATCTCCTTGTACAAACCATCCATCTGTGGGGTAGTGGGGGGGGATTTGGTTAGGGCTAAATCAAGCTGTTTATGTTTCTGAAACAATTATATCATTTTGGCAACCAAAATTGGCGACATTTCCCTGCAGTTGCTGAATGACAGGATCATATATATTTTAAATATTTTAGATGTGCATTTTAAAATTCTGATTTATAGTTCTTTAAAGATTAACGTTGCTTCTGTGGTAAACTGGGCGAAAGCCGGGAAAATGGTGGGATCCCTGAAATTTCACCAAGGAAGGAAAAATAAATTCACTTAACATGTCGCATCGACAATAACTCCTTTTAAAGAAGCCACTGAACTGGTGATGAAAAGCCGGTGAGCTGGTAAGGACACAATGCAGATAAGATGGGTAATAGCTGGGGCTTTTGTTTAGATTTCGTTTAGAGATACAGCGTGGAAACAGGCCCTTCGACCAGCCATCCCCGCACACACACTGGGAATAATGCAGAGGTTGCAGGATCAATTTATTCCAAAGAGGTGGAAAGACTCTAAGGGGAGTAAGAGACACCTGTGGCTGACAAGGGAAGTAAGGGACAGCATAAAAATTAAGGAGAGGAAGTATAACATAGCAAAGAAGAGTGGGAAGACAGAGGATTGGGACTCTTTTAAAGAGCAACAAAAGTTAACTAAAAAGGCAATACGGGGAGAAAAGATGAGGTACGAGGGTAAACTAGCCAATAATATAAAGGAGGATAGCAAAAGTTTTTTTAGGTACGTGAAGAGGAAAAAAATAGTCAAGGCAAATGTGGGTCCCTTGAAGACAGAAGCAGGGGAATTTATTATGGGGAACAAAGAAATGGCAGACGAGTTAAACCGTTACTTTGGATCTGTCTTCACTGAGGAAGATACACACAATCTCCCAAATGTTCTAGGGGCCGGAGAACCTAGGGTGATGGAGGAATTGAAGGAAATCCACATTAGGCAGGAAATGGTTTTGGGTAGACTGATGGGACTGAAGGCTGATAAATCCCCAGGGCCTGATGGTCTGCATCCCAGAGTACTTAAGGAGGTGGCTCTAGAAATAGTGGAAGCATTGGAGATCATTTTTCAATGTTCTATAGATTCAGGATCAGTTCCTGTGGATTGGAGGATAGCAAATGTTATCCCACTTTTTAAGAAAGGAGGGAGAGAGAAAACGGGTAATTATAGACCAGTTAGTCTGACATCAGTGGTGGGGAAGATGCTGGAGTCAATTATAAAAGACGAAATTGCTGAGCATTTGGATAGCAGTAACGGGATCATTCCGAGTCAGCATGGATTTACGAAGGGGAAATCATGCTTGACAAATCTACTGGAATTTTTTGAGGATGTAACTAGGAAAATTGACAAGGGAGAGTCAGTGGATGTGGTGTACCTCGACTTTCAGAAAGCCTTCGACAAGGTCCCACATAGGAGATTAGTGGGCAAAATTAGGGCACATGGTATTGGGGGTAGGGTACTGACATGGATAGAAAATTGGTTGACAGACAGAAAGCAAAGAGTGGGGATAAATGGGTCCCTTTCGGAATGGCAGGCAGTGACCAGTGGGGTACCGCAAGGTTCGGTGCTGGGACCCCAGCAATTTACGATATACATTAATGACTTAGACGAAGGGATTAAAAGTACCATTAGCAAATTTGCAGATGATACTAAGTTGGGGGGTAGTGTGAATTGTGAGGAAGATGCAATAAGGCTGCAGGGTGACTTGGACAGGTTGTGTGAGTGGGCGGATACATGGCAGATGCAATTTAATGTAGATAAGTGTGAGGTTATTCACTTTGGAAGTAAGAATAGAAAGGCAGATTATTATCTGAATGGTGTCAAGTTAGGAGGAGGGGGAGTTCAACGAGATCTGGGTGTCCTAGTGCATCAGTCAATGAAAGGAAGCATGCAGGTACAGCAGGCAGTGAAGAAAGCCAATGGAATGTTGGCCTTCGTAACAAGAGGAGTTGAGTATAGGAGCAAAGAGGTCCTTCTACAGTTGTACCGGGCCCTGGTGAGACCGTACCTGGAGTACTGTGTGCAGTTTTGGTCTCCAAATTTGAGGAAGGATATTCTTGCTATGGAGGGCGTGCAGCGTAGGTTCACTAGGTTAATTCCCGGAATGGCGGGACTGTCGTATGTTGAAAGGCTGGAGCGATTGGGCTTGTATACACTGGAATTTAGAAGGATGAGGGGGGATCTTATTGAAACATATAAGATAATTAGGGGATTGGACACATTAGAGGCAGATAACATGTTCCCAATGTTGGGGGAGTCCAGAACAAGGGGCCACAGTTTAAGAATAAGGGGTAGGCCATTTAGAACGGAGATGAGGAAGAACTTTTTCAGTCAGAGGGTGGTGAAGGTGTGGAATTCTCTGCCTCAGAGGGCAGTGGAGGCCAGTTCGTTGGATGCTTTCAAGAGAGAGCTGGATAGAGCTCTTAGGGATAGCGGAGTGAGGGGGTATGGGGAGAAGGCAGGAACGGGGTACTGATTGAGAGTGATCAGCCATGATCGCATTGAATGGCGGTGCTGGCTCGAAGGGCTGAATGGCCTACTCCTGCACCTATTGTCTATTGTCTATTGTCTAACACTATCCTACACACACCGGGGATAATTGACATTTACACTAAGCCAATTAATCCACAAGCCTGTATGTCCAGAAGATCTCAGAGAAAACCCACGGAGGTCATGGGGAGAACGTATAAACTCCGTACAGACAGCATCCGTAGTCAGGATCGAACCCGGGTCTCCGGCGCTGTAAGACAGCAACTCTATCGCTGCGTCACTGTGCCACAGTAGGCTTAGAGGCGAATGTCTAATTTTGTAAATTGCCCCCTCTCTTTGAAGAATCGTTAATGAATTAACACTTCATGAAAGAGAATAGCAAGGCGTGGGTATCAGGTACATAAGCGTTTTTAAAAACAGGCACGGCTTTAATTGATCAATAGCCTAGAATATAAGATAATTCCCTGGAGGAGGGACTGTGAGGATAGATTTAGCACAGACGTACTTAGGTTAAGGTTTAGGTTTAGGTTTAGGGTTTAGGTTTATGTTTAGCATGTAGGTTTAGCATTTATTATTGTTATTTGTACCGAGGTACAGTAAAAAGCTTTGTTTTGAATGCTACCCAAATAGATCAGATACACGCAGCACAGTGGCACAGCGGTAGAGTTGCTGCCTCACAGCGCCAGGGACCCGGGTTCGATCCTGACTACGGGTGCTGTCTGTACGGAATTTGTACATTCTCCCCGTGACCTGCGTGGGTTATCCCTGGATGCTGCGGTTTCCTCCCACAAGCCAAAGATGCACAGGTTTGTAGGTTAAATGGCTTCGGAAAAAGATTGTAAATTTTCCCTAGCGTGTGGGATAGCGTTAATGTATGGGGATCGCAGTTTGATGCGGACTTGGTGGGCCTAAGGGCCTGTTTCTACACTGTATCTCTAAACTAAACTAACCTTTCCATTTTGGTCTGAACCCTATCACACCCCACCTCTCTTTGCAACTTAAAACACATTTGTTTTCCTGCTTTGCCAGCTCCTTGACCTGAAACATTGACTCTCCACAGGTACTTCTTCACATGCTGAGTGTTTCCAAAATGTACTGGCTTTTTTTGCATCATCTGCAGTTCTTTTTTGCTCAGGGGGATTACAGTGAAATTTGGGAATGTTTAGTTTACTATTGTCATGTGCATTGTGACCTGGTGAAAAGCTTGTTCTGCATGCAATCCAGTCAAATCACACGGGATGCGAGTACAATTGATACAATAATGTTATAGTTTCATACAGTTGTGGAGCACAGAAACTGGCCATTACACCCACTACACCGGCACGGTGGCGCAGCGGTAGAGTTGCTGCCTTACAGCGAATGCAGTGGTGGAGACCCGGGCTCGATCTCGACTGTGGTACAGAGTTTGTACTTTCTCCCCGTGATCTGCGTGGGTTTTCTCTGAGATCTTCGGTTTTCTTCCCACACTTCAAAGAGGTACAGGTTTGTGGGTTAATTGTCTTGGTAAATGTAAAAATTGTCCCTAATGGGTATAGGATAGTGTTAATGTGCGGGAATCGCTGGTCGGCGTGGACCCGGTGGGCCGAAAGGGCCTGTTTCCGCACTGTATCTCTAAACTAAACTAAACCCATGCCGACCATTTTACCCACATTTGTTCTGGACTAAATGATTCTTAAACATAGAACCTAGAACAGTATAGCACAGGAACAGGCCCCTTTGCCCACATTGTCTGTGCCAAACATGATGCCAAGTTTAAGGCAGTAATTGTATTGGATTCTGGCATTGTGTACAGCTGCTCTCTATTAAGTCATTCCCTTCAAATCCCCTTGAACCTTACCAGATACTGTAAGGCCTAGATAGAGTGGACGAGGGGGGAATGTTTCCACTAGTGGGAGAGTCTTGGAACAGGGGGGCACAGGCTCGCAATAAAAGGACGTACCTTTTGAATGAAGATGAGGGGGAATTTCTTTAGCCAGAGGGTGATGAATCTGTGGAATTCATTGCCACAGATGGTGGTGGAAGCCAAGTCATTGGGTATTTTTAAAGCGGAGATTGATAGGTTCTTGATTAGGAAGGGCGTCAAAGGTTACGGGGAGAAGGCAGGAGAATGGGGTTGAGGGGGAAATATAGATCAGCCACGATGGAATGGCGAGGCAGACTCGATGGGCCGAATGGCCTGATTCTGCTCCTCTGTCTTATGGTCTAAAACTCTTTCCTTCCATCTTAAACCCCATTCTCCTGCCTTCTCCCCATAACCTCTGACAGCCGTACTAGTCAAAAATATATCTATCTCTACCTTAAAAATATCCACCTCCTCGATAACGACCCGTGAACGCCCGTCCCCCGCGCCTCTGACGGCCATCGCTCGGCCTCTGTGCCCTGGGACGCCTCCCGCAGCCGACCCAGAGCGCCCCCTTGTGCATGGGAGAAGAGCCCCCAGCCCACTCACTGGAATCATTCTTCTCCTCCGACTACCACTGCCGCCATTTTGAAGGCCAAGATCCCTGCATTAAGTCAATAGACAATAGACAATAGACAATAGGTGCAGGAGGAGGCCATTCGGCCCTTCGAGCCAGCACCGCCATTCAATGTGATCATGGCTAATCATTCTCAATCAGTACCCCGTTCCTGCCTTCTCCCCATACCCCCTGACTCTGCTATCCTTAAGAGCTCTATCCAGCTCTCTCATGAATGCATTCAGAGAATTGGCCTCCACTGCCTTCTGAGGCAGAGAATTCCACAGATTTACAACTCTCTGACTGAAAAAGTTTTTCCTCATCTCAGTTCTAAATGGCCTACCCCTTATTCTTAAACTGTGGCCCCTTGTTCTGGGCTCCCCCAACATTGGGAACATGTTTTCTGCCTCTAACGTGTCCAATCCCTTAATAATCTTATACTTCAAAATGGTGGCAGTGGTAGTCGATAAGATCTCATCTCATCCTTCATTGCAACAGCAATGCAGTAAACAGCCTCATTTAACGCTGTCGAAACAGGCGATCAAGGGCTTATCAGTATTTTCTTCACAAAACTCTGCTCGTCAACTCCCCGCCTCATTTCTCACCCTGCTTTAAGAAAAAAAAATCAATCCATTATTGTTTTTTTAAGAGCGTTTCTTAATTTTTGTTTCAGCGTGCGCTGCAAGAAAAAATTCCGCATTCGGGTTAGTTTCTGTCTGAACTCCCTTTATAATTAGCGAAGATCGCTGGCATCCACGGATTGCTGGAAGCAGATTAGTGCAGCATTTCCTCGCCAAATTTAGGACGAAATTGAGATATAATCAGAATAAAACTGTTTACAAATCCCGCATCTTTGGCTTGGTTGGATAAGACACTAATCAGAATCATTGCTGTCATCTCTGGCAACTCAAATTTAAATCCAGATTAAGGAGGTAGGGGAACACATCCTTTCTCCGATGGCTAGGAACTGCTAGAAACCACTAGAGAACGGTGCCGATACATTAGGGAATGGTATGAAGTTGTGGCACTTCACTTAGCAATGTCATCTCTGACAAGCACAACACTGTCAGTGGTAATCACTAAAGCCATCATTTGGAATGAGGTTGATTGAAAAGGGAAATAATCATTGAAGTTAAACTTAAGGTTAACTATTAAGAGCCGTGCAGGTGACTCCATTGATACTGATGGTGCTTGCTTTTGTTTATTTAGCTATTACAGGTCGCGGGGGATGTTGGCATTATCTGCCCATCTATCATCACCCATTTAACACCAATTTTACATATAAGAAGGGCAGCACGGTGGCACAGCGGAAGAGCTGATGCCGCACAGATGCTGCCCAGAGACCCGGGTTCGATCCTGACTCCGGGTGCTGTCTGTACGGAGTTTGTACGTTCTCCCCGTGACCTGCGTGGGTTTTCTCTGAGATCTTTCCTCCCACACTCCAAAGACGCACAGGTTTGTAGGTTAATTGGCTTGGTACAAAATAAAAATGTAAAATTGTCTCTAGTGTGCGTAGGATAGTGTTAATGTGCGGGGATCGCTGGTCAGTGCGGACTCGGTGGACGGAGTGGCCTGTTTCTGTGCTGTATCTCTAAATTAAACTAAACTAAACTAAACTAAACTAAACTAAACAAAATGAATAATAAAAAATAGAAGCATGTGGTGGCCACCAGGACCCTTGTCCCTGTTAATATTTAACATTGTTTATTATCTTGGAATAACTGATAAATTATTGTATATTTATTGTTAGAGTTTACTTTAGATTTTAGATGGGAGAATGCAGGAGAATAGGGTTGAGAGGGAAAGATAGATCATGCATGATAGAATGGCGTAGTAGACTTGCTGGGCCGAATGGCCTAATTCTGCTCCTCCAACTTATTAACTTATGAGCTTATGAATAGAGGAAGGACGTGGAGGCTTTGGAGAGACCACTAGATAGTCACATGGATATGCAGGAGTATGGAGGGATATGGATCACTTGCAGACTGAGGAGATTAATTGAACCTGGCCACGTGTTTGGCTTGGCATTGTGTGCCTATCTAAAAGCCTCTTAAATACCCAACTTCGAGCAACTGGTTTTCCGGCACCTCCTTTAATCTGCACCTCAAATCCCCCCGGAAGTCCCCCCGAAAATGTGGACCCTAGGCCGGGTGAGGCGGCCGATCCCGAACGCATCGGGACTTCCGAGGCCGATCGGGGGGGTCGAATTTGCCCCTCTGCCGGCCGGGGCTCTGGAACTCCGGCCCGGCCGGAGCCGGCAGATCCGTTCCCATAGCTGACCTCCGAGGCTGCACTTTGCGGGCCGGTATGTCGGCCCCGCGGCGGCCTAGGCGGAACGTTCCAGTACCCTTTGACTCCTGCCAGAGGCCGTGCGTGACCTCTGTTGTTCCGGCTAAACAGATAGTCCAGCAAGGCTCTGGAGCCTAAGGTGCCGGAAAATCAGTGGATTTAAAGGTGATCCTATAAATTCTTTGGAGGACTTTATACTCCAAAGTCCTATCAAGCTGCAACATGACTTCCTGACTCAATTCCCGACTAATGAAGGCAAGGATGCCATATGTCTTCTCTTGCACTGACCTTTCCAGTGGCATAGTGAGGCCCACCGGAAATTGGAGGAACAGCACCTCATATTTCGCTTGGGCAGCTTGCAGCCCAGTGGTATGAACATTGACTTCTCTAGATAGTTCCTCTGTCCCTCTCTCCCCCTCCCCCTTCCCAGTTCTCCCTCTGTCTTCCTGTCTCCACCTATATCCTTTTTTTGTCCCGCCCCCTGACATCAGTCTGAAGGGTCTCGACCCGAAACGTCACCCATTCCTTCTCTCCTGAGATGCTGCCTGACCTGCTGAGTTACTCCAGCATTTTGTGATACCTGCGATTTGTACCAGCATCTGCAGTTATTTTCCTACATTCCTTTAGTCCACATTTTTCTCGGCTAATCTACCCCTGTACCACTGTTGTATGTGCTTGTTGTCCACTCCTGTTCTGCGACTCCAAGAGATTGTGGGTGGAGATTCTCAACGATCAACATTTGTTCCTTTATCAGCGTAGAATAGAACAGCACAGGGTCAGGTCAGGTCAGATCAGGAGGGGAGGACAACAACAATGTCCTCCACACAATGGAAGACCTGGCATGGGGGGCTGTCGAGAGGGGGGGGGGGGGGTGGGGGGGGGTGGGGGGGGGGCGGGGTGGAGGGGGGGGGTGGAGAACAAAGGTGGACCTGGAGCTGATACTTTGTAACTTTGTCAGTGCCCTTTATGTGGAGACTAATTGCATACCTTGGGTGTGCAAGCAAAGAATTTCACTGTGATTTGTCACATGTGACAATAAAGTATTCATTCATTCATTCATTCATTCATTCATTCATTCATTCATTCATCCATCCTACTAAATGTCCAGTCTTATTCCAGGAGCCTTTATTTGCGATTGTTGATAAAAGGCAATGATAAAATCTAAAGGATAGACTGCTTTTTGAGCCTTGACAATAGACAATAGACAATAGACAATAGGTGCAGGAGGAGGCCATTCGGCCCTTCGAGCCAGCACCGCCATTCAATGTGATCATGGCTGAACATTCTCAATCAGTACCCCGTTCCTGCCTTCTCCCCATACCCCCTGACTCCGCTATCCTTAAGAGCTCTATCTAGCTCTCTCTTGAATGCATTCATATCATATCATATCATATCATATCATATATATACAGCCGGAAACAGGCCTTTTCGGCCCACCAAGTCCGTGCCGCCCAGCGATCCCCGCACATTAACACTATCCTACACCCACTAGGGACAATTTTTACATTTACCCAGCCAATTAACCTACATACCTGTACATCTTTGGAGTGTGGGAGGAAACCGAAGATCTCGGAGAAAACCCACGCAGGTCACGGGGAGAACGTACAAACTCCTTACAGTGCAGCACCCGTAGTCAGGATCGAACCTGAGTCTCCGGCGCTGTATTCGCTGTAAAGCAGCAACTCTACTGCTGCGCTACCGTGCCGGTAGAGAATTGGCCTCCACTGCCTTCTGAGGCAGAGATTTTTGAGCCTTGTGAGTGATTTATTTCTGCAATTCTTAAGCGTACACTTGCACGGGCAAAGGCTTTTCACTGTACCTCAGTACACACGACAACAAACTAAGCTAAGCTAAACCTGATAGAAAAACCAGTCACTTGGGAGGAAGGCCGGTGATTTAAGGTCGAATCAGAAGGACATTACCTCTGACAATACTGCACTTCTTCATGGCTACACCTCATGTTCAAGTCTACGGCCGAACGTACAACATTATGAATGAGAGGTGGGCATAACACCTCTGACCCGTGGTCACAAGACTGCTGCAGAGAGAAAATCTCTCCCCGCAATAGCCCTAACAACGAGTCTTCATTCCAACCGTGTGACTGTTCTACCTGCCTCCGCGTCCATCGACATGACTGACAATTTAATGCCAATTTAATGCAGAACGGTAACACTCTTGAAACCATAGAATTATACCCCCGCCAGGAAGCGATGTAATGGTTTATTGAAAGGTGATGTTAGAATTTTTTTTTTATACAATTTCTAACATCGCGTTTACAGCTTTAGATAAAAGCGCGTCTTGTGAAGAAAGAGTTTTTGGAAATGTTACAATGGAATTTTAATAATTAATGAAATAGCAGATGTGGCAGAGTTAATAAAATGCACACATCAATTAACTTATTTGGGCCTCGGGAAAATAATTCCTGATTCTATGGGTTTTGTTTTCTAAATTTATTCTTGAATATACTTTACCTGGTGAGGCCCCCTGAGGTTAACATTGATAGCTGCTGTCACGGAATTTTTTTGTACAAGGACTTGTTTTATTGCAGGTATGACAAGACAACTTCGCAAATGTAATTCCACTGCACTGATAGCAGGCACTTTGTCTCCTCCTGCATGATTCCTGATGTGTGTCTCCTTTTGTTGGTTCCTTTCACCATTGCATTGCACTGAACTGAATTTATTCTTCTGAGAGTAAAATGCTCTGGAAAATGCTGCTTGCAGACTTGAATTAGTCACAGAATCTGAGCCTGTTGGGGAAGCTCTGTGGAACAAAGGGCTTTAGTTTAGCTTCTTTTAGTTTCTAGAGACGCAGCGTGGAAGTAGGCCACTCGGCCCACCGAGTCCATGCTAACCAACAGCTGCCCTTTATAGAGTCCTGGAGTCATACAGTGTAGGAAACAGGCCCTTCGGCCCAACTTGCCCAGGCCGCCCAACAGGTCCCATCTACACTAGTCCCACTTGCCTGCGCTTGGCCCATATCCCTCAAAACCTGATCTATCCATGTACCTGTCTAAACATTGCAATAGTCCCTGACTCAACTACCTCCTCCAGCAGCTCGTTCCATGCAGCCAACACCGTATGTGTGGAAAGGTTACCCCTCAGATTCCTATAAAATCTTTCTCCCTTCAACTTCAATCTGTGCCCTCTGGTTCTCGATTCCCTCACTCTAGCCGAGAGACTCTGTGCGTCCACCCGGTCTATTCCTTTAGCACTCATTTCTTTCTTGGCTAATCTACTCCAGAGTGGGAGGAAGGAAATTTCTCCCTTTTCCCTTTTCCAGATGGACTTCTGAATGGAGTGGGAAATCAGTCTTATGCTGGTTACGTAGCTCAACTGGGCACAGGGTTCTCCAAAATCTAGAGCACCTCAGTACATTACATATCCCTCCGCTTTCATATTTGGGTACAAACGATGTACAGGCCCTACTGCAATAATGACCTATTCCCGTTCAGAGGGTAATGGGTATATGGGACGGGCTGCCAGATGAGGTAGTTGAGACAGGTGCTACAACAGTATTTAAAAAAACACGTGGACAGGTAAATGGCTAGGAAAGGTTTAGAGGTGTATGACCAAATGCTTAGACTAGCTTAGATGCGACACTTTGGTATGGTATAGTACTTTGGTATGGCACTTCATTTATCATATGTGCCGAATTACAGTGAAATTCATTTTTTATGCACAGTTCAGTACACGTATCACTATACAAAAGCACTTAGATACCTTAGATAAGCTTCTCAGATACAGTACAAGTGCATCGCAGTAGAACACTGAGACAGTATACAGATCCGCAGTTGTACAGGGCCCTAGTGAGACCACACCTGGAGTACTGTGTGCAGTTGTATAGGGCCCTGGTGAGACCGCACCTGGAGTACTGTGTGCAGTTTTGGACTCCAAATTTGAGGAAGGATATTCCTGCTATTGAGGGCGTGCAGCGTAGGTTCACTAGGTTAATTCCCGGAATGGCGGGACTGTCATATGTTGAAAGACTGGAGCGACTAGGCTTGTGTACACTGGAATTTAGAAGGATGAGCGGGGATCTTATCGAAACGTATACGATTATTAAGGGGTTGGACACGTTAGAGGCAGGAAACATGTTCCCAATGTTGGGGGAGTCCACAACAAGGGGCCACAGTTTAAGAATAAGGGGTAGGCCATTTAGAACTGAGATGAGGAAAAACTTTTTCAGTCAGAGAGTTGTGAATCTGTGGAATTCTCTGCCTCATAAGGCAGTGGAGGCCAATTCTCTGAATGCATTCAAGGGAGAGTTGGATAGAGCTCTTAAGGATAGCGGAGTCAGGGGGTATCGGGAGAAGGCAGGAATGGGGTACTGATTGAGAATGATCTGCCATGATCACATTGAATGGCGGTGCTGGCTCGAAGGGCCGAATGGCCTCCTCCTGCACCTATTGTCTATTGTCTATTGTCTATTGTCTATTCCCTATCCATTCACCCTTCAACTTCTCTGCAACTTTAAAGTGACTGGTAAAGTGGTAGATGGCAGCATGGTGGCGCAGAGGTGGAGTTGCTGCCTTGCAGCCCCAGGGACCTGGGTTCGATCCTGACTATTTCTTAATTAGTACAGGTGTCAGAAGTTATGGGGAGAAGGCAGGAGAATGGGGTTAGGAGTGGGAGATGGATCAGCCATGACTGAATGGCCGAGTAGACTTGATGGGCCGAATGGTCTAATTCTACTCCTATTCCTTATGACATTATGACTGTGGATACTGTCTGTACAGAGTTGGTATGTTCTCCCCTTGACGATGTGAGCTTTCTCGGCATAAAAATTGTAAATTGTCCCTGATGCGTAAGATAGTGATAGCGTACAGGGATCGCTGGTCGGCGCGGACTTGGTGGGTTGAAGTACCTGTTTCCGCACTGTATCTCTAAACTAAACTAAACTAAACCTCTTTCCTCTCTTTCACCTGAATTGTTAACATCCACAAATATTGCCTGGCCTGATCAGCCTTTTTTTTTTTAAACCATTTTATGTTCATAAGTGATCGGAGCAGAATTAGGCCATTCGGCCCATCAAGCCTACTCTGCCATTCAATCTTTGATTGGCCGATCTATCTCTCCCTCCTAACCCCCATCCTCCTGCCTTAGAAACATAGAAACATAGAAACATAGGTGCAGGAGTAGGCTATTCGGATCTTCGAGCCTGCACCGCCATCCAATATGATCATGGCTGATCATCCAAAATCATCCTGCTTTTTTCCCCATATCCCTTGATTCCATTAGCCCTAAGAGCTATATCTAACCCTCTCTTGAATACATCCAGTGAATTGGCCACCACTGCCTTCTCCCCATAACCCCTGACACCCGTACTAGTCAAGAATCTATCTATCTCTGCCTTGAACGTATCCATTGACTTGGCCTCCACAAAGAATTCCACAGATTCACCACCCTCTCCGACTGAAGAAATTCCTCCTCAACTTTCTACTTTTGTTTCAGGCCGCCAACTTCTGACGCGTGTTCTTATACTTCGTTAGTTACTCTACGAATGATCTGCTCCGCTCAATATTTTTTTTAATCTTTGCTCTTCAAAAGACCTGAAATGAGGGGGCACATTTATCATCCCACCAGATGTGAAGTGGACCAGAGTAACATTGGAGCTTATCCACCCCCACCCACCCCCACCTTGTCTGTTACTTTGTTTAATAAATGCCTTCTGTGCCTTTTCACCACAATCAGTACTATGTGAGAGAGTGCTTTGGCAAAACACTATTTTTGTGACATTTGGACTTTTTTTTTTACAACTCATTATTCTTCTTCACTGTCGAAGAATTTATGTTTGCATCTGATGATTAATTTTGATTCAATCATGTCAAGAATCATAGCTAATGTGAAAAGATGATGACAGTGCTTGAGTAAGGACTGGCAAGGATAAGAATTCCTTTGGGCAATAATTTAATGCCCAAATCCAGAAGAGCTGTCAAAGATTTCTACCTTAAATTATAAGTCACCGTGCAGGGCTGAATAAGTGCCAGTTAAAAAAAAAAACATATTAAAATTAGAGTTCGGCCCTTTTGGTTGGAATTAGTTTCAATTCGAGCATATTGTAAAGTCTTCATTAAACAGCTGGCTGCTGTAAAAAAAATGATGTTAATTGCCCAAATGTCCATTAATCCCATTATCAGTCTGCTTAGACAATGAGGCACACTTCCTAAGATCAGTAGTATTTAAAATTAGATTGAAATATGTAAGAAGGAAATGAAAATTTTAGAATTCCACTGATCAAATAAGGTATTTTTACCCAGCATGTTAAAGAAATAATGCAATTGAAGTGCATTTTGCAGGATGTATCATTAACAGATACTTGACACAAAATGCTGGAGTAACTCAGCGGGCCAGGCAGCATCACTGGAGAGAAGGAATGGGTGACCGTTTGGGTCAAGACCCTTCTTCAGACTGAGAGTCAGGGGAGGGGGAGTCTAGAGATACGGAAGTGCGAGGTGTGAAAATGACAGATCAAAGCAGACGCTGATAAAGGAAATTTAAAAAAATCCAAAATCCAAAATAGCTTTATTTGTCATTCGTTCAGAACGAGATTACTTAGCCAGCAGTACAAAAAACACAAGACACAACCCCAACACAAACATCCATCACAGTGACTCCAAACACCCCCTCACTGTGATGGAGGCCAAAAACTTCCCCTCTCTCTGCCCCCATGCCCCTCCCACGTACAGATCTACAGACGTAAATGTAGAATGGTTCTCTGTTAGCCTAACATCAGTGGTGGGTAAGTTACTGGAGAGGACTCTGAGGAATAAGATATACATGCATTGCTGAAAGAAGGTTCTCAACCCAAAATGTCACCCATTCCTTCTCTCCAGTGATGCTGCCTGGCCCGCTGAGTTACTCCAGCATTTTGTGTCAAGTATCTGTTAATGATACACCCTGCAAAATGCAGTTCAATTGCATTATTTCTTTAACATGCCGGGTAAAAATGCCTTATTAGATCAGTGGAATTCTAAAATTTTCATTTTCCTTCTCACATATTTCAATCCAATTTTAAATACTACTGATCTTAGGAGGTGTGCCTCATTGTCTAAGCAGACTGACAATGGGACTAATGGACATTTGGGCAATTAACATCGTTTTTTTACAGCAGCCAGCTGCTTAATGAAGACTTTACAATATGCTCGAATTTAAACTACTTCCAACCAAAAGGGCTGAACTCTAATATTAATATGTTATTTTTTTTAACTGGCACTTATTCAGTCCTGCACAGTGACTTATAATTTAAGGTGGAAATCTTTGACAGCTCTTCTGGATTTGGGCATTTTGTGTGCATCTTTGGAGTACACCAGCATCTGCAGTTCTTTCCTACATGCTGATGTTAGGCTTACTGGTCTATAGTTCCCAGTTCTTTCTTTGCCGCCCTTCTTCGGAAGAGGCGAAACATGAGCCACCCTCCAGCCTTTTGTGTCTATCTCCTTGGATTTGGAAAGACGGGGGTTGATTAGAGATAGTCAGCACAACTTTGTGAGTGGGAAATTATGTCTCATGAACTTGAGTACGTTTTTTGAAGAAGTAACCAAGAAGGTCGACGAGGGCATAGTCTTCATGGTCTTCAGCAAGACCTTTTATAAGACTCTGCATTGTAAGCTGCTCTGGGAGGTTAGATTACATGGAATCCAGTCAGAGCCAGCAAAATTCATACATAATTGATTAATGGTACGAAGTAGAAGGCGATGGTGGAAGGTTGTTCTTGGACTGGAAGCCCAGGACTAGTAGTGTATCCCAGGGGTCGATGCTGGGACCATTGTAGTTTGCAATCTGTGTCAACAATTTGAATGGGAATGTACCCAGAGAGTTTTCACCCAGGGAGTTGTGAATTTGTGGAATTCTCTGCCACAAAGGGCAGTGGAGGCCAATTCACTGGATGAATTTAAAAGAGAGTTAGATAGAGCTCTAGGGGCTAGCGGAATCAAGGGATATGGGGAGAAGGCAGGCAGTGGTTACTGATTGTGCCTGATCTGCCATGATCACAATGAATGGCGGTGCTGGCTCAAAGGGCCAAATGGTCTCCTTCTGCACCTATTTTCTATGCTTCTATGTTTCTATGTACGTTTACAGATGACACTAAAATTGGTGGTGTCATAGATAGTGGAGAAGATTATCAAGAATTAGAGTGGAATTTTAATCAGCTGAGTAAGTGGGCCGAGGAATGGCAAATGGAGTTTAATTCAGATAAGTACGAGGTGTTTCATTTTTGGAAGTTAAACCAGAGTAAGACTTTCAGAGTGAACGGTAGGGGCTGTGGTAGAACAGAAGGTCCTTGGAGTCCAAGTTCCCATCATAGTGGACAGGATGGTGAAGTAGACTTTTGGCATGCTGGCTTCATCAGTCAGGGAATTGAGCATATATGTTGGGACATTGCCATGCGGTTGTACAAGATGTTGGTGAGACCAAACCTGGGATTTTGTGTTTGGTTTTGGGCATCCAACTGTAGGAAAGACGCCATTAAGCTGGAAGGAGCGTAGAAAAGATTTGTGAGAATGTTGCCAGGATTCAAGTTATACAGAGTGGTTGAACAGACTAGGACTTTGGAGTGCAGGAGACTGAGGAGTGATCTTTTTTCATTTCTTCATTTCTATTATTTTATTTCGTACATGTTAAAAGACATCAATTAAAAAACAAAATAAACAACAAAAAAACAGGAGAAATACAAAGAATTTCATCCATAACGTCTCATAAACCTCATAGAGGTTTATAAAATCGAGAGGGATAGATACTTTTTCTAGTATGAAGGAATCAAGAACTAGAGGGCATAGGTTTAAGGTAAGAGTGGAAAGATGTAATTGGAACCTGAGTGGCAACTTTTTGACACAGAGGATGCCATGTAGATCGAATGAGCAGCCAGAGGAAGGCACAATTGAGGCAGGCACATTAACAACATTTAAAAGACATTTGGATAAATGGTCCTGACCCGAAATGTTTACTATCCATATTCTCCACAGATGCTGCCTGACCTGCTGAGTTACTCCAGCACTTTGTGTCCTTTTGTGTAAACCTGCATCTGCTGTTCTTCGTTTCTACAGATTATCATAAAGGTTCTAGTTAATTTTAATTGTTGACACTAAGTGTAGGAACACTAAATGTCAGGAAACATTCCAAAAATAGTTAGCAAGTATTTTCCGGGAAGGCACAGCCAAGTTGTTCAAAGATCACGTGGGAATTGGATTAGATATTTTCACATTGACTAATCTCTATTATGTAAAAACGATATCGAGTCATGGAGCCATACGATACGATAAACTTTATTCATCCCCAGAGGGAAGCTGGTCTGCCAACAGTCACAACACACAAGGCACACAAAAACTTGAAATTAAAAGTGAAAACAAAGAAAAGGACAATCGACTGTTGGCTGGCTGCCTTGTGCACAGCGCCTAAACCGGAACGAACGAACAAACAAACGAACACAGACTTATCCCCAGGGCAGAGGATTCTAAAACTACAGTGCTCCCCCCTCCCCCACACTGGATCCCCCTTTGTTCTCCCACCGTCCCTCAAGACGGTCTTCCCATGCCGGGTCCTCCATTGTTATTCACGGCAACCCCCCCTCATTGGGTCCCCATTGTCTTCCCCTCCCCATACAGCGTGGCAACAGGCCCTTCGGCCCAACTTGTCCACACCGTTCAACATGTCCCGTCTACACTAGTCCCACCTGCCTGTGTTTGGCCCACATCCCTCTAAACCTGTCCGATCCGTGTACCGGTCTAAATGTTTCTTAAACGTCGACATTGTTTTCAAACCTATCATTTTATTTCAGCAATTATTACTCTGCTAGAGATCAGTGTAGCCACTGTGTAGTTTGCAAATGACACGAGAGGTGAGGGAATGAAGAACAGTGGGCCATGGTGGTGCTGTCTGTGTCTGGCTCTCTGTGTTCCTCATGCATTATACTGCGAGTTGACCCACAAGTGCAGTGGGCATTGCACGAATGATGTGTGAGGTAGGGGAAGCTTGTAGGTGGAGGTTTCCTTTCTGCTTGCTGCTCTTGGTCGTAGAGGTGCAGCGAATTGCGGATGCGGCCCAGACCATCGCACAAACCAACCTCCCTTCCATTGGCTCCATTTATACCTCACGCTGCCTCGGCAAGGCCAGCAGCACAATCTAGGACGAGTCGCACCCAGGCCGCTCCCTCTTCACCCAAAAGTAGTTCAGCACTGCTCTCTGGTTGTGGTAGGATGATTCAGTTGCCTGATAACAGCTGGACAAAAAGGTGCAGAAGTGTGAAAATGCATACCTCCTGGTTCAGGGACAGTTTCTTCCCAGCTGTTCTCAGGCAGCTGAACCATCCTACCACAATCAGATATTAATCGACCTTTCTAAAATTGCCCATAGTGTGTAGGGATGCAAAAGTGGGATAACATTGAACTAGTGTGACACTCGATCAATGGTTGGCATGCACTCGATGTGCCAAAGGGCTTGTTTCCATTGCTATATCTCTAAAGTCTTCACTCGATAGTTAGTCAGAAAACTCCATCAGGCAGTCAGATATCATTTTCCTTGTGTAAATGCTATATGACTGAAGTTGACCCCTTGGATTGGAGATTAATGCAGTCCCAGAATAAGCTCACACCCTTGCGTCATTCATTGCTTGTGTCCGTTAACCGTAATCCTTTCACTATAGTTAACTGTGAAGCATGAAGCTTGACATGATGACCCTGGATAGACACACAACACTGGGGAGTAACTCAGCGGGTCAGGCAGCATCAGTGGAGAAAAATAATAGGTGACATTCCGGGCCAGAACCCTTCTTAAGACCCAGAACATCACTTGTTCTTTTTCTCCAGAGATGCTGCCTGACCCGCAGAGTTACTCCAGCATTTTGTGTGTATCTTCGGTGTAAACCAGCACCTGCAGTTCCTTCCTGCACACCATGATGCAGGAGTTGTTCTAGTGGAGATTTTCATCTTCAGAGGGACGTGTGCCAAACGCGGGCAGGTGGGACAAGCGCAGGTGGTGATATAATGTAAGAAAATAACTGCAGATGCTGGTACAAATCGAAGGTATTTATTCACAAAATGCTGGAGTAACTCAGCCAATCAGGCAGCATCTCAGGATAGAAGGAATCGAGACCCGGAACGTCACCCATTCCTTCCCTCCTGAGATGCTGCCTGACAGGCTGGGTTACTCCAGCATTTTGTGAATAAATACCTTAGACAATAGACAATAGGTGCAGGAGGAGGCCATTTGGCCCTTCGAGCCAGCACCGCCATTCAATGTGATCATGGCTGATCATTCTCAATCAGTACCCCGATCCTGCCTTCTCCCCATACCCCCTGACTCCGCTATCCTTAAGAGTTCTATCTAGCTCTCTCTGGAATGCATTCAGAGAATTGGCCTCCACTGCCTTCTGAGGCAGAGAATTCCACAGATTTACAACTCTCTGACTGAAAAAGTTTTTCCTCATCTCAGTTCTAAATGGCCTACCCCTTATTCTTAAACTGTGGCCCCTGGTTCTGGACTCCCCCAACATTGGGAACATGTTTCCTGCCTCTAACGTGTCCAACCCCTTCAGGTGGTGATATGTTGAGCCGGTGTGGGCAGGTTGGGGCCGAAGGGCCTGCTTCCACACTGTATGACTCCACGACTCCTCACACGATCTGAGTCGGCAGTTCGGCAGTTCGGCAATCCATCCTTGAGCCAGGATAAGCTTTGAATACGTGCTATCAGTTTGGATCAGGCCGGCCCTCATCAGAGTCCTTCTGAGCTGCAGCTATGAGATGTAGCCTTTGTCCCTGAGCAGCCAATTGGAGCGTGGCCTGGGGCAGTGAACATTGCGAGGGATTCCTCATTGTCTTAAGACAAATGAATTGTAACAGACCCCTAGGTATAAAGGATTTACATGTATTATGATGTGCCTGGCATCCCATATGAGCTGCACACCAAGGGACTGCTCGTTTCCTTCATTGCATTATGCAGGGCTGCTCACATCGAGGTGTGTGTTCACTGTCAATGGTTCTCCGGACCTGGGGGGGGGGGGGGGGGGGGGGTGGGGGGGAAGCTACAACGGTGAGCAAAAGCAGCCGGATAGCATTGTAAATGCAATAAAGATTTACATCGATGATACCGAGAGCATTAAAATATCGACAAAAGTCTAAGCAAGCCTGACTATTCCGTCCGGTAGAAAAATAGCCCGTGCCGAGATCTAACAGAGATATCAACATTTATGCAATGGGTAGATGCAGAGTTTTTTTTACGATTTTTGAGAAAGCCGAACCTTGGAGCTCTAAATATAATAAATAGAATAAGTAGAATATCAACTTTAATTAGCTAAATACGCACTGGAACACTATCAGACAAATTGCAACACTCCCGACTTACTTTTTAAAAATTCATTTGTACAGTAGTCTAGCGCAAGATGGGGGATTGACTGTCCAGTGCTGATTGACTCGGGCACTTTCGAGAGCAATTAAGAGTCAACGACATTGCACAGTGCCTGAAGTTATGCTTGAGAAGATTGTGAAGAATTCCTTCATTAAACAGGTTGTTTTTTTTTTTAATGGCAAACCAGTGACTTGGTGGCTCAGCGGTAGAGTTGCTGCCTTACAGCGCTTCTCGCGCCGGAGACCCGGGTTCAATCCCGACCACGGGCGCTTGTCTGTACGGAGTTTGTACGTTCTCTCCCGTGGGGACCGCCTGGGTTTTCTCCGAGATCTTCGGTTTCCTCCCACACTCCAAGGACGTACATGTTTGTAGGTTGCTGGGCTTGGTGCATGTGTAAACTGGTGATAATGTGCGGGGATCGGCGCAGACTCGGTGGGCCGAAGGGTCTGTTTCCGCGCTGTATCTCTAAACTAAACTAAACTTCATAGTCGCCATTACTGTTCATGACAGAGACAGCAGAGGCTAGGCTTGTTCTCCTTGGAACGAAGGGTGACCTGACCGAGGTATACAAAATTATGAGGGAGATAGACAAGGAATATTATAAAAATCTTTTTTTCCTATGGTGGGGGCATCTATCATAAGAGGAGCAAAGAGGTCCTTCTGCAGTTGTTAGGAGCAAAGAGGTCCTTCTGCAGTTGTACAGGGCCCTACTGAGACCGCACCTGGAGTACTGTGTGCAGTTTTGGTCTCCAAATTTGAGGAAGGATATTCTTGCTATTTAGGGCGTGCAGTGTAGGTTTACTAGGTTAATTCCCGGAATGGCGGGACTGTCATATGTTGAAAGACTGGAGCGACTAGGCTTGTATACACTGGAATTTAGAAGGATGAGAGGAGATCTTATCGAAACGTATAAGATTATTAAGGGGTTGGACACGTTAGAGGCAGGAAACATCTTCCCAATGTTGGGGGAGTCCAGAACAAGGGGCCACAGTTTAAGAATAAGGAGTAGGCCATTTAGAACTGAGATGAGGAAAAACTTTTTTAGTCAGAGAGTTGTGAATCTGTGGAATTCTCTGCCTCAGAAGGCAGTGGAGGCCAATTCTCTGAATGCATTCAAGAGAGAGCTAGAAAGAGCTCTTAAGGATAGCGGAGTCAGGGGGTATGGGGAGAAGGCAGGAACGGGGTACTGATTGAGAATGATCAGCCATGATCACATTGAATGGCGGTGCTGGCTCGAAGGGCCGAATGGCCTCCTCCTGCACCTATTGTCTATTGTCTATTGTCTATTGACAGAGATTTATGGGCCTATTATTGAATTTACCAGCCTGCTTGGCATGAGTCAAGAGTCAAGAGTGTTTTTTTTGTCATATGTCCCGAGGCGGAACAATGAAATTCTTACTTGCAGCAGCACAACAGAATATGTAAACTTATTAGATGTTTAGATTTTTTTTAGATTTAGAGATACAGCGCGGAAACAGGCCCTTCGGCCCACCGAGTCCGCACCGACCAGCGATCCCCGCACACTAACACTATCCTACACACATTAGGGACAATTTTTAGATTTACCCAGTCAATTAACCTACATACCTGTACATCTTTGGAGTGTGGGAGGAAACCGAAGATCTTGGAGAAAACCCACGCAGGTCACGGGGAGAACGTACAAACTCCGTACAGACGGCGCCCGTAGTCAGGATCGAACCTGAGTCTCCGGCGCTGCATTCGCTGTAAGGCAGCAACTCTACCGCTGCGCCACCATTACTGAACCAAGAGTGCCAGAAAATTGGTGGTGGAGCTGTACTATGCCATTATTATGCCAGGAATGTCGTTACATTCCTCCTTTAAGTCTCTGTGTGGGGTTTAAGCATGTCCAGTACCTCTCACCTGTTGCAAAACAGAAATGAGTCAATGTTACTTTGTGCACGCCAGTGAAACAGTGTGTAGACACAAAAAGCTGGAGTAACTCAGCGGGACAGGCAGCATCTTTGGAGAGAAGGAATGGGTGACCTTTCGGGTTGAGACCCTTCTTCAGACTAGTTAGGGATAAGGGAAGTGAGAGATATAGATAATAGACAATAGACAATAGACAATAGGTGCAGGAGTAGGCCATTCGGCCCTTCGAGCCAGCACCGCCATTCAATGTGATCATGGCTGATCATTCTCAATCAGTACCCCGTTCCTGCCTTCTCCCCATGCCCCCTGACTCCGCTATCCTTAAGAGCTCTATCTAGCTCTCTCTTGAATGTATTCAGAGAATTGGCCTCCACTGCCCTCTGAGGCAGAGAATTCCACAGATTCACCACTCTCTGACTAAAAAAGTTTTTCCTCATCTCTGTTCTAAATGGCCTACCCCTTATTCTTAAACTGTGGCCCCTGGTTCTGGACTCCCCCAACATTGGGAACATGTTTCCTGCCTCTAACATGTCCAACCCCTTAATAATCTTATACGTTTCGATAAGATCCCCTCTCATCCTTCTAAATTCCAGCGTATACAAACCTAGTCGCTCCAGTCTTTCAACATATGACAGTCCCGCCATTCCGGGAATTAACCTAGTAAACCTACGCTGCACGCCCTCAATAGCAAGAATATCCTTCCTCAAATTTGGAGACCAAAACTGCACACAGTACTCCAGGTGCGGCCTCACTAGGGCCCTGTACCTGCATGCTTCCTTTCAGTGACTGATGCACTAGGACACCCAGATCACGTTGTACGTCCCCTTTTCCTAACTTGACACCATTCAAATAATAATCTGCCTTCCTATTCTTACCACCAATGTGGATAACCTCACACTTTTCCACATTAAACTGCATCTGCCATGCATCCGCCCACTCACACAACCTGTCCAAGTCTCCCTGCAACCTCATAGCATCTTCCTCACAGTTCACACTGCCACCTAGCTTTGTATCATCGGCAAATTTGCTAATGGTACCTTTAATCCCTTCATCCAAGTCATTGATGTATATTGACGATGATGCAGAGAGATAAAGAACAATGAATGAAAGATATGCAAAAAAGTAACGATGATAAAGGAAACAGGCCATTGTAAGCTGTTTGCTAGGTGAGAACGAGAAGCTGGTGCGACTTGGGTGGGGGAGGGATAGAGAGAGAGGGAATGCCGGGGCTACTTGAAGTGAGAGAAATCAATATTCATACCACTGGGATGTTAGCTGCCCAAGCTGTTCCTCCAATATGCGTTTAGCCTCACTCTGACAATGGAGGAGACCTCGGACAGAAAGGTCTGTGTAGGAATGGGAAGGAGAATTAAAGTGTTTAGCAGCCGGAGGATGAGGCAGGTTCAGGCGGGCTGAGGGAAGACTGACTGACTGAAACAGTGCAGTTACTGACAGATGTGGATCAAACGCCTGGAGCTTATTGGCCTCTCCCCGCTGTCTGATGTGAAGTCAAGGTGGAAGTGAAGTCTTCCCTTTCCTGAAACACAGTGCATGAGACCAACATGTTGCCTCCTCCTCTACCTTTTCATCTGAGGCCATTAGGTTTAGGTATTTTATTGTCTGGTGTACTGAGGAACAATGGAAAGCGTTGTTTTGCCCGCTATCCCATCTGATCAGATAACACTACTCATAAATACAATCAAGTCAAACTCAAGTACAATAGGTAGAGCAGAGGGGGAGATACATGTACAGGATATAGTTCTCAGCATTGTAGCGCATCAATTCCATAAAGTTCAATTCCTCTTTCTCTCCTCTCTCTCTCCTCCCTCTCTCTCTCTCTACCCCATCTCTTCTCTAGTCAATGATAGCGGAGTCAGGGGGTATGGGGAGAGGGCAGGAACGGGGTACTGATTGTGGATGATCAGCCATGATCACATTGAATGGTGGTGCTGGCTCGAAGGTGCCGAATGGCCTACTCCTGCACCTATTGTCTATTGTCTATTGTCTTTCTCTCTCTCCCCACTCTTGCCTCTCTCTCTCTCTCTCTCTCTCTCCTCTCCCCTCCCTTCTCTCTCTCTCCCCCTCTGTCTCCAACTTTTCCACTCTACATCCTCTTTCTCTCCCCCACCTCACCTCCCTCCTTCTAATCTCCCCCTCTCTCTCACCGCTCCCCTCCCTTTCCCCCATACCTTTAGAAACCACTAAAAGGGCGGCACGGTGGCGCAGCGGTAGAGTTGCTGCCTTGCAGCACCAGAGGCCCGGGTTCGATCCTGACCGCGGGTGCTTGTCTGTACGGAGTTTGTACGTTCTCCCCGTGACCTGCGAGGATTTTCTCCGAGATCTCCCCCACTCCAAAGGCGTACAGATTTGTAGGTAGAATTGTAAATTGTCCACAGTGTGTGCAGGATAGCAAGAGTGTGTGGGTCAGCACGGGCTTGGTGGGCCGAAGGACCTATTTCTGCGCTGTATCTCTAAACTAAACTAAACTAATCATACAATCTTGCATCACATAAGGAAATGATTGAACTCATCGTGAAAACACTGGCTCTTTAGTGAAGTTTTCCAGTTATTGTCTGCCCTCCAGCCCCACTTCCCTTGGTTTCCCTTCTCAAATACCCATCCTTCAAAAGTTACTCTGTTGGTTATAATGAAAGTTGTCATGTAAATGAAAGGTTCTTTACATATCCAATTTCCCTTTTGAAAGTTGCTGTTAAGTTAGTTGCCTGCATCCTTTTGTGTGGTACATAACAGTTCACTTATTACATGACTGATTGACATCGTCCATAAGCGCTGGTCCAAAGCACTGCATAAATAAAGTTGGCATTTGGAAGATTGTGGGTTATTGATTTCAGTAAACAGACAGCTGGCTTGGAATAAAGTAAGTAAAATCGGACTCTTTAATTTTTTTTGGTTATCCTCGAAGGCCACTAACAAAATATTATATTAATCTGTCACCATTCATCTTATTGGCAATTAGTGGGACAAATACAGCGATACATTTCCTTCTTGCAAATTAAAATTAATGAGAAAGGGGAATAGTGCACTTTAAAAAAAAAAAAAATCTGTGGAATTCTATGCCTCAGAAGGCAGTGGAGGCCAATTCTCTGAATGCATTCAAGAGAGAGCTGGATAGAGCTCTTAAGGATAGCGGAGTCAGGGGGTATGGGGAGAAGGCAGGAACGGGGTAATGATTGAGAATGATCAGCCATGATCACATTGAATGGCGGTGCTGGCTCGAAGGGCCGAATGGCCTCCTCCTGCACCTATTGTCTATTGTCTATTGTCTATTGTCATGCGCGGAGTTCTGGTCTCCTAATTAGAAGCGAGATGCTATTGCTCCAGAGGGCAAAGAGAAGCAGGAAGGGTGATTCTGGATTCTGAGCTCCAGGTTCATGTGGAACGATAGACTGATAGAGTCGAAGTGTTCAGGAAGAAGTCCTTTGAGCGACCGAGTCCAGGGCGATCTTCAAACATCCATCTAAATCTATGTCGTCGCCGATCAACTGGACTCTGACAACTTGTGTTCGATTTCCAAACACACTTTATCTACTGGTGCACAAGGAGAGGAGAACAGCACAGGCCTAATTGCCGTACTACTCTGAAATTCTAGTCGGAACGGTCACATTTTTGTACAGATTTTGACCATTGAGATTGTGCATAATTTCTAATTTCTTATCATCAATTACAATAAGTTTTCAAAACACTAATCCAAATGCAATAACACGAATACAAGTAGACCTAAATGCTATTTAATCTTTTATTTAATTTTCGATATACAGTAAAGAACCTTTTAGTACGTGTCAAGGAATGCCCAATGAATACCTATCAGGAACATTGATGTGCGTCAATGAATGCCTAAAGGTTGTTGTGCTGTCCTTTGTCACACTGCAGCTTCCATACCGACACTAGTCCCATTTTGTCTTCCATCGACCCCCCCCCCCCTCAGATCGCACTGTTGGGCGGCACGGTGGCGCAGCGGTAGAGTTGCTGCCTCACAGCGGCAAAGATTACGGGCTACGCAATCCTGATTACGGCTGCTTCTCTGTATGAAGTTTGTACGTTCTCCCCGTGACCTGCGTGGGTTTTCCCCGGGAGCTCCGGTTTCAATAGACAATAGACAATAGACAATAGGTGCAGGAGGAGGCCATTCGGCCCTTCGAGCCAGCACCGCCATTCAATGTGATCATGGCTGATCATTCTCAATCAGTACCCCGTTCCTGCCTTCTCCCCATACTCCCTGACTCCGCTATCCTTAAGAGCTCTATCTAGCTCTCTCTTGAATGCATTCAGAGAATTGGCCTCCACTGCCTTCTGAGAATTCCACAGATTCACAACTCTCTGACTGAAAAAGATTTTCCTCATCTCAGTTCTAAATGGCCTACCCCTTATTCTTAAACTGTGGCCCCTTGTTCTGGACTCCCCCAACATTGGGAACATGTTTCCTGCCTCTAACGTGTCCAACCCCTTAATAATCTTATACGTTTCGATAAGATCTCCTCTCATCCTTCTAAATTCCAGTGTATACAAGCCTAGTCGCTCCAGTCTTTCAACATATGACAGTCCCGCCATTCCGGGAATTAACCTAGTAGTTTCCTCCCACACTCCAAAGACGTACAGGTTTTTATGGTTAATTGGCTTGTGGTAACATTTTCAATTGTCCCTAGTGCGTGTGCGACAGTGTTAGAGCTCGGGGATCGCTGGTTAGTACGGACTCGGTGGGCCGAAGGGGCCTGTTTCCGCGCTGTATATCTAAACTAAACTAACCACTCGCTGGAGGGGATTTACAGTGGCCATTTAACCTACAAACCAGAGCAGCCAGAGGAAACCCAGCCGGAGAACATGCACACTTCACACCTGAGGCGGCACTGTGGTGCAGAGGTAGAGTTGCTGCCCGACAGCACCTGAGATCCAGAGGTCGGGATTAAATCCTGACTGCAGGTGCTGACTACAGGAGTTTGGACGTTCTCCCTGCGACGTTGCATGGGTGGTCTGGTTTCCTCCCACATTCCGATGACGTGCAGGTTTGTTGGCTTCTGTAAATTGTCCCTAGTGTGTAGGTTAGAACTAGTGGACGGGGTGATGCTGGTCGGTGTGGACTTGGTGGGCTGAGAGGTCTGTTTCCATGCTGTATCTCTAAACGAAACTAAACTAAACTGCGACAGAGGGCCTTGGTTGAACCCAGGTTACCAGAGCTGTGAGTCCATGCCTCTTCTAGCTGCACCACCTGTTTGAAGGTTGCATGGAATCTAGATAGACAATAGACAATAGACAATAGGTGCAGGAGGAGGCCATTCGGCCCTTCGAGCCAGCACCGCCATTCAATGTCATCATGGCTGATCATTCTCAATCAGTACCCCGTTCCTGCCTTCTCCCCATACCCCCTGACTCCGCTATCCTTAAGAGCTCTATCTAGCTCTCTCTTGAATGCATTCAGAGAATTGGCCTCCACTGCTTTCTGAGGCAGAGAATTCCACAGATTCACAACTCACTGACTGAAAAAGTTTTTCCTCATCTCAGTTCTAAATGGCCGACCCCTTAATCTTAAACTGTGGCCCCTGGTTCTGGACTCCCCCAACACAGGGAACATGTTTCCTGCCTCTAACGTGTCCAACCCCTTAATAATCTTATACGTTTCGATAAGATCTCCTCTCATCCTTCTAAATTCCAGTGTATACAAGCCTAGTCGCTCCAGTCTTTCAACATATGAAAGTCCCGCCATTCCGGGAATTAACCTAGTAAACCCACGCTGCATGCCCTCAATAGCATGAATATCCTTCCTCATGGTTGATAAGAATGCTATTTGGCTCATCAGCTGTATTCTGACCATACTTAGTCTAATTCCACCTTCCTAATTACACAGCTTGTCTCCCGTTAGTTTAGTTTAGTTTACTTTCATTAGTTTAGTTTATTGTCACGTGTACCGAGGTACAGTGAAAAGCTTTTGTTGCGTGCTAACCAGTCAGTGGACAGACAATAGATGATTCCAATCAAGCCATCCACAGCATACAGATATATGATAAAGGGAATAATGTTTAGTGCGAGATAAAGTCCAGTAAACTCCAATTAAAGGCAGTCTCAGGGTCTCCAATGTGGTAGATAGCATTAATTTTGAATTCTCCAATTTTAGCTAACCTCTAATAAGCCCTCCCTCACCCTCCCCTTTCTCCCCTATGCCTCCCCTTTCCTCACCCCCCTCTCTCCTGTGCCCCACCTGTATCTACCCTCCCCCCCCCCCCCCCCCCCACTCCCTACGTTCCTTCCTCTAGCTTCACAATTCACAACTGCTACCCATCTTCTCACACCTGTTTTTCCATCTCTGGACTTTGCCCAACCATCTGCCCCTCATCTGCGTTCACCTATTATGTGCCATGCTTTGCCCTAACCCTCCTCTCTTCCACCCACAACCAACTTCCCACAATCAGTCTGAAGAAGGGTCCCAGCACGAAACATCACATATCCATGTTTTCCAGGGATGTTGCCTGACCTGCTGAATTTGGTTTGGTTTAGTTTGGTTTCGTTTAGTTTAGAGATAGACTGCGGAAACAGGCCCCTCGGCCCATCGAGTCCACGCCGACCAGCGATCCCCGAACACCGACACCACCCTACGCACACTAGGGACAATGTACAATTTTTACCAAGCCAATTTGCCTACAGACCTGAACGGCTTTGGAGCGTGGGAGGAAACCGGAGCTCCTGGAAAAGACCCACGTAGGTCACGTGGAGAACGTACAAACTCCATACAGACAGCACCCGTCGCCAGGATCGATCCCGCGTTTCTGGCGCTATAAGGCGGCAACTCCACCGCTGCGCCACCGTGCCACCCTGGAGTTACTCCAGCACTTCTTACCTTTAAAATGTGTCGGGGGATGGGGTGGGGAGGGGAGGGGTGCCTCCTTCACTCTTCCAGGCAGTGAATTCCAGTTCACCGCCACCATTCCCAATTCTTGATTTCAAGTCAAGTCAAGTTTATTTGTCACATGCACATACACAATGTGCAGTGAAATGAAAGTGGCAATGCCTGCGGATTGTGCACAAAAAAGGATTACAGTTACAGTATATAAATAAAGTTAATAAAGTTACTATAGTGTAGACAAAATTTAGTCTCTGGAGTTATAAAAGTTGACAGTCCTGATGGCCTGTGGGAAGAAACTCCGTCTCATCCTCTCCGTTTTCACAGCGTGACAGCGGAGGCGTTTGCCTGACCATAGCAGCTGGAACAGTCCGTTGCTGGGGTGGCAGGGGTCCCTCATAATCTTACTTGCTCTGGATCTGCACCTCCTGATGCATAGGTCCTGCAGGGGGCCGAGTGTAGTTCCCATGGTGCGTTCTGCCGAACGTACTACTCTCTGCAGGGCCATCCTGTCCTGGGCTGAGCTGTTCCCAAACCAGACTGTAATGTTGCCGGACAGGATGCTCTCTACAGCCCCAGAGTAGAAGCAATGAAGGATCCTCAGAGACACTCTGAATTTCCTCAGCTGTCTAAGGTGGTAAAGGCGCTGCTTTGCCTTACCCACCAGTGCGGCAATGTGCGTTGCCGACGTCAGATCCTCTGTGATGTGGACTCCCAAGTATTTAAAACTGCTCACCCTATCCACAGTAGACCCATTTATCTCCAGTGGCTATTTATTCTCGATGGCAAAGGATTGAAAGCCTGAGCCCAAATCAAACAAATCACACGTGAGGCAGTCAGATTTTAACACAAAGGGCAATAGATTTGAGAAACAGCCATGGAAATTCGATAAATAGGCAGACCCAGCCGTTTTAGAAAATGGAAGGATTTGATGGATTAACCGGATAGATGATTGAGAACTCCCAAAATAAGGATTTGGATTGTAGAAAGTAAATGAGCTTTTCCTGCTTCTGAAAATGTGTGGAATGCAAGGCTTTGCGGCTTCCTGTATCAAATGTGGCCACTTTGCTTTGCCTTAACACTGCTTAACGTCACATCAGTGATTTAGTTTCGTTCAATTTAGTTTTGTTTAGTTTAGAGATACAGCGCGGAAACGGAACCTTCGGCCCACCGAGTCCGCGCCGACCAGCGATCCCCGCACACTGACACCATGGACGGCACGGTGGCGCAGCGGTAGAGTTGCTGCCTTACAGCGAATGCAGCGCCGGAGACTCAGGTTCGATCCTGACTACGGGCGCCGTCTGTACGGAGTTTGTACGTTCTCCCCGTGACCTGCGTGGGTTTTCTCAGAGATCTTCGGTTTCCTCCCACACTCCAAAGACGTACAGGTATGTAGGTTAATTGACTGGGTAAATGTAAAAATTGTCCCTAGTGTGTGTAGGATGGTGTTAATGTGCGGGGATCGCTGGGCGGCGCGGACTCGGTGGGCCGAAGGGCCTGTTTCCGCACTGTATCTCTAAATCTAAAATCTAAAAAAAAAAAAATCTAAATCCAGCACACACTAAGGACATATTTTCAATTTTACCAAAGCCAATTAACCTACAAACCTGTACGTCTTTGGAGTGTGGGAGGAAACCGGATCACCGGGAGAAAACCCACGCAGGCCACGGGGAGAAGGTACAAACTCCGTCCAGACAGCACTCATCGAGAGAGGTGTAGATAGGATAAACAGTTGGAACCTTTTCTCCCCAGGGTGGAAAGGTCTAACACTACAAGGAAGTGCTATATGGTGAGAGGGGGAAAGTTTAATGGAGATGTGCGTGGCAAGTCTTTACGTGGACAATGGTAGGGGTCTGGAATGCACTGCTAGGGGAGGAAGTGGAGGCAGATACGATAGTGGCATTTAAGAGGCTTTTGACAATAGACAATAGACAATAGGTGCAGGAGGAGGCCATTCGGCCCTTCGAGCCAGCACCGCCATTCAATGTGAACATGGCTGATCATTCTCAATCAGTACCCCGTTCCTGCTTTCTCCCCATACCCCCTGACTCCGCCATCCTTAAGAGCTCTATCTAGCTCTCTCTTGAATGTATTCAGAGAATTGGCCTCCACTTCCCTCTGAGGCAGAGAATTCCACAAATTCACAACTCTCTGACTGAAAAAGTTTTTCCTCATCTCTGTTCTAAATGGCCTACCCCTTATTCTTAAACTATGGCCCCTGGTTCTGGACTCCCCCGACATTGGGAACATGTTTCCTGCCTCTAATGTGTCCAATCCCCTAATTATCTTATATGTTTCAATAAGTTCTCTGCAATTCATGAAGTTTAGAGGTGGTCTGATTAACATTTTCAAAGTTTTAAGGGAGACATAAGTAAATGGGGAGAATCCTTTCCCATTGGGTGTTGGGGAACACAATACTAGATGGCATATAAAAGAAATTGGGCCTTTCATTAGGAAAGGTTTCTTTGTGCAGTGGATGGTAGAATCGTTGAATTCTCTTCCACTAAAGAATAACTAAAGCTTAGTCAACCTTAAATATGTTTTTTTCATAAAAGGTTTATTTTTACCTAAGGTATTATTATATACGGGGCAATGGCTGGAGTATGAAATTGGGTCACAGATTCCACAAATTCACAACTCTCTGACTGAAAAAGTTTTTCCTCATCTCTGTTCTAAATGGCCTACCCCTTATTCTTAAACTATGGCCCCTGGTTCTGGACTCCCCCGACATTGGGAACATGTTTCCTGCCTCTAACGTGTCCAACCCCTTAATAATCTTATACGTTTCGATAAGATCCCCTCTCATCCTTCTAAATTCCAGTGTATACAAGCCTAGTCGCTCCAGTCTTTCAACATATGACAGTCCCGCCATTCCGGGAATTAACCTAGTGAACCTACGCTGCACGCCCTTGGATTGGCACATGGAAGTGCAAGGAATAGGGAGACATGGATCATGTACAAGGCAGGTGAGATCAGTGTGACTTGGCATCATGTTCAGCACAAGCTGTGTTCTTGTGCTGTACTGTTCTATGTTCTATGAGTCAGTACTGCTACCTCACATGTGTAAGAAGGAACTGCAGATGCTGGTTTAAACCGAAGATAGACGCAAAAAGCTGGAGAGGGGACAGGCAGCACCTCTGGAGGGATGGAATGGGTGACGTCTCGGGTCGAGACACCCTCTTCAGACTGCTGCCTCATAGTTCCAGGAAGCCCGGTTCAATCCCCACCTCAGGTGCTGTCTGGGCGGAATTTGTAAGTCCTCTCCGTGACAGGGTGGGTTTCCTCCCATATCCTAAAGATGCACTGGTAGATTAATCGGCAAAGTTATCCCTCAATGCAGGTCAAGGGCAAAATGGATCAAAGGAGAATTCATCGGCATGGGCAAGAGAGATGTTGTGTGTACTGAGACACAGACACCTCCTCTCGAACTGAAATTTAGTCACAGTTTTAGTTTTGTATTTACGGCATGGGAACAGGCCCTTCGGTCCACTGGGTCTGCGCCAACCAGCGATCCAACTGGACATCCTCCATTGGCATAAGTGAGGCCCGGAGCTGTTTGGAGGAACAGCACCCAGTATGCATTAGTTCTTTTCTACACACTAGGGACAGGGGGTATGGGGAGAAGGCAGGAACGGGGTACTGATTGAGAATGATATGCCATGATCACATTGAATGGCGGTGCTGGCTCAAAGGGCCGAATGGCCTCCTCCTGCCCCTATTGTCTATTGTCAATTGACAATTTACAGAAATCATTTAACCTACCAAGCGCGGGCTCGGCGATCGTTTCGCTGAACACCCTCCGCTCAGTCCGCCTGAACCTACCTGGTCTCCCGGTTGCTAAACTCTTTAACTCCCCCTCACATTCCCACACTGACCTGTCTGTCAAGGGCATCCTCCATTGTCATAGTGAGGCCCAGCGCTCTTTGGAGGAACAGCACCCCATATTTCGCTTGGCAGCGTACATTCAAGTGGTATGAATATTGACTTCTCTAACTTCAAGTAACCTTTGCTTTCCCTCTCTCTCCATCCCTCCCCCCTTCCCAGTTCTCCTCTGTCCTCGTTTACATTTTATCTCTGTTTGCTTTGTCGTTACCTTCTCCGAGCTAACAACGATCTATTCTACATTTTCCTTGGTCTCCATCCCCTTTGTCTTGTTTTCACACCTTACCGTTCCTTATCTCTCGGGTCTCGACCCGAAACGTCACCCATTCGAGATGCTGCCTGTCCGCTGAGTTACTGCAGCATTTTGTGTCTATCTTCGGTTTGAACCAGCATCTGCAGTTCCTTCCTGCAACCTGCAAACCTGCACGTCTTTGCAATGTGGGAGAAAACGGAGCACCCTGAGGAACCCCACATGGTCACGGGGAGAGAACGTACAAACTCCGTACAGACAGGACCCGTGGTCAGGATCGAACACGGGTCTCTGACGCTGTGAGGCAGCAACTCTACCGCTGCACCAGCGTGCCGCCAACCTCTCAATTCTTTCTCCATTCCCTCAAATCTCTCATTTCTTGTTTCATTTCATCAACCTGAATGTTTCGAACCATCCCGAAACTTATTTAAATGTGATTTTTACAACCAAGCTGTCAGAATTGTATATGAGATCAACTTCTTTAATATCACAGACAAAAGGATATTTGTACATCTAATAAGAAAATTCTATAGAGATACCGACATGTGGATATCCAGTGGGGGTTTGATTTGCTTTCAATGAATGTAACACAGGAGCAACTATTTAGAAGAGATGGGCAGGGTCAGTCATAACATTGTAAGACAAAGGAGCAGAACCAGACTATTTGACCCATCAAGTCTGTTCCGCCATTTGATCATAGATGATCTATTTTTTCTCTCTCGACCCCATTCTCCTACCTTCTCCCCATAACGTCTAATGCCCTTACTGATCAAGAACCTATCAAGACAAAGATGGGAAACAGATCTGAATATTAGCATTGATGAACCAAGTTGGAAAGATTGTGTTTAGAAAGTATGAAAAATACTATTAATGTGAGATATAGTTTAGTACAATATAATTTTTTACATCAATTATATTTAACTCCGAAAAAATTAAACAATTTAAATCCAAATTTACCTGACATTTGTTTTAGATGCAACTAGGATGTGGGTACCTTTTTACACTCCACATGGGCATGTTCAAAGGTAACTCCTTTTTGGAAAGACCTAAAAAACTTTTTGGAATAATTGATGAATAAGACCATACCATTGGATTCAAGGTTGTTTTTATTGGGAGATACTAAAGGAATATTACCAAGAATAATTTTAGATAAATATCAGGAAAGATTTCTCAAAATAGCAATAGCAATAGCAAAAAAATGTGTAGCGGTCACTTGGAAAGATCATAAGGAAACAAGAATTGAAAGATGGTATGCAGAAATGCGTAGTTGTATCCCATTAGAAAAAGCTACTTATAATCTGAGAAATAGATATGATTTCTTTTTGAAACTTTGGAACCCATTCACTTTAAAACTAGGATTAAAAATTGGAAATATTTAATTTCAGGATTGTTTTGATACCCTTAAAAAGAATTTAATACGAAATTATCCGGAAGTGTTTCCTTCTTGTCTCCAGGTTTCCTTCTTTCTTTCTTTCTTTCTTTTTTTTTCTTTTCTTTCTTTCTTCTCCTTTTTCCTCTTTTTTTTCTAACTGGGGGGTGGGGGGGGGGGGGGAGGGGGGTTGCGGGTGGGGAAATAATACAGAACAATACATGTATAATCGAGTTTATAATGTAGGTATCATTGGGTACGATGAGCTGTAACATGTATGTGTTTTGTTAAAATTTAAATAAAATTAATTTAAAAAAAAAGAACCTATCAATTTCCGCTTTAAAAATACCCATTGACTTGGCCTCCATAGCCGTCTGTGGTAATGAATTCCACAGAGTCACCACCCTCCGACTGAAGTCTGGAGAAGGGTCTTCACCCGAAACGTCACCCATTCCTTCGCTCCAGAGATGCTGCCTGTCCCGCTGAGTTACTCCAGCTTTTTGTGGCTGTCTAAAGAGATTCCTTCTCATCTCCTTTCTAAAGGCGCGTCCTTTTATTCTGAGGCTCTGGCCTCGGGTCCTGGGCTCTCCCACCAGCGGAAGCATCCTCTCCACTTTCACAATGGACAGGCAATGAATACTGCAGATTCACCAGTCACTAGCTGAAGTATATGTATTGCCATAACTAACTTTAGTGGGTCTCACTGATGTTTACAATGTAGACACAAAATGCTTGAGTAACTCAGCGGGTCAGGCAGCATCCCAGGAGAGAAGGAATGGGTCAACTTCTCTACATTGGCGAGACTAAATGCAGGCTCGGCGACCGCTTCGCTCAACACCTTTGCTCAGTCCACCTTAACCAACCTGATCTCCCGGTGGCTCAGCAATTCAACTCCCCCTCCCACTCCCTGTCTGACCTTTCTGTCATGGGCCTCCTCCATTGTCATAGTGAGGCCCAGCACAGATTGGAGGAACAGCATCTCATATTTCGCTTGGGCAGTTTACACCCTAGCGATATGAACATTGACTTCTCTAACTTCAGATAGTTCCTCTGCATGTTATGTTATGTGTGTGCGGGGGGGGGGGGGGGGGAAACGGGAACTGTTAAAATTCTCTCTCCCGAACGGAGACGCGACCTTTGTTTCTGTGTCGTGTCTCCGTTCCCGCTGCGGCCTACCATCGCCATGCACCTGGGACCACCTGGGGCTCTGGTTCGCAGAGCCCGCGGCCCCGGACTCACCACCTGTGGCGCTGGCTGCCTGCGGATGCTGCGGGAGCGGCTGCGACTCGTCTCCGGAGGCTCCGGCGCGGGCCGCGTGGACGTTGGAAGCCCGCA